>NC_082707.1:93118661-93718661 GCF_030144855.1 Hypanus sabinus | reverse complement strand
AATCTGGGCAATCCACAAATTATTGTTTACATCAACTGTAGTCAAAGCAATCAGTCCTGTTTCCATCAAAACTTGACAATGCACATACTCCAGTTTACATCAACAGTGTGTAATGCACACAATCCTGTTTACATCAACTCTGGGCAATGCACACTCTCCTGTTTACATCAACACTGGGTAAAGCACAAACTCCTTTTCACATCAACACTGGACCAAGCAAACACTCCTGTTTCCATCAGAACTTGACAATGCACACACTCCTGTTTACATCAACACTGGGTAATGCACACACTCCTGCGTACATCAACTCTGGGCAATGCACACTCTCCTGTTTACATCAACACTGGGTAATACTCACACTCCTGTTTACATCAACACTGGGTAAAGCACAAACTCCTTTTCACATCAACTGTAGACAAAGCAAACAGTCCAGTTTCCATCAAAACATGACAGTGCACATATTCCTGTTTACATCAACAGTGTGTAATGCACACACTCCTGTTTACATCAACTCTGGGCAATGAACAAACTCCTGTTTACATCAACTCTGGGGAATGCACAAAATATGTTTACATCTGCTCCGGGCAATGCATACAATCTAGTTTGCAACAACACAGGGTAATGCTCACAATCTTCTTTATATCAACACTGGGCAATGCACACGCTGCTGTTTACATCAAAACTGGGCAATGCAAACACACCTGTTTAGACTGACACTGGGTATTGCACACACTCCTTTTTAACGCAACAATGGGAAATGCAGATAATCCTGTATACATCAAATCAAGGTCAGCCACACTCTCCTGATTACATCAACGCAGGGTAATGCACACAATCCTGTTTACATCAACACCTGGCAAAGGACAAAATATGTTTACATCAACACTGGCTAATGCGAACACTCCTGTTTACATCAGCTTTCGGTAATCCTCACATTCCTGTTTACATTAACACTGCGTAATGCACACACTATTGTTTAAATCAACAAAGTGCAATGCACAGATTCATGTTTAAATCAACGCAGGGCAATGCAAAAACACGCTTACATCAACACTGGGTAATGCACACACTCCTGTTTACATCAAAGCTGGGTAATGCACACAGTCCCGTTTACATCAAAACTGGGCAATGCACACACTACTGTTTACACCAAATCTCGGCAATGCAGACACTCCTGTTTACATCAACACTGGTAATGCACACACTCCTGCTTAAATCAACTTGATGCAATGCAGACACTCCTGTTTACATCAAAACTGGGTAATGCACACAGTCCCGTTTACATCAACTCTGGGCAATGCACATAATCCTGTTTCCATCAACACTGGGCAATTCACACATACCTGTTTATATCAACACTGGGTAATGCACACACTCCTGTTTACATCAACTCTGGGAAATGCACACACTCCTGTTTACATCAACACTGGGCAATTCACACACTCCTGTTTACATCAGCTCTGGGCAATGAATACTCTCCTGTTTACATCAACACTGGGCAATTCACACACTCCTTTATACATCAACTCTGGACATTGCACAACCTCCTGTTTACATCAACTCTGGCTAATGCACACTTTCCTGTTTACATCAACACTGGGCAATGCACACTCTCCTGTTTCTATCAACACTGGGCAATTCACACACTCCTGTTTACGTCAACTCTGGGCACAGCAAACTCTCCTGTTTACATCAACACTGGGGAATTCATAAATTCATGTTTCCATCAATACTGGCCAATCCACACACTATAGTTTCTATCAAAACTGGCCAATCCACATTTACATCGAATCTGGGAATCCACACAATATTGTTTACATCAACTGTAGCCAAAGCAAACAGTCCTGTTTCCATCAAAACTTGACAATGCACATACTCCAGTTTACATCAACACTGGGTAATGCACACACTCCTGTTTACATCAACACTGGGTAAAGCACAAACTCCTTTTCACATCAACACTGGACAAAGCAAACACTCCTGTTTCCATCAGAACTTGACAATGCACACACTCCTGTTTACATCAAATCTGGGCAATGAACAAACTCCTGTTTACATCAACACTGGGTAATGCACACACTCCTGTTTACATCAGCCCTGGACAATGCACACACTCCTGTTTACATCAAGACTTGGTAATGTGCTCACTGTGGTTTACTTCAACACTGGGCTAAGCAAACACTCCTGTTTCCATCAAAACTTGACAATGCACACACTCCTGTGAACACCAACAGTTGGTAATGCACACACTCCTGTTTATATCAACACTGGGTAATGCACATACTCCTGTTTACATCAACACTGGGCAATGCACACACTCCTGTTTCCATCAAAACCTAACAATGCACACACTCCTCTGAACACCAACAGTTGGTAATGCACAGACTCCTGTTTACAACAACACTGATCCATGTACACTAACATTGGGTAGTGCACGCACTCCTGTTTTCATCAACACAGAGAAATGCACACACTCTGGTTTACAATAACACTGGGAAATGCAATTACCCCTGATTAAACTAACACTGGGTAATGCAAACAATGCTGTTTCCACTACCACTGGATAGTGTACCACTCCTGTTTACATCAGCACTGGGCAATGCGAACACTCTTCTTTGCGACAACACGTCCCAAAGCAGACACTCCTGCCTACAGCAAAACTGTCAATGCACTCACTGTTCTTTACATTAACACTGGTTAATTCACACACTCCTGTTAACATCTGCACAGGGCAATGCACACACTTCTGCTTATCTCAGTACTGGGCAATGCAAACAATGCTGTTCACAGTAACACTGGGTAATGCACACACTCCTGTTTACATTAACACTGGGCAATGCACACACCCCTATTTACATCAACACTGTGCAATGCACAAACTCATGTTTAAATAAACACTGGGCAATGCACACACTCATCTTTACATCAACACTGGTCAATGCACAAACCCTTGTTTACACTAGCACTAAGAAACGCACACACTCCTGTTTACATCAACACTGGGCAATGCACACACTCCTGTTTACATCAACACCGGGTAATGCACAAAATATGTTTACATCTGCTCTGGGCAATGCACACACTCCTGTTTACATCAACTCTCAGCAATGCACATACGCCTGTTTACAACACCGGGCAATGCACACTCTCCTGTTTACATCAACACTGGGTCATGCACGCACCCCTGTTTACATCAGCACTGGGTAATGCACAAAATATGTTTACATCTGCTCTAAGCAATGCACACACTCCTGTTTACATCGACACTGGGCAGTGCACACACTGCAGTTTACTTCAGAACAGGGCAATGACCACACACCTGTTTATTTCAGCACTGGGTAATGTACTTACGCTCCTGTTTACAACAACACAAGGCAATGTACATACACCTGTTTACATGCACACTTGGCAATGCACACACAACTGATTACATCAGCACTGGACAATGTACACACCCCCATTTATATCAGCACAGGGCAAGGTACACGCACCTGTTTACATCAACGCTCAACAATGCACAGACGCCTGTTTACATCAAAACCGGGCAATGCACACACTCCTGTTTACATCAGAACAGGGAAATGCCCACACCCCATTTACAACAACACTGGGTAATGCACACGCTCCTGTTTACATCAGCCCTGGACAATGCACACACTCCTGTTTACATCAACACTTGGTAATGTGCTCACTGTGGTTTACTTCAACAGTGGGCTAAGCAAACACTCCTGTTTCCATCAAAACTTGACAATGCACACACTCCTGTGAACACCAACAGTTGGTAATGCACACACTCCTGTTTATATCAACACTGGGCAATGCACACACTCCTGTTTACATCAACACTGGGCAATGAACACACTCCTGTTTACATCAACACTGGGTAATGCACACAATAGACAATAGACAATAGACAATAGGTGCAGAAGTAGACCATTCGGCCCCTCGAGTCTGCACCGCCATTCTGAGATCATGGCTGATCATTCACTATCAATACCCAGTCCCTGCCTTTTCCCCATATCCCTTGATTCCCCTATCCATCAGATATCTATCCAGCTCCTTCTTGAAAGCATCCAGAGAATTGGCCTCCACCGTCTTCCGAGGCAGTGCATTCCACACCTCCACAACTCTCTGGGAGAAGAAGCTCTTCCTCAACTCTGTTTTAAATAACTGACCTCTTATTCTCAATCCATGCCCTCTGGTACTGGACTCTCCCAACATCTGGAACATATTTTCTGCCTCAATCCTATCAAATCCTTTAATTATCTTAAATGTTTCAATCAGATCCCCTCTCAATCTCCTCAATTCCAGCGTGTACAAGCCCAATCTCTCCAATCTCTCTGCGTAAGACAGCCCTGCCATCCCAGGAATCAACCTAGTGAATCTACGCTGTACTTCCTCAATTGCCAGAATGTCCTTCCTTAAACCTGGAGACCAAAACTGTACACAATATTCCAGGTGTGGTCTCACCAGGGCCCTGTACAAATGCAAAAGAACATCCTTACTCTTGTATTCAATTCCCCTTGTAACAAAGGCCAACATTCCATTTGCCCTCTTCACTGCCTGTTGCACTTGCTCATTCACCTTCATTGACTGGTGAATTAGGACTCCTAGGTCTCTTTGCATTTCTCCCTTACCTAACTCGACACCGTTCAGACAATATTCTGCCCTCTTGTTCCAGCTTCCAAAGTGGATAACTTCACATTTATTCACATTGAATGACATCTGCCAAGTATCTGCCCACTCACTCAGCCTATCCAAGTCTCCCTGTATTCTCCTAACATCCTCTTCGCATGTCACACTGCCACCCAGTTTAGTATCGTCAGCAAACTTGCTGATATAGTTTTCAATGCCCTCATCTAAATCATTGACATAAATCGTAAAGAGCTGTGGTCCCAATACGGAGCCCTGTGGTACCCCACTAGTCACCTCCAGCCAGTCTGAGAAACACCCATTCACTGCTACCCTTTGCTTTCTATCTGCCAACCAGTTTTCTATCCATGTTGAAACCCTGCCCCCAATGCCATGAGCTCTGATTTTACTCACCAATCTCCTATGTGGCACCTTATCGAATGCCTTCTGAAAATCTAGGTACACAACATCTACTGGCTTACCCTCGTCTAACATCCTTGTTACACCCTCAAAAAACTCCAACAGATTAGTCAAGCATGATTTGCCCTTGGTAAATCCATGCTGGCTCGGCCTAATCCTATTTCTGCCATCTAGATGTGCTACTATTTCGTCCTTAATAATGGACTCAAGCATCTTCCCCACGACTGACGTTAGGCTAACAGGGCGATAGTTCTCTGTTTTCTCCTTCTCTCCCTTCTTGAAAAGTGGGTCAACATTAGCCACTCTCCAATCTTCAGGAACTGATCCTGAATCTAAGGAACATTGGAAAATGATTACCAATGCATCCGCAATTTCCTGAGCCACCTCTTTTAGAACCCTCGGATGCAGACCATCTGGACCCGGGGATTTATTAGCCTTCAGTCCTACCAGTCTACTCATCACAGTTTCTTTCCTAATGTCAATCTGTCTCAATTCCTCTGATATCTTATGACCCTGGCCCATCCATACATCTGGGAGATTGCTTGTGTCCTCCCTGGTGAAGACAGATCTAAAGTATGCATTAAATTCTGTTGCCATTTCCCTGTTTCCCATAACATTATCTCCCAATTCATTCTTCAAGGGGCCAACATTGTTCTTAACTATCTTCTTTCTCTTCACATAGCTAAAAAAGCTTTTGCTATCCCCTTTTATATTCCTGGCTAGACTGAGCTCATACCTGATTTTTTCTCTCCGTATTGCTTTTTTAGTTAAGATCTGCTGTTCCTTAAAACTTTCCCAATCATCTGTATTCCCACTCATCTTAGCCCTGTCATACTTCTTTTTCTTTAATGCTATACAATCTCTGACTTCCTTTGTCAACCACTGTGGCCCCTTCCCCCTCTTTGAATCCTTCCTTCTCATTGGAATGAACTGCATTTGCATCTTTTGTATTATGCCCAAGAATATCTGCCACTGCTGATCCACTGTCTTTCCTGCCAGGGCATCCGCCCATTTAACTTTGGCCAGCTCTTCCCTCATGGCTCCGTAGTCTCCTTTATTTAATTGCAACACTGACACCTCTGATCTGCCCCTATCCCTCTCAAATTGTAGATAAAAACTTATCATGTTATGATCACTACTTCCTAATGGCTCCTTTACTTCAAGATCACTTATCAATTCCTGTTCATTACACATCACCAAGTCCAAAATAGCCTCGTTCCTGGTTGGCTCAAGCACAAGCTGTTCCAAAAATACATCCCTTAGACACTCCACAAACTCCCTATCCTGGGGTCCAGCACCTACCTGATTCTCCCAGTCCACCTGCATGTTGAAATCTCCCATAACGACTGCATTACCTTTAGCACATGCCAATGTTAACTCCCTAATCAACTTGTACCCAATATCCACGCTACTGTTTGGGGGCCTGTACACAACACCCATTAGGGTCTTTTTACCCTTACTGTTCCTCAGCTCAATCCACACAGACTCTACTTCCCCTGTTCCCAAGTCACCTCTTGCTAAGGACTGAATCTCATTCCTCACCAACAGGGCCACCCCACCCCCTCTTCCCATATTTCTGTCTCTACGATAGCACGTATACCCTGGTACACTCAATTCCCAGGCCTGATCCCCTTGCAGCCATGTCTCCGTTATCCCAACAATATCGTAGTTCCCCATTTTCATCTGAGCTTCAAGCTCATCTGTCTTATTTCTGACACTACGCGCATTCAAGTATAGAATTCTTAGCCCATTCCTCCTCTCTTTGCTTAAAACACTGTCTACTGTACCTAACCCAGCTCCTTGAACTTCCATCGGGCAAATTGCACCCTGAATTTTGATGACCTTCTCAAGATCACCCAAACCTTGTACACATTTAACCCCATGCACCTTCTGACCAACCCTCTGGATCTGGACCCCTGCCCCCTGCACATCTAGTTTAAACCCCCCCGAGCAGCACTGGCAAATACTCCTGCAAGAATGTTAGTACCCCTCTGGTTCAGATGTAGACCATCCCTTCAAAACAGATCCCAATGTCCCTGGAACAAAGACCAATTATCCAAAAACCTGAACCCTTCCTTCCTGCACCATGCTCCCAGCCTCGTATTAATGTGCATAATCATTCTATTCTTCGCCTCACTCGCACGTGGCACAAGTAGCAATCCCGAGATTGTCACCCTGGAGGTCCTGCCTTTCAGCTTCACTCCTAACTCCCTGAACTCTCTAAGCAGGACCCCCTCACTCACCTTACCTACATCATTGGTCCTTACATGGACCACTACATCTGGGTTCATGCCCTCACTCTCAAGAATAGCCTGCACCCGATCTGAGATGTCCCGGACCCTGGCACCAGGGAGGCAACATACCATCCGAGACTCCCGATCTGCCCCACAAAATCTCCTATCTGCCCCCCTAACTATAGAGTCCCCTAAAACTATCGCTCTCTTCTCTTCCCTCCTCCCCTTTCTAGTTGAGGGTTCAACCTCTGTGCCAGAGGCAGGACCACTACAACTCATTCCTGGTAGGTCATCCCCATCAACAGTATCCAGTACGGTTTTCTTATTGTTAATGGGAATGGCCGCAGGGGTGCTCTGCTCTCTCTGCCTGCTCCCCCTGCCTCTCTGGACCGTCACCCATCTGCCTACTTCTTGGTTCTTTGGTGTGACTACCTCCTGATAACTCCTATCTATCTCTGCCTCCACCTCCCGAATGATCCGTAGTTCATCCAGCTCCTGCTCCAACTCCCTAACTCGGTCTGATAGGAGCTGCAGCTGGACGCACCTTTTGCAGGTGTGGTCATCAGGGACAACTGTGTTGACCCTGACCTCCCACATACTGCATACGGAGCACACCACTGCTCTGACTGTCTCCCCCATACCTGAACTGGATTAATAGAATGTCTAAAAAGCACCTAGCGACCTTACCTTCTTCCCCTCAGCGAGCAATCACACAAGCTTACCGAAGTCTCCTTACGCCGAAGCCCCCTTAGCTAAAGCCCAGGACTCTGCTTCCACAGACTCCGCTGCCCGCTCTGACAAGAAGTCCTGCCTTTTAAAGTGTGCGCTCGACGCTGACGTCACTCGCGCCTGCGCAGTTCCCCCTCCTCCACAGGTATTGACCAGGTAGGCTGAAATCCTACCTACACGGTCGAATTCTCTGAGCTCCCAGCTGAATCACAAGCTGTAACTTGCTCCCGATTGCACACACTCTTGTTTACATCAACACTGGGTAATGCGCACACTGCTGTTTACACCTACACAGCGCAATGCACACATTCCTGTTTACAACAACACTGGTCCATGTACACTAACATTGGGTAGTGCACGCACTCCTGTTTTCATCAACACAGAGAAGTGCACACACTCTGGTTTACAATAACACTGGGAAATGCAATTACCCCTGTTTAAACTAACACTGGGTAATGCAAACAATGCTGATTCCACTACCACTGGATAGTGTACCACTCCTGTTTACATCAGCACTGGGCAATGCGAACACTCTTCTTTGCGACAACACGTCCCAAAGCACACACTCCTGCTTACAGCAAAACTGTCAATGCACTCACTGTTCTTTACATTAACACTGGTTAATTCACACACTCCTGTTAACATCTGCACAGGGCAATGCACAAACTTCTGCTTATCTCAGCACTGGGCAATGCAAACAATGCTGTTCACAGTAACACTGGGTAATGCACACACTCCTGTTTACATTAACACTGGGCAATGCACACACCCCTATTTACATCAACACTGTGCAATGCACAAACTCATGTTTAAATAAACACTGGGCAATGCACACACTCCTCTTTACATCAACACTGGGTAATGCAAACACCCCTGTAACACTAACAGTGGGTAATGCACACACTGCTGATTACATCAACACAGGGTATTGCACACACAGCAGTTTACATTTAAACTTGTCAAAGCACACACTCCTGTCTACATCAACACTGTGCAAAGCACACACTCCTGTTTACTTCAACACTGGGCAATGCACAAAATATGTTTACATCTGCTCTGGGCAATGCACACACATCAGTATGCATCAACACTCAGCAATGCAAACACTCCAGTTTACATCAACACTGGGTAATGCAAACACCCCTGTAACACTAACAGTGGGTAATGCACACACTGCTGATTACATCAACACAGGGTATTGCACACCCTGCTGTTTACATTTAAACTTGTCAAAGCACACACTCCTGTCTACATCAACACTGGGCAATGCACAAACCCTTGTTTACACTAACACTAAGAAACGCACACACTCCTGTTTACTTCAACAATGGGCAATGCACACACTCCTGTTTACATCAACACTGGGTAATGCACAAAACATGTTTACATCTGCTCTGGGCAATGCACACACTCCTGTTTACATCAACACCGGGTAATGCACAAAATATGTTTACATCAACACTGGGTAATGCACAAAACATGTTTACATCTGCTCTGGGCAATGCACACACTCCTGCTTGCATCAACACTGGGTAATTCACCCACTCCTGTTTACATAAACACTGGGGGATGCACACACCCTTGTTTAGATTTACACTCTATAATGCCCAAACTTATTTTGAAATTAATGCTGGGCAATGCTCAAAACATGTTAACATCAGAAATGGGCAATGCACACACTCCAGTTTACATCAACTCTGGGTAATGCACACACAACTGTTTACATCAACACTGGGTAAAGCAAACACCCCTGTAACACTAACAGTGGGTAATGCACACACTGCTGATTACATCAACACAGGGTATTGCACACACTGCTGTTTACATTTAAACTTGTCAATGCACACACTCCTGTCTACATCAACACTGTGCAAAGCACACACTCCTGTTTACATCAAAACTGGTCAATGCACAAACCCCTGTTTGCACTAACACTGCACAATGAACGCAATCCTGTTTACATCAACACTGGGAATGCACAAAATATGTTTACATCTGCTCCGGGCAATGCACACAATCTAGTTTGCATTAACACAGGGTAATGCTCACACTCCTCTTTACATCAACTCTGGGCAATGCACAAAACCTTCTTTACACTAACATTGAGAAACGCACACACTGGGCAATGCAAACACACCTGTTTACACTAACACTGGGTATTGCACACACTCCTGTTTAACGCAACAGTGGGTAATGCACATAATCTTGTATACATCAAATCAGGATAAGCCACACTCTCCTGATTATATCAACGCAGGGTAATGCACACATTCCTGTTTACATCAACACCTGGCAAAGCACAAAATATGTTTACATCAACACTGGCTAATGTGAACACACCTGTTTACATCAGCTTTTGGTAATCCTCACATTCCTGTTTACATTAACACTGTGTAATGCACACACTACTGTTTAAATCAACAAAGTGTAATGCACAGATTCATGTTTAAATCAACGCAGGGCAATGCAAAAAATTACGCTTACATCAACACTGGGTAATGCACACAATCCTGCTTACATTAACTCTGGTTAATGCGCACACTTCTGTTTACATTAATGCTGGTTAATGCACACACTCCTGCTTACATCAAGTCTGCAAATGCAAACTCTCCTGTTTACTTCAACACTGGCAATGTACACATTCCTGTTTACATCAACACAGGGTAAAGCACAAAACATGTTTACATCAACACTGGGTAATACAAACACTCCTGTTTACATCACAACGTGGCAAAGGACACACTCCTGTTTACGTCAACACTGGGCAATGCACACACTCCTGTTTACTTTAACACTGGCAAATGCACAGACCCCTGTTTACATCAACACAGGGAAATGACCAAAACATGTTTACATCCGCACTGGATAATGCAAACACTCCTATTTACATCAACCAACGCAATGCATACACTCCTGTTTACATCAACACTGGGACTGCACAGATTCTTGTTTACATGAAAACTGGGAAATGCACGCACTCTTGTTTACATCAAAACAGGGTAATGCACAAAATATGTTTACATCTGCTCTGGGCAATGCACACACGCCTGTTTACATCAACACTGGGTAATGCACACACTCCGGTTTACATCAACTCTGGGTAATGCACACACTCCTGTTTAGATCAACACTGGGCAATGCACACACGCTTCTTTACATCAACACTGGGTAATGCACACACTCCGGTTTACAGCCACACTGGGCAATGCACAGACTCATGTTAACATCAAAGCCAGGCAATGCAGAGAATATGTTATCATCAACACTGGTCAATGCACAAACCCTTGTTTACACTAACACTGAGAAATGCACACACTCCTGTTTACATCAAAACAGGGCAATGCCCACATTCCTCTCTATATCAACACTGTGTAATGCACGCACCCCTGTATACATCAGCACTGAGTAATGTACACACCACTGCTTAGACTAACACTCTATAATGCCCACACTTCTTTTGAAATCAACGCTGGGCAATGCACAAAATCATGTTTACATATTCTCTGGGTAATCCTCACACTCCTGTTTAGATCAACACATGGCAAAGGACGCACTCCTGTTTACATCGACACTGGGCAATGCACACATTCCTGTTTACTTCAACACAGGGTAAAGCACAAAACATGTTCACATCAACACTGGGTAATGCCAACGATCCTGTTTACATCACAACGTGGCAAAGGACACACTCCTGTTTACATCAAAACTAGGCAATGCAAACACCCTTGTTTACACTAACAGTGGGTAATGCACACACTGCTGATTACATCAAAACGGCCTATCGCACAAACTCCTGCTTACATTAAAAATTGTCAATGCACACACTCCTGTTTACATCAACACTGGGCAATGCACAAAATATGTTTACATCTGCTCAGGGCAATGCACGCACACCAGTATGCATCAACACTCAGCAATGGAAACACTCCTGTTTACATCAACACTGGGTAATCCAAACACCCCTGTAACACTAACAGTGGGTAATGCACCCACTGCTGATTACATCAACACAGGGTATTGCACACACTCCTGTTTACATTTAAACTTGTCAAAGCACACACTCCTGTCTACATCAACACTGTGCAAAGCACACACTCCTGTTTACATCAACACTGGGCAATGCACAAACTATGTTATTATCAGCCCTGGGCAATGCACACACTTCTATTTACATCAACACTGGTCAATGCACAATCCCCTGTTAACACTAGCACAGCACAATGCATGCAATCCTATTTACATCAACACTGGGGAATGCACAAAATATGTTTACATCTGCTCCGGGCAATGCACACAATCTAGTTTGCAACAACACAGGGTAATGCTCACAATCGTCTTTATATCAACACTGGGCAATGCACACACTCCTGTTTACATCAAAACTGGGCAATGCAAACACACCTGTTTACACTAACACTGGGTATTGCACACACTCCTGTTCAACGGAACAGTGGGTAATGCACATAATCCTGTATACATCAAATCAGGGTCAGCCACACTCTCCTGATTACATCAACGCAGGGTAATGCACACATTCCTGTTTACATCAACACCTGGCAAAGGACAAAATATGTTTACATCAACACTGGCTAATGCGAACACACCTGTTTACATCAGCTTTCGGTAATCCTCACATTCCTGTTTACATTAACACTGTGTAATGCACACACTACTGTTTAAATCAACAAAGTGTAATGCACAGATTCATGTTTAAATCAATGCAGGGCAATGCAAAAAACACGCTTACATCAACACTGGGTAATGCACACAATCCTGCTTACATTAACTCTGGTTAATGCGCACACTTCTGTTTACATCAACACTGGGAAATACAAACACTCCTGTTTACATCACAAAGTGGCAAAGGACACACTCCTGTTTACGTCAACTCTGGGTAATGCACGCACTACTGTTTACATCAACACAGGGCAAAGCATAAACTCTTGTTTACATCAACACTGGGCAATGCACACACTCCTGTTTACATTAACACTGGCAAATGCACACACCCCTGTTTACATCAACACAGGGAGATGAACAAAACATGTTTACATCAGCACTGGATAATGCAAACACTCCTATTTACATCAACACTGGGCAATGCACACACTCCTCTTTAAATCAACACTGGGCAATGCACACACTCCTGTTTACATCAACACTGGGCAATGCACACACTCCTGTTTACATCAACACAGGGCAATGCATACACTCCTGATTACAATAACACTGGGCAATGCACAGACTCATGTTTACATCAACACAGGGTAATGCACAAAATATGTTTACATCTGCGCTGGGCAATGCACACACTCCTGTTTACATCAATACTGGGCAATGCACACACTCCTCTTTAAATCAACACTGGGCCATGCAAACACTCCTGTTTACATCAACACTGGGCAATGCACACACTCCTGTTTACATCGATATAGGGCAATGCATACACTCCTGTTAACATTAACACTGGGCAATGCACAGACTCATGTTAACATCAAAGCAATGCACAGAATATGTTATAATCAACACTGTTCATTGCACAAACCCTTGTTTACACTAACACTGAGAAATGCAGACACTCCTGTTTACATCAAAACAGGGCAATGCCCACACTCCTCTCTACATCAACACTGTGTAATGCATGCACCCCTGTTTACGTCAGTACTGGGTAATGCACACACCACTGCTTAGAACAACACTATAATGCCCACACTTCTTTTGAAATCAACGCTGGGCAATGCACAAAATCATGTTTACATAATCTCTGGGTAATCCTCAAACTCCTGTTTAGATCAACACAAGGCAAAGGACGCACTCCTGTTTACATCAACACTGGGCAATGCCCACACTCCTCTATATATAAACACTGGGCAATGCCCACACTCCTCTACAAACATTGGGCAATGCACACTCACCTGATTATATCAAAACAGGACAATGCCCACACTCCTCTTTATATAAACACTGGGCAATGCACACACTCCTCTATAAACATTGGGCAATGCACACTCACCTGATTATATCAAAACAGGACAATGCCCACACTCCTCTTTATATAAACACTGGGCAATGCAAACAATCCACTTTATATAAACACTGGGCAATGCACACACTCCTCTTTATATAAACACTGTGCAATGCTCACACACCTGATTATATCAAAACAGGACAATGCCCACACTCCTCTTTATATAAAGACTGGGCAGTGCACACACTGCTGTTTACATCAACACTAGGTAATGCATACAATCCTGTTTACATCAACACTGGGCAATGCAAACAATCCACTTTATATAAACACTGCACAATGCACACACTCCTGTTTACATTTAAACTTGTCAATGCACACTCTCTTGTCTACATCAACACTGTGCAAAGTACACACTCCTGTTTCCATCAACACTGGTCAATGCACAAAAACCTGTTTATACTAACACTGCACAATGCACACACTACTGTTTGCTTCAACACTGGGGAATGCACAAAATATGTTTACATCTGCTCCGGGCTACGCACACAATCTAGTTTGCAACAACACAGGGTAATGCTCACAATCCTCTTTATATCAGCAATGGGTAATGCACTCGCTCCTGTTTACATCAAAACTGGGCAAAGTACACACTCCTCTTTAAATCAACACTGGGCAATGCTCACACTCCTGTTTACATCAACACTGGGCAATCCACACACTCCTGTTTACATCAACACTGGGCAATGCACAAACTATGTTAATATCAGCCCTGGGCAATGGACACCCTCCTACTTACATCAACACTGGTCAATGCACAAAAACCTGTTTACACTAACACTGCACAACTCACACACTCCTGTTTACATTTAAACTTGTCAATGCACACACTCCTGTCTACATCAACACTGTGCAAAGCACACACTCCTGTTTACATCAACACTGGGCAATGCACAAACTATGTTAATATCAGCCCTGGGCAATGGACACCCTCCTACTTACATCAACACTGGTCAATGCACAAAAACCTTTTACACTAACACTGCACAACTCACACACTCCTGTTTACATTTAAACTTGTCAATGCACATACTCCTTTTTAGATCAACACAAGGCAAAGGACGCACTCCTGTTTACATCAAAACTAGGCAATGCCCACACTCCTCTATATATAAACACTGGGCAATGCCCACACTCCTCTTTATATAAACACTGGGCAATGCACACTCACCTGATTATATCAAAACAGGACAATGCCCACACTCCTCTTTATATAAACACTGGGCAATGCACACACTCCTCTTTATATAAACACTGGGCAATGCACACACTCCTCTTTATATAAACACTGGGCAATGCTCACAAACCTGATTATATCAAAACAGGACAATGCCCACACTCCTCTTTATATAAACACTGGGCAATGCACACACTGCTGTTTACATCAACACCGGGTAATGCACAAAATATGTTTACATCTGCTCTGGGCAATGCACACACTCCTGTTTACATCAACACTGGGTAATGCAAACACCCCTGTAACACTAACAGTGTGTAATGCACACACTGCTGATTACATCAACACAGGGTATTGCACACCCTGCTGTTTACATTTAAACTTGTCAAAGCACACACTCCTGTCTACATCAACACTGGGCAATGCACAAACCCTTGTTTACACTAACACTAAGAAACGCACACACTCCTGTTTACTTCAACAATGGGCAATGCACACACTCCTGTTTACATCAACACTGGGTAATGCACAAAACATGTTTTTCATCTGCTCTGGGCAATGCACACACTCCTGTTTACATCGACACTGGGCAATGCACACACTGCTGTTTACATCCACACAGCGCAATACACACACTCCTGTTTACATCAACACCGGGTAATGCACAAAATATGTTTACATCTGCTCTGGGCAATGCACACACTGCTGTTTACATCAACACTGGGCAATGCACACACTCCTGTTTACATCAACACTGGGTAATTCACCCACTCCTGTTTACATAAACACTGGGGGATGCACACACCCATGTTTAGATTTACACTCTATAATGCCCATACTTATTTTGAAATTAATGCTGGGCAATGCTCAAAATATGTTAACATCAGAAATGGGCAATGCACGCACTCCAGTTTACATCAACTCTGGGCAATGCACACACACCAGTATGCATCAACACTCAGCAATGCAAACACTCCTGTTTACATCAACACTGGGTAAAGCAAACACCCCTGTAACACTAACAGTGGGTAATGCACACACTGCTGATTACATCAAGACAGGGCATTGCACACACTGCTGTTTACATCAAAACTGGTCAATGCACAAACCCCTGTTTGCACTAACACTGCACAATGAACGCAATCCTGTTTACATCAACACTGGGAATGCACAAAATATGTTTACATCTGCTCCGGACAACGCACACAATCTAGTTTGCATTAAAACAGGGTAATGCTCACACTCCTCTTTACATCAACTCTGGGCAATGCACAAAACCTTCTTTACACTAACATTGAGAAACGCACACACTGGGCAATGCAAACACACCTGTTTACACTAACACTGGGTATTGCACACACTCCTGTTTAACGCAACAGTGGGTAATGCACATAATCTTGTATACATCAAATCAGGATAAGCCACACTCTCCTGATTATATCAACGCAGGGTAATGCACACATTCCTGTTTACATCAACACCTGGCAAAGCACAAAATATGTTTACATCAACACTGGCTAATGTGAACACACCTGTTTACATCAGCTTTCGGTAATCCTCACATTCCTGTTTACATTAACACTGTGTAATGCACACACTACTGTTTAAATCAACAAAGTGTAATGCACAGATTCATGTTTAAATCAACGCAGGGCAATGCAAAAAATTACGCTTACATCAACACTGGGTAATGCACACAATCCTGCTTACATTAACTCTGGTTAATGCGCACACTTCTGTTTACATTAATGCTGGTTAATGCACACACTCCTGCTTACATCAAGTCTGCAAATGCAAACTCTCCTGTTTACTTCAACACTGGCAATGTACACATTCCTGTTTACATCAACACAGGGTAAAGCACAAAACATGTTTACATCAACACTGGGTAATACAAACACTCCTGTTTACATCACAACGTGGCAAAGGACACACTCCTGTTTACGTCAACACTGGGCAATGCACACATTCCTGTTTACTTTAACACTGGCAAATGCACAGACCCCTGTTTACATCAACACAGGGAAATGACCAAAACATGTTTACATCCGCACTGGATAATGCAAACACTCCTATTTACATCAACCAACGCAATGCATACACTCCTGTTTACATCAACACTGGGACTGCACAGATTATTGTTTACATGAAAACTGGGAAATGCACGCACTCTTGTTTACATCAAAACAGGGTAATGCACAAAAAATGTTTACATCTGCTCTGGGCAATGCACACACGCCTGTTTACATCAACACTGGGTAATGCACACACTCCGGTTTACATCAACTCTGGGTAATGCACACACTCCTGTTTACATCAACACTGGGCAATGCACACACGCTTCTTTACATCAACACTGGGTAATGCACACACTCCGGTTTACATCCACACTGGGCAATGCACAGACTCATGTTAACATCAAAGCCAGGCAATGCAGAGAATATGTTATCATCAACACTGGTCAATGCACAAACCCTTGTTTACACTAACACTGAGAAATGCACACACAACTGTTTACTTCAAAACAGGGCAATGCCCACACTCCTCTCTATATCAACACTGTGTAATGCACGCACCCCTGTATACATCAGCACTGAGTAATGTACACACCACTGCTTAGACTAACACTCTATAATGCCCACACTTCTTTTGAAATCAACGCTGGGCAATGCACAAAATCATGTTTACATATTCTCTGGGTAATCCTCACACTCCTGTTTAGATCAACACATGGCAAAGGACGCACTCCTGTTTACATCGACACTGGGCAATGCCCACACTGCTGTATACATCCACACAGCGCGATACACACACTCCTGTTTACATCAACACCGGGTAATGCACAAAATATGTTTACATCTGCTCTGGGCAATGCACACACTCCTGTTTGCATCAACACTTGGTAATTCAAACACTCCTGTTTACATAAACGCTGGCAATGCACACATTCCTGTTTACTTCAACACAGGGTAAAGCACAAAACATGTTCACATCAACACTGGGTAATGCCAACGATCCTGTTTACATCACAACGTGGCAAAGGACACACTCCTGTTTACATCAAAACTAGGCAATGCAAACACCCTTGTTTACACTAATAGTGGGTAATGCACACACTGCTGATTACATCAAAACGGCCTATCGCACAAACTCCTGCTTACATTAAAAATTGTCAATGCACACACTCCTGTTTACATCAACACTGGGCAATGCACAAAATATGTTTACATCAACACTGGGCAATGCACAAAATATGTTTACATCTGCTCTGGGCAATGCACACACACCAGTATGCATCAACACTCAGCAATGGAAACACTCCTGTTTACATCAACACTGGGTAATCCAAACACCCCTGTAACACTAACAGTGGGTAATGCACCCACTGCTGATTACATCAACACAGGGTATTGCACACACTCCTGTTTACATTTAAACTTGTCAAAGCACACACTCCTGTCTACATCAACACTGTGCAAAGCACACACTCCTGCTTACATCAACACTGGGCAATGCACAAACTATGTTATTATCAGCCCTGGGCAATGCACACACTCCTGTTTACATCAAAACTCGGCAATGCAAACACACCCTGTTTACAGTAACACTGGGTATTGCACACACTCCTGTTTAACGGAACAGTGGGTAATGCACATATTCCTGTATACATCAAATCAGGGTCAGCCACACTCTCCTGATTACATCAACGCAGGGTAATGCACACATTCCTGTTTACATCAACACCTGGCAAACGACAAAATATGTTTACATCAACACTGGCTAATGCGAACACACCTGTTTACATCAGCTTTCGGTAATCCTCACATTCCTGTTTACATTAACACTGTGTAATGCACACACTACTGTTTAAATCAACAAAGTGTAATGCACAGATTCATGTTTAAATCAATGCAGGGCAATGCAAAAAACACGCTTACATCAACTCTGGTTAATGCGCACACTCCTGTTTACATCAACACTGGGAAATACAAACACTTCTGTTTACATCACAAAGTGGCAAAGGACACACTCCTGTTTACGTCAACTCTGGGTAATGCACGCACTACTGTTTACATCAACACAGGGCAAAGCATAAACTCTTGTTTACATCAACACTGGGCAATGCACACACTCCTGTTTACATTAACACTGGCAAATTCACACAGCCCTGTTTAAATCAACACAGGGAGATGAACAAAACATGTTTACATCAGCACTGGATAATGCAAACACTCCTATTTACATCAACACTGGGCAATGCACACACTCCTCTTTAAATCAACACTGGGCAATGCACACACTCCTGTTTACATCAACACTGGGCAATGCACACACTCCTGTTTACATCAACACAGGGCAATGCATACACTCCTGATTACAATAACACTGGGCAATGCACAGACTCATGTTTACATCAACACTGGGCAATGCACACACTCCTCTTTACATCAACACTGGGCAATGCACACACTCCTCTTTAAATCAACACTGGGCAATGCACACACTCCTGTTTACATCAACACATGGTAATGCACAAAATATGTTTACATCTGCGCTGGGCAATGCACACACTCCTGTTTACATCAATACTGGGCAATGCACACACTCCTCTTTAAATCAACACTGGGCCATGCAAACACTCCTGTTTACATCAACACTGGGCAATGCACACACTCCTGTTTACATCAACACTGGGCAATGCACACACTCCTGTTTACATCGATATAGGGCAATGCATACACTCCTGTTAACATTAACACTGGGCAATGCACAGACTCATGTTAACATCAAAGCAATGCACAGAATATGTTATAATCAACACTGTTCATTGCACAAACCCTTGTTTACACTAACACTGAGAAATGCAGACACTCCTGTTTACATCAAAACAGGGCAATGCCCACACTCCTCTCTACATCAACACTGTGTAATGCATGCACCCCTGTTTACGTCAGTACTGGGTAATGCACACACCACTGCTTAGAACAACACTATAATGCCCAGACTTCTTTTGAAATCAACGCTGGGCAATGCACAAAATCATGTTTACATTATCTCTGGGTAATCCTCAAACTCCTGTTTAGATCAACACAAGGCAAAGGACGCACTCCTGTTTACATCAACACTGGGCAATGCCCACACTCCTCTATATATAAACACTGGGCAATGCCCACACTCCTCTATAAACATTGGGCAATGCACACTCACCTGATTATATCAAAACAGGACAATGCCCACACTCCTCTTTTTATAAACAATGGGCAATGCACACAATCCTCTTTATATAAACACTGGGCAATGCACACACTCCTCTTTATATAAACACTGTGCAATGCTCACATACCTGATTATATCAAAACAGGACAATGCCCACACTCCTCTTTATATAAAGACTGGGCAATGCACACACTGCTGTTTACATCAACACTGGGCAATGCACAAAATATGTTTACATCAACACTGGGCAATGCACAAAATATGTTTACATCTGCTCTGGGCAATGCACACACACCAGTATGCATCAACACTCAGCAATGGAAACACTCCTGTTTACATCAACACTGGGTAATCCAAACACCCCTGTAACACTAACAGTGGGTAATGCACCCACTGCTGATTACATCAACACAGGGTATTGCACACACTCCTGTTTACATTTAAACTTGTCAAAGCACACACTCCTGTCTACATCAACACTGTGCAAAGCACACACTCCTGCTTACATCAACACTGGGCAATGCACAAACTATGTTATTATCAGCCCTGGGCAATGCACACACTCCTGTTTACATCAAAACTCGGCAATGCAAACACACCCTGTTTACACTAACACTGGGTATTGCACACACTCCTGTTTAACGGAACAGTGGGTAATGCACATAATCCTGTATACATCAAATCAGGGTCAGCCACACTCTCCTGATTACATCAACGCAGGGTAATGCACACATTCCTGTTTACATCAACACCTGGCAAAGGACAAAATATGTTTACATCAACACTGGCTAATGCGAACACACCTGTTTACATCAGCTTTCGGTAATCCTCACATTCCTGTTTACATTAACACTGTGTAATGCACACACTACTGTTTAAATCAACAAAGTGTAATGCACAGATTCATGTTTAAATCAATGCAGGGCAATGCAAAAAACACGCTTACATCAACACTGGGTAATGCACACAATCCTGCTTACATTAACTCTGGTTAATGCGCACACTTCTGTTTACATCAACACTGGGAAATACAAACACTCCTGTTTACATCACAAAGTGGCAAAGGACACACTCCTGTTTACGTCAACTCTGGGTAATGCACGCACTACTGTTTACATCAACACAGGGCAAAGCATAAACTCTTGTTTACATCAACACTGGGCAATGCACACACTCCTGTTTACATTAACACTGGCAAATGCACACACCCCTGTTTACATCAACACAGGGAGATGAACAAAACATGTTTACATCAGCACTGGATAATGCAAACACTCCTATTTACATCAACACTGGGCAATGCACACACTCCTGTTTACATCAACACAGGGCAATGCATACACTCCTGATTACAATAACACTGGGCAATGCACAGACTCATGTTTACATCAACACTGGGCAATGCACACACTCCTCTTTACATCAACACTGGGCAATGCACACACTCCTCTTTAAATCAACACTGGGCAATGCACACACTCCTGTTTACATCAACACATGGTAATGCACAAAATATGTTTACATCTGCGCTGGGCAATGCACACACTCCTGTTTACATCAATACTGGGCAATGCACACACTCCTCTTTAAATCAACACTGGGCCATGCAAACACTCCTGTTTACATCAACACTGGGCAATGCACACACTCCTGTTTACATCGATATAGGGCAATGCATACACTCCTGTTAACATTAACACTGGGCAATGCACAGACTCATGTTAACATCAAAGCAATGCACAGAATATGTTATAATCAACACTGTTCATTGCACAAACCCTTGTTTACACTAACACTGAGAAATGCAGACACTCCTGTTTACATCAAAACAGGGCAATGCCCACACTCCTCTCTACATCAACACTGTGTAATGCATGCACCCCTGTTTACGTCAGTACTGGGTAATGCACACACCACTGCTTAGAACAACACTATAATGCCCACACTTCTTTTGAAATCAACGCTGGGCAATGCACAAAATCATGTTTACATAATCTCTGGGTAATCCTCAAACTCCTGTTTAGATCAACACAAGGCAAAGGACGCACTCCTGTTTACATCAACACTGGGCAATGCCCACACTCCTCTATATATAAACACTGGGCAATGCCCACACTCCTCTATATATAAACACTGGGCAATGCCCACACTCCTCTATATATAAACACTGGGCAATGCCCACACTCCTCTATATATAAACACTGGGCAATGCCCACACTCCTCTATAAACATTGGGCAATGCACACTCACCTGATTATATCAAAACAGGACAATGCCCACACTCCTCTTTATATAAACACTGGGCAATGCAGACACTCCTCTATAAACATTGGGCAATGCACACTCACCTGATTATATCAAAACAGGACAATGCCCACACTCCTCTATATATAAACACTGGGCAATGCCCACACTCCTCAATAAACATTGGGCAATGCACATTCACCTGATTATATCAAAACAGGACAATGCCCACACTCCTCTTTTTATAAACACTGGGCAATGCACACAATCCTCTTTATATAAACACTGGGCAATGCACACACTCCTCTTTATATAAACACTGTGCAATGCTCACACACCTGATTATATCAAAACAGGACAATGCCCACACTCCTCTTTTTATAAACACTGGGCAATGCACACAATCCTCTTTATATAAACACTGGGCAATGCACACACTCCTCTTTATATAAACACTGTGCAATGCTCACACACCTGATTATATCAAAACAGGACAATGCCCACACTCCTCTTTATATAAAGACTGGGCAGTGCACACACTGCTGTTTACATCAACACTAGGTAATGCATACAATCCTGTTTACATCAACACTGGGCAATGCACACACTGCTGTTTACATCAACACTGGGTAATGCACACACTCCTGTTTACATCAACACTGGGTAATGCACACACTCCTGTTTACATCAATACTGGGCAATGCACACACTCCTCTTTATATAAACACTGGGTAATGCACACACTCCTGTTTACATCAACACTTGGTAATGCGCTCACTGTGGTTTACTTCAACACTGGGCAAAGCAAACACTCCTGTTTCCATCAAAACAGGACAATGCCCACACTCCTCTTTATATAAACACTGGGCAATGCACACACTGCTGTTTACATCAACACCGGGTAATGCACAAAATATGTTTACATCTGCTCTGGGCAATGCACACACACCAGTATGCATCAACACTCAGCAATGGAAACACCCCTGTTTACATCAACACTGGGTAATCCAAACACCCCTGTAACACTAACAGTGGGTAATGCACCCACTGCTGATTACATCAACACAGGGTATTGCACACACTCCTGTTTACATCAACACTGGGCAATGCACACACTCCTGTTTACATCAACACAGGCTAATGCACAAGTTATGTTTACATCTGCGCTGGGCAATGCACACACTCCTGTTTACATCAACACAGGCTAATGCACAAGTTATGTTTACATCTGCGCTGGGCAATGCACACACTCCTGTTTACATCAACACAGGCTAATGCACAAGTTATGTTTACATCTGCGCTGGGCAATGCACACACTCCTGTTTACATCAATACTGGACAATGCACACACTCCTGTTTACATCAACACAGGCTAATGCACAAGTTATGTTTACATCTGCTCTGGGCAATGCACACACTCCTGTTTAAATCAACACTTGGTAATGCGCTCACTGTGGTTTACTTCAACACTGGGCTAAGCAAACACTCCTGTTTCCATCAAAACTGGGCAATGCCCACATTCCTCTGTATATAAACACTGGGCAATGCCCACACTCCTCTATAAACACTGGGCAATGCACACTCACCTGATTATCTCAAAACAGGACAATGCCCACACTCCTCTTTCTATAAACACTGGGCAATGCACACACTCCTCTTTATATAAACACTGGGCAATGCACACACACCTGATTATATCAAAACAGGACAATGCCCACACTCCTCTTTATATAAACACTGGGCAATGCACACACTGCTGTTTACATCAACACTGGGTAATGCACAAAATATGTTTACATCTGCTCTGGGCAATGCACACACTCCTGTTTAAATCAAAACTAGGCAATGCAAACACCCTTGTTTACACTAACAGTGGGTAATGCACACACTGCTGATTACATCAAAACGGCCTATTGCAGAAACTCCTGCTTACATTAAAAATTGTCAATGCACACACTCCTGTTTACATCAACACTGGGCAATGCACAAAATATGTTTACATCTGCTCTGGGCAATGCACACACACCAGCATGCATCAACACTCAGCAATGGAAACACTCCTGTTTACATCAACACTGGGTAATCCAAACACCCCTGTAACACTAACAGTGGGTAATGCACCCACTGCTGATTACATCAACACAGGGTATTGCACACACTCCTGTTTACATTTAAACTTGTCAAAGCACACACTCCTGTCTACATCAACACTGGGCAATGCACAAACTATGTTATTATCAGCCCTGGGCAATGCACACACTTCTATTTACATCAACACTGGTCAATGCACAATCCCCTGTTTACACTAGCACAGCACAATGCACGCAATCCTATTTACCTCAACACTGGGGAATGCACAAAATATGTTTACATCTGCTCCGGGCAATGCACACAATCTAGTTTGCAACAACACAGGGTAATGCTCACAATCGTCTTTATATCAACACTGGGCAATGCACACACTCCTGTTTACATCAAAACTGGGCAATGCAAACACACCTGTTTACACTAACACTGGGTATTGCACACACTCCTGTTTAACGGAACAGTGGGTAATGCACATAATCCTGTATACATCAAATCAGGGTCAGCCACACTCTCCTGATTACATCAACGCAGGGTAATGCACACATTCCTGTTTACATCAACACCTGGCAAAGGACAAAATATGTTTACATCAACACTGGCTAATGCGAACACACCTGATTACATCAGCTTTCGGTAATCCTCACATTCCTGTTTACATTAACACTGTGTAATGCACACACTACTGTTTAAATCAACAAAGTGTAATGCACAGATTCATGTTTAAATCAATGCAGGGCAATGCAAAAAACACGCTTACATCAACACTGGGTAATGCACACAATCCTGCTTACATTAACTCTGGTTAATGCGCACACTTCTGTTTACATCAACACTGGGAAATACAAACACTCCTGTTTACATCACAAAGTGGCAAAGGACACACTCCTGTTTACATCAACTCTGGGTAATGCACGCACTACTGTTTACATCAACACAGGGCAAAGCATAAACTCTTGTTTACATCAACACTGGGCAATGCACACACTCCTGTTTACATCAACACTGGGCAATGCACACACTCCTGTTTACATCAACACAGGGCAATGCATACACTCCTGATTACAATAACACTGGGCAATGCACAGACTCATGTTTACATCAACACTGGGCAATGCACACACTCCTCTTTACATCAACACTGGGCAATGCACACACTCCTCTTTAAATCAACACTGGGCAATGCACACACTCCTGTTTACATCAACACAGGGTAATGCACAAAATATGTTTACATCTGCGCTGGGCAATGCACACACTCCTGTTTACATCAATACTGGGCAATGCACACACTCCTCTTTAAATCAACACTGGGCCATGCAAACACTCCTGTTTACATCAACACTGGGCAATGCACACACTCCTGTTTACATCGATATAGGGCAATGCATACACTCCTGTTAACATTAACACTGGGCAATGCACAGACTCATGTTAACATCAAAGCAATGCACAGAATATGTTATAATCAACACTGTTCATTGCACAAACCCTTGTTTACACTAACACTGAGAAATGCAGACACTCCTGTTTACATCAAAACAGGGCAATGCCCACACTCCTCTCTACATCAACACTGTGTAATGCATGCACCCCTGTTTACGTCAGTACTGGGTAATGCACACACCACTGCTTAGAACAACACTATAATGCCCACACTTCTTTTGAAATCAACGCTGGGCAATGCACAAAATCATGTTTACATAATCTCTGCGTAATCCTCAAACTCCTGTTTAGATCAACACAAGGCAAAGGACGCACTCCTGTTTACATCAACACTGGGCAATGCCCACACTCCTCTATATATAAACACTGGGCAATGCCCACACTCCTCTATAAACATTGGGCAATGCACACTCACCTGATTATATCAAAACAGGACAATGCCCACACTCCTCTTTATATAAACACTGGGCAATGCACACAATCCTCTTTATATAAACACTGGGCAATGCACACACTCCTCTTTATATAAACACTGTGCAATGCTCACACACCTGATTATATCAAAACAGGACAATGCCCACACTCCTCTTTATATAAACACTGGGCAATGCACACACTGCTGTTTACATCAACACTAGGTAATGCACACAATCCTGTTTACATCAACACTGGGCAATGCACACACTGCTGTTTACATCAACACTGGGTAACGCTCACAATCTTGTTTACATCAACACTGGGTAATGCACACAATCCTGTTTACATCAACACTGGGCAATGCACACACTCCTGTTTACATCAACACTGGGCAATGCACACAATCCTGTTTACATCAACACTGGGCAATGCACACACTCCTGTTTACATCAACACTGGGCAATGCACACACTCCTGTTTACATCAACACTTGGTAATGCGCTCACTGTGGTTTACTTCAACACTGGGCTAAGCAAACACTCCTGTTTCCATCAAGACTTGACAATGCACACACTCCTGTGAACACCAACAGTTGGTAATGCACACACTCCTGTTTATATCAACACTGGGCAATGCACACACTCCTGTTTACATCAACACTGGGCAATGCACACAATCCTGTTTACATAAACACTGGGCAATGCACACACTCCTGTTTACATCAACACTGGGTAATGCACACACTACTGTTTATATCAACACTGGGCAATGCACACACTCCTGTTTACATCAACACAGGCTAATGCACAAGTTATGTTTACATCTGCGCTGGGCAATGCACACACTCCTGTTTACATCAATACTGGGCAATGCACACACTCCTGTTTACATCAACACAGGCTAATGCACAAGTTATGTTTACATCTGCTCTGGGCAATGCACACACTCCTGTTTACATCAACACTTGGTAATGCGCTCACTGTGGTTTACTTCAACACTGGGCTAAGCAAACACTCCTGTTTCCATCAAAACTGGGCAATGCCCACATTCCTCTATATAAAAACACTGGGCAATGCCCACACTCCTCTATAAACACTGGGCAATGCACACTCACCTGATTATATCAAAACAGGACAATGCCCACACTCCTCTTTATATAAACACTGGGCAATGCACACACTCCTCTTTATATAAACACTGGGCAATGCACACACTGCTGTTTACATCAACACTGGGTAATGCACAAAATATGTTTACATCTGCTCTGGGCAATGCACACACTCCTGTTTACATCAACACTGGGCAATGCACACAGTCCTGTTTACACTAACATTGGGTAATGCACACACTGCTGATTACATCAAAACGGCCTATCGCACAAACTCCTGCTTACATTAAAAATTGTCAATGCACACACTCCTGTTTACATCAACACTGGGCAATGCACAAAATATGTTTACATCTGCTCTGGGCAATGCACACACACCAGTATGCATCAACACTCAGCAATGGAAACACTCCTGTTTACATCAACACTGGGTAATCCAAACACCCCTGTAACACTAACAGTGGGTAATGCACCCACTGCTGATTACATCAACACAGGGTATTGCACACACTCCTGTTTACATTTAAACTTGTCAAAGCACACACTCCTGTCTACATCAACACTGGGCAATGCACAAACTATGTTATTATCAGCCCTGGGCAATGCACACACTTCTATTTACATCAACACTGGTCAATGCACAATCCCCTGTTTACACTAGCACAGCACAATGCACGCAATCCTATTTACATCAACACTGGGGAATGCACAAAATATGTTTACATCTGCTCCGGGCAATGCACACAATCTAGTTTGCAACAACACAGGGTAATGCTCACAATCGTCTTTATATCAACACTGGGCAATGCACACACTCCTGTTTACATCAAAACTGGGCAATGCAAACACACCTGTTTACACTAACACTGGGTATTGCACACACTCCTGTTTAACGGAACAGTGGGTAATGCACATAATCCTGTATACATCAAATCAGGGTCAGCCACACTCTCCTGATTACATCAACGCAGGGTAATGCACACATTCCTGTTTACATCAACACCTGGCAAAGGACAAAATATGTTTACATCAACACTGGCTAATGCGAACACACCTGATTACATCAGCTTTCGGTAATCCTCACATTCCTGTTTACATTAACACTGTGTAATGCACACACTACTGTTTAAATCAACAAAGTGTAATGCACAGATTCATGTTTAAATCAATGCAGGGCAATGCAAAAAACACGCTTACATCAACACTGGGTAATGCACACAATCCTGCTTACGTTAACTCTGGTTAATGCGCACACTTCTGTTTACATCAACACTGGGAAATACAAACACTCCTGTTTACATCACAAAGTGGCAAAGGACACACTCCTGTTTACATCAACTCTGGGTAATGCACGCACTACTGTTTACATCAACACAGGGCAAAGCATAAACTCTTGTTTACATCAACACTGGGCAATGCACACACTCCTGTTTACATCAACACTGGGCAATGCACACACTCCTGTTTACATCAACACAGGGCAATGCATACACTCCTGATTACAATAACACTGGGCAATGCACAGACTCATGTTTACATCAACACTGGGCAATGCACACACTCCTCTTTACATCAACACTGGGCAATGCACACACTCCTCTTTAAATCAACACTGGGCAATGCACACACTCCTGTTTACATCAACACAGGGTAATGCACAAAATATGTTTACATCTGCGCTGGGCAATGCACACACTCCTGTTTACATCAATACTGGGCAATGCACACACTCCTCTTTAAATCAACACTGGGCCATGCAAACACTCCTGTTTACATCAACACTGGGCAATGCACACACTCCTGTTTACATCGATATAGGGCAATGCATACACTCCTGTTAACATTAACACTGGGCAATGCACAGACTCATGTTAACATCAAAGCAATGCACAGAATATGTTATAATCAACACTGTTCATTGCACAAACCCTTGTTTACACTAACACTGAGAAATGCAGACACTCCTGTTTACATCAAAACAGGGCAATGCCCACACTCCTCTCTACATCAACACTGTGTAATGCATGCACCCCTGTTTACGTCAGTACTGGGTAATGCACACACCACTGCTTAGAACAACACTATAATGCCCACACTTCTTTTGAAATCAACGCTGGGCAATGCACAAAATCATGTTTACATAATCTCTGCGTAATCCTCAAACTCCTGTTTAGATCAACACAAGGCAAAGGACGCACTCCTGTTTACATCAACACTGGGCAATGCCCACACTCCTCTATATATAAACACTGGGCAATGCCCACACTCCTCTATAAACATTGGGCAATGCACACTCACCTGATTATATCAAAACAGGACAATGCCCACACTCCTCTTTATATAAACACTGGGCAATGCACACAATCCTCTTTATATAAACACTGGGCAATGCACACACTCCTCTTTATATAAACACTGTGCAATGCTCACACACCTGATTATATCAAAACAGGACAATGCCCACACTCCTCTTTATATAAACACTGGGCAATGCACACACTGCTGTTTACATCAACACTAGGTAATGCACACAATCCTGTTTACATCAACACTGGGCAATGCACACACTGCTGTTTACATCAACACTGGGTAACGCTCACAATCTTGTTTACATCAACACTGGGTAATGCACACAATCCTGTTTACATCAACACTGGGCAATGCACACACTCCTGTTTACATCAACACTGGGCAATGCACACAATCCTGTTTACATCAACACTGGGCAATGCACACACTCCTGTTTACATCAACACTGTGCAATGCACACACTCCTGTTTACATCAACACTTGGTAATGCGCTCACTGTGGTTTACTTCAACACTGGGCTAAGCAAACACTCCTGTTTCCATCAAGACTTGACAATGCACACACTCCTGTGAACACCAACAGTTGGTAATGCACACACTCCTGTTTATATCAACACTGGGCAATGCACACACTCCTGTTTACATCAACACTGGGCAATGCACACACTCCTGTTTACATCAACACTGGGTAATGCACACACTACTGTTTATATCAACACTGGGCAATGCACACACTCCTGTTTATATCAACACTGGGCAATGCACACACTCCTGTTTACATCAACACTGGGCAATGCACACAATCCTGTTTACATAAACACTGGGCAATGCACACACTCCTGTTTACATCAACACTGGGTAATGCACACACTACTGTTTATATCAACACTGGGCAATGCACACACTCCTGTTTACATCAACACAGGCTAATGCACAAGTTATGTTTACATCTGCGCTGGGCAATGCACACACTCCTGTATACATCAATACTGGGCAATGCACACACTCCTGTTTACATCAACACAGGCTAATGCACAAGTTATGTTTACATCTGCTCTGGGCAATGCACACACTCCTGTTTACATCAACACTTGGTAATGCGCTCACTGTGGTTTACTTCAACACTGGGCTAAGCAAACACTCCTGTTTCCATCAAAACTGGGCAATGCCCACATTCCTCTATATATAAACACTGGGCAATGCCCACACTCCTCTATAAACACTGGGCAATGCACACTCACCTGATTATATCAAAACAGGACAATGCCCACACTCCTCTTTATATAAACACTGGGCAATGCACACACTCCTCTTTATATAAACACTGGGCAATGCACACACTGCTGTTTACATCAACACTGGGTAATGCACAAAATATGTTTACATCTGCTCTGGGCAATGCACACACTCCTGTTTACATCAACACTGGGCAATGCACACAGTCCTGTTTACACTAACATTGGGTAATGCACACACTGCTGATTACATCAAAACGTCCTATCGCACAAACTCCTGCTTACATTAAAAATTGTCAATGCACACACTCCTGTTTACATCAACACTGGGCAATGCACAAAATATGTTTACATCTGCTCTGGGCAATGCACACACACCAGTATGCATCAACACTCAGCAATGGAAACACTCCTGTTTACATCAACACTGGGTAATCCAAACACCCCTGTAACACTAACAGTGGGTAATGCACCCACTGCTGATTACATCAACACAGGGTATTGCACACACTCCTGTTTACATTTAAACTTGTCAAAGCACACACTCCTGTCTACATCAACACTGTGCAAAGCACACACTCCTGTTTACATCAACACTGGGCAATGCACAAACTATGTTATTATCAGCCCTGGGCAATGCACACACTTCTATTTACATCAACACTGGCCAATGCACAATCCCCTGTTTACACTAGCACAGCACAATGCACGCAATCCTATTTACATCAACACTGGGGAATGCACAAAATATGTTTACATCTGCTCCGGGCAATGCACACAATCTAGTTTGCAACAACACAGGGTAATGCTCACAATCGTCTTTATATCAACACTGGGCAATGCACACACTCCTGTTTACATCAAAACTGGGCAATGCAAACACACCTGTTTACACTAACACTGGGTATTGCACACACTCCTGTTTAACGGAACAGTGGGTAATGCACATAATCCTGTATACATCAAATCAGAGTCAGCCACACTCTCCTGATTACATCAACGCAGGGTAATGCACACATTCCTGTTTACATCAACACCTGGCAAAGGACAAAATATGTTTACATCAACACTGGCTAATGCGAACACACCTGTTTACATCAGCTTTCGGTAATCCTCACATTCCTGTTTACATTAACACTGTGTAATACACACACTACTGTTTAAATCAACAAAGTGTAATGCACAGATTCATGTTTAAATCAATGCAGGGCAATGAAAAAAACACGCTTACATCAACACTGGGTAATGCACACAATCCTGCGTACATTAACTCTGGTTAATGCGCACACTTCTGTTTACATCAACACTGGGAAATACAAACACTCCTGTTTACATCACAAAGTGGCAAAGGACACACTCCTGTTTACGTCAACTCTGGGTAATGCACGCACTACTGTTTACATCAACACAGGGCAATGCACACACTCCTGTTTACATCAACACAGGGCAATGCATACACTCCTGATTACAATAACACTGGGCAATGCACAGACTCATGTTTACATCAACACTGGGCAATGCACACACTCCTCTTTACATCAACACTGGGCAATGCACACACTCCTCTTTAAATCAACACTGGGCAATGCACACACTCCTGTTTACATCAATACTGGGCAATGCACACACTCCTCTTTAAATCAACACTGGGCCATGCAAACACTCCTGTTTACATCAACACTGGGCAATGCACACACTCCTGTTTACATCAATATAGGGCAATGCATACACTCCTGTTAACATTAACACTGGGCAATGCACAGACTCATGTTAACATCAAAGCAATGCACAGAATATGTTATAATCAACACTGTTCATTGCACAAACCCTTGTTAACACTAACACTGAGAAATGCAGACACTCCTGTTTACATCAAAACAGGGCAATGCCCACACTCCTCTCTACATCAACACTGTGTAATGCATGCACCCCTGTTTACGTCAGTACTGGGTAATGCAAACACCACTGCTTAGAACAACACTATAATGCCCACACTTCTTTTGAAATCAACGCTGGGCAATGCACAAAATCATGTTTACATAATCTCTGCGTAATCCTCAAACTCCTGTTTAGATCAACACAAGGCAAAGGACGCACTCCTGTTTACATCAACACTGGGCAATGCCCACACTCCTCTATATATAAACACTGGGCAATGCCCACACTCCTCTATAAACATTGGGCAATGCACACTCACCTGATTATATCAAAACAGGACAATGCCCACACTCCTCTTTATATAAACACTGGGCAATGCACACAATCCTCTTTATATAAACACTGGGCAATGCACACACTCCTCTTTATATAAACACTGTGCAATGCTCACACACCTGATTATATCAAAACAGGACAATGCCCACACTCCTCTTTATATAAACAGTGGGCAATGCACACACTGCTGTTTACATCAACACTGGGCAATGCACACAATCCTGTTTACATCAACACTGGGCAATGCACACACTCCTGTTTACATCAACACTTGGTAATGCGCTCACTGTGGTTTACTTCAACACTGGGCTAAGCAAACACTCCTGTTTGCATCAAAACCTGGCAATGCACACACTCCTGTGAACACCAACAGTTGGTAATGCACACACTCCTGTTTATATCAACACTGGGCAATGCACACACTCCTGTTTACATCAACACTGGGCAATGCACACAGTCCTGTTTACACTAACAGTGGGTAATGCACACACTGCTGATTACATCAAAACGGCCTATCGCACAAACTCCTGCTTACATTAAAAATTGTCAATGCATACACTCCTGTTTACATCAACACTGGGCAATGCACAAAATATGTTTACATCTGCTCTGGGCAATGCACACACACCAGTATGCATCAACACTCAGCAATGGAAACACTCCTGTTTACATCAACACTGGGTAATCCAAACACCCCTGTAACACTAACAGTGGGTAATGCACCCACTGCTGATTACATCAACACAGGGTATTGCACACACTCCTGTTTACATTTAAACTTGTCAAAGCACACACTCCTGTCTACATCAACACTGTGCAAAGCACACACTCCTGTTTACATCAACACTGGGCAATGCACAAACTATGTTATTATCAGCCCTGGGCAATGCACACACTTCTATTTACATCAACACTGGCCAATGCACAATCCCCTGTTTACACTAGCACAGCACAATGCACGCAATCCTATTTACATCAACACTGGGGAATGCACAAAATATGTTTACATCTGCTCCGGGCAATGCACACAATCTAGTTTGCAACAACACAGGGTAATGCTCACAATCGTCTTTATATCAACACAGGGCAATGCACACACTCCTGTTTACATCAACACAGGGCAATGCATACACTCCTGATTACAATAACACTGGGCAATGCACAGACTCATGTTTACATCAACACTGGGCAATGCACACACTCCTCTTTACATCAACACTGGGCAATGCACACACTCCTCTTTAAATCAACACTGGGCAATGCACACACTCCTGTTTACATCAATACTGGGCAATGCACACACTCCTCTTTAAATCAACACTGGGCCATGCAAACACTCCTGTTTACATCAACACTGGGCAATGCACACACTCCTGTTTACATCAATATAGGGCAATGCATACACTCCTGTTAACATTAACACTGGGCAATGCACAGACTCATGTTAACATCAAAGCAATGCACAGAATATGTTATAATCAACACTGTTCATTGCACAAACCCTTGTTAACACTAACACTGAGAAATGCAGACACTCCTGTTTACATCAAAACAGGGCAATGCCCACACTCCTCTCTACATCAACACTGTGTAATGCATGCACCCCTGTTTACGTCAGTACTGGGTAATGCAAACACCACTGCTTAGAACAACACTATAATGCCCACACTTCTTTTGAAATCAACGCTGGGCAATGCACAAAATCATGTTTACATAATCTCTGCGTAATCCTCAAACTCCTGTTTAGATCAACACAAGGCAAAGGACGCACTCCTGTTTACATCAACACTGGGCAATGCCCACACTCCTCTATATATAAACACTGGGCAATGCCCACACTCCTCTATAAACATTGGGCAATGCACACTCACCTGATTATATCAAAACAGGACAATGCCCACACTCCTCTTTATATAAACACTGGGCAATGCACACAATCCTCTTTATATAAACACTGGGCAATGCACACACTCCTCTTTATATAAACACTGTGCAATGCTCACACACCTGATTATATCAAAACAGGACAATGCCCACACTCCTCTTTATATAAACAGTGGGCAATGCACACACTGCTGTTTACATCAACACTGGGCAATGCACACAATCCTGTTTACATCAACACTGGGCAATGCACACACTCCTGTTTACATCAACACTTGGTAATGCGCTCACTGTGGTTTACTTCAACACTGGGCTAAGCAAACACTCCTGTTTCCATCAAAACTTGACAATGCACACACTCCTGTGAACACCAACAGTTGGTAATGCACACACTCCTGTTTATATCAACACTGGGCAATGCACACACTCCTGTTTACATCAACACTGGGCAATGCACACAGTCCTGTTTACACTAACAGTGGGTAATGCACACACTGCTGATTACATCAAAACGGCCTATCGCACAAACTCCTGCTTACATTAAAAATTGTCAATGCATACACTCCTGTTTACATCAACACTGGGCAATGCACAAAATATGTTTACATCTGCTCTGGGCAATGCACACACACCAGTATGCATCAACACTCAGCAATGGAAACACTCCTGTTTACATCAACACTGGGTAATCCAAACACCCCTGTAACACTAACAGTGGGTAATGCACCCACTGCTGATTACATCAACACAGGGTATTGCACACACTCCTGTTTACATTTAAACTTGTCAAAGCACACACTCCTGTCTACATCAACACTGTGCAAAGCACACACTCCTGTTTACATCAACACTGGGCAATGCACAAACTATGTTATTATCAGCCCTGGGCAATGCACACACTTCTATTTACATCAACACTGGCCAATGCACAATCCCCTGTTTACACTAGCACAGCACAATGCACGCAATCCTATTTACATCAACACTGGGGAATGCACAAAATATGTTTACATCTGCTCCGGGCAATGCACACAATCTAGTTTGCAACAACACAGGGTAATGCTCACAATCGTCTTTATATCAACACAGGGCAATGCACACACTCCTGTTTACATCAACACAGGGCAATGCATACACTCCTGATTACAATAACACTGGGCAATGCACAGACTCATGTTTACATCAACACTGGGCAATGCACACACTCCTCTTTACATCAACACTGGGCAATGCACACACTCCTCTTTAAATCAACACTGGGCAATGCACACACTGCTGTTTACATCAACACTGGGCAATGCACACAATCCTGTTTACATCAACACTGGGCAATGCACACACTCCTGTTTACATCAACACTTGGTAATGCGCTCACTGTGGTTTACTTCAACACTGGGCTAAGCAAACACTCCTGTTTCCATCAAAACTTGACAATGCACACACTCCTGTGAACACCAACAGTTGGTAATGCACACACTCCTGTTTATATCAACACTGGGCAATGCACACACTCCTGTTTACATCAACACTGGGCAATGCACACAGTCCTGTTTACACTAACAGTGGGTAATGCACACACTGCTGATTACATCAAAACGGCCTATCGCACAAACTCCTGCTTACATTAAAAATTGTCAATGCATACACTCCTGTTTACATCAACACAGGGCAATGCATACACTCCTGATTACAATAACACTGGGCAATGCACAGACTCATGTTTACATCAACACTGGGCAATGCACACACTCCTCTTTACATCAACACTGGGCAATGCACACACTCCTCTTTAAATCAACACTGGGCAATGCACACACTCCTGTTTACATCAATACTGGGCAATGCACACACTCCTCTTTAAATCAACACTGGGCCATGCAAACACTCCTGTTTACATCAACACTGGGCAATGCACACACTCCTGTTTACATCAATATAGGGCAATGCATACACTCCTGTTAACATTAACACTGGGCAATGCACAGACTCATGTTAACATCAAAGCAATGCACAGAATATGTTATAATCAACACTGTTCATTGCACAAACCCTTGTTAACACTAACACTGAGAAATGCAGACACTCCTGTTTACATCAAAACAGGGCAATGCCCACACTCCTCTCTACATCAACACTGTGTAATGCATGCACCCCTGTTTACGTCAGTACTGGGTAATGCAAACACCACTGCTTAGAACAACACTATAATGCCCACACTTCTTTTGAAATCAACGCTGGGCAATGCACAAAATCATGTTTACATAATCTCTGCGTAATCCTCAAACTCCTGTTTAGATCAACACAAGGCAAAGGACGCACTCCTGTTTACATCAACACTGGGCAATGCCCACACTCCTCTATATATAAACACTGGGCAATGCCCACACTCCTCTATAAACATTGGGCAATGCACACTCACCTGATTATATCAAAACAGGACAATGCCCACACTCCTCTTTATATAAACACTGGGCAATGCACACAATCCTCTTTATATAAACACTGGGCAATGCACACACTCCTCTTTATATAAACACTGTGCAATGCTCACACACCTGATTATATCAAAACAGGACAATGCCCACACTCCTCTTTATATAAACAGTGGGCAATGCACACACTGCTGTTTACATCAACACTGGGCAATGCACACAATCCTGTTTACATCAACACTGGGCAATGCACACACTCCTGTTTACATCAACACTTGGTAATGCGCTCACTGTGGTTTACTTCAACACTGGGCTAAGCAAACACTCCTGTTTCCATCAAAACTTGACAATGCACACACTCCTGTGAACACCAACAGTTGGTAATGCACACACTCCTGTTTATATCAACACTGGGCAATGCACACACTCCTGTTTACATCAACACTGGGCAATGCACACAGTCCTGTTTACACTAACAGTGGGTAATGCACACACTGCTGATTACATCAAAACGGCCTATCGCACAAACTCCTGCTTACATTAAAAATTGTCAATGCATACACTCCTGTTTACATCAACACTGGGCAATGCACAAAATATGTTTACATCTGCTCTGGGCAATGCACACACACCAGTATGCATCAACACTCAGCAATGGAAACACTCCTGTTTACATCAACACTGGGTAATCCAAACACCCCTGTAACACTAACAGTGGGTAATGCACCCACTGCTGATTACATCAACACAGGGTATTGCACACACTCCTGTTTACATTTAAACTTGTCAAAGCACACACTCCTGTCTACATCAACACTGTGCAAAGCACACACTCCTGTTTACATCAACACTGGGCAATGCACAAACTATGTTATTATCAGCCCTGGGCAATGCACACACTTCTATTTACATCAACACTGGCCAATGCACAATCCCCTGTTTACACTAGCACAGCACAATGCACGCAATCCTATTTACATCAACACTGGGGAATGCACAAAATATGTTTACATCTGCTCCGGGCAATGCACACAATCTAGTTTGCAACAACACAGGGTAATGCTCACAATCGTCTTTATATCAACACAGGGCAATGCACACACTCCTGTTTACATCAACACAGGGCAATGCATACACTCCTGATTACAATAACACTGGGCAATGCACAGACTCATGTTTACATCAACACTGGGCAATGCACACACTCCTCTTTACATCAACACTGGGCAATGCACACACTCCTCTTTAAATCAACACTGGGCAATGCACACACTGCTGTTTACATCAACACTGGGCAATGCACACAATCCTGTTTACATCAACACTGGGCAATGCACACACTCCTGTTTACATCAACACTTGGTAATGCGCTCACTGTGGTTTACTTCAACACTGGGCTAAGCAAACACTCCTGTTTCCATCAAAACTTGACAATGCACACACTCCTGTGAACACCAACAGTTGGTAATGCACACACTCCTGTTTATATCAACACTGGGCAATGCACACACTCCTGTTTACATCAACACTGGGCAATGCACACAGTCCTGTTTACACTAACAGTGGGTAATGCACACACTGCTGATTACATCAAAACGGCCTATCGCACAAACTCCTGCTTACATTAAAAATTGTCAATGCATACACTCCTGTTTACATCAACACTGGGCAATGCACAAAATATGTTTACATCTGCTCTGGGCAATGCACACACACCAGTATGCATCAACACTCAGCAATGGAAACACTCCTGTTTACATCAACACTGGGTAATCCAAACACCCCTGTAACACTAACAGTGGGTAATGCACCCACTGCTGATTACATCAACACAGGGTATTGCACACACTCCTGTTTACATTTAAACTTGTCAAAGCACACACTCCTGTCTACATCAACACTGTGCAAAGCACACACTCCTGTTTACATCAACACTGGGCAATGCACAAACTATGTTATTATCAGCCCTGGGCAATGCACACACTTCTATTTACATCAACACTGGCCAATGCACAATCCCCTGTTTACACTAGCACAGCACAATGCACGCAATCCTATTTACATCAACACTGGGGAATGCACAAAATATGTTTACATCTGCTCCGGGCAATGCACACAATCTAGTTTGCAACAACACAGGGTAATGCTCACAATCGTCTTTATATCAACACAGGGCAATGCACACACTCCTGTTTACATCAACACAGGGCAATGCATACACTCCTGATTACAATAACACTGGGCAATGCACAGACTCATGTTTACATCAACACTGGGCAATGCACACACTCCTCTTTACATCAACACTGGGCAATGCACACACTCCTCTTTAAATCAACACTGGGCAATGCACACACTCCTGTTTACATCAATACTGGGCAATGCACACACTCCTCTTTAAATCAACACTGGGCCATGCAAACACTCCTGTTTACATCAACACTGGGCAATGCACACACTCCTGTTTACATCAATATAGGGCAATGCATACACTCCTGTTAACATTAACACTGGGCAATGCACAGACTCATGTTAACATCAAAGCAATGCACAGAATATGTTATAATCAACACTGTTCATTGCACAAACCCTTGTTAACACTAACACTGAGAAATGCAGACACTCCTGTTTACATCAAAACAGGGCAATGCCCACACTCCTCTCTACATCAACACTGTGTAATGCATGCACCCCTGTTTACGTCAGTACTGGGTAATGCAAACACCACTGCTTAGAACAACACTATAATGCCCACACTTCTTTTGAAATCAACGCTGGGCAATGCACAAAATCATGTTTACATAATCTCTGCGTAATCCTCAAACTCCTGTTTAGATCAACACAAGGCAAAGGACGCACTCCTGTTTACATCAACACTGGGCAATGCCCACACTCCTCTATATATAAACACTGGGCAATGCCCACACTCCTCTATAAACATTGGGCAATGCACACTCACCTGATTATATCAAAACAGGACAATGCCCACACTCCTCTTTATATAAACACTGGGCAATGCACACAATCCTCTTTATATAAACACTGGGCAATGCACACACTCCTCTTTATATAAACACTGTGCAATGCTCACACACCTGATTATATCAAAACAGGACAATGCCCACACTCCTCTTTATATAAACAGTGGGCAATGCACACACTGCTGTTTACATCAACACTGGGCAATGCACACAATCCTGTTTACATCAACACTGGGCAATGCACACACTCCTGTTTACATCAACACTTGGTAATGCGCTCACTGTGGTTTACTTCAACACTGGGCTAAGCAAACACTCCTGTTTCCATCAAAACTTGACAATGCACACACTCCTGTGAACACCAACAGTTGGTAATGCACACACTCCTGTTTATATCAACACTGGGCAATGCACACACTCCTGTTTACATCAACACTGGGCAATGCACACAGTCCTGTTTACACTAACAGTGGGTAATGCACACACTGCTGATTACATCAAAACGGCCTATCGCACAAACTCCTGCTTACATTAAAAATTGTCAATGCATACACTCCTGTTTACATCAACACTGGGCAATGCACAAAATATGTTTACATCTGCTCTGGGCAATGCACACACACCAGTATGCATCAACACTCAGCAATGGAAACACTCCTGTTTACATCAACACTGGGTAATCCAAACACCCCTGTAACACTAACAGTGGGTAATGCACCCACTGCTGATTACATCAACACAGGGTATTGCACACACTCCTGTTTACATTTAAACTTGTCAAAGCACACACTCCTGTCTACATCAACACTGTGCAAAGCACACACTCCTGTTTACATCAACACTGGGCAATGCACAAACTATGTTATTATCAGCCCTGGGCAATGCACACACTTCTATTTACATCAACACTGGCCAATGCACAATCCCCTGTTTACACTAGCACAGCACAATGCACGCAATCCTATTTACATCAACACTGGGGAATGCACAAAATATGTTTACATCTGCTCCGGGCAATGCACACAATCTAGTTTGCAACAACACAGGGTAATGCTCACAATCGTCTTTATATCAACACTGGGCAATGCACACACTCCTGTTTACATCAAAACTGGGCAATGCAAACACACCTGTTTACACTAACACTGGGTATTGCACACACTCCTGTTTAACGGAACAGTGGGTAATGCACATAATCCTGTATACATCAAATCAGAGTCAGCCACACTCTCCTGATTACATCAACGCAGGGTAATGCACACATTCCTGTTTACATCAACACCTGGCAAAGGACAAAATATGTTTACATCAACACTGGCTAATGCGAACACACCTGTTTACATCAGCTTTCGGTAATCCTCACATTCCTGTTTACATTAACACTGTGTAATACACACACTACTGTTTAAATCAACAAAGTGTAATGCACAGATTCATGTTTAAATCAATGCAGGGCAATGAAAAAAACACGCTTACATCAACACTGGGTAATGCACACAATCCTGCTTACATTAACTCTGGTTAATGCGCACACTTCTGTTTACATCAACACTGGGAAATACAAACACTCCTGTTTACATCACAAAGTGGCAAAGGACACACTCCTGTTTACGTCAACTCTGGGTAATGCACGCACTACTGTTTACATCAACACAGGGCAAAGCATAAACTCTTGTTTACATCAACACTGGGCAATGCACACACTCCTGTTTACATCAACACTGGGCAATGCACACACTCCTGTTTACATCAACACAGGGCAATGCATACACTCCTGATTACAATAACACTGGGCAATGCACAGACTCATGTTTACATCAACACTGGGCAATGCACACACTCCTCTTTACATCAACACTGGGCAATGCACACACTCCTCTTTAAATCAACACTGGGCAATGCACACACTCCTGTTTACATCAATACTGGGCAATGCACACACTCCTCTTTAAATCAACACTGGGCCATGCAAACACTCCTGTTTACATCAACACTGGGCAATGCACACACTCCTGTTTACATCAATATAGGGCAATGCATACACTCCTGTTAACATTAACACTGGGCAATGCACAGACTCATGTTAACATCAAAGCAATGCACAGAATATGTTATAATCAACACTGTTCATTGCACAAACCCTTGTTAACACTAACACTGAGAAATGCAGACACTCCTGTTTACATCAAAACAGGGCAATGCCCACACTCCTCTCTACATCAACACTGTGTAATGCATGCACCCCTGTTTACGTCAGTACTGGGTAATGCAAACACCACTGCTTAGAACAACACTATAATGCCCACACTTCTTTTGAAATCAACGCTGGGCAATGCACAAAATCATGTTTACATAATCTCTGCGTAATCCTCAAACTCCTGTTTAGATCAACACAAGGCAAAGGACGCACTCCTGTTTACATCAACACTGGGCAATGCCCACACTCCTCTATATATAAACACTGGGCAATGCCCACACTCCTCTATAAACATTGGGCAATGCACACTCACCTGATTATATCAAAACAGGACAATGCCCACACTCCTCTTTATATAAACACTGGGCAATGCACACAATCCTCTTTATATAAACACTGGGCAATGCACACACTCCTCTTTATATAAACACTGTGCAATGCTCACACACCTGATTATATCAAAACAGGACAATGCCCACACTCCTCTTTATATAAACAGTGGGCAATGCACACACTGCTGTTTACATCAACACTGGGCAATGCACACAATCCTGTTTACATCAACACTGGGCAATGCACACACTCCTGTTTACATCAACACTTGGTAATGCGCTCACTGTGGTTTACTTCAACACTGGGCTAAGCAAACACTCCTGTTTCCATCAAAACTTGACAATGCACACACTCCTGTGAACACCAACAGTTGGTAATGCACACACTCCTGTTTATATCAACACTGGGCAATGCACACACTCCTGTTTACATCAACACTGGGCAATGCACACAGTCCTGTTTACACTAACAGTGGGTAATGCACACACTGCTGATTACATCAAAACGGCCTATCGCACAAACTCCTGCTTACATTAAAAATTGTCAATGCACACACTCCTGTTTACATCAACACTGGGCAATGCACAAAATATGTTTACATCTGCTCTGGGCAATGCACACACACCAGTATGCATCAACACTCAGCAATGGAAACACTCCTGTTTACATCAACACTGGGTAATCCAAACACCCCTGTAACACTAACAGTGGGTAATGCACCCACTGCTGATTACATCAACACAGGGTATTGCACACACTCCTGTTTACATTTAAACTTGTCAAAGCACACACTCCTGTCTACATCAACACTGTGCAAAGCACACACTCCTGTTTACATCAACACTGGGCAATGCACAAACTATGTTATTATCAGCCCTGGGCAATGCACACACTTCTATTTACATCAACACTGGCCAATGCACAATCCCCTGTTTACACTAGCACAGCACAATGCACGCAATCCTATTTACATCAACACTGGGGAATGCACAAAATATGTTTACATCTGCTCCGGGCAATGCACACAATCTAGTTTGCAACAACACAGGGTAATGCTCACAATCGTCTTTATATCAACACTGGGCAATGCACACACTCCTGTTTACATCAAAACTGGGCAATGCAAACACACCTGTTTACACTAACACTGGGTATTGCACACACTCCTGTTTAACGGAACAGTGGGTAATGCACATAATCCTGTATACATCAAATCAGAGTCAGCCACACTCTCCTGATTACATCAACGCAGGGTAATGCACACATTCCTGTTTACATCAACACCTGGCAAAGGACAAAATATGTTTACATCAACACTGGCTAATGCGAACACACCTGTTTACATCAGCTTTCGGTAATCCTCACATTCCTGTTTACATTAACACTGTGTAATACACACACTACTGTTTAAATCAACAAAGTGTAATGCACAGATTCATGTTTAAATCAATGCAGGGCAATGAAAAAAACACGCTTACATCAACACTGGGTAATGCACACAATCCTGCTTACATTAACTCTGGTTAATGCGCACACTTCTGTTTACATCAACACTGGGAAATACAAACACTCCTGTTTACATCACAAAGTGGCAAAGGACACACTCCTGTTTACGTCAACTCTGGGTAATGCACGCACTACTGTTTACATCAACACAGGGCAAAGCATAAACTCTTGTTTACATCAACACTGGGCAATGCACACACTCCTGTTTACATCAACACTGGGCAATGCACACACTCCTGTTTACATCAACATAGGGCAATGCATACACTCCTGATTACAATAACACTGGGCAATGCACAGACTCATGTTTACATCAACACTGGGCAATGCACACACTCCTCTTTACATCAACACTGGGCAATGCACACACTCCTGTTTACATCAATACTGGGCAATGCACACACTCCTCTTTAAATCAACACTGGGCCATGCAAACACTCCTGTTTACATCAACACTGGGCAATGCACACACTCCTGTTTACATCAATATAGGGCAATGCATACACTCCTGTTAACATTAACACTGGGCAATGCACAGACTCATGTTAACATCAACACTGGGCAATGCACACACTCCTCTTTACATCAACACTGGGCAATGCACACACTCCTCTTTAAATCAACACTGGGCAATGCACACACTCCTGTTTACATCAACACTGGGCAATGCACAAACTATGTTATTATCAGCCCTGGGCAATGCACACACTTCTATTTACATCAACACTGGCCAATGCACAATCCCCTGTTTACACTAGCACAGCACAATGCACGCAATCCTATTTACATCAACACTGGGGAATGCACAAAATATGTTTACATCTGCTCCGGGCAATGCACACAATCTAGTTTGCAACAACACAGGGTAATGCTCACAATCGTCTTTATATCAACACTGGGCAATGCACACACTCCTGTTTACATCAAAACTGGGCAATGCAAACACACCTGTTTACACTAACACTGGGTATTGCACACACTCCTGTTTAACGGAACAGTGGGTAATGCACATAATCCTGTATACATCAAATCAGAGTCAGCCACACTCTCCTGATTACATCAACGCAGGGTAATGCACACATTCCTGTTTACATCAACACCTGGCAAAGGACAAAATATGTTTACATCAACACTGGCTAATGCGAACACACCTGTTTACATCAGCTTTCGGTAATCCTCACATTCCTGTTTACATTAACACTGTGTAATACACACACTACTGTTTAAATCAACAAAGTGTAATGCACAGATTCATGTTTAAATCAATGCAGGGCAATGAAAAAAACACGCTTACATCAACACTGGGTAATGCACACAATCCTGCTTACATTAACTCTGGTTAATGCGCACACTTCTGTTTACATCAACACTGGGAAATACAAACACTCCTGTTTACATCACAAAGTGGCAAAGGACACACTCCTGTTTACGTCAACTCTGGGTAATGCACGCACTACTGTTTACATCAACACAGGGCAAAGCATAAACTCTTGTTTACATCAACACTGGGCAATGCACACACTCCTGTTTACATCAACACTGGGCAATGCACACACTCCTGTTTACATCAACACAGGGCAATGCATACACTCCTGATTACAATAACACTGGGCAATGCACAGACTCATGTTTACATCAACACTGGGCAATGCACACACTCCTCTTTACATCAACACTGGGCAATGCACACACTCCTGTTTACATCAATACTGGGCAATGCACACACTCCTCTTTAAATCAACACTGGGCCATGCAAACACTCCTGTTTACATCAACACTGGGCAATGCACACACTCCTGTTTACATCAATATAGGGCAATGCATACACTCCTGTTAACATTAACACTGGGCAATGCACAGACTCATGTTAACATCAAAGCAATGCACAGAATATGTTATAATCAACACTGTTCATTGCACAAACCCTTGTTAACACTAACACTGAGAAATGCAGACACTCCTGTTTACATCAAAACAGGGCAATGCCCACACTCCTCTCTACATCAACACTGTGTAATGCATGCACCCCTGTTTACGTCAGTACTGGGTAATGCAAACACCACTGCTTAGAACAACACTATAATGCCCACACTTCTTTTGAAATCAACGCTGGGCAATGCACAAAATCATGTTTACATAATCTCTGCGTAATCCTCAAACTCCTGTTTAGATCAACACAAGGCAAAGGACGCACTCCTGTTTACATCAACACTGGGCAATGCCCACACTCCTCTATATATAAACACTGGGCAATGCCCACACTCCTCTATAAACATTGGGCAATGCACACTCACCTGATTATATCAAAACAGGACAATGCCCACACTCCTCTTTATATAAACACTGGGCAATGCACACAATCCTCTTTATATAAACACTGGGCAATGCACACACTCCTCTTTATATAAACACTGTGCAATGCTCACACACCTGATTATATCAAAACAGGACAATGCCCACACTCCTCTTTATATAAACACTGGGCAATGCACACACTGCTGTTTACATCAACACTGGGCAATGCACACAATCCTGTTTACATCAACACTGGGCAATGCACACTCTCCTGTTTACATCAACACTGGGCAATGCACACACTCCTGTTTACATCAACACTTGGTAATGCGCTCACTGTGGTTTACTTCAACACTGGGCTAAGCAAACACTCCTGTTTCCATCAAAACTTGACAATGCACACACTCCTGTGAACACCAACAGTTGGTAATGCACACACTCCTGTTTATATCAACACTGGGCAATGCACACACTCCTGTTTACATCAACACTGGGCAATGCACACAGTCCTGTTTACACTAACAGTGGGTAATGCACACACTGCTGATTACATCAAAACGGCCTATCGCACAAACTCCTGCTTACATTAAAAATTGTCAATGCACACACTCCTGTTTACATCAACACTGGGCAATGCACAAAATATGTTTACATCTGCTCTGGGCAATGCACACACACCAGTATGCATCAACACTCAGCAATGGAAACACTCCTGTTTACATCAACACTGGGTAATCCAAACACCCCTGTAACACTAACAGTGGGTAATGCACCCACTGCTGATTACATCAACACAGGGTATTGCACACACTCCTGTTTACATTTAAACTTGTCAAAGCACACACTCCTGTCTACATCAACACTGTGCAAAGCACACACTCCTGTTTACATCAACACTGGGCAATGCACAAACTATGTTATTATCAGCCCTGGGCAATGCACACACTTCTATTTACATCAACACTGGTCAATGCACAATCCCCTGTTTACACTAGCACAGCACAATGCACGCAATCCTATTTACATCAACACTGGGGAATGCACAAAATATGTTTACATCTGCTCCGGGCAATGCACACAATCTAGTTTGCAACAACACAGGGTAATGCTCACAATCGTCTTTATATCAACACTGGGCAATGCACACACTCCTGTTTACATCAAAACTGGGCAATGCAAACACACCTGTTTACACTAACACTGGGTATTGCACACACTCCTGTTTAACGGAACAGTGGGTAATGCACATAATCCTGTATACAGCAAATCAGGGTCAGCCACGCTCTCCTGATTACATCAACGCAGGGTAATGCACACATTCCTGTTTACATCAACACCTGGCAAAGGACAAAATATGTTTACATCAACACTGGCTAATGCGAACTCACCTGTTTACATCAGCTTTCGGTAATCCTCACATTCCTGTTTACATTAACACTGTGTAATGCACACACTACTGTTTAAATCAACAAAGTGTAATGCACAGATTCATGTTTAAATCAATGCAGGCAATGCAAAAAACACGCTTACATCAACACTGGGTAATGCACACAATCCTGCTTACATTAACTCTGGTTAATGCGCACACTTCTGTTTACATCAACACTGGGAAATACAAACACTCCTGTTTACATCACAAAGTGGCAAAGGACACACTCCTGTTTACGTCAACTCTGGGTAATGCACGCACTACTGTTTACATCAACACAGGGCAATGCATACACTCCTGATTACAATAACACTGGGCAATGCACACACTCCTGTTTACATCAACACAGGGTAATGCACAAAATATGTTTACATCTGCGCTGGGCAATGCACACACTCCTGTTTACATCAATACTGGGCAATGCACACACTCCTCTTTAAATCAACACTGGGCCATGCAAACACTCCTGTTTACATCAACACTGGGCAATGCACACACTCCTGTTTACATCAATACTGGGCAATGCACACACTCCTCTTTAAATCAACACTGGGCCATGCAAACACTCCTGTTTACATCAACACTGGGCAATGCACACATTCCTGTTTACATCGATATAGGGCAATGCATACACTCCTGTTAACATTAACACTGGGCAATGCACAGACTCATGTTAACATCAAAGCAATGCACAGAATATGTTATAATCAACACTGTTCATTGCACAAACCCTTGTTTACACTAATACTGAGAAATGCAGACACTTCTGATTACATCAAAACAGGGCAATGCCCACACTCCTCTCTACATCAACACTGTGTAATGCATGCACCCCTGTTTACGTCAGTACTGGGTAATGCACACACCACTGCTTAGAACAACACTATAATGCCCAGACTTCTTTTGAAATCAACGCTGGGCAATGCACAAAATCATGTTTACATAATCTCTGGGTAATCCTCAAACTCCTGTTTAGATCAACACAAGGCAAAGGACACACTCCTGTTTACATCAACACTGGGCAATGCCCACACTCCTCTATATATAAACACTGGGCAATGCCCACACTCCTCTATAAACATTGGGCAATGCACACTCACCTGATTATATCAAAACAGGACAATGCCCACACTCCTCTTTATATAAACACTGGGCAATGCACACAATCCTCTTTATATAAACACTGGGCAATGCACACACTCCTCTTTATATAAACACTGTGCAATGCTCACACACCTGATTATATCAAAACAGGACAATGCCCACACTGCTCTTTATATAAACACTGGGCAATGCACACACTGCTGTTTACATCAACACTAGGTAATGCACACAATCCTGTTTACATCAACACTGGGCAATGCACACACTGCTGTTTACATCAACACTGGGTAACGCACACAATCCTGTTTACATCAACACTGGGTAATGCACACAATCCTGTTTACATCAACACTGGGCAATGCACACACTCCTGTTTACATCAACACTGGGCAATGCACAAAATATGTTTACATCTGCTCTGGGCAATGCACACACACCAGTATGCATCAACACTCAGCAATGGAAACACTCCTGTTTACATCAACACTGGGTAATCCAAACACCCCTGTAACACTAACAGTGGGTAATGCACCCACTGCTGATTACATCAACACAGGGTATTGCACACACTCCTGTTTACATTTAAACTTGTCAAAGCCCACACTCCTGTCTACATCAACACTGTGCAAAGCACACACTCCTGTTTACATCAACACTGGGCAATGCACACACTCCTGTTTACATCAACACAGGCTAATGCACAAGTTATGTTTACATCTGCGCTGGGCAATGCACACACTCCTGTTTACATCAATACTGGACAATGCACACACTCCTCTTTAAATCAACACTGGGTCATGCACACACTCCTGTTTACATCAACACTGGGCAATGCACACACTCCAGTCTACATCAACACTGTGCAAAGCACACACTACTGTTTACATCAACACTGGGCAATGCACAAACTATGTTAATATCAGCCCTGGGCAATGGACACCCTCCTATTTACATCAACACTGGTCAATGCACAAAAACCTGTTTACACTAACACTGCACAATGCACACACTCCTGTTTACATTTAAACTTGTCAATGCACACACTCCTGTCTACATCAACACTGGTCAATGCACACACTCCTCTTTAAATCAACACTGGGCAATGCACACACACCTGTTTACATCAACACTGGGCAAGGCACACACTCCTCTTTAAATCAACACTGGGCCATGCACACACTCCTGTTTACATGAACACTGGGCAATGCACACACTCCAGTCTACATCAACACTGTTCAAAGCACACACTCCTGTTTACATCAACACTGGGCAATGCACAAACTATATTAATATCAGCCCTGGGCAATGGACACCCTCCAATTTACATCAACACTGGTCAATGCACAAAACCTGTTTACACTAACACTGCACAATGCACACACTCCAGTTTACATTTAAACTTGTCAATGCACACTCTCCTGTCTACATCAACACTGTGCAAAGTACACACTCCTGTTTCCATCAACACTGGTCAATGCACAAAAACCTGTTCACACTAACACTCCACAATGCACACACTACTGCTTGCTTCAACACTGGGGAATGCACAAAATATGTTTACATCTGCTCCGGGCTTACCACACAATCTAGTTTGCAACAACACAGGGTAATGCTCACAATCCTCTTTATATCAGCAATGGGTAATGCACTCGCTCCTGTTTACGTCAAAACTGGGCAAAGTACACACTTCTGTTTACAATAACACTGTAATGCACACACTACTGTTTAAATCAACAAAGTGTAATGCACAGATTTATGTCTATATCAACGCAGGGCAATGCAAAAAACACACTTACATCAACACTCGGCAATGCACACACTCCTGTTTACATCAATACTGGGCAATGCACACACTCCTCTTTAAATCAACACTGGGCAATGCTCACACTCCTGTTTACATCAACACTGGGCAATGCACACACTCCTGTTTACATCAACACTGGGCAATGCACAAACTATGTTAATATCAGCCCTGGGCAATGGGCACCCTCCTATTTACATCAACACTGGTCAATGCACAAAAACCTGTTTGCACTAACACTGCACAACGCACACACTCCTGTTTACATTTAAACTTGTCAATGCACACACTCCTGTCTACATCAACACTGTGCAAAGCACACACTCCTGTTTACATCAACACTGGGCAATGCACAAACTATGTTAATATCAGCCCTGGGCAATGGACACCCTCCTACTTACATCAACACTGGTCAATGCACAAAAACCTGTTTACACTAACACTGCACAACTCACACACTCCTGTTTACATTTAAACTTGTCAATGCACATACTCCTTTTTAGATCAACACAAGGCAAAGGACGCACTCCTGTTTACATCAAAACTGGGCAATGCCCAGACTCCTCTATATATAAACACTGGGCAATGCCCACACTCCTCTATAAACACTGGGCAATGCCCACACTCCTCTATAAACACTGGGCAATGCACACTCACCTGATTATATCAAAACAGGACAATGCCCACAATCCTCTTTATATAAACACTGGGCAATGCACACACTCCTCTTTATATAAACACTGGGCAATGCACACACTCCTCTTTATATAAACACTGGGCAATGCTCACAAACCTGATTATATCAAAACAGGACAGTGCCCACACTCCTCTTTATATAAACACTGGGCAATGCTCACACACCTGATTATATCAAAACAGGACAATATCCACACTCCTCTTTATATAAACACTGGGCAATGCACACACTGCTGTTTACATCAACACCGGGAATTGCACAAAATATGTTTACATCTGCTCTGGGCAATGCACACACTCCTGTTTACATCAACACTGGGCAATGCAAACACCCTTGTTTACACTAACAGTGGGTAATGCACACACTGCCGATTACATCAAAACGGCCTAGTGCACATACTCCTGCTTACATCAAAACTTGTCAATGCACACACTCCTGTTTACATCAACACTGGGCAATGCACAAAATATGTTTACATCTGCTCTGGGCAATGCACACACACCAGTATGCAACAACACTCAGCAATGGAAACACCCCTGTTTACAACAACACTGGGCAATGCACACACTCCTGTTTACATCAACACAGGCTAATGCACAAGTTATGTTTACATCTGCGCTGGGCAATGCACACACTCCTGTTTACATCAATACTGGACAATGCCCACACTCCTCTTTAAATCAACACTGGGCCATGCACACACTCCTGTTTACATCAACACTGGGAATGCACACACTCCAGTCTACATCAACACTGTGCAAAGCACACACTCCTGTTTACATCAACACTGGGCAATGCACAAACTATGTTAATATCAGCACTGGGCAATGGACAACCTCCTATTTACATCAACACTGGTCAATGCATAAAAACCTGTTTACACTTACACTGCACAATGCACACACTCCTGTTTACATTTAAACTTGTCAATGCACACTCTCCTGTCTACATCAACACTGTGCAAAGTACACACTCCTGTTTACATCAACACTGGTCAATGCACAAAAACCTGTTTACACTAACACTGCACAATGCACACACTACTGTTTGCTTCAACACTGGGGAATGCACAAAATATGTTTACATCTGCTCCGGGCTATGCACTCAATCTAGTTTGCAACAACACAGGGTATTGCTCACAATCCTCTTTATATCAGCAATGGGCAATGCACACGCTCCTGTTTACATCAAAACTGGGCAAAGTACACACTTCTGTTTACAATAACACTGTAATGCACACACTACTGTTTAAATCAACAAAGTGTAATGCACAGATTCATGTCTAAATCAACGCAGGGCAATGCAAAAAACACACTTACATCAACACTGGGCAATGCACACACTCCTGTTTACATCAACACTGGGCAATGCACACACTCCTGTTTACATCAACACTGGGCAATGCACAAACTATGTTAATATCAGCCCTGGGCAATTGGCACCCTCCTATTTACATCAACACTGGTCAATGCACAAAAACCTGTTTACACTGACACTGCACAATGCACACACTCCTGTTTACATCAAAACTGGGCAAAGTACACACTTCTGTTTACAATAACACTGTAATGCACACACTACTGTTTAAATCAACAAAGTGTAATGCACAGATTCATGTCTAAATCAACGCAGGGCAATGCAAAAAACACACTTACATCAACACTGGGCAATGCACACACTCCTGTTTACATCAAAGCTGGGTAATGCACACACTCCTGTTTACATCAACACAGGCTAATGCACAGGTTATGTTTACATCTGCGCTGGGCAATGCACACACTCCTGTTTACATCAACACAGGCTAATGCACAAAATATGTTTACATCTACTCTGGGCAATGCACACACACCAGTATGCAACAACACTCAGCAATGGAAACACCCCTGTTTACATCAACACTGGGCAATGCACACACTCCTGTTTACATCAACACAGGCTAATGCACAGGTTATGTTTACATCTGCGCTGGGCAATGCACACACTCCTGTTTACATCAATACTGGACAATGCACACACTGCTCTTTAAATCAACACTGGGCCATGCACACACTCCTGTTTACATCAACACTGGGCAATGCACAAACTATGTTAATATCAGCCCTGGGCAATGGACACCCTCCTATTTACATCAACACTGGTCAATGCACATAAACCTGTTTACACTTACACTGCACAATGCACACAGTCCTGTTTACATTTAAACTTGTCAATGCACACTCTCCTGTCTACATCAACACTGTGCAAAGTACACACTCCTGTCTACATCAACACTGGGCAATGCACACACTCCTGTTTACATCAACACAGGGTAATGCACAAGATATGTTTACATCTGCGCTGGGTAATGCACACACTCTTGTTTACATCAATTCTGGACAATGCACACACTGCTCTTTAAATCAACACTGGGCCATGCACACACTCCTGTTTACATCAACACTGGGCAATGCACCCACTCCTGATTACATCAACACAGGGCAATGCATACACTTCTGTTAACATTAACACTGGGCAATGCACACACTCCTGTTTACATCAACACTGTGCAAAGCACACACTCCTGTTTACATCAACACTGGGCAATGCACAAAAACCTGTTTACACTAACACTGCACAATGCACACACTACTGTTTGCTTCAACACTGGGGAATGCACAAAATATGTTTACATCTGCTCCGGGCTATGCACACAATCTAGTTTGCAACAACACAGGGTAATGCTCACAATCCTCTTTATATCAGCAATGGGTAATGCACACGCTCCTGTTTACATCAAAACAGGGCAAAGTACACACTTCTGTTTACAATAACACTGTAATGCACACACTACTGTTTAAATCAACAAAGTGTAATGCACAGATTCATGTCTAAATCAACGCAGGGCAATGCAAAAAACACACTTACATCAATACTGGGCAATGCACACACTCCTATTTAAATCAACACTGGGCAATGCTCACACTCCTATTTACATCAACACTGGGCAATGCACACACTCCTGTTTACATCAACACTGGGCAATGCACAAACTATGTTCATATCAGCCCTGGGCAATGGGCACCCTCCTATTTACATCAACACTGGTCAATGCACAAAAACCTGTTTACACTAACACTGCACAATGCACAAACTCCTGTTTACATCAAAACTGGGCAAAGTACACACTTCTGTTTACAATAACACTGTAATGCACACACTACTGTTTAAATCAACAAAGTGTAATGCACAGATTCATGTCTAAATCAACGCAGGGCAATGCAAAAAACACACTTACATCAACACTGGGCAATGCACACACTCCTCTTTACATCAACACTGGGCAATGCACACATTCCTGTTTACATCAACACTGGGCAATGCACAAACTCCTGTTTACATCAACACTGGGCAATGCACAAAATATGTTTACATCTGCTCTGGGGAATGCACACACACCAGTATGCAACAACACTCAGCAATGGAAACACCCCTGTTTACATCAACACAGGCTAATGCACAAGTTATGTTTACATCTGCGCTGGGCAATGCACACACTCCTGTTTACATCAATACTGGACAATGCACACACTGCTCTTTAAATCAACACTGGGCCATGCACACACTCCTGTTTACATCAACACTGGGCAATGCACACACTCCAGTCTACTTCAACACTGTGCAAAGCACACACTCCTGTTTACATCAACACTGGGCAATGCACAAACTATGTTAATATCAGCCCTGGGCAATGGGCACCCTCCTATTTACATCAACACTGGTCAATGCACAAAAACCTGTTTACACTGACACTGCACACTGCACACACTCCTGTTTACATCAAAACTGGGCAAAGTACACACTTCTGTTTACAATAACACTGTAATGCACACACTACTGTTTAAATCAACAAAGTGTAATGCACAGATTCATGTCTAAATCAACGCAGGGCAATGCAAAAAACACACTTACATCAACACTGGGCAATGCACACACTCCTGTTTACATCAAAGCTGGGTAATGCACACACTCCTGTTTACATCAACACTGGGCAATGCACAAAATATGTTTACATCTACTCTGGGCAATGCACACACACCAGTATGCAACAACACTCAGCAATGGAAACACCCCTGTTTACATCAACACTGGGCAATGCACACACTCCTGTTTACATCAACACAGGCTAATGCACAAGTTATGTTTACATCTGCGCTGGGCAATGCACACACTCCTGTTTACATCAATACTGGACAATGCACACACTGCTCTTTAAATCAACACTGGGCCATGCACACACTCCTGTTTACATCAACACTGGGCAATGCACACACTCCAGTCTACATCAACGCTGTGCAAAGCACACACTCCTGTTTACATCAACACTGGGCAATGCACAAACTATGTTAATATCAGCCCTGGGCAATGGACACCCTCCTATTTACATCAACACTGGTCAATGCACAAAAACCTGTTTACACTAACACTGCACAATGCACACAATACTGTTTGCTTCAACACTGGGGAATGCACAAAATATGTTTACATCTGCTCCGGGCTATGCACACAATCTAGTTTGCAACAACACAGGGTAATGCTCACAATCCTCTTTATATCAGCAATGGGTAATGCACACGCTCCTGTTTACATCAAAACTGGGCAATGCAAACACTCCTCTTTAAATCAACACTGGGCAATGCTCACACTCCTGTTTACATCAACACTGGGCAATGCACACACTCCTGTTTACATCAACACTGGGCAATGCACAAACTATGTTCATATCAGCCCTGGGCAATGGACACCCTCCTATTTACATCAACACTGGTCAATGCACAAAAACCTGTTTACACTTACACTGCACAATGCACACAGTCCTGTTTACATTTAAACTTATCAATGCACACTCTCCTGTCTACATCAACACTGTGCAAAGTACACACTCCTGTCTACATCAACACTGGGCAATGCACACACTCCTGTTTACATCAACACAGGGTAATGCACAAGATATGTTTACATCTGCGCTGGGCAATGCACACACTCTTGTTTACATCAATTCTGGACAATGCACACACTCCTCTTTAAATCAACACTGGGCCATGCACACACTCCTGTTTACATCAACACTGGGCAATGCACCCACTCCTGATTACATCAACACAGGGCAATGCATACACTTCTGTTAACATTAACACTGGGCAATGCACACACTCCTGTTTACATCAACACTGTGCAAAGCACACACTCCTGTTTACATCAACACTGGGCAATGCACAAACTATGTTAATATCAGCCCTGGGCAATGGGCACCCTCCTATTTACATCAACACTGGTCAATGCACAAAAACCTGTTTACACTAACACTGCACAATGCACACAATACTGTTTGCTTCAACACTGGGGAATGCACAAAATATGTTTACATCTGCTCCGGGCTATGCACACAATCTAGTTTGCAACAACACAGGGTAATGCTCACAATCCTCTTTATATCAGCAATGGGTAATGCCCACGCTCCTGTTTACATCAAAACTGGGCAAAGTACACACTTCTGTTTACAATAACACTGTAATGCACACACTACTGTTTAAATCAACAAAGTGTAATCCACAGATTCATGTCTAAATCAACGCAGGGCAATGCAAAAAACACACTTACATCAATACTGGGCAATGCACACACTCCTCTTTAAATCAACACTGGGCAATGCTCACACTCCTGTTTACATCAACACTGGGCAATGCACACACTCCTGTTTACATCAACACTGGGCAATGCACAAACTATGTTCATATCAGCCCTGGGCAATGGGCACCCTCCTATTTACATCAACACTGGTCAATGCACAAAAACCTGTTTACACTAACACTGCACAATGCACAAACCCCTGTTTACATCAAAACTGGGCAAAGTACACACTTCTGTTTACAATAACACTGTAATGCACACACTACTTTTTAAATCAACAAAGTGTAATGCACAGATTCATGTCTAAATCAACGCAGGGCAATGCAAAAAACACACTTACATCAACACTGGGCAATGCACACACTCCTCTTTAAATCAACACTGGGCAATGCACACACTCCTGTTTACATCAACACTGGGCAATGCACACACTCCTGTTTACATCAACACTGGGCAATGCACAAACTCCTGTTTACATCAACACTGGGCAATGCACAAAATATGTTTACATCTGCTCTGGGCAATGCACACACACCAGTATGCAACAACACTCAGCAATGGAAACACCCCTGTTTACATCAACACTGGGCAATGCACACACTCCTGTTTACATCAACACAGGCTAATGCACAAGTTATGTTTACATCTGCGCTGGGCAATGCACACACTCCTGTTTACATCAATACTGGACAATGCACACACTGCTCTTTAAATCAACACTGGGCCATGCACACACTCCTGTTTACATCAACACTGGGCAATGCACACTCTCCAGTCTACTTCAACACTGTGCAAAGCACACACTCCTGTTTACATCAACACTGGGCAATGCACAAACTATGTTAATATCAGCCCTGGGCAATGGACACCCTCCTATTTACATCAACACTGGTCAATGCACAAAAACCTGTTTACACTTACACTGCACAATGCACACACTCCTGTTTACATCTAAACTTGTCAATGCACACACTCCTGTCTACATCAACACTGTGCAAAGTACACACTCCTGTCTACATCAACACTGGGCAATGCACACACTCCTGTTTACATCAACACAGGGTAATGCACAAGATATGTTTATATCTGCGCTGGGCAATGCACACACTCTTGTTTACATCAATTCTGGACAATGCACACACTCCTCTTTAAATCAACACTGGGCCATGCACACACTCCTGTTTACATCAACACTGGGCAATGCACCCACTCCTGTTTACATCAACACAGGGCAATGCAGACACTTCTGTTAACATTAACACTGGGCAATGCACACACTCCTGTTTACATCAACACTGTGCAAAGCACACACTCCTGTTTACATCAACACTGGGCAATGCACAAACTATGTTAATATCAGCCCTGGGCAATGGGCACCCTCCTATTTACATCAACACTGGGCAATGCACAATCTCCTGTCTACATCAACACTGTGCAAAGTACACACTCCTGTTTCCATCAACACTGGTCAATGCACAAAATCCTGTTTACACTAACACTGCACAATGCACACACTACTGTTTGCTTCAACACTGGGGAATGCACAAAATATGTTTACATCTGCTCCGGGCTATGCACACAATCTAGTTTGCAACAACACAGGGTAATGCTCACAATCCTCTTTATATCAGCAATGGGTAATGCACACGCTCCTGTTTACATCAAAACTGGGCAAAGTACACACTTCTGTTTACAATAACACTGTAATGCACACACTGCTGTTTAAATCAACAAAGTATAATGCACAGATTCATGTCTAAATCAACACAGGGCAATTGAAAAAACACACTTACATCAACACTGGGCAATGCACACACTCCTCTTTAAATCAACACTGGGCAATGCACACACTCCTGTTTACATCAACACTGGGAAATGCACAAAATATGTTTACATCTGCTCTGGGCAATGCACACACTCCTGTTTACATCAACACTGGGCAATGCACACACTCTTGTTTACATGAATTCTGGACAATGCACACACTCCTCTTTAAATCAACACTGGGCCATGCACACACTCCTGTTTACATGAACACTGTGCAAAGCACACACTCCTGTTTACATCAATACTGGGCAATGCACACACTCCTGTTTACATCAACACAGGCTAATGCACAAGTTATGTTTACATCTGCGCTGGGCAATGCACACACTCTTGTTTACATCAATTCTGGACAATGCACACACTCCTCTTTAAATCAACACTGGGCCATGCACACACTCCTGTTTACATCAACACTGGGCAATGCACACACTCCTGTTTACATCAACACAGGGCAATGCATACACTCCTGTTAACATTAACACTGGGCAATGAACACACTCCTGTTTACATCAACACTGTGCAAAGCACACACTCCTTTTACATCAACACTGGGCAATGCACAAACTATGTTAATATCAGCCCTGGGCAATGGGCACCCTCCTATTTACATCAACACCGGTCAATGCACAAAAACCTGTTTACACTAACACGGCACAACGCACACACTCCTGTTTACATTTAAACTTGTCAATGCACATACTCCTGTTCAGATCAATACAAGGCAAAGGATGCACTCCTGTTTACATCAAAACTGGGCAATGCCCAGACTCCTCTATATATAAACACTGGGCAATGCCCACACTCCTCTATAAACACTGGGCAATGCACACTCACCTGATTATATCAAAACAGGACAATGCCCACACTCCTCTTTATATAAACACTGGGCAATGCACACACTCTTCTTCATATAGACACTGGGCTATGCACACACACCTGATTATATCAAAACAGGACAATGCCCACACTCCTCTTTATATAAACACTGGGCAATGCACACACTCCTCTTTATATAAACACTGGGCAATGCTCACACACCTGATTATATCAAAACAGGACAATGCCCACACTCCTCTTTATATAAACACTGGGCAATGCTCACACACCTGATTATATCAAAACAGGACAATGCCCACACTCCTCTTTATATAAACACTGGGCAATGCACACACTGCTGTTTACATCAACACCGGGTAATGCACAAAATATGTTTACATCTGCTCTGGGCAATGCACACACTCCTGTTTACATCAACACTGGGTAATCCAAACACCCCTGTAAGACTAACAGTGGGTAATGCACCCACTGCTGATTACATCAACACAGGGTATTGCACACACTCCTGTTTACATTTAAACTTGTCAATGCACACACTCCTGTTTACATCAACACTGCACAATGCACACACTCCTGTTTACATCTAAACTTGTCAATGCACACTCTCCTGTCTACATCAACACTGTGCAATGCACACACTCCTGTTTACATCAACACAGGGTAATGCACAAGATATGTTTATATCTGCGCTGGGCAATGCACACACTCTTGTTTACATCAATTCTGGACAATGCACACACTCCTCTTTAAATCAACACTGGGCCATGCACACACTCCTGTTTACATCAACACTGGGCAATGCACCCACTCCTGTTTACATCAACACAGGGCAATGCAGACACTTCTGTTAACATTAACACTGGGCAATGCACACACTCCTGTTTACATCAACACTGTGCAAAGCACACACTCCTGTTTACATCAACACTGGGCAATGCACAAACTATGTTAATATCAGCCCTGGGCAATGGGCACCCTCCTATTTACATCAACACTGGGCAATGCACAATCTCCTGTCTACATCAACACTGTGCAAAGTACACACTCCTGTTTCCATCAACACTGGTCAATGCACAAAATCCTGTTTACACTAACACTGCACAATGCACACACTACTGTTTGCTTCAACACTGGGGAATGCACAAAATATGTTTACATCTGCTCCGGGCTATGCACACAATCTAGTTTGCAACAACACAGGGTAATGCTCACAATCCTCTTTATATCAGCAATGGGTAATGCACACGCTCCTGTTTACATCAAAACTGGGCAAAGTACACACTTCTGTTTACAATAACACTGTAATGCACACACTGCTGTTTAAATCAACAAAGTATAATGCACAGATTCATGTCTAAATCAACACAGGGCAATTGAAAAAACACACTTACATCAACACTGGGCAATGCACACACTCCTCTTTAAATCAACACTGGGCAATGCACACACTCCTGTTTACATCAACACTGGGCAATGCACAAAATATGTTTACATCTGCTCTGGGCAATGCACACACTCCTGTTTACATCAACACTGGGCAATGCACACACTCTTGTTTACATGAATTCTGGACAATGCACACACTCCTCTTTAAATCAACACTGGGCCATGCACACACTCCTGTTTACATGAACACTGTGCAAAGCACACACTCCTGTTTACATCAATACTGGGCAATGCACACACTCCTGTTTACATCAACACAGGCTAATGCACAAGTTATGTTTACATCTGCGCTGGGCAATGCACACACTCTTGTTTACATCAATTCTGGACAATGCACACACTCCTCTTTAAATCAACACTGGGCCATGCACACACTCCTGTTTACATCAACACTGGGCAATGCACACACTCCTGTTTACATCAACACAGGGCAATGCATACACTCCTGTTAACATTAACACTGGGCAATGAACACACTCCTGTTTACATCAACACTGTGCAAAGCACACACTCCTTTTACATCAACACTGGGCAATGCACAAACTATGTTAATATCAGCCCTGGGCAATGGGCACCCTCCTATTTACATCAACACCGGTCAATGCACAAAAACCTGTTTACACTAACACGGCACAACGCACACACTCCTGTTTACATTTAAACTTGTCAATGCACATACTCCTGTTCAGATCAATACAAGGCAAAGGATGCACTCCTGTTTACATCAAAACTGGGCAATGCCCAGACTCCTCTATATATAAACACTGGGCAATGCCCACACTCCTCTATAAACACTGGGCAATGCACACTCACCTGATTATATCAAAACAGGACAATGCCCACACTCCTCTTTATATAAACACTGGGCAATGCACACACTCTTCTTCATATAGACACTGGGCTATGCACACACACCTGATTATATCAAAACAGGACAATGCCCACACTCCTCTTTATATAAACACTGGGCAATGCACACACTCCTCTTTATATAAACACTGGGCAATGCTCACACACCTGATTATATCAAAACAGGACAATGCCCACACTCCTCTTTATATAAACACTGGGCAATGCTCACACACCTGATTATATCAAAACAGGACAATGCCCACACTCCTCTTTATATAAACACTGGGCAATGCACACACTGCTGTTTACATCAACACCGGGTAATGCACAAAATATGTTTACATCTGCTCTGGGCAATGCACACACTCCTGTTTACATCAACACTGGGCAATGCAAACACCCTTGTTTGCACTTACAGTGGGTAATGCACACACTGCCGATTACATCAAAACGGCCTAGTGCACATACTCCTGCTTGCATCAAAACTGGTCAATGCACACTCTCCTGTTTACATCAACACTGGGCAATGCACAAAAACCTGTTTACACTAACACTGCACAATGCACACACTCCTGTTTACATTTAAACTTGTCAATGCACACTCTCCTGTCTACATCAACACTGTGCAAAGTACACACTCCTGTTTATATCAACACTGGTCAATGCACAAAAACCTGTTTACACTAACAGTGCACAACGCACACACTCCTGTTTACATTTAAACTTGACAATGCACTCACTCCTGTCTACATCAAAACTGTGCAAAGCACACACACTTGTTTACATCAATACTGGACAATGCACACACTCCTCTTTAAATCAACACTGGGCCATGCACACACTCCTGTTTACATCAACACTGGGCAATGCACACACTCCAGTCTACATCAACACTGTTCAAAGCACACACTCCTGTTTACATCAACACTGGGCAATGCACAAACTATGTTAATATCAGCCCTGGGCAATGGACACCCTCCAATTTACATCAACACTGGTCAATGCACAAAAACCTGTTTACACTAACACTGCACAATGCACACACTCCTGTTTACATTTAAACTTGTCAATGCACACTCTCCTGTCTACATCAACACTGTGCAAAGTACACACTCCTGTTTATATCAACACTGGTCAATGCACAAAAACCTGTTTACCCTAACACTGCACAATGCACACACTCCTGTTTACATTTAAACTTGTCAATGCACACGCTTCTGTTTACATCAAAACTGGGCAAAGTACACACTTCTGTTTACAATAACACTGTAATGCACACACTACTGTTTAAATCAACAAAGTGTAATGCACAGATTCATGTCTAAATCAACGCAGGGCAATGCAAAAAACACACTTACATCAACACTGGGCAATGCACACACTCCTCTTTAAATCAACACTGGGCAATGCACACACTCCTGTTTACATCAACACTGGGCAATGCACACACATCTGTTTACATCAACACTGGGCAATGCACACACTCCTGCTTACATCAATACTGGACAATGCACACACTCCTCTTTAAATCAACACTGGGCCATGCACACACTCCTGTTTACATCAACACTGGGCAATGCACACACTCCAGTCTACATCAACACTGTTCAAAGCACACACTCCTGTTTACATCAACACTGGGCAATGCACAAACTATGTTAATATCAGCCCTGGGCAATGGACACCCTCCAATTTACATCAACACTGGTCAATGCACAAAAACCTGTTTACACTAACACTGCACAATGCACACACTCCTGTTTACATTTAAACTTGTCAATGCACACTCTCCTGTCTACATCAACACTGGGCAATGCACAAAATATGTTTACATCTTCTCTGGGCAATGCACACTCTCCTGTCTACATCAACACTGTGCAAAGCACACACACTTGTTTACATCAATACTGGACAATGCACACACTCCTCTTTAAATCAACACTGGGCAATGCACACACTCCTGTTTACATCAACACAGGGTAATGCACAAGATATGTTTACATCTGCGCTGGGCAATGCACCCACTCTTCTTTACATCAATTCTGGACAATGCACAAACTCCTGTTTACATCAACACTGGGCAATGCACACTCTCCTGTTTACATCAACACAGGACAATGCATACACTCCTGTTAACATTAACACTGGGCAATGCACACACTCCTGTTTACATCAACACTGTGCAAAGCACACACTCCTGTTTATATCAACACTGGGCAATGCACAAACTATGTCAATATCAGCCCTCGGCAATGGGCACCCTCCTATTTACATCAACACTGGTCAATGCACAAAAACCTGTTTACACTAACAGTGCACAACGCACACACTCCTGTTTACATTTAAACTTGACAATGCACTCACTCCTGTCTACATCAACACTGTGCAAAGCACACACACTTGTTTACATCAATACTGGACAATGCACACACTCCTCTTTAAATCAACACTGGGCCATGCACACACTCCTGTTTACATCAACACTGGGCAATGCACACACTCCTCTTTAAATCAACACTGGGCAATGCACACACTCCTGTTTACATCAACACTGGGCAATGCACACACTCCTGTTTACATCAACACTGGGCAATGCACAAAATATGTTTACATCTGCTCTGGGCAATGCACACACTCCTGTTTACATCAACACTGGGCAATGCACACACTCCTCTTTAAATCGGCACTGGGCAATGCACACACTCCTGTTTACATCAACTCTGGGCAATGCACACACTCCTGTTTACATCGACACAGGGTAATGCACAAGATATGTTTACATCTGCGCTGGGCAATGCACCCACTCTTCTTTACATCAATTCTGGACAATGCACAAACTCCTGTTTACATCAACACTGGGCAATGCACACTCTCCTGTTTACATCAACACAGGACAATGCATACACTCCTGTTTACATCAACACTGGGCAATGCACAAAATATGTTTACATCTGCTCTGGGCAATGCACACACTCCTGTTTATATCGGCACTGGGCAAAGCACACACTCCTGTTTATATCGGCACTGGGCAATGCACACACTCCTGTTTACATCAACACTGGGCAATGCACACACTCCTCTTTAAATCAACACTGGGCAATGCACACACTCCTGTTAACATTAACACTGGGCAATGCACACACTCCTGTTTACATCAACACTGTGCAAAGCACACACTCCTCTTTAAATCGGCACTGGGCAATGCACACACTCCTGTTTACATCAACACTGGGCAATGCACACACTCCTCTTTAAATCAACACTGGGCAATGCACCCACTCTTCTTTACATCAATTCTGGACAATGCACAAACTCCTGTTTACATCAACACTGGGCAATGCACACTCTCCTGTTTACATCAACACAGGACAATGCATACACTCCTGTTTACATCAACACTGGGCAATGCACAAAATATGTTTACATCTGCTCTGGGCAATGCACACACTCCTGTTTATATCGGCACTGGGCAAAGCACACACTCCTGTTTATATCGGCACTGGGCAATGCACACACTCCTGTTTACATCAACACTGGGCAATGCACACACTCCTCTTTAAATCAACACTGGGCAATGCACACACTCCTGTTAACATTAACACTGGGCAATGCACACACTCCTGTTTACATCAACACTGTGCAAAGCACACACTCCTCTTTAAATCGGCACTGGGCAATGCACACACTCCTGTTTACATCAACACTGGGCAATGCACACACTCCTCTTTAAATCAACACTGGGCAATGCACACACTCCTGTTTACATCAACACTGGGCAATGCACAAACACCTGTTTACATCAACACTGGGCAATGCACACACTCCTCTTTAAATCAACACTGGGCCATGCACACACTCTTGTTTACATCAACACTGGGCAATGCACACACTCCAGTCTACATCAACACTCTTCAAAGCACACACTCCTGTTTACATCAACACTGGGCAATGCACAAACTATGTTAATATCAGCCCTGGGCAATGGACACCCTCCAATTTACATCAACACTGGTCAATGCACAAAAACCTGTTTACACTAACACTGCACAATGCACACACTCCTATTTACATTTAAACTTGTCAATGCACACTCTCCTGTCTACATCAACACTGTGCAAAGCACACACTCCTGTTTATATCAACACTGGTCAATGCACAAAAACCTGTTTACCCTAACACTGCACAATGCACACACTCCTGTTTACATTTAAACTTGTCAATGCACACGCTTCTGTTTACATCAAAACTGGGCAAAGTACACACTTCTGTTTACAATAACACTGTAATGCACACACTACTGTTTAAATCAACAAAGTGTAATGCACAGATTCATGTCTACATCAACGCAGGGCAATGCAAAAAACACACTTACATCAACACTGGGCAATGCACACACTCCTCTTTAAATCAACACTGGGCAATGCACACACTCCTGTTTACATCAACACTGGGCAATGCACACACTCCTGTTTACATCAACACTGGGCAATGCACAAAATATGTTTACATCTGCTCTGGGCAATGCACACACTCCTGTTTACATCAACACTGGGCAATGCACACACTCCTGTTTACATCAACACAGGGTAATGCACAAGATATGTTTACATCTGCGCTGGGCAATGCACCCACTCTTCTTTACATCAATTCTGGAAAATGCACAAACTCCTGTTTACATCAACACTGGGCAATGCACACTCTCCTGTTTACATCAACACAGGACAATGCATACACTCCTGTTAACATTAACACTGGGCAATGCACACACTGCTGTTTACATCAACACTGTGCAAAGCACACACTCCTGTTTATACCAACACTGGGCAATGCACAAACTATGTCAATATCAGCCCTGGGCAATGGGCACCCTCCTATTTACATCAACACTGGTCAATGCACAAAAACCTGTTTACACTAACAGTGCACAACGCACACACTCCTGTTTACATTTAAACTTGACAATGCACTCACTCTTGTCTACATCAACACTGTGCAAAGCACACACACTTGTTTACATCAATACTGGACAATGCACACACTCCTCTTTAAATCAACACTGGGCCATGCACACCCTCCTGTTTACATCAACACTGGGCAATGCACACACTCCAGTCTACATCAACACTGTTCAAAGCACACACTCCTGTTTACATCAACACTGGGCAATGCACAAACTATGTTAATATCAGCCCTGGGCAATGGACACCCTCCAATTTACATCAACACTGGTCAATGCACAAAAACCTGTTTACACTAACACTGCACAATGCACACACTCCTGTTTACATTTAAACTTGTCAATGCACACTCTCCTGTCTACATCAACACTGTGCAAAGTACACAATCCTGTTTATATCAACACTGGTCAATGCACAAAAACCTGTTTACCCTAACACTGCACAATGCACACACTCCTGTTTACATTTAAACTTGTCAATGCACACGCTTCTGTTTACATCAAAACTGGGCAAAGTACACACTTCTGTTTACAATAACACTGTAATGCACACACTACTGTTTAAATCAACAAAGTGTAATGCACAGATTCATGTCAAAATCAACGCAGGGCAATGCAAAAAACACACTTACATCAACACTGGGCAATGCACACACTCCTCTTTAAATCAACACTGGGCAATGCACACACTCCTGTTTACATCAACACTGGGCAATGCACACACTCCTGTTTACATCAACACTGGGCAATGCACAAAATATGTTTACATCTGCTCTGGGCAATGCACACACTCCTGTTTACATCAACACTGGGCAATGCACACACTCCTCTTTAAATCGGCACTGGGCAATGCACACACTCCTGTTTACATCAACACTGGGCAATGCACACACTCCTGTTTACATCAACACAGGGTAATGCACAAGATATGTTTACATCTGCGCTGGGCAATGCACCCACTCTTCTTTACATCAATTCTGGACAATGCACAAACTCCTGTTTACATCAACACTGGGCAATGCACACTCTCCTGTTTACATCAACACAGGACAATGCATACACTCCTGTTAACATTAACACTGGGCAATGCACACACTCCTGTTTACATCAACACTTTACAAAGCACACACTCCTGTTTATATCAACACTGGGCAATGCACAAACTATGTCAATATCAGCCCTCGGCAATGGGCACCCTCCTATTTACATCAACACTGGTCAATGCACAAAAACCTGTATACACTAACAGTGCACAACGCACACACTCCTGTTTACATTTAAACTTGACAATGCACTCACTCCTGTCTACATCAACACTGTGCAAAGCACACACACTTGTTTACATCAATACTGGACAATGCACACACTCCTCTTTAAATCGGCACTGGGCAATGCACACACTCCTGTTTACATCAACACTGGGCAATGCACACACTCCTGTTTACATCAACACAGGGTAATGCACAAGATATGTTTACATCTGCGCTGGGCAATGCACCCACTCTTCTTTACATCAATTCTGGACAATGCACAAACTCCTGTTTACATCAACACTGGGCAATGCACACTCTCCTGTTTACATCAACACAGGACAATGCATACACTCCTGTTAACATTAACACTGGGCAATGCACACACTCCTGTTTACATCAACACTGTGCAAAGCACACACTCCTGTTTATATCAACACTGGGCAATGCACACACTCCTCTTTAAATCAACACTGGGCAATGCACACACTCCTGTTTACATCAACACTGGGCAATGCACACACTCCTGTTTACATCAACACTGGGCAATGCACAAAATATGTTTACATCTGCTCTGGGCAATGCACACACTCCTGTTTACATCAACACTGGGCAATGCACACACTCCTCTTTAAATCGGCACTGGGCAATGCACACACTCCTGTTTACATCAACTCTGGGCAATGCACACACTCCTGTTTACATCGACACAGGGTAATGCACAAGATATGTTTACATCTGCGCTGGGCAATGCACCCACTCTTCTTTACATCAATTCTGGACAATGCACAAACTCCTGTTTACATCAACACTGGGCAATGCTCAAAATATGTTTACATCTGCTCTGGGCAATGCACACACTCCTGTTTATATCGGCACTGGGCAAAGCACACACTCCTGTTTATATTGGCACTGGGCAATGCACACACTCCTGTTTACATCAACACTGGGCAATGCACACACTCCTCTTTAAATCAACACTGGGCAATGCACACACTCCTGTTTACATCAACACTGTGCAAAGCACACACTCCTCTTTAAATCGGCACTGGGCAATGCACACACTCCTGTTTACATCAACACTGTGCAAAGCACACACTCCTCTTTAAATCGGCACTGGGCAATGCACACACTCCTGTTTACATCAACACTGGGCAATGCACACACTCCTCTTTAAATCAACACTGGGCAATGCACACACTCCTGTTTACATCAACACTGGGCAATGCACACACACCTGTTTACATCAACACTGGGCAATGCACACACTCCTGCTTACATCAATACTGGACAATGCACACACTCCTCTTTAAATCAACACTGGGCCATGCACACACTCTTGTTTACATCAACACTGGGCAATGCACACTCTCCAGTCTACATCAACACTGTTCAAAGCACACACTCCTGTTTACATCAACACTGGGCAATGCACAAACTATGTTAATATCAGCCCTGGGCAATGGACACCCTCCAATTTACATCAACACTGGTCAATGCACAAAAACCTGTTTACACTAACACTGCACAATGCACACACTCCTGTTTACATTTAAACTTGTCAATGCACACTCTCCTGTCTACATCAACACTGTGCAAAGCACACACTCCTGTTTATATCAACACTGGTCAATGCACAAAAACCTGTTTACCCTAACACTGCACAATGCACACACTCCTGTTTACATTTAAACTTGTCAATGCACACGCTTCTGTTTACATCAAAACTGGGCAAAGTACACACTTCTGTTTACAATAACACTGTAATGCACACACTACTGTTTAAATCAACAAAGTGTAATGCACAGATTCATGTCTAAATCAACGCAGGGCAATGCAAAAAACACACTTACATCAACACTGGGCAATGCACACACTCCTCTTTAAATCAACACTGGGCAATGCACACACTCCTGTTTACATCAACACTGGGCAATGCACACACTCCTGTTTACATCAACACTGGGCAATGCACAAAATATGTTTACATCTGCTCTGGGCAATGCACACACTCCTGTTTACATCAACACTGGGCAATGCACACACTCCTCTTTAAATCGGCACTGGGCAATGCACACACTCCTGTTTACATCAACACTGGGCAATGCACACACTCCTGTTTACATCAACACAGGGTAATGCACAAGATATGTTTACATCTGCGCTGGGCAATGCACCCACTCTTCTTTACATCAATTCTGGAAAATGCACAAACTCCTGTTTACATCAACACTGGGCAATGCACACTCTCCTGTTTACATCAACACAGGACAATGCATACACTCCTGTTAACATTAACACTGGGCAATGCACACACTGCTGTTTACATCAACACTGTGCAAAGCACACACTCCTGTTTATATCAACACTGGGCAATGCACAAACTATGTCAATATCAGCCCTGGGCAATGGGCACCCTCCTATTTACATCAACACTGGTCAATGCACAAAAACCTGTTTACACTAACAGTGCACAACGCACACACTCCTGTTTACATTTAAACTTGACAATGCACTCACTCTTGTCTACATCAACACTGTGCAAAGCACACACACTTGTTTACATCAATACTGGACAATGCACACACTCCTCTTTAAATCAACACTGGGCCATGCACACACTCCTGTTTACATCAACACTGGGCAATGCACACACTCCAGTCTACATCAACACTGTTCAAAGCACACACTCCTGTTTACATCAACACTGGGCAATGCACAAACTATGTTAATATCAGCCCTGGGCAATGGACACCCTCCAATTTACATCAACACTGGTCAATGCACAAAAACCTGTTTACACTAACACTGCACAATGCACACACTCCTGTTTACATTTAAACTTGTCAATGCACACTCTCCTGTCTACATCAACACTGTGCAAAGTACACACTCCTGTTTATATCAACACGGGTCAATGCACAAAAACCTGTTTACCCTAACACTGCACAATGCACACACTCCTGTTTACATTTAAACTTGTCAATGCACACGCTTCTGTTTACATCAAAACTGGGCAAAGTACACACTTCTGTTTACAATAACACTGTAATGCACACACTACTGTTTAAATCAACAAAGTGTAATGCACAGATTCATGTCAAAATCAACGCAGGGCAATGCAAAAAACACACTTACATCAACACTGGGCAATGCACACACTCCTCTTTAAATCAACACTGGGCAATGCACACACTCCTGTTTACATCAACACTGGGCAATGCACACACTCCTGTTTACATCAACACTGGGCAATGCACAAAATATGTTTACATCTGCTCTGGGCAATGCACACACTCCTGTTTACATCAACACTGGGCAATGCACACACTCCTCTTTAAATCGGCACTGGGCAATGCACACACTCCTGTTTACATCAACACTGGGCAATGCACACACTCCTGTTTACATCAACACAGGGTAATGCACAAGATATGTTTACATCTGCGCTGGGCAATGCACCCACTCTTCTTTACATCAATTCTGGACAATGCACAAACTCCTGTTTACATCAACACTGGGCAATGCACACTCTCCTGTTTACATCAACACAGGACAATGCATACACTCCTGTTAACATTAACACTGGGCAATGCACACACTCCTGTTTACATCAACACTGTACAAAGCACACACTCCTGTTTATATCAACACTGGGCAATGCACAAACTATGTCAATATCAGCCCTGGGCAATGGGCACCCTCCTATTTACATCAACACTGGTCAATGCACAAAAACCTGTTTACACTAACAGTGCACAACGCACACACTCCTGTTTACATTTAAACTTGACAATGCACTCACTCCTGTCTACATCAACACTGTGCAAAGCACACACACTTGTTTACATCAATACTGGACAATGCACACACTCCTCTTTAAATCGGCACTGGGCAATGCACACACTCCTGTTTACATCAACACTGGGCAATGCACACACTCCTGTTTACATCAACACAGGGTAATGCACAAGATATGTTTACATCTGCGCTGGGCAATGCACCCACTCTTCTTTACATCAATTCTGGACAATGCACAAACTCCTGTTTACATCAACACTGGGCAATGCACACTCTCCTGTTTACATCAACACAGGACAATGCATACACTCCTGTTAACATTAACACTGGGCAATGCACACACTCCTGTTTACATCAACACTGTGCAAAGCACACACTCCTGTTTATATCAACACTGGGCAATGCACAAACTATGTCAATATCAGCCCTGGGCAATGGGCACCCTCCTATTTACATCAACACTGGTCAATGCACAAAAACCTGTTTACACTAACAGTGCACAACGCACACACTCCTGTTTACATTTAAACTTGACAATGCACTCACTCCTGTCTACATCAACACTGTGCAAAGCACACACACTTGTTTACATCAATACTGGACAATGCACACACTCCTCTTTAAATCAACACTGGGCAATGCACAAAAACCTGTTTACCCTAACACTGCACAATGCACACACTCCTGTTTACATTTAAACTTGTCAATGCACACGCTTCTGTTTACATCAAAACTGGGCAAAGTACACACTTCTGTTTACAATAACACTGTAATGCACACACTACTGTTTAAATCAACAAAGTGTAATGCACAGATTCATGTCTAAATCAACGCAGGGCACTGCAAAAAACACAATTACATCAACACTGGGCAATGCACACACTCCTCTTTAAATCAACACTGGGCAATGCACACACTCCTGTTTACATCAACACCGGGGAATGCACACACTCCTGTTTACATCAACACTGTGCAATGCACACACTCCTCTTTAAATTGGCACTGGGCAATGCACACACTCCTGTTTACATCAACACAGGGTAATGCACAAGATATGTTTACATCTGCGCTGGGCAATGCACACACTCTTGTTTACATCAATTCTGGGCAATGCGCACACTCCTCTTTAAATCGGCACTGGGCAATGCACACACTTCTCTTTAAATCGGCACTGGGCAATGCACACACTCCTGTTTACATCAACACTGGGCAATGCACACACTCCTGTTTACATCAACACAGGGTAATGCACAAGATATGTTGACATCTGCGCTGGGCAATGCACACACTCTTGTTTACATCAACACTGGGCAATGCACACACTCCTGTTTACATCAACACTGGGCAATGCACACACTTCTCTTTAAATCGGCACTGGGCAATGCACACACTCCTGTTTACATCAACACTGGGCAATGCACACACTCCTGTTTACATCAACACAGGGTAATGCACAAGATATGTTTACATCTGCGCTGGGCAATGCACACACTCTTGTTTACATCAATTCTGGACAATGCACACACTCCTCTTTAAACCAACACTGGGCCATGCACACACTCCTTTTTATATCAACACTGGGCAATGCACGCACTCCAGTCTACATCAACACTGTGCAAAGCACACACTCCTGTTTACATCAACATTGGGCAATGCACAAACTATGTTAATATCAGCCCTGGGCAATGGACACCCTCCTATTTACATCAACACTGGTCAATGCACAAAAACCTGTTTACACTAACACTGCAGAATGGACACACTCCTGTTTACATTTAAACTTGTCAATGCACACTCTCCTGTCTACATCAACACTGTGCAAAGTACCCAATCCTGTTTACATCAACACTGGTCAATGCACAAAAACCTGTTTACACTAACACTGCACAATGCACACACTACTGTTTGCTTCAACACTGGGGAATGCACAAAATATGTTTACATCTGCTCCGGACTATGCACACAATCTAGTTTGCAACAACACAGGGTATTGCTCACAATCCTCTTTATATCAGCAATGGGCAATGCACACGCTCCTGTTTACATCAAAACTGGGCAAAGTACACACTTCTGTTTACAATAACACTGTAATGCACACACTACTGTTTAAATCAACAAAGTGTAATGCACAGATTCATGTCTAACTCAACGCAGGGCAATGCAAAAAACACATTTACATCAACACTGGGCAATGCACACACTCCTCTTTAAATCAACACTGGGCAATGCACACACTCCTGTTTACATCAACACTGGGAAATGCACAAAATATGTTTACTTCTGCTCTGGGCAATGCACACACTCCTGTTTACATCAACACTGGGCAATGCACACACTCCTGTTTACATCAACACTGGGCAATGCACACACACCAGTATGCAACAACACTCAGCAATGGAAACACACCTGTTTACATCAACACTGGGTAATGCAGACACCCCTGTAATACTAACAGTGGGTAATGCACCCACTACTGATTACATCAACACAGGGTATTGCACACACTCCTGTTAACATTTAAACTTGTCAATGCACACACTCCTGTCTACATCAACACTGGGCAATGCACACACTCCTGTTTACATCAACACAGGGTAATGCACAAGATATGTTTACATCTGCGCTGGGCAATGCACACACTCTTGTTTACATCAATTCTGGGCAATGCGCACACTCCTCTTTAAATCGGCACTGGGCAATGCACACACTTCTCTTTAAATCGGCACTGGGCAATGCACACACTCCTGTTTACCTCAACACTGGGCAATGCACACACTCCTGTTTACATCAACACAGGGTAATGCACAAGATATGTTTACATCTGCGCTGGGCAATGCACACACTCTTGTTTACATCAACACTGGGCAATGCACACACTCCTGTTTACATCAACACTGGGCAATGCACACACTTCTCTTTAAATCGGCACTGGGCAATGCACACACTCCTGTTTACATCAACACTGGGCAATGCACACACTCCTGTTTACATCAACACAGGGTAATGCACAAGATATGTTTACATCTGCGCTGGGCAATGCACACACTCTTGTTTACATCAATTCTGGACAATGCACACACTCCTCTTTAAACCAACACTGGGCCATGCACACACTCCTTTTTATATCAACACTGGGCAATGCACGCACTCTAGTCTACATCAACACTGTGCAAAGCACACACTCCTGTTTACATCGACACTGGGCAATGCACAAACTATGTTAATATCAGCCCTGGGCAATGGACACCCTCCTATTTACATCAACACTGGTCAATGCACAAAAACCTGTTTACACTAACACTGCAGAATGGACACACTCCTGTTTACATTTAAACTTGTCAATGCACACTCTCCTGTCTACATCAACACTGTGCAAAGTACACACTCCTGTTTACATCAACACTGGTCAATGCACAAAAACCTGTTTACACTAACACTGCACAATGCACACACTACTGTTTGCTTCAACACTGGGGAATGCACAAAATATGTTTACATCTGCTCCGGACTATGCACACAATCTAGTTTGCAACAACACAGGGTATTGCTCACAATCCTCTTTATATCAGCAATGGGCAATGCACACGCTCCTGTTTACATCAAAACTGGGCAAAGTACACACTTCTGTTTACAATAACACTGTAATGCACACACTACTGTTTAAATCAACAAAGTGTAATGCACAGATTCATGTCTAACTCAACGCAGGGCAATGCAAAAAACACATTTACATCAACACTGGGCAATGCACACACTCCTCTTTAAATCAACACTGGGCAATGCACACACTCCTGTTTACATCAACACTGGGAAATGCACAAAATATGTTTACATCTGCTCTGGGCAATGCACACACTCCTGTTTACATCAACACTGGGCAATGCACACACTCCTGTTTACATCAACACTGGGCAATGCACACACACCAGTATGCAACAACACTCAGCAATGGAAACACCCCTGTTTACATCAACACTGGGTAATGCAAACACCCCTGTAATACTAACAGTGGGTAATGCACCCACTACTGATTACATCAACACAGGGTATTGCACACACTCCTGTTAACATTTAAACTTGTCAATGCACACACTCCTGTCTACATCAACACTGGGTAATGCACACACTCCTGTTTACATCAACACAGGGCAATGCATACACTCCTGTTAATATCAACACTGGGCAATGCACAAACTATGTTAATATCAGCCCTGGGCAATGGGCACCCTCCTATTTACATCAACACTGGTCAATGCACAAAAACCTGTTTACACTAACACTGCACAACGCACACACTCCTGTTTACATTTAAACTTGACAAAGCACACACTCCTGTCTACATCAACACTGTGCAAAGCACACACTCCTGTTTACATCAACACTGGGCAACGCACAAACTATGTTAATATCAGCCCTGGGCAATGGACACCCTTGTATTTACATCAACACTGGTCAATGCACAAAGATCTGTTTACACTAACACTGCACAATGCACACACTCCTGTTTACATTTAAACTTTTCAATGCACACACTCCTCTTTAAATCGGCACTGGGCAATACACACACTCCTGTTTACATCAACACTGGGCAATGCACACACTCCTGTTTACATCAACACAGGGTAATGCACAAGATATGTTTACATCAATTCTGGGCAATGCACCCACTCCTCTTTAAATCGGCACTGGGCAATGCACACTCTCCTCTTTAAATCGGCACTGGGCAATGCACACACTCCTGTTTACATCAACACTGGGCAATGCACACACTCCTGTTTACATCAACACTGGGCAATGCACACACTTCTCTTTAAATCGGCACTGGGCAATGCACACACTCCTGTTTACATCAACACTGGGCAATGCACACACTCCTGTTTACATCAACACAGGGGAATGCACAAGATATATTTACATCTGCGCTGGGCAATGCACATACTCTTGTTTACATCAATTCTGGACAATGCACACACTCCTCTTTAAATCAACACTGGGCAATGCACAAACTATGTTAATATCAGCCCTGGGCAATGGACACCCTCCTATTTACATCAACACTGGTCAATGCACAAAAACCTGTTTACACTAACACTGCACAATGCACACACTACTGTTTGCTTCAACACTGGGGAATGCACAAAATATGTTTACATCTGCTCCGGGCTATGCACACAATCTAGTTTGCAACAACACAGGGTATTGCTCACAATCCTCTTTATATCAGCAATGGGCAATGCACACGCTCCTGTTTACATCAAAACTGGGCAAAGTACACACTTCTGTTTACAATAACACTGTAATGCACACACTACTGTTTAAATCAACAAAGTGTAATGCACAGATTCATGTCTAACTCAACGCAGGGCAATGCAAAAAACACATTTACATCAACACTGGGCAATGCACACACTCCTCTTTAAATCAACACTGGGCAATGCACACACTCCTGTTTACATCAAAACTGGGAAATGCACAAAATATATTTACATCTGCACTGGGCAATGCACACACTCCTGTTTACATCAACACTGGGCAATGCACACACTCCTGTTTACATCAACACTGGGCAATGCACACACTTCTCTTTAAATCGGCACTGGGCAATGCACACACTCCTGTTTACATCAACACTGGGCAATGCACACACTCCTGTTTACATCAACACAGGGTAATGCACAAGATATATTTACATCTGCGCTGGGCAATGCACATACTCTTGTTTACATCAATTCTGGACAATGCACACACTCCTCTTTAAATCAACACTGGGCAATGCACAAACTATGTTAATATCAGCCCTGGGCAATGGACACCCTCCTATTTACATCAACACTGGTCAATGCACAAAAACCTGTTTACACTAACACTGCCGAATGGACACACTCCTGTTTACATTTAAACTTGTCAATGCACACTCTCCTGTCTACATCAAGACTGTGCAAAGTACACACTCCTGTTTACATCAACACTGGTCAATGCACAAAAACCTGTTTACACTAACACTGCACAATGCACACACTACTGTTTGCTTCAACACTGGGGAATGCACAAAATATGTTTACATCTGCTCCGGGCTATGCACACAATCTAGTTTGCAACAACACAGGGTATTGCTCACAATCCTCTTTATATCAGCAATGGGCAATGCACACGCTCCTGTTTACATCAAAACTGGGCAAAGTACACACTTCTGTTTACAATAACACTGTAATGCACACACTACTGTTTAAATCAACAAAGTGTAATGCACAGATTCATGTCTAACTCAACGCAGGGCAATGCAAAAAACACATTTACATCAACACTGGGCAATGCACACACTCCTCTTTAAATCAACACTGGGCAATGCACACACTCCTGTTTACATCAACACTGGGAAATGCACAAAATATGTTTACATCTGCTCTGGGCAATGCACACACTCCTGTTTACATCAACACTGGGCAATGCACACACACCAGTATGCAACAACACTGAGCAATGGAAACACCCCTGTTTACATCAACACTGGGTAATGCAAACACCCCTGTAATACTAACAGTGGGTAATGCACCCACTACTGATTACATCAACACAGGGTATTGCACACACTCCTGTTAACATTTAAACTTGTCAATGCACACACTCCTGTCTACATCAACACTGGGCAATGCACACACTCCTGTTTACATCAACACAGGGCAATGCATACACTCCTGTTAACATCAACAGGGGGCAATGCACAAACTATGTTAATATCAGCCCTGGGCAATGGGCACCCTCCTATTTACGTCAACACTGGTCAATGCACAAAAACCTGTTTACACTAACACTGCACAACGCACACACTCCTGTTTACATTTAAACTTGACAAAGCACACACTCCTGTCTAGATCAACACTGTGCAAAGCACACACTCCTGTTTACATCAACACTGGGCAACGCACAAACCATGTTAATATCAGCCCTGGGCAATGGACACCCTCGTATTTACATCAACACTGGTCAATGCACAAAAACCTGTTTACACTAACACTGCACAATGCACACACTCCTGTTTACATTTAAACTTTTCAATGCACACTCTCCTGTCTACATCAAGACTGTGCAAAGTACACACTCCTGTTTACATCAACACTGGTCAATGCACAAAAACCTGTTTACACTAACACTGCACAATGCACACACTCCTCTTTAAATCAACACTGGGCAATGCACAAACTATGTTAATATCAGCCCTGGGCAATGGACACCCTCCTATTTACATCAACACTGGTCAATGCACAAAAACCTGTTTACACTAACACTGCAGAATGGACACACTCCTGTTTACATTTAAACTTGTCAATGCACACTCTCCTGTCTACATCAAGACTGTGCAAAGTACACACTCCTGTTTACATCAACACTGGTCAATGCACAAAAACCTGTTTACACTAACACTGCACAATGCACACACTACTGTTTGCTTCAACACTGGGGAATGCACAAAATATGTTTACATCTGCTCCGGGCTATGCACACAATCTAGTTTGCAACTACACAGGGTATTGCTCACAATCCTCTTTATATCAGCAATGGGCAATGCACACGCTCCTGTTTACATCAAAACTGGGCAAAGTACACACTTCTGTTTACAATAACACTGTAATGCACACACTACTGTTTAAATCAACAAAGTGTAATGCACAGATTCATGTCTAACTCAACGCAGGGCAATGCAAAAAACACATTTACATCAACACTGGGCAATGCACACACTCCTCTTTAAATCAACACTGGGCAATGCACACACTCCTGTTTACATCAACACTGGGAAATGCACAAAATATGTTTACATCTGCTCTGGGCAATGCACACACACCAGTATGCAACAACACTCAGCAATGGAAACACCCCTGTTTACATCAACACTGGGTAATGCAAACACCCCTGTAATACTAACAGTGGGTAATGCACCCACTACTGATTACATCAACACAGGGTATTGCACACACTCCTGTTAACATTTAAACTTGTCAATGCACACACTCCTGTCTACATCAACACTGGGCTATGCACACACTCCTGTTTACATCAACACAGGGCAATGCATACACTCCTGTTAACATCAACAGGGGGCAATGCACAAACTATGTTAATATCAGCCCTGGGCAATGGGCACCCTCCTATTTACATCAACACTGGTCAATGCACAAAAACCTGTTTACACTAACACTGCACAATGCACACACTCCTGTTTACATTTAAACTTTTCAATGCACACTCTCCTGTCTACATCAAGACTGTGCAAAGTACACAGTCCTGTTTACATCAACACTGGTCAATGCACAAAAACCTGTTTACACTAACACTGCACAATGCACACACTCCTCTTTAAATCAACACTGGGCAATGCACAAACTATGTTAATATCAGCCCTGGGCAATGGACACCCTCCTATTTACATCAACACTGGTCAATGCACAAAAACCTGTTTACACTAACACTGCAGAATGGACACACTCCTGTTTACATTTAAACTTGTCAATGCACACTCTCCTGTCTACATCAACACTGTGCAAAGTACACACTCCTGTTTACATCAACACTGGTCAATGCACAAAAACCTGTTTACACTAACACTGCACAATGCACACACTACTGTTTGCTTCAACACTGGGGAATGCACAAAATATGTTTACATCTGCTCCGGGCTATGCACACAATCTAGTTTGCAACTACACAGGGTATTGCTCACAATCCTCTTTATATCAGCAATGGGCAATGCACACGCTCCTGTTTACATCAAAACTGGGCAAAGTACACACTTCTGTTTACAATAACACTGTAATGCACACACTACTGTTTAAATCAACGAAGTGTAATGCACAGATTCATGTCTAACTCAACGCAGGGCAATGCAAAAAACACATTTACATCAACACTGGGCAATGCACACACTCCTCTTTAAATCAACACTGGGCAATGCACACACTCCTGTTTACATCAACACTGGGAAATGCACAAAATATGTTAATATCAGCCCTGGGCAATGGGCACCCTCCTATTTACATCAACACTGGTCAATGCACAAAAACCTGTTTACACTAACACTGCACAACGCACACACTCCTGTTAACATTTAAACTTGTCAATGCACACACTCCTGTCTACATCAACACTGGGCAATGCACACACTCCTGTTTACATCAACACAGGGCAATGCATACACTCCTGTTAACATCAACAGGGGGCAATGCACAAACTATGTTAATATCAGCCCTGGGCAATGGGCACCCTCCTATTTACATCAACACTGGTCAATGCACAAAAACCTGTTTACACTAACACTGCACAACGCACACACTCCTGTTTACATTTAAACTTGACAAAGCACACACTCCTGTCTACATCAACACTGTGCAAAGCACACACTCCTGTTTACATCAACACTGGGCAATGCACAAACTATGTTAATATCAGCCCTGGGCAATGGACACCCTCGTATTTACATCAACACTGGTCAATGCACAAAAACCTGTTTACACTAACACTGCACAATGCACACACTCCTGTTTACATTTAAACTTTTCAATGCACACTCTCCTGTCTACATCAAGACTGTGCAAAGTACACACTCCTGTTTACATCAACACTGGTCAATGCACAAAAACCTGTTTACACTAACACTGCACAATGCACACACTCCTCTTTAAATCAACACTGGGCAATGCACAAACTATGTTAATATCAGCCCTGGGCAATGGACACCCTCCTATTTACATCAACACTGGTCAATGCACAAAAACCTGTTTACACTAACACTGCACAATGCACACACTACTGTTTGCTTCAACACTGGGGAATGCACAAAATATGTTTACATCTGCTCCGGGCTATGCACACAATCTAGTTTGCAACAACTCAGGGTATTGCTCACAATCCTCTTTATATCAGCAATGGGCAATGCACACGCTCCTGTTTACATCAAAACTGGGCAAAGTACACACTTCTGTTTACAATAACACTGTAATGCACACACTACTGTTTAAATCAACAAAGTGTAATGCACAGATTCATGTCTAACTCAACGCAGGGCAATGCAAAAAACACATTTACATCAACACTGGGCAATGCACACACTCCTCTTTAAATCAACACTGGGCAATGCACACACTCCTGTTTACATCAACACTGGGCAATGCACACACTCCTGTTTACATCAACACTGGGCAATGCACACACACCAGTATGCAACAACACTCAGCAATGGAAACACCCCTGTTTACATCAACACTGGGTAATGCAAACACCCCTGTAATACTAACAGTGGGTAATGCACCCACTACTGATTACATCAACACAGGGTATTGCACACACTCCTGTTAACATTTAAACTTGTCAATGCACACACTCCTGTCTACATCAACACTGGGCAATGCACACACTCCTGTTTACATCAATACAGGGCAATGCATACACTCCTGTTAACATCAACACTGGGCAATGCACAAACTATGTTAATATCAGCCCTGGGCAATGGGCACCCTCCTATTTACATCAACACTGGTCAATGCACAAAAACCTGTTTACACTAACACTGCACAATGCACACACTCCTCTTTAAATCAACACTGGGCAATGCACAAACTATGTTAATATCAGCCCTGGGCAATGGACACCCTCCTATTTACATCAACACTGGTCAATGCACAAAAACCTGTTTACACTAACACTGCAGAATGGACACACTCCTGTTTACATTTAAACTTGTCAATTCACACTCTCCTGTCTACATCAACACTGTGCAAAGTACACACTCCTGTTTACATCAACACTGGTCAATGCACAAAAACCTGTTTACACTAACACTGCACAATGCACACACTACTGTTTGCTTCAACACTGGGGAATGCACAAAATATGTTTACATCTGCTCCGGGCTATGCACACAATCTAGTTTGCAACAACTCAGGGTATTGCTCACAATCCTCTTTATATCAGCAATGGGCAATGCACACGCTCCTGTTTACATCAAAACTGGGCAAAGTACACACTTCTGTTTACAATAACACTGTAATGCACACACTACTGTTTAAATCAACAAAGTGTAATGCACAGATTCATGTCTAACTCAACGCAGGGCAATGCAAAAAACACATTTACATCAACACTGGGCAATGCACACACTCCTCTTTAAATCAACACTGGGCAATGCACACACTCCTGTTTACATCAACACTGGGAAATGCACAAAATATGTTAAAATCAGCCCTGGGCAATGGGCACCCTCCTATTTACATCAACACTGGTCAATGCACAAAAACCTGTTTACACTAACACTGCACAACGCACACACTCCTGTTAACATTTAAACTTGTCAATGCACACACTCCTGTCTACATCAACACTGGGCAATGCACACACTCCTGTTTACATCAACACAGGGCAATGCATACACTCCTGTTAACATCAACAGGGGGCAATGCACAAACTATGTTAATATCAGCCCTGGGCAATGGGCACCCTCCTATTTACATCAACACTGGTCAATGCACAAAAACCTGTTTACACTAACACTGCACAACGCACACACTCCTGTTTACATTTAAACTTGACAAAGCACACACTCCTGTCTACATCAACACTGTGGAAAACACACACTCCTGTTTACATCAACACTGGGCAATGCACAAACTATGTTAATATCAGCCGTGGGCAATGGACACCCTCGTACTTACATCAACACTGGTCAATGCACAAAAACCTGTTTACACTAACACTGCACAATGCACACACTCCTGTTTACATTTAAACTTTTCAATGCACACTCTCCTGTCTACATCAAGACTGTGCAAAGTACACACTCCTGTTTACATCAACACTGGTCAATGCACAAAAACCTGTTTACACTAACACTGCACAATGCACACACTCCTCTTTAAATCAACACTGGGCAATGCACAAACTATGTTAATATCAGCCCTGGGCAATGGACACCCTCCTATTTACATCAACACTGGTCAATGCACAAAAACCTGTTTACACTAACACTGCACAATGCACACACTACTGTTTGCTTCAACACTGGGGAATGCACAAAATATGTTTACATCTGCTCCGGGCGATGCACACAATCTAGTTTGCAACAACTCAGGGTATTGCTCACAATCCTCTTTATATCAGCAATGGGCAATGCACACGCTCCTGTTTACATCAAAACTGGGCAAAGTACACACTTCTGTTTACAATAACACTGTAATGCACACACTACTGTTTAAATCAACAAAGTGTAATGCACAGATTCATGTCTAACTCAACGCAGGGCAATGCAAAAAACACATTTACATCAACACTGGGCAATGCACACACTCCTCTTTAAATCAACACTGGGCAATGCACACACTCCTGTTTACATCAACACTGGGCAATGCACACACTCCTGTTTACATCAACACTGGGCAATGCACACACACCAGTATGCAACAACACTCAGCAATGGAAACACCCCTGTTTACATCAACACTGGGTAATGCAAACACCCCTGTAATACTAACAGTGGGTAATGCACCCACTACTGATTACATCAACACAGGGTATTGCACACACTCCTGTTAACATTTAAACTTGTCAATGCACACACTCCTGTCTACATCAACACTGGGCAATGCACACACTCCTGTTTACATCAATACAGGGCAATGCATACACTCCTGTTAACATCAACACTGGGCAATGCACAAACTATGTTAATATCAGCCCTGGGCAATGGGCACCTTCCTATTTACATCAACACTGGTCAATGCACAAAAACCTGTTTACACTAACACTGCACAATGCACACACTCCTGTTTACATTTAAACTTGACAAAGCACACACTCCTGTCTACGTCAACACTGTGCAAAGCACACACTCCTGTTTACATCAACACTGGGCAACGCACACACTATGTTAATATCAGCCCTGGGCAATGGACACCCTCGTATTTACATCAACACTGGTCAATGCACAAAAACCTGTTTACACTAACACTGCACAATGCACACACTCCTGTTTACATTTAAACTTTTCAACGCACACTCTCCTGTCTACATCAAGACTGTGCAAAGTACACACTCCTGTTTACATCAACACTGGTCAATGCACAAAAACCTGTTTACACTAACACTGCACAATGCACACACTACTGCTTGCTTCAACACTGGGGAATGCACAAAATATGTTTACATCTGCTCCGGGCTATGCACACAATCTAGTTTGCAACAGCACAGGGTAATGCTCACAATCCTCTTTATATCAGCAATGTGTAATGCACACGCTCCTGTTTACATCAAAAATGGGCAAAGTACACACTTCTGTTTACAATAACACTGTAATCCACACACTACTGTTTAAATCAACAAAGTGTAATGCACAGATTCATGTCTAAATCAACGCAGGGCAATGCAAAAAACACAATTACATCAACACTCGGCAATGCACACACTCCTGTTTACATCAATTCTGGGCAATGCACACACTCCTGTTTACATCGGCACTGGGCAATGCACACACTCCTGTTTACATCAACACTGGGCAATGCACACACTCCTGTTTATATCAACACTGGGCAATGCACACACTCCTGTTTACATCAACACAGGGTAATGCACAAGATATGTTTACATCTGCACTGGGCAATGCACACACTCTTGTTTACATCAATTCTGGACAATGCACACACTCCTCTTTAAAGCAATACTGGGCCATGCACACACTCCTTTTTACATCAACACGGGGCAATGCACACACTCCAGTCTACATCAACACTGTGCAAAGCACACACTCCTGTTTACATCAACACAGGGTAATGCACAAGATATGTTTACATCTGCGCTGGGCAATGAACACACTCCTGTTTACATCAACACTGTGCAAAGCACAAACTATGTTAATATCAGCCCTCCTATTTACATCAACACTGGTCAATGCACAAACTATGTTAATATCAGCCCTGGGCAATGGACACCCTCATATTTACATCAACACTGGTCAATGCACAAAAACCTGTTTACACTAACACTGTACAACGCACGCACTCCTGTTTACATTTAAACATGACAAAGCACACACTCCTGTCTACATCAACACTGTGCAAAGCACACACTCCTGTTTACATCAACACTGGGCAATGCACAAACTATGTTAATATCAGCCCTGGGCAATGGACACCCTCCTATTTACATCAACACTGGTCAATGCACAAAGACCTGTTTACACTAACACTGCACAATGCACACACTCCTGTTTGCTTCAACACTGGGGAATGCACAAAATATGTTTACATCTGCTCCGGGCTATGCACACAATCTAGTTTGCAACAACACAGGGTAATGCTCACAATCCTCTTTATATCAGCAATGGGCAATGCACACGCTCCTGTTTACATCAAAACTGGGCAAAGTACACACTTCTGTTTACAATAACACTGTAATCCACACACTACTGTTTAAATCAACAAAGTGTAATGCACAGATTCATGTCTAAATCAATGCAGGGCAATGCAAAAAACACAATTACATCAACACTGCGCAATGCACACACTCCTCTTTAAATCAACACTGGGCAATGCACACACTACTGTTTACATCAACACTGGGCAATGCACACACTCCTGTTTACATCAACACTGGGCAATGCACACACTCCTCTTTAAATCGGCACTGGGCATTGCATACACTCCTGTTTACATCAACACTGGGCAATGTACACACTCCTGTTTACATCAACACAGGGTAATGCACAAGATATGTTTACATCTGCGCTGGGCAATGCACACACTCTTGTTTACATCAATTCTGGGCAATGCACACACTCCTCTTTAAATCGGCACTGGGCAATGCACACTCTCCTCTTTAAATCGGCACTGGGCAATGCACACACTCCTGTTTACATCAACACTGGGCAATGCACACACTCCTGTTTACATCAACACTGGGCAATGCACACACTTCTCTTTAAATCGGCACTGGGCAATGCACACACTCCTGTTTACATCAACACTGGGCAATGCACACACTCCTGTTTACATCAACACAGGGTAATGCACAAGATATATTTACATCTGCGCTGGGCAATGCACATACTCTTGTTTACATCAATTCTGGACAATGCACACACTCCTCTTTAAATCAACACTGGGCCATGCACACACTCCTGTTTACATCAACACTGTGCAATGCAAACACCCCTGTTTAAATCAACACTGGGCAATGCACAAACTATGTTAATATCAGCCCTGGGCAATGGGCACCCTCCTATTTACATCAACACTGGTCAATGCACAAAAACCTGTTTACACTAACACTGCACAATGCACACACTACTGTTTGCTTCAACACGGGGGAATGCACAACATATGTTTACATCTGCTCCGGGATATGCACACAATCTAGTTTGCAACAACACAGGGTAATGCTCACAATCCTCTTTATATCAGCAATGGATAATGCACACGCTCCTGTTTACATCAAAACTGGGCAAAGTACACACCTCTGTTTGCAATAACACTGTAATCCACACACTACTGTTTAAATCAACAAAGTGTAATGCACAGAAGCATGTCTAAATCAACGCAGGGCAATGCAAAAAACACACTTACATCAACACTCGGCAATGCACACACTCCTCTTTAAATCAACACTGGGCAATGCACACACTCCTGTTTACATCAACACTGGGCAATGCACACACTCCTGTTTATATCAACACTGGGCAATGCACACACTCCTGTTTACATCAACACTGGGCAATGCACACACTCCTCTTTAAATCGGCACTGGGCAATGCACACACTCCTGTTTACATCAACACTGGGCAATGCACACACTCCTGTTTACATCAACACTGGGCAATGCACACACTTCTCTTTAAATCGGCACGGGGCAATGCACACACTCCTGTTTACATCAACACAGGGTAATGCACAAGATATGTTTACATCTGTGCTGGGCAATGCACACACTCTTGTTTACATCAATTCTGGACAATGCACACACTCCTCTTTAACTCAACACTGGGCAATGCACACACTCCTGTTTACATCAACACTGTGCAATGCACACACTCCTGTTGACATCAACACTGGGCAATGCACAAACTATGTTAATATCAGCCCTGGGCAATGGGCACCCTCCTATTTACATCAAAACAGGTCAATGCACAAAAACCTGTTTACACTAACACTGCACAATGCACACACTACTGTTTGCTTCAACACTGGGGAATGCACAAAATATGTTTACATCTGCTCCGGGCTATGCACACAATCTAGTTTGCAACAACACAGGGTAATCCTCACAATCCTCTTTATATCAGCAATGGGTAATGCACACGCTCCTGTTTACATCAAAACTGGGCAAACTACACTCTTCTGTTTACAATAACACTGTAATGCACACACTACTGTTTAAATCAACAAAGTGTAATGCACAGATTCATGTCTAAATCAACGCAGGGCAATGCAAAAAACACAATTACATCAACACTCGGCAATGCACACACTCCTCTTTAAATCAACACTGGGCAATGCACACACTCCTGTTTACATCAATTCTGGGCAATGCACACACTCCTGTTTACATCGGCACTGGGCAATGCACACACTCCTGTTTACATCAACTCTGGGCAATGCACACACTCCTGTTTACATCAACACTGGGCAATGCACACACTTCTCTTTAAATCGGCACTGGGCAATGCACACACTCCTGTTTATATCAACACTGGGCAATGCACACACTCCTGTTTACATCAACACAGGGTAATGCACAAGATATGTTTACATCTGCACTGGGCAATGCACACACTCTTGTTTACATCAATTCTGGACAATGCACACACTCCTCTTTAAAGCAATACTGGGCCATGCACACACTCCTTTTTACATCAACACGGGGCAATGCACACACTCCAGTCTACATCAACACTGTGCAAAGCACACACTCCTGTTTACATCAACACAGGGTAATGCACAAGATATGTTTACATCTGCGCTGGGCAATGAACACACTCCTGTTTACATCAACACTGGTCAATGCACAAACTATGTTAATATCAGCCCTGGGCAATGGACACCCTCATATTTACATCAACACTGGTCAATGCACACACTCCTGTTTACATCAACACTGGGCAATGCACACACTCCTGTTTACATCAACACAGTGTAATGCACAAGATATGTTTACATCTGCGCTGGGCAATGCACACACTCTTGTTTACATCAATTCTGGACAATGCACACACTCCTCTTTAAATCGGCACTGGGCAATGCACACACACCTGTTTACATCAACACTGGGCAATGCACACACTCCTGTTTACATCAACACAGGGTAATGCGCAAGATATGTTTACATCTGCGCTGGGCAATGCACACACTCTTGTTTACATCAATGCTGGACAATGCACACACTCCTCTTTAAATCAACACTGGGCCATGCACACACTCCTGTTTACATCAACACTGTGCAATGCACACACTCCTGTTTACATCAACACTGGGCAATGCACACACTCCAGTCTACATCAACACTGGGCAATGCACACACTCCTGTTTACATCAACACTGGGCAATGCACACACTCCTCTTTAAATCGGCACTGGGCAATGCACACACTCCTGTTTACATCAACACTGGGCAATGCACACACTCCTGTTTACATCAACACTGGGCAATGCACACACTTCTCTTTAAATCGGCACGGGGCAATGCACACACTCCTGTTTACATCAACACAGGGTAATGCACAAGATATGTTTACATCTGCGCTGGGCAATGCACACACTCTTGTTTACATCAATTCTGGACAATGCACACACTCCTCTTTAAATCAACACTGGGCCATGCACACACTCCTGTTTATATCAACACTGTGCAATGCACACACTCCTGTTTACATCAACACTGGGCAATGCACAAACTATGTTAATATCAGCCCTGGGCAATGGGCACCCTCCTATTTACATCAAAACAGGTCAATGCACAAAAACCTGTTTACACTAACACTGCACAATGCACACACTACTGTTTGCTTCAACACTGGGGAATGCACAAAATATGTTTACATCTGCTCCGGGCTATGCACACAATCTAGTTTGCAACAACACAGGGTAATCCTCACAATCCTCTTTATATCAGCAATGGGTAATGCACACGCTCCTGTTTACATCAAAACTGGGCAAACTACACTCTTCTGTTTACAATAACACTGTAATGCACACACTACTGTTTAAATCAACAAAGTGTAATGCACAGATTCATGTCTAAATCAACGCAGGGCAATGCAAAAAACACAATTACATCAACACTCGGCAATGCACACACTCCTCTTTAAATCAACACTGGGCAATGCACACACTCCTGTTTACATCAATTCTGGGCAATGCACACACTCCTGTTTACATCGGCACTGGGCAATGCACACACTCCTGTTTACATCAACTCTGGGCAATGCACACACTCCTGTTTACATCAACACTGGGCAATGCACACACTTCTCTTTAAATCGGCACTGGGCAATGCACACACTCCTGTTTATATCAACACTGGGCAATGCACACACTCCTGTTTACATCAACACAGGGTAATGCACAAGATATGTTTACATCTGCGCTGGGCAATGAACACACTCCTGTTTACATCAACACTGGTCAATGCACAAACTATGTTAATATCAGCCCTGGGCAATGGACACCCTCATATTTACATCAACACTGGTCAATGCACACACTCCTGTTTACATCAACACTGGGCAATGCACACACTCCTGTTTACATCAACACAGTGTAATGCACAAGATATGTTTACATCTGCGCTGGGCAATGCACACACTCTTGTTTACATCAATTCTGGACAATGCACACACTCCTCTTTAAATCGGCACTGGGCAATGCACACACACCTGTTTACATCAACACTGGGCAATGCACACACTCCTCTTTAAATCGGCACTGGGCAATGCACACACTCCTGTTTACATCAACACTGGGCAATGCACACACTCCTGTTTACATCAACACAGGGTAATGCGCAAGATATGTTTACATCTGCGCTGGGCAATGCACACACTCTTGTTTACATCAATGCTGGACAATGCACACACTCCTCTTTAAATCAACACTGGGCCATGCACACACTCCTGTTTACATCAACACTGTGCAATGCACACACTCCTGTTTACATCAACACTGGGCAATGCACAAACTATGTTAATATCAGCCCTGGGCAATGGGCACCCTCCTATTTACATCAACACTGGTCAATGCACAAAAACCTGTTTACACTAACACTGCACAATGCACACACTACTGTTTGCTTCAACACTGGGGAATGCACAAAATATGTTTACATCTGCTCCGGGCTATGCACACAATCTAGTTTGCAACAACACGGGGTAATGCTCACAATCCTCTTTATATCAGCAATGTGTAATGCACACGCTCCTGTTTACATCAAAACTGGGCAAAGTACACTCTTCTGTTTACAATAACACTGTAATGCACACACTACTGTTTAAATCAACAAAGTGTAATGCACAGATTCATGTCTAAATCAACGCAGGGCAATGCAAAAAACACAATTACATCAACACTCGGCAATGCACACACTCCTCTTTAAATCAACACTGGGCAATGCACACACTCCTGTTTACATCAACACTGGGCAATGCACACACTCCTCTTTAAATCGGCACTGGGCAATGCACACACTCCTGTTTACATCAACACTGGGCAATGCACACACTCCTGTTTACATCAACACAGGGTAATGCACAAGATATGTTTACATCTGCGCTGGGCAATGCACACACTCTTGTGTACATCAATTCTGGGCAATGCACATACTCCTCTTTAAATCGGCACTGGGTAATGCACACTCTCCTCTTTAAATCGGCACTGGGCAATGCACACACTCCTGTTTACATCAACACTGGGCAATGCACACACTCCTGTTTACATCAACACTGGGCAATGCACACACTTCTCATTAAATCGGCACTGGGCAATGCACACACTCCTGTTTACATCAACACTGGGCAATGCACACACACCTGTTTACATCAACACAGGGTAATGCACAAGATATATTTACATCTGCGCTGGGCAATGCACATACTCTTGTTTATATCAATTCTGGACAATGCACACACTCCTCTTTAAATCAACACTGGGCCATGCACACACTCCTGTTTACATCAACACTGTGCAATGCAAACACCCCTGTTTAAATCAACACTGGGCAATGCACAAACTATGTTAATATCAGCCCTGGGCAATGGGCACCCTCCTATTTACATCAACACTGGTCAATGCACAAAATCCTGTTTACACTAACACTGCACACTGCACACACTACTGTTTGCTTCAACACGGTGGAATGCACAACATATGTTTACATCTGCTCCGGGATATGCACACAATCTAGTTTGCAACAACACAGGGTAATGCTCACAATCCTCTTTATATCAGCAATGGATAATGCACACGCTCCTGTTTACATCAAAACTGGGCAAAGTACACACTTCTGTTTGCAATAACACTGTAATCCACACACTACTGTTTAAATCAACAAAGTGTAATGCACAGATGCATGTCTAAATCAACGCAGGGCAATGCAAAAAACACACTTACATCAACACTCGGCAATGCACACACTCCTCTTTAAATCAACACTGGGCAATGCACACACTCCTGTTTACATCAACACTGGGCAATGCACACACTCCTGTTTACATCAACACTGGGCAATGCACACACTCCTGTTTACATCAACACTGGGCAATGCACACACTCCTCTTTAAATCGGCACTGGGCAATGCACACACTCCTGTTTACATCAACACTGGGCAATGCACACACTCCTGTTTACATCAACACTGGGCAATGCACACACTTCTCTTTAAATCGGCACGGGGCAATGCACACACTCCTGTTTACATCAACACAGGGTAATGCACAAGATATGTTTACATCTGCGCTGGGCAATGCACACACTCTTGTTTACATCAATTCTGGACAATGCACACACTCCTCTTTAAATCAACACTGGGCCATGCACACACTCCTGTTTATATCAACACTGTGCAATGCACACACTCCTGTTTACATCAACACTGGGCAATGCACATACTCCTGTTTACATCAACACTGGGCAATACACACACTCCTGTTTACGTCAACACTGGGCAATGCACACACTCCTGTTTACATCAACACTGGGCAATGCACACACTCCTGTTTACATCAACACAGTGTAATGCACAAGATATGTTTACATCTGCGCTGGGCAATGCACACACTCTTGTTTACATCAATTCTGGACAATGCACACACTCCTCTTTAAATCGGCACTGGGCAATGCACACACTCCTGTTTACATCAACACTGGGCAATGCACACACTCCTGTTTACATCAACACAGGGTAATGCGCAAGATATGTTTACATCTGCGCTGGGCAATGCACACACTCTTGTTTACATCAATGCTGGACAATGCACACACTCCTCTTTAAATCAACACTGGGCCATGCACACACTCCTGTTTACATCAACACTGTGCAATGCACACACTCCTGTTTACATCAACACTGGGCAATGCACAAACTATGTTAATATCAGCCCTGGGCAATGGGCACCCTCCTATTTACATCAACACTGGTCAATGCACAAAAACCTGTTTACACTAACACTGCACAATGCACACACTACTGTTTGCTTCAACACTGGGGAATGCACAAAATATGTTTACATCTGCTCCGGGCTATGCACACAATCTAGTTTGCAACAACACGGGGTAATGCTCACAATCCTCTTTATATCAGCAATGTGTAATGCACACGCTCCTGTTTACATCAAAACTGGGCAAAGTACACTCTTCTGTTTACAATAACACTGTAATGCACACACTACTGTTTAAATCAACAAAGTGTAATGCACAGATTCATGTCTAAATCAACGCAGGGCAATGCAAAAAACACAATTACATCAACACTCGGCAATGCACACACTCCTCTTTAAATCAACACTGGGCAATGCACACACTCCTGTTTACATCAACACTGGGCAATGCACACACTCCTCTTTAAATCGGCACTGGGCAATGCACACACTCCTGTTTACATCAACACTGGGCAATGCACACACTCCTGTTTACATCAACACAGGGTAATGCACAAGATATGTTTACATCTGCGCTGGGCAATGCACACACTCTTGTGTACATCAATTCTGGGCAATGCACATACTCCTCTTTAAATCGGCACTGGGCAATGCACACTCTCCTCTTTAAATCGGCACTGGGCAATGCACACACTCCTGTTTACATCAACACTGGGCAATGCACACACTCCTGTTTACATCAACACTGGGCAATGCACACACTTCTCATTAAATCGGCACTGGGCAATGCACACACTCCTGTTTACATCAACACTGGGCAATGCACACACTCCTGTTTACATCAACACAGGGTAATGCACAAGATATATTTACATCTGCGCTGGGCAATGCACATACTCTTGTTTATATCAATTCTGGACAATGCACACACTCCTCTTTAAATCAACACTGGGCCATGCACACACTCCTGTTTACATCAACACTGTGCAATGCAAACACCCCTGTTTAAATCAACACTGGGCAATGCACAAACTATGTTAATATCAGCCCTGGGCAATGGGCACCCTCCTATTTACATCAACACTGGTCAATGCACAAAATCCTGTTTACACTAACACTGCACACTGCACACACTACTGTTTGCTTCAACACGGGGGAATGCACAACATATGTTTACATCTGCTCCGGGATATGCACACAATCTAGTTGGCAACAACACAGGGTAATGCTCACAATCCTCTTTATATCAGCAATGGATAATGCACACGCTCCTGTTTACATCAAAACTGGGCAAAGTACACACTTCTGTTTGCAATAACACTGTAATCCACACACTACTGTTTAAATCAACAAAGTGTAATGCACAGATTCATGTCTAAATCAACGCAGGGCAATGCAAAAAACACACTTACATCAACACTCGGCAATGCACACACTCCTCTTTAAATCAACACTGGGCAATGCACACACTCCTGTTTACATCAACACTGGGCAATGCACACACTCCTGTTTACATCAACACTGGGCAATGCACACACTCCTCTTTAAATCGGCACTGGGCAATGCACACACTCCTGTTTACATCAACACTGGGCAATGCACACACTCCTGTTTACATCAACACTGGGCAATGCACACACTTCTCTAAATCGGCACGGGGCAATGCACACACTCCTGTTTACATCAACACTGGGCAATGCACACACTCCTGTTTACATCAACACAGTGTAATGCACAAGATATGTTTACATCTGCGCTGGGCAATGCACACACTCTTGTTTACATCAATTCTGGACAATGCACACACTCCTCTTTAAATCGGCACTGGGCAATGCACACACTCCTGTTTACATCAACACTGGGCAATGCACACACTCCTCTTTAAATCGGCACTGGGCAATGCACACACTCCTGTTTACATCAACACTGGGCAATGCACACACCCCTGTTTGCATCAACACAGGGTAATTCGCAAGATATGTTTACATCTGCGCTGGGCAATGCACACACTCTTGTTTACATCAATGCTGGACAATGCACACACTCCTCTTTAAATCAACACTGGGCCATGCACACACTCCTGTTTACATCAACACTGTGCAATGCACACACTCCTGTTTACATCAACACTGGGCAATGCACAAACTATGTTAATATCAGCCCTGGGCAATGGGCACCCTCCTATTTACATCAACACTGGTCAATGCACAAAAACCTGTTTACACTAACACTGCACAATGCACACACTACTGTTTGCTTCCACACAGGGGAATGCACAAAATATGTTTACATCTGCTCCGGGCTATGCACACAATCTAGTTTGCAACAACACAGGGTAATGCTCACAATCCTCTTTATATCAGCAATGGGTAATGCACACGCTCCTGATACATCAAAACTGGGCAAAGTACACTCTTCTGTTTACAATAACACTGTAATGCACACACTACTGTTTAAATCAACAAAGTGTAATGCACAGATTCATGTCTAAATCAACGCAGGGCAATGCAAAAAACACAATTACATCAACACTCGGCAATGCACACACTCCTCTTTAAATCGGCATTGGGCAATGCACACACTCCTGTTTACATCAACACTGGGCAATGCACACACTCCTGTTTACATCAACACAGGGTAATGCACAAGATATGTTTACATCTGCGCTGGGCAATGCACACACTCTTGTTTACATCAATTCTGGGCAATGCACACACTCCTCTTTAAATCGGCACTGGGCAATGCACACTCTCCTCTTTAAATCGGCACTGGGCAATGCACACACTCCTGTTTACATCAACACTGGGCAATGCACACACTCCTGTTTACATCAACACTGGGCAATGCACACACTTCTCTTTAAATCGGCACTGGGCAATGCACACACTCCTGTTTACATCAAAACTGGGCAATGTACACACTCCTGTTTACATCAACACAGGGTAATGCACAAGATATATTTACATCTGCGCTGGGCAATGCACATACTCTTGTTTACATCAATTCTCGACAATGCACACACTCCTCTTTAAATCAACACTGGGCCATGCACACACTCCTGTTTACATCAACACTGTGCAATGCAAACACCCCTGTTTAAATCAACACTGGGCAATGCACAAACTATGTTAATATCAGCCCTGGGCAATGGGCACCCTCCTATTTATATCAACACTGGTCAATGCACAAAAACCTGTTTACACTAACACTGCACACTGCACACACTACTGTTTGCTTCAACACGGGGGAATGCACAACATGTGTTTACATCTGCTCCGGGATATGCACACAATCTAGTTGGCAACAACACAGGGTAATGCTCACAATCCTCTTTATATCAGCAATGGATAATGCACACGCTCCTGTTTACATCAAAACTGGGCAAAGTACACACTTCTGTTTGCAATAACACTGTAATCCACACACTACTGTTTAAATCAACAAAGTGTAATGCACAGATTCATGTCTAAATCAACGCAGGGCAATGCAAAAAACACACTTACATCAACACTCGGCAATGCACACACTCCTCTTTAAATCAACACTGGGCAATGCACACACTCCTGTTTACATCAACACTGGGCAATGCACACACTCCTGTTTACATCAACACTGGGCAATGCACACACTCCTGTTTACATCAACACTGGGCAATGCACACACTCCTCTTTAAATCGGCACTGGGCAATGCACACACTCCTGTTTACAACAACACTGGGCAATGCACACACTCCTGTTTACATCAACACTGGGCAATGCACACACTTCTCTTTAAATCGGCACGGGGCAATGCACACACTACTGTTTACATCAACACTGGGCAATGCACACACTCCTGTTTACATCAACACAGTGTAATGCACAAGATATGTTTACCTCTGCGCTGGGCAATGCACACACTCTTGTTTACATCAATTCTGGACAATGCACACACTCCTCTTTAAATCGGCACTGGGCAATGCACACACTCCTGTTTACATCAACACTGGGCAATGCACACACTCCTCTTTAAATCGGCACTGGGCAATGCACACACTCCTGTTTACATCAACACTGGGCAATGCACACACTCCTGTTTACATCAACACAGGGTAATGCGCAAGATATGTTTACATCTGCGCTGGGCAATGCACACACTCTTGTTTACATCAATGCTGGACAATGCACACACTCCTCTTTAAATCAACACTGGGCCATGCACACACTCCTGTTTACATCAACACTGTGCAATGCACACACTCCTGTTTACATCAACACTGGGCAATGCACAAACTATGTTAATATCAGCCCTGGGCAATGGGCACCCTCCTATTTACATCAACACTGGTCAATGCACAAAAACCTGTTTACACTAACACTGCACAATGCACACACTACTGTTTGCTTCAACACTGGGGAATGCACAAAATATGTTTACATCTGCTCCGGGCTATGCACACAATCTAGTTTGCAACAACACAGGGTACTGCTCACAATCCTCTTTATATCAGCAATGGGTAATGCACACGCTCCTGTTTACATCAAAACTGGGCAAAGTACACTCTTCTGTTTACAATAACACTGTAATCCACACACTACTGTTTAAATCAACAAAGTGTAATGCACAGATTCATGTCTAAATCAACGCAGGGCAATGCAAAAAACACAATTACATCAACACTCGGCAATGCACACACTCCTCTTTAAATCAACACTGGGCCATGCACACACTCCTGTTTACATCAACACTGTGCAATGCAAACACCCCTGTTTAAATCAACACTGGGCAATGCACAAACTATGTTATTATCAGCCCTGTGCAATGGGCACCCTCCTATTTACATCAACACTGGTCAATGCACAAAAACCTGTTTACACTAACACTGCACACTGCACACACTCCTGTTTGCTTCAACACGGGGGAATGCACAACATATGTTTACATCTGCTCCGGGATATGCACACAATCTAGTTGGCAACAACACAGGGTAATGCTCACAATCCTCTTTATATCAGCAATGGATAACGCACACGCTCCTGTTTACATCAAAACTGGGCAAAGTACACACTTCTGTTTGCAATAACACTGTAATCCACACACTACTGTTTAAATCAACAAAGTGTAATGCACAGATTCATGTCTAAATCAACGCAGGGCAATGCAAAAAACACACTTAAATCAACACTGGGCAATGCACACACTCCTCTTTAAATCAACACTGGGCAATGCACACACTCCTGTTTACATCAACACTGGGCAATGCACACACTCCTGTTTACATCAACACTGGGCAATGCACACACTCCTCTTTAAATCGGCACTGGGCAATGCACACACTCCTGTTTACATCAACACTGGGCAATGCACACACTCCTGTTTACATCAGCACAGGGTAATGCGCAAGATATGTTTACATCTGCGCTGGGCAATGCACACACTCTTGTTTACATCAACAGTGGGCAATGCACACACTCCTGTTTACATCAACACTGGGCAATGCACACACTCCTGTTTACATCAACACTGGGCAATGCACACACTCCTCTTTAAATCGGCACTGGGCAATGCACACACTCCTGTTTACATCAACACTGGGCAATGCACACACTCCTGTTTACATCAACACTGGGCAATGCACACACTCCTGTTTACATCAACACTGGGCAATGCACACACTCCTGATTACATCAACACTGGGCAATGCACACACTCCTCTTTAAATCAGCACTGGGCAATGCACACACTCCTGTTTACATCAACACTGGGCAATGCACACACTCCTCTTTAAATCGGCACTGGGCAATGCACACACTCCTGTTTACATCAACACTGGGCAATGCACACACTTCTCTTTAAATCGGCACGGGGCAATGCACACACTCCTGTTTACATCAACACAGGGTAATGCACAAGATATGTTTACATCTTGGCTGGGCAATGCACACACTCTTGTTTACATCAATTCTGGACAATGCACACACTCCTCTTTAAATCGACACTGGGCCATGCACACACTCCTGTTTACATCAACACTGTGCAATGCACACACTCCTGTTTACATCAACACTGGGCAATGCACAAACTATGTTAATATCAGCCCTGGGCAATGGGCACCCTCCTATTTACATCAACACAGGTGAATGCACAAAAACCTGTTTACACTAACACTGCACACTGCACACACTACTGTTTGCTTCAACACGGGGGAATGCACAACATATGTTTACATCTGCTCCGGGATATGCACACAATCTAGTTTGCAACAACACAGGGTAATGCTCACAATCCTCTTTATATCAGCAATGGATAATGCACACGCTCCTGTTTACATCAAAACTGGGCAAAGTACACACTTCTGTTTGCAATAACACTGTAATCCACACACTACTGTTTAAATCAACAAAGTGTAATGCACAGATTCATGTCTAAATCAACGCAGGGCAATGCAAAAAACACACTTACATCAACACTCGGCAATGCACACACTCCTCTTTAAATCAACACTGGGCAATGCACACACTCCTGTTTACATCAACACTGGGCAATGCACACACTCCTGTTTACATCAACACTGGGCAATGCACACACTCCTGATTACATCAACACTGGGCAATGCACACACTCCTCTTTAAATCGGCACTGGGCAATGCACACACTCCTGTTTACATCAACACTGGACAAAGCACACACTCCTGTTTACATCAACACTGGGCAATGCACACACTTCTCTTTAAATCGGCACGGGGCAATGCACACACTCCTGTTTACATCAACACAGGGTAATGCACAAGATATGTTTACATCTGCGCTGAGCAATGCACACACTCTTGTTTACATCAATTCTGGACAATGCACACACTCCTCTTTAAATCAACACTGGGCCATGCACACACTCCTGTTTACATCAACACTGTGCAATGCACACACTCCTGTTTACGTCAACACTGGGCAATGCACACACTCCTGTTTACATCAACACAGGGTAATGCACAAGATATGTTTACATCTGCGCTGGGCAATGCACACACTCTTGTTTACATCAATTCTGGACAATGCACACACTCCTCTTTAAATCGGCACTGGGCAATGCACACACTCCTGTTTACATCAACACTGGGCAATGCACACACTCCTCTTTAAATCGGCACTGGGCAATGCACACACTCCTGTTTACATCAACACTGGGCAATGCACACACTCCTGTTTACATCAACACAGGGTAATGCGCAAGATATGTTTACATCTGCGCTGGGCAATGCACACACTCTTGTTTACATCAACAGTGGGCAATGCACACACTCCTCTTTAAATCAACACTGGGCAATGCACACACTCCTGTTTACATCAACACTGGGCAATGCACACACTCCTCTTTAAATCGGCACTGGGCAATGCACACACTCCTGTTTACATCAACACTGGGCAATGCACACACTCCTGTTTACATCAACACAGGGTAATGCACAAGATATGTTTACATCTGCGCTGGGCAATGCACACACTATTGTTTACATCAATTCTGGACAATGCACACACTCCTTTTTAAATCAGCACTGGGCAATGCACACACTCCTGTTTACATCAACACTGGGCAATGCACACACTCCTCTTTAAATCGGCACTGGGCAATGCACACACTCCTGTTTACATCAACACTGGGCAATGCACACACTCCTGTTTACATCAACACTGGGCAATGCACACACTTCTCTTTAAATCGGCACGGGGCAATGCACACACTCCTGTTTACATCAACACAGGGTAATGCACAAGGTATGTTTACATCTTGGCTGGGCAATGCACACACTCTTGTTTACATCAATTCTGGACAATGCACACACTCCTCTTTAAATCGACACTGGGCCATGCACACACTCCTGTTTACATCAACACTGTGCAATGCACACACCCCTGTTTACATCAACACTGGGCAATGCACAAACTATGTTAATATCAGCCCTGGGCAATGGGCACCCTCCTATTTACATCAACACAGGTGAATGCACAAAAACCTGTTTACACTAACACTGCACACTGCACACACTACTGTTTGCTTCAACACGGGGGAATGCACAACATATGTTTACATCTGCTCCGGGATATGCACACAATCTAGTTTGCAACAACACAGGGTAATGCTCACAATCCTCTTTATATCAGCAATGGATAATGCACACGCTCCTGTTTACATCAAAACTGGGCAAAGTACACACTTCTGTTTGCAATAACACTGTAATCCACACACTACTGTTTAAATCAACAAAGTGTAATGCACAGATTCATGTCTAAATCAACGCAGGGCAATGCAAAAAACACACTTACATCAACACTCGGCAATGCACACACTCCTCTTTAAATCAACACTGGGCAATGCACACACTCCTGTTTACATCAACACTGGGCAATGCACACACTCCTGTTTACATCAACACTGGGCAATGCACACACTCCTGATTACATCAACACTGGGCAATGCACACACTCCTCTTTAAATCAGCACTGGGCAATGCACACACTCCTGTTTACATCAACACTGGGCAATGCACACACTCCTCTTTAAATCGGCACTGGGCAATGCACACACTCCTGTTTACATCAACACTGGGCAATGCACACACTCCTGTTTACATCAACACTGGGCAATGCACACAGTTCTCTTTAAATCGGCACGGGGCAATGCACACACTCCTGTTTACATCAACACAGGGTAATGCACAAGATATGTTTACATCTTGGCTGGGCAATGCACACACTCTTGTTTACATCAATTCTGGACAATGCACACACTCCTCTTTAAATCGACACTGGGCCATGCACACACTCCTGTTTACATCAACACTGTGCAATGCACACACTCCTGTTTACATCAACACTGGGCAATGCACAAACTATGTTAATATCAGCCCTGGGCAATGGGCACCCTCCTATTTACATCAACACAGGTGAATGCACAAAAACCTGTTTACACTAACACTGCACACTGCACACACTACTGTTTGCTTCAACACGGGGGAATGCACAACATATGTTTACATCTGCTCCGGGATATGCACACAATCTAGTTTGCAACAACACAGGGTAATGCTCACAATCCTCTTTATATCAGCAATGGATAATGCACACGCTCCTGTTTACATCAAAACTGGGCAAAGTACACACTTCTGTTTGCAATAACACTGTAATCCACACACTACTGTTTAAATCAACAAAGTGTAATGCACAGATTCATGTCTAAATCAACGCAGGGCAATGCAAAAAACACACTTACATCAACACTCGGCAATGCACACACTCCTCTTTAAATCAACACTGGGCAATGCACACACTCCTCTTTAAATCAACACTGGGCAATGCACACACTCCTGTTTACATCAACACTGGGCAATGCACACACTCCTGATTACATCAACACTGGGCAATGCACACACTCCTCTTTAAATCGGCACTGGGCAATGCACACACTCCTGTTTACATCAACACTGGACAAAGCACACACTCCTGTTTACATCAACACTGGGCAATGCACACACTTCTCTTTAAATCGGCACGGGGCAATGCACACACTCCTGTTTACATCAACACAGGGTAATGCACAAGATATGTTTACATCTGCGCTGGGCAATGCACACACTCTTGTTTACATCAATTCTGGACAATGCACACACTCCTCTTTAAATCAACACTGGGCCATGCACACACTCCTGTTTACATCAACACTGTGCAATGCACACACTCCTGTTTACGTCAACACTGGGCAATGCACACACTCCTGTTTACATCAACACTGGGCAATGCACAAACTATGTTAATATCAGCCCTGGGCAATGGGCACCCTCCTATTTACATCAACACAGGTGAATGCACAAAAACCTGTTTACACTAACACTGCACACTGCACACACTACTGTTTGCTTCAACACGGGGGAATGCACAACATATGTTTACATCTGCTCCGGGATATGCACACAATCTAGTTTGCAACAACACAGGGTAATGCTCACAATCCTCTTTATATCAGCAATGGATAATGCACACGCTCCTGTTTACATCAAAACTGGGCAAAGTACACACTTCTGTTTGCAATAACACTGTAATCCACACACTACTGTTTAAATCAACAAAGTGTAATGCACAGATTCATGTCTAAATCAACGCAGGGCAATGCAAAAAACACACTTACATCAACACTCGGCAATGCACACACTCCTCTTTAAATCAACACTGGGCAATGCACACACTCCTGTTTACATCAACACTGGGCAATGCACACACTCCTGATTACATCAACACTGGGCAATGCACACACTCCTCTTTAAATCGGCACTGGGCAATGCACACACTCCTGTTTACATCAACACAGGGTAATGCACAAGATATGTTTACATCTGCGCTGGGCAATGCACACACTCTTGTTTACATCAATTCTGGACAATGCACACACTCCTCTTTAAATCAACACTGGGCCATGCACACACTCCTGTTTACATCAACACTGTGCAATGCACACACTCCTGTTTACGTCAACACTGGGCAATGCACACACTCCTGTTTACATCAACACTGGGCAATGCACACACTCCTGTTTACATCAACACAGGGTAATGCACAAGATATGTTTACATCTGCGCTGGGCAATGCACACACTCTTGTTTACATCAATTCTGGACAATGCACACACTCCTCTTTAAATCGGCACTGGGCAATGCACACACTCCTGTTTACATCAACACTGGGCAATGCACACACTCCTCTTTAAATCGGCACTGGGCAATGCACACACTCCTGTTTACATCAACACTGGGCAATGCACACACTCTTGTTTACATCAACACAGGGTAATGCGCAAGATATGTTTACATCTGCGCTGGGCAATGCACACACTCTTGTTTACATCAACAGTGGGCAATGCACACACTCCTCTTTAAATCAACACTGGGCAATGCACACACTCCTGTTTACATCAACACTGGGCAATGCACACACTCCTCTTTAAATCGGCACTGGGCAATGCACACACTCCTGTTTACATCAACACTGGGCAATGCACACACTCCTGTTTACATCAACACAGGGTAATGCACAAGATATGTTTACATCTGCGCTGGGCAATGCACACACTATTGTTTACATCAATTCTGGACAATGCACACACTCCTTTTTAAATCAGCACTGGGCAATGCACACACTCCTGTTTACATCAACACTGGGCAATGCACACACTCCTCTTTAAATCGGCACTGGGCAATGCACACACTCCTGTTTACATCAACACTGGGCAATGCACACACTCCTGTTTACATCAACACTGGGCAATGCACACACTTCTCTTTAAATCGGCACGGGGCAATGCACACACTCCTGTTTACATCAACACAGGGTAATGCACAAGGTATGTTTACATCTTGGCTGGGCAATGCACACACTCTTGTTTACATCAATTCTGGACAATGCACACACTCCTCTTTAAATCGACACTGGGCCATGCACACACTCCTGTTTACATCAACACTGTGCAATGCACACACTCCTGTTTACATCAACACTGGGCAATGCACAAACTATGTTAATATCAGCCCTGGGCAATGGGCACCATCCTATTTACATCAACACAGGTCAATGCACAAAAACCTGTTTACACTAACACTGCACACTGCACACACTACTGTTTGCTTCAACACGGGGGAATGCACAACATATGTTTACATCTGCTCCGGGATATGCACACAATCTAGTTTGCAACAACACAGGGTAATGCTCACAATCCTCTTTATATCAGCAATGGATAATGCACACGCTCCTGTTTACATCAAAACTGGGCAAAGTACACACTTCTGTTTGCAATAACACTGTAATCCACACACTACTGTTTAAATCAACAAAGTGTAATGCACAGATTCATGTCTTAATCAACGCAGGGCAATGCAAAAAACACACTTACATCAACACTCGGCAATGCACACACTCCTCTTTAAATCAACACTGGGCAATGCACACACTCCTGTTTACATCAACACTGGGCAATGCACACACTCCTGTTTACATCAACACTGGGCAATGCACACACTCCTGATTACATCAACACTGGGCAATGCACACACTCCTCTTTAAATCGGCACTGGGCAATGCACACACTCCTGTTTACATCAACACTGGACAAAGCACACACTCCTGTTTACATCAACACTGGGCAATGCACACACTTCTCTTTAAATCGGCACGGGGCAATGCACACACTCCTGTTTACATCAACACAGGGTAATGCACAAGATATGTTTACATCTGCGCTGGGCAATGCACACACTCTTGTTTACATCAATTCTGGACAATGCACACACTCCTCTTTAAATCAACACTGGGCCATGCACACACTCCTGTTTACATCAACACTGTGCAATGCACACACTCCTGTTTACATCAACACTGGGCAATGCACAAACTATGTTAATATCAGCCCTGGGCAATGGGCACCCTCCTATTTACATCAAAACAGGTCAATGCACAAAAACCTGTTTACACTAACACTGCACAATGCACACACTACTGTTTGCTTCAACACTGGGGAATGCACAAAATATGTTTACATCTGCTCCGGGCTATGCACACAATCTAGTTTGCAACAACACAGGGTAATGCTCACAATCCTCTTTATATCAGCAATGGGTAATGCACACGCTCCTGTATACATCAAAACTGGGCAAAGTACACTCTTCTGTTTACAATAACACTGTAATCCACACACTACTGTTTAAATCAACAAAGTGTAATGCACAGATTCATGTCTAAATCAACGCAGGGCAATGCAAAAAACACAATTACATCAACACTCGGCAATGCACACACTCCTCTTTAAATCAACACTGGGCCATGCACACACTCCTGTTTACATCAACACTGTGCAATGCACACACTCCTGTTTACATCAACACTGGGCAATGCACAAACTATGTTAATATCAGCCCTGGGCAATGGGCACCCTCCTATTTACATCAGCACAGGTCAATGCACAAAAACCTGTTTACACTAACACTGCACACTGCCCACACTACTGTTTGCTTCAACACGGGGGAATGCACAACATATGTTTACATCTGCTCCGGGATATGCACACAATCTAGTTTGCAACAACACAGGGTAATGCTCACAATCCTCTTTATATCAGCAATGGATAATGCACACGCTCCTGTTTACATCAAAACTGGGCAAAGTACACACTTCTGTTTGCAATAACACTGTAATCCACACACTACTGTTTAAATCAACAAAGTGTAATGCACAGATTCATGTCTAAATCAACGCAGGGCAATGCAAAAAACACACTTACATCAACACTCGGCAATGCACACACTCCTCTTTAAATCAACACTGGGCAATGCACACACTCCTGTTTACATCAACACTGGGCAATGCACACACTCCTGTTTACATCAACACTGGGCAATGCACAAAATATGTTTACATCTGCTCTGGGCAATGCACACACTCCTGTTTACATCAACACTGGGCAATGCACACACTAATTTTTACATCAACACTGGGCAATGCACACACTCCTGATTACATCAACACTGGGAATGCACACACTAAATCGGCACTGGGCAATGCACACACTCCTGTTTACATCAACACTGGGCAATGCACACACTCCTGTTTACATCAACACTGGGCAATGCACACACTTCTCTTTAAATCGGTACGGGGCAATGCACACACTCCTGTTTACATCAACACTGGGCAATGCACACACTCCTGTTTACATCAACACTGGGCAATGCACACACTCCTGTTTACATCAACACTGGGCAATGCACACACTCCTGATTACATCAACACTGGGCAATGCACACACTCCTGTTTACATCAACACTGGGCAATGCACACACATCTCTTTAAATCGGTACGGGGCAATGCACACACTCCTGTTTACATCAACACTGGGCAATGCACACACTCCTGTTTACATCAACACAGGGTAATGCACAAGATATGTTTACATCTGCGCTGGGCAATGCACACACTCTTGTTTACATCAACACTGGGCAATGCACACACTCCTCTTTAAATCGGCACTGGGCAATGCACACACTCCTGTTTACATCAACACTGGACAATGCACACACTCCTGTTTACATCAACACTGGGCAATGCACACACTTCTCTTTAAATCGGCACGGGGCAATGCACACACTCCTGTTTACATCAACACAGGGTAATGCACAAGATATGTTTACATCTGCGCTGGGCAATGCACACACTCTTGTTTACATCAATTCTGGACAATGCACACACTCCTCTTTAAATCAACACTGGGCCATGCACACACTCCTGTTTACATCAACACTGTGCAATGCACACACTCCTGTTTACATCAACACTGGGCAATGCACAAACTATGTTAATATCAGCCCTGGGCAATGGGCACCCTCCTATTTACATCAAAACAGGTCAATGCACAAAAACCTGTTTACACTAACACTGCACAATGCACACACTCCTGTTTACATCAACACAGGGTAATGCACAAGATATGTTTACATCAACACTGGGTAATGCACACACTCCTGTTTACATCAACACTGGGCAATGCACACACTCCTGTTTACATCAACACTGGGCAATGCACACACTCCTGATTACATCAACACTGGGGAATGCACACACTCCTCTTTAAATCGGCACTGGGCAATGCACACACTCCTGTTTACATCAACACTGGACAATGCACACACTCCTGTTTACATCAACACTGGGCAATGCACACACTTCTCTTTAAATCGGCACGGGGCAATGCACACACTCCTGTTTAAATCAACACAGGGTAGTGCACAAGATATGTTTACATCTGCGCTGGGCAATGCACACACTCTTGTTTACATCAATTCTGGACAATGCACACACTCCTCTTTAAATCAACACTGGGCCATGCACACACTCCTGTTTACATCAACACTGTGCAATGCACACACTCCTGTTTACATCAACACTGGGCAATGCACAAACTATGTTAATATCAGCCCTGGGCAATGGACACCCTCCTATTTACATCAACACTGGACAATGCACACACTCCTGTTTACATCAACACTGGGCAATGCACACACTCCTCTTTAAATCGGCACTGGGCAATGCACACACTCCTGTTTACATCAACACTGGGCAATGCACACACTCCTAATTAAATCGGCACTGGGCAATGCACACACTCCTGTTTACATCAACACTGGGCAATGCACACACTCCTGTTTACATCAACACAGGGTAATGCGCAAGATATGTTTACATCTGCGCTGGGCAATGCACACACTCTTGTTTACATCAATTCTGGACAATGCACACACTCCTCTTTAAATCAACACTGGGCCATGCACACACTCCTATTTACATCAAAACAGGTCAATGCACAAAAACCTGTTTACACTAACACTGCACAATGCACACACTACTGTTTGCTTCAACACTGGGGAATGCACAAAATATGTTTACATCTGCTCCGGGCTATGCACACAATCTAGTTTGCAACAACACAGGGTAATGCTCACAATCCTCTTTATATCAGCAATGGGTAATGCACACGCTCCTGTATACATCAAAACTGGGCAAAGTACACTCTTCTGTTTACAATAACACTGTAATCCACACACTACTGTTTAAATCAACAAAGTGTAATGCACAGATTCATGTCTAAATCAACGCAGGGCAATGCAAAAAACACAATTACATCAACACTCGGCAATGCACACACTCCTCTTTAAATCAACACTGGGCCATGCACACACTCCTGTTTACATCAACACTGTGCAATGCACACACTCCTGTTTACATCAACACTGGGCAATGCACAAACTATGTTAATATCAGCCCTGGGCAATGGGCACCCTCCTATTTACATCAGCACAGGTCAATGCACAAAAACCTGTTTACACTAACACTGCACACTGCCCACACTACTGTTTGCTTCAACACGGGGGAATGCACAACATATGTTTACATCTGCTCCGGGATATGCACACAATCTAGTTTGCAACAACACAGGGTAATGCTCACAATCCTCTTTATATCAGCAATGGATAATGCACACGCTCCTGTTTACATCAAAACTGGGCAAAGTACACACTTCTGTTTGCAATAACACTGTAATCCACACACTACTGTTTAAATCAACAAAGTGTAATGCACAGATTCATGTCTAAATCAACGCAGGGCAATGCAAAAAACACACTTACATCAACACTCGGCAATGCACACACTCCTCTTTAAATCAACACTGGGCAATGCACACACTCCTGTTTACATCAACACTGGGCAATGCACACACTAATTTTTACATCAACACTGGGCAATGCACACACTCCTGATTACATCAACACTGGGAATGCACACACTAAATCGGCACTGGGCAATGCACACACTCCTGTTTACATCAACACTGGGCAATGCACACACTCCTGTTTACATCAACACTGGGCAATGCACACACTTCTCTTTAAATCGGTACGGGGCAATGCACACACTCCTGTTTACATCAACACTGGGCAATGCACACACTCCTGTTTACATCAACACAGGGTAATGCACAAGATATGTTTACATCTGCGCTGGGCAATGCACACACTCTTGTTTACATCAATTCTGGACAATGCACACATTCCTCTTTAAATCGGTACGGGGCAATGCACACACTCCTGTTTACATCAACACTGGGCCATGCACACACTCCTGTTTACATCAACACTGGGCAATGCACACACTTCTCTTTAAATCGGTACGGGGCAATGCACACACTCCTGTTTACATCAACACTGGACAATGCACACACTCCTGTTTACATTAACACTGGGCAATGCACACACTTCTCTTTAAATCGGCACGGGGCAATGCACACACTCCTGTTTACATCAACACAGGGTAATGCACAAGATATGTTTACATCTGCGCTGGGCAATGCACACACTCTTGTTTACATCAATTCTGGACAATGCACACACTCCTCTTTAAATCAACACTGGGCCATGCACACACTCCTGTTTACATCAACACTGTGCAATGCACACACTCCTGTTTACATCAACACTGGGCAATGCACAAACTATGTTAATATCAGCCCTGGGCAATGGGCACCCTCCTATTTACATCAAAACAGGTCAATGCACAAAAACCTGTTTACACTAACACTGCACAATGCACACACTCCTGTTTACATCAACACAGGGTAATGCACAAGATATGTTTACATCAACACTGGGTAATGCACACACTCCTGTTTACATCAACACTGGGCAATGCACACACTCCTGTTTACATCAACACTGGGCAATGCACACACTCCTGATTACATCAACACTGGGCAATGCACACACTCCTCTTTAAATCGGCACTGGGCAATGCACACACTCCTGTTTACATCAACACTGGACAATGCACACACTCCTGTTTACATCAACACTGGGCAATGCACACACTTCTCTTTAAATCGGCACGGGGCAATGCACACACTCCTGTTTACATCAACACAGGGTAGTGCACAAGATATGTTTACATCTGCGCTGGGCAATGCACACACTCTTGTTTACATCAATTCTGGACAATGCACACACTCCTCTTTAAATCAACACTGGGCCATGCACACACTCCTGTTTACATCAACACTGTGCAATGCACACACTCCTGTTTACATCAACACTGGGCAATGCACAAACTATGTTAATATCAGCCCTGGGCAATGGACACCCTCCTATTTACATCAACACTGGACAATGCACACACTCCTGTTTACATCAACACTGGGCAATGCACACACTCCTCTTTAAATCGGCACTGGGCAATGCACACACTCCTGTTTACATCAACACTGGGCAATGCACACACTCCTAATTAAATCGGCACTGGGCAATGCACACACTCCTGTTTACATCAACACTGGGCAATGCACACACTCCTGTTTACATCAACACAGGGTAATGCGCAAGATATGTTTACATCTGCGCTGGGCAATGCACACACTCTTGTTTACATCAATTCTGGACAATGCACACACTCCTCTTTAAATCAACACTGGGCCATGCACACACTCCTATTTACATCAAAACAGGTCAATGCACAAAAACCTGTTTACACTAACACTGCACAATGCACACACTACTGTTTGCTTCAACACTGGGGAATGCACAAAATATGTTTACATCTGCTCCGGGCTATGCACACAATCTAGTTTGCAACAACACAGGGTAATGCTCACAATCCTCTTTATATCAGCAATGGGTAATGCACACGCTCCTGTTTACATCAAAACTGGGCAAAGTACACTCTTCTGTTTACAATAACACTGTAATCCACACACTACTGTTTAAAGCAACAAAGTGTAATGCACAGATTCATGTCTAAATCAACGCAGGGCAATGCAAAAAACACAATTACATCAACACTCGGCAATGCACACACTCCTCTTTCTATCAACACTGGGCCATGCACACACTCCTGTTTACATCAACACTGTGCAATGCACACACTCCTGTTTACATCAACACTGGGCAATGCACAAACTATGTTAATATCAGCCCTGGGCAATGGGCACCCTCCTATTTACATCAGCACAGGTCAATGCACAAAAACCTGTTTACACTAACACTGCACACTGCCCACACTACTGTTTGCTTCAACACGGGGGAATGCACAACATATGTTTACATCTGCTCCGGGATATGCACACAATCTAGTTTGCAACAACACAGGGTAATGCTCACAATCCTCTTTATATCAGCAATGGATAATGCACACGCTCCTGTTTACATCAAAACTGGGCAAAGTACACACTTCTGTTTGCAATAACACTGTAATCCACACACTACTGTTTAAATCAACAAAGTGTAATGCACAGATTCATGTCTAAATCAACGCAGGGCAATGCAAAAAACACACTTACATCAACACTCGGCAATGCACACACTCCTCTTTAAATCAACACTGGGCAATGCACACACTCCTGTTTACATCAACACTGGGCAATGCACACACTAATTTTTACATCAACACTGGGCAATGCACACACTCCTGATTACATCAACACTGGGCAATGCACACACTAAATCGGCACTGGGCAATGCACACACTCCTGTTTACATCAACACTGGGCAATGCACACACTCCTGTTTACATCAACACTGGGCAATGCACACACTTCTCTTTAAATCGGTACGGGGCAATGCACACACTCCTGTTTACATCAACACTGGGCAATGCACACACTCCTGTTTACATCAACACAGGGTAATGCACAAGATATGTTTACATCTGCGCTGGGCAATGCACACACTCTTGTTTACATCAATTCTGGACAATGCACACACTCCTCTTTAAATCGGTACGGGGCAATGCACACACTCCTGTTTACATCAACACTGGGCCATGCACACACTCCTGTTTACATCAACACTGGGCAATGCACACACTTCTCTTTAAATCGGTACGGGGCAATGCACACACTCCTGTTTACATCAACACTGGGCCATGCACACACTCCTGTTTACATCAACACTGTGCAATGCACACACTCCTGTTTACATCAACACTGGGCAATGCACAAACTATGTTAATATCAGCCCTGGGCAATGGGCACCCTCCTATTTACATCAAAACAGGTCAATGCACAAAAACCTGTTTACACTAACACTGCACAATGCACACACTACTGTTTGCTTCAACACTGGGGAATGCACAAAATATGTTTACATCTGCTCCGGGCTATGCACACAATCTAGTTTGCAACAACACAGGGTAATGCTCACAATCCTCTTTATATCAGCAATGGGTAATGCACACGCTCCTGTTTACATCAAAACTGGGCAAAGTACACACTTCTGTTTACAATAACACTGTAATCCACACACTACTGTTTAAATCAACAAAGTGTAATGCACAGATTCATGTCTAAATCAACGCAGGGCAATGCAAAAAACACACTTACATCAACACTGGGCAATGCACACACTCCTCTTTAAATCAACACTGGGCAATGCACACACTCCTGTTTACATCAACACTGGGCAATGCACATACTCCTGTTTACATCAACACTGGGCAATGCACACACTCCTGTTTACGTCAACACTGGGCAATGCACACACTCCTGTTTACATCAACACTGGGCAATGCACACACTCCTGTTTACATCAACACAGGGTAATGCACAAGATATGTTTACATCTGCGCTGGGCAATGCACACACTCTTGTTTACATCAATTCTGGACAATGCACACACTCCTCTTTAAATCGGCACTGGGCAATGCACACACTCCTGTTTACATCAACACTGGGCAATGCACACACTCCTAATTAAATCGGCACTGGGCAATGCACACACTCCTGTTTACATCAACACTGGTCAATGCACACACTCCTGTTTACATCAACACAGGGTAATGCGCAAGATATGTTTACATCTGCGCTGGGCAATGCACACACTCTTGTTTACATCAATGCTGGACAATGCACACACTCCTCTTTAAATCAACACTGGGCCATGCACACACTCCTGTTTACATCAACACTGGGCAATGCACACACTCCTAATTAAATCGGCACTGGGCAATGCACACACTCCTGTTTACATCAAAACTGTGCAATGCACACACTCCTGTTTACATCAACACTGGGCAATGCACAAACTATGTTAATATCAGCCCTGGGCAATGGGCACCCTCCTATTTACATCAACACTGGTCAATGCACAAAAACCTGTTTACACTAACACTGCACAATGCACACACTACTGTTTGCTTCAACACTGGGGAATGCACAAAATATGTTTACATCTGCTCCGGGCTATGCACACAATCTAGTTTGCAACAACACAGGGTAATGCTCACAATCCTCTTTATATCAGCAATGGGTAATGCACACGCTCCTGTTTACATCAAAACTGGGCAAAGTACACACTTCTGTTTACAATAACACTGTAATGCACACACTACTGTTTAAATCAACAAAGTGTAATGCACAGATTCATGTCTAAATCAACGCAGGGCAATGCAAAAAACACACTTACATCAACACTGGGCAATGTACACACTCCTCTTTAAATCAACACTGGGCAATGCACACACTCCTGTTTACATCAACACTGGGCAATGCACACACTCCTCTTTAAATCGGCACAGGGCAATGCACACACTCCTGTTTACATCAACACTGGGCAATGCACACACTCCTGTTTACATCAACACAGGGTAATGCACAAGATATGTTTACATCTGCGCTGGGCAATGCACACACTCTTGTTTACATCAATTCTGGACAATGCACACACTCCTCTTTAAATCGGCACTGGGCAATGCACACACTCCTGTTTACATCAACACTGGGCAATGCACACACTCCTCTTTAAATCGACACTGGGCAATGCACACACTCCTGTTTACATCAACACTGAGCAATGCACACACTCCTGTTTACATCAACACTGGGCAATGCACACACTTCTCTTTAAATCGGCACGGGGCAATGCACACACTACTGTTTACATCAACACAGGGTAATGCACAAGATATGTTTACATCAACACTGGGCAATGCACACACTCCTCTTTAAATCAACACTGGGCCATGCACACACTCCTGTTTACATCAACACTGTGCAATGCACACACTCCTGTTTACATCAAAACTGGGCAATGCACAAACTATGTTAATATCAGCCCTGGGCAATGGGCACCCTCCTATTTACATCAACACAGGTCAATGCACAAAAACCTGTTTACACTAACACTGCACAATGCACACACTACTGTTTGCTTCAACACTGGGGAATGCACACACTCCTCTTTAAATCGGCACTGGGCAATGCACACACTCCTGTTTACATCAACACTGGGCAATGCACACACTCCTGTTTACATCAACACAGGGTAATGCGCAACATATGTTTACATCTGCGCTGGGCAATGCACACACTCTTGTTTACATCAATGCTGTGCAATGCACACACTCCTGTTTACATCAACACTGGGCAAACTATGTTAATATCAGCCCTGGGCAATGGGCACCCTCCTATTTACATCAACACTGGTCAATGCACAAAAACCTGTTTACACTAACACTGCACAATGCACACACTACTGTTTGCTTCAACACTGGGGAATGCACAAAATATGTTTACATCTGCTCCGGGCTATGCACACAATCTAGTTTGCAACAACACAGGGTAATGCTCACAATCCTCTGTATATCAGCAATGGGTAATGCACACGCTCCTGTTTACATCAAAACTGGGCAAAGTACACACTTCTGTTTACAATAACACTGTAATGCACACACTACTGTTTAAATCAACAAAGTGTAATGCACAGATTCATGTCTAAATCAACGCAGGGCAATGCAAAAAACACACTTACATCAACACTGGGCAATGCACACACTCCTGTTTACATCAACACTGGGCAATGCACACACTCCTCTTTAAATCGGCACTGGGCAATGCACACACTCCTGTTTACATCAACACTGGGCAATGCACACACTCCTCTTTAAATCGGCACTGGGGAATGCACACACTCCTGTTTACATCAACACTGGGCAATGCACACACTCCTGCTTACATCAACACAGGGTAATGCACAAGATATGTTTACATCTGCGCTGGGCAATGCACACACTCTTATTTACATCAATTCTGGACAATGCACACACTCCTCTTTAAATCAACACTGGGCCATGCACACACTCCTGTTTACATCAACACTGTGCAATGCACACACTCCTATTTACATCAACACTGGTCAATGCACAAAAACCTGTTTACACTAACACTGCACAACGCACACACTCCTGTTTACATTTAAACTTGTCAAAGCACACACTCCTGTCTACATCAACACTGTGCAAAGCACACACTCCTGTTTTACATCAACACTGGGCAATGCACACACTCCTGTTTACATCAACACAGTCCAATGCATACACTCCTGTTAACATTAACACTGGGCAAAGCACACACTCCTGTTTACATCAACACTGGGCAATGCACAAACTATGTTAATATCAGCCCTGGGCAATGGACACCATCCTACTTACATCAACAGTGGTCAATGCACAAAAACCTGTTTACACTAACACTGCACAACTCACACACTCCTGTTTGCATTTAAACTTGTCAATGCACATACTCCTTTTTAGATCAACACAAGGCAAAGGACGCACTCCTGTTTACATCAAAACTGGGCAATGCCCACACTCCTTTATATATAAACACTGGGCAATGCCCACACTCCTCTATAAACACTGGGCAATGCACACTCACCTGATTATATCAAAACAGGACAATGCCCACACTCCTCTTTATATAAACACTGGGCAATGCACACACTCCTCTTTATATAAACACTGGGCAATGCTCACACACCTGATTATATCAAAACAGGACAATGCCCACACTCCTCTTTGTATAAACACTGGGCAATGCACACACTGCTGTTTACATCAACACCGGGTAATGCACAAAATATGTTTACATCTGCTCTGGGCAATGCACACACTCCTGTTTACATCAACACTGGGCAATGCAAACACCCTTGTTTACACTAACAGTGGGTAATGCACACACTGCCGATTACATCAAAACGGCCTAGTGCACATACTCCTGCTTACATCAAAACTTGTCAATGCACACACTCCTGTTTACATCAACACAGGCTAATGCACAAGTTATGTTTACATCTGCGCTGGGCAATGCACAACCTCCAAATTAAATCAATACTGGACAATGCACACACTCCTCTTTAAATCAACACTGGGCCATGCATACACTCCTGTTTACATCAACACTGGGCAAAGCACACACTCCTGTTTACATCAACACTGGGCAATGCACAAACTATGTTAATATCAGCCCTGGGCAATGGACACCCTCCTATTTACATCAACACTGGTCAATGCACAAAAACCTGTTTACACTTACACTGCACAATGCACACACTCCTGTTTACATTTAAACTTGTCAATGCACACTCTCCTGTCTACATCAACACTGTGCAAAGTACACACTCCTGTCTACATCAACACTGGGCAATGCACACACTCCTGTTTACATCAACACAGGGTAATGCACAAGATATGTTTACATCTGCGCTGGGCAATGCACACACTCTTGTTTACATCAATTCTGGACAATGCACACACTCCTCTTTAAATCAACACCGGGCCATGCACACACTCCTGTTTACATGAACACTGGGCAACGCACACACTCCTGTTTACATCAACACAGGGCAATGCATACACTCCTGTTAACATTAACACTGGGCAATGCACACACTCCTGTTTACATCAACACTGTGCAAAGCACAAACTATGTTAATATCAGCCCTGGGCAATGGACACCCTCCTATTTACATCAACACTGGTCAATGCACAAAAACCTGTTTACACTAACACTGCACAATGCACACACTACTGTTTGCTTCAACACTGGGGAATGCACAAAATATGTTTACATCTGCTCCGGGCTATGCACACAATCTAGTTTGCAACAACACAGGGTAATGCTCACAATCCTCTTTATATCAGCAATGGGTAATGCACACGCTCCTGTTTACATCAAAACTGGGCAAAGTACACACTTCTGTTTACAATAACACTGTAATGCACACACTACTGCTTAAATCAACAAAGTGTAATGCACAGATTCATGTCTAAATCAACGCAGGGCAATGCAAAAAACACACTTACATTAACACTGGGCAATGCACACACTCCTGTTTACATCAACACTGGGCAATGCACGCACTCCTGTTTACATCAACACTGGGCAATGCACAGACTCCTCTTCAAATCAGCACTGGGCAATGCACACACTCCTGTTTACATCAACACAGGGTAATGCACAAGATATGTTTACATCTGCGCTGGGCAATGCACACACATCTTGTTTACATCAATTATGGACAATGCACACACTCCTCTTTAAATCAACACTGGGCCATGCACACACTCCTGTTTACATCAACACTGGGCAATGCACACACTCCTGTTTACATCAACACAGGGTAATGCATACACTCCTGTTAACATCAACACTGGGCCATGCACACACTCCTGTTTACATCAACACTGGGCAATGCACACACTCCTGTTTACATCAACAAAGGGCAATGCATACACTCCTGTTAACATCAACACTGGGCCATGCACACACTCCTGTTTACATCAACACTGGGCAATGCACAATCTATGTTAATATCAGCCCTGGGCAATGGGCACCCTCCTATTTACATCAACACTGGTGAATGCACAAAAACCTGTTTACACTAACACTGCACAACGCACACACTCCTGTTTACATTTAAACTTGTCAATGCACACACTCCTGTCTACATCAACACTGTGCAATGCACACACTCCTGTTTACATCAACAAAGGGCAATGCACACACTCCTGTTTACATCAACACAGGGTAATGCACAAGATATGTTTACATCTGCGCTGGGCAATGCACCCACTCTTCTTTACATCAATTCTGGAAAATGCACAAACTCCTGTTTACATCAACACTGGGCAATGCACACTCTCCTGTTTACATCAACACTGGGCAATGCACACACTCCTGTTAACATTAACACTGGGCAATGCACACACTGCTGTTTACATCAACACTGTGCAAAGCACACACTCCTGTTTATACCAACACTGGGCAATGCACAAACTATGTCAATATCAGCCCTGGGCAATGGGCACCCTCCTATTTACATCAACACTGGTCAATGCACAAAAACCTGTTTACACTAACAGTGCACAACGCACACACTCCTGTTTACATTTAAACTTGACAATGCACTCACTCTTGTCTACATCAACACTGTGCAAAGCACACACACTTGTTTACATCAATACTGGACAATGCACACACTCCTCTTTAAATCAACACTGGGCCATGCACACACTCCTGTTTACATCAACACTGGGCAATGCACACACTCCTGTTTACATCAACACAGGGTAATGCACAAGATATGTTTACATCTGCGCTGGGCAATGCACACACATCTTGTTTACATCAATTCTGGACAATGCACACACTCCTCTTTAAATCAACACTGGGCCATGCACACACTCCTGTTTACATCAACAAAGGGCAATGCATACACTCCTGTTAACATTAACACTGGGCAATGCACAGACTCATGTTAACATCAAAGCTAGGCAATGCACAGAATATGTTATAAACAACACTGTTCATTGCTCAATCCCTTGTTTACACTAACACTGAGAAATGCACACACTCCTGTTTACATCAAAACAGGGCAATGCCCACACTCCTCTCTACATCAACACTGTGTAATGCATGCACCCCTGTTTACATCAGTACTGGGTAATGCACACACCAATGCTTAGAACAACACTATAATGCCCACACTTCTTTTGCAATCAACACTGGGCAATGCACAAAATCATGTTTACATAATCTCTGGGTAATCCTCAAACTCCTGATTAAATCAACACAAGGCAAAGGATGCATTCCTGTTTACATCAACACTGGGCAATGCCCACACTCCTCTGTATATAAACACTGGGCAATGCCCACACTCCTCTATAAACACTGGGCAATGCACACTCACCTGATTATAACAAAACAGGACAATGCCCACACTCCTCTTTATATAAAGACTGGGCAATGCACACAATCCTCTTTATATAAACACTGGGCAATGCACACACTCCTCTTTATATAAACACTGGGCAATGCCCACACTCCTCTTTATATAAACACTGGGCAATGCACACACTCCTCTTTATATAAACACTGGGCAATGCTCACACACCTGATTATATCAAATCAGGACAATGCCCACACTCCTCTTTAAATAAACACTGGGCAATGCTCACACACCTGATTATATCAAAACAGGACAATGCCCACACTCCTCTTTATATAAACACTGGGCAATGCACACACTCCTCTTTATATAAACACTGGGCAATGCACACACTGCTGTTTACATCAACACTGGGTAATGCACAAAGTATGCTTACATCTGCTCTCGGCAATGCACACACTGCTGTTTACATCAACAGTGGGCAATGCAAACACTCTTGTTTACACAAACAGTGGGTAATGCACACACTGCCGATTACATCAAAACGGCCTAGTGCACATACTCCTGCTTACATCAAAACTTGTCAATGCACACACTCCTGTTTACATCAACACTGTGCAAAGCACACACTCCTGCTTACATCAACACAGGGTAATGCACAAGCTATGTTTACATCTGCGCTGGGCAATGCACACACTCTTGTTTACATCAATTCTGGACAATGCACACACTCCTCTTTAAATCAACACTGGGCCATGCACACACGCCTGTTTACATCAACACTGGGCAATGCACACACTCCTGTTTACATCAACACAGGGCAATGCATACACTCCTGTTAACATTAACACTGGGCAATGCACACACTCATGTTTACATCAACACTGTGCAAAGCACACACTCCTGTTTACATCAACACTGGGCAATGCACAAACTATGTTAATATCAGCCCTGGGCAATGGGCACCCTCCTATTTACATCAACACTGGTTAATGCACAAAAACCTGTTTACAGTAACACTGCACAACGCACACACTCCTGTTTACATTTAAACTTGTCAATGCACACACTCCTGTCTACATCAACACTGTGCAAAGCACACACTCCTGTTTACATCAACACTGGGAAATGCACAAACTATGTTAACATCAGCCCTGGGCAATGGACACCCTCCTGTTTACATCAAAACTTGTCAATGCACACACTGCTGTTTACATCAACACCGGGTAATGCACAAAATATGTTTACATCTGCTCTGGGCAAAGCACACACTGCTGTTTACATCAACACTGGTCAATGCAAACACTCTTGTTTACACTAACAGTGGGTAATGCACACACTGCCGATTACATCAAAACGGCCTAGTGCACATACTCCTGCTTACATCAAAACTTGTCAATGCACCCACTCCTGTTTACATCAACACTGGGTAATGCACAAAATATGTTTACATCTGCTCTGGGCAATGCACACACACCAGTATGCAACAACACTCAGCAATGGAAACACCCCTGTTTACAACAACACTGGGCAATGCAAACACCCTTGTTTACACACAGTGGGTAATGCACACACTGCCGATTACATCAAAACGGCCTAGTGCACATACTCCTGTTTACATCAAAACTTGTCAATGCACACACTCCTGTTTACATCAACACTGTGCAAAGCACACACTCCTGTTTACATCAACACAGGGTAATGCACAAGCTATGTTTACATCTGCGCTGGGCAATGCACACACATCTTGTTTACATCAATTCTGGACAATGCACACACTCCTCTTTAAATCAACACTGGGCCATGCACACACGCCTGTTTACATCAACACTGTGCAAAGCACACACTCCTGTTTACATCAACACTGGGAAATGCACAAACTATGTTAACATCAGCCCTGGGCAATGGGACACCCTCCTGTTTACATCAAAACTTGTCAATGCACACACTCCTGTTTACATCAACACTGTGCAAAGCACACACTCCTGTTTACATCAACACAGGGTAATGCACAAGCTATGTTTACATCTGCGCTGGGCAATGCACACACTCTTGTTTACATCAATTCTGGACAATGCACACACTCCTCTTTAAATCAACACTGGGCCATGCACACACACCTGTTTACATCAACACTGTGCAAAGCACACACTCCTGTTTACATCAACACTGGGAAATGCACAAACTATGTTAACATCAGCCCTGGGCAATGGGACACCCTCCTGTTTACATCAAAACTTGTCAATGCACACACTGCTGTTTACATCAACACCGGGTAATGCACAAAATATGTTTACATCTGCTCTGGGCAATGCACACACTGCTGTTTACATCAAAACTTGTCAATGCACACACTCCTGTTTACATCAACACTGGGTAACGCACAAAATATGTTTACATCTGCTCTGGGCAATGCACACACACCAGTATGCAACAACACTCAGCAATGGAAACACCCCTGTTTACATCAACACTGGGTAATGCAAACACCCCTGTAACACTAACTGTGGGTAATGCAAGCACTACTGATTATATCAACACAGGGTATTGCATACACTCCTGTTTACATTTAAACTTGTCAATGCATACACTCCTGTCTACATCAACACTGTGCAAAGCACACACTCCTGTTTACATCAACACAGGCTAATGCACAAGTTATGTTTAGATCTGCGCTGGGCAATGCACACACTCCTCTTTAAATCAACACTGGGCCATGCACACACTCCTGTTTACATCAACACTGGGCAATGCACACACTCCAGTCTACATCAACACTGTGCAATGCACACACTCCTGTTTACATCAACACTGGGCAATGCACAAACTATGTTAATATCAGCCCTGGGCAATGGACACCCTGCTATTTACATCAACACTGGTCAATGCACAAAAACCTGTTTACACTAACACTGCACAATGCACACACTCCTGTTTACATTTAAACTTGTCAATGCACACACTCCTGTCTACATCAACACTGTGCAAAGTACACAATCCTGTTTACATCAACACTGGTCAATGCACTAAAACCTGTTTACACTAACACTGCACAATGCACACACTACTGTTTGATTCAACACTGGGGAATGCACAAAATATGTTTACATCTGCTCCGGGCTATGCACACAATCTAGTTAGCAACAACACAGAGTAATGCTCACAATCCTCTTTATATCAGCAATGGGTAATGCACACGCTCCTGTTTACATCAAAACTGGGCAAAGTACACACTTCTGTTTACAATAACACTGTAATGCACACACTACTGTTTAAATCAACAAAGTGTAATGCACAGGTTCATGTCTAAATCAACGCAGGGCAATGCAAAAAACACACTTACATCAACACTGGGCAATGCACACATTCCTCTTTAAATCAACACTGGGCAATGCACACACTCCTGTTTACATCAACACTGGGCAATGCACACACTCCTCTTTAAATCGGCACTGGGCAATGCACACACTCCTGTTTACATCAACACTGGGCAATGCACACACTCCTGTTTACATCAACACAGGGTAATGCACAAAATATGTTTACATCTGCGCTGGGCAATGCACACACTCTTGTTTACATCAATTCTGGACAATGCACACACTCCTCTTTAAATCAACACTGGGCCATGCACACACTCCTGTTTACATCAACACAGGGCAATGCACACACTCCTGTTTACATCAACACAGGGCAATGCATACACTCCTGTTAACATTAACACTGGGCAATGCACACACTCCTGTTTACATCAACACTGTGCAAAGCACACACTCCTGTTTACATCAACACTGGGCAATGCACAAACTATGTTAATATCAGCCCTGGGCAATGGGCACCCTCCTATTTACATCAACACTGGTCAATGCACAAAAACCTGTTTACACTAACACTGCACAATGCACACACTCCTGTTTACATTTAAACTTGTCAATGCACACACTCCTGTCTACATCAACACTGTGCAAAGCACACACTCCTGTTTACATCGACACAGGGCAATGTATACACTCCTGTTAACATTAACACTGGGCAATGCACAGACTCATGTTAACATCAAAGCTGGGCAATGCACAGAATATGTTACAATCAACACTGTTCATTGCACAATCCCTTGTTTACACTAACACTGAGAAATGCACACACTCCTGTTTACATCAAAACAGGGCAATGCCCACACTCCTCTGTAAATCAACACTGTGTAATGCATGCACCCCTGTTTACATCAGTACTGGGTAATGCACACACCACTGCTTAGAACAACACTATAATGCCCACACTTCTTTTGAAATCAACGCTGGGCAATGCACAAAATCATGTTTACATAATCTCTGGGTAATCCTCAAACTCCTGTTTAGATCAACACAAGTCAAAGGATGCACTCCTGTTTACATCAACACTGGGCAATGCCCACACTGCTCTATATATAAACACTGGGCAATGCCCACACTCCTCTATAAACACTGGGCAATGCACACTCACCTGATTATAACAAAACAGGACAATGCCCACACTCCTCTTTATATAAACACTGGGCAATGCACACACTCCTCTTTATATAAACACTGGGCAATGCACACACTCCTCTTTATATAAACACTGGGCAATGCTCACACACCTGATTATATCAAAACAGGACATTGCCCACACTCCTCTTTATATAAACACTGGGCAATGCTCACACACCTGATTATATCAAAACAGGACAAAGCCCACACTCCTCTTTATATAAACACTGGGCAATGCTCACACACCTGATTATATCAAAACAGGACAATGCCCACACTCCTCTTTATATAAACACTGGGCAATGCACACACTGCTGTTTACATCAACACCGGGTAATGCACAAAATATGTTTACATCTGCTCTGGGCAATGCACACACTGCTGTTTACATCAACACTGGGTAATGCACAATATATGTTTACATCTGCTCTGGGCAATGCACACACTCCTGTTTAAATCAACACTGGGCCATGCACACACTCCTGTTTACATCAACACTGGGCAATGCACACACTCCTGTTTACATCAACACAGGGCAATGCATACACTCCTGTTAATATCAGCCCTGGGCAATGCACAAAAACCTGTTTACACTAACACTGCACAACGCACACACTCCTGTTTACATTTAAACTTGTCAAAGCACACACTCCTGTCTACATCAACACTGTGCAAAGGACACACTCCTGTTTACAACAACACTGGGCAATGCACAATCTATGTTAATATCAGCCCTGGGCAATGGACACCCTCCTATTTACATCAACGCTGGTCAATGCACAAAAACCTGTTTACACTAACACTGCACAATGCACACTCTCCTGTTTACATTTAAACTTGTCAATGCACACACTCCTGTCTACATCAACACTGTGCAAAGTACACACTCCTGTTTACATCAACACTGGGCATCGCACAAACGATGTTAATATCAGCCCTGGGCAATGGACACCCTCCTATTTACATCAACACTGGTCAATGCTCAAAAACCTGTTTACACTAACACTGCACAATGCACACACTCCTGTTTACTTCAACACTGGGGAATGCACAAAATATGTTTACATCTGCTCCGGGCAATGCACACAATCTAGTTTGCAACAACACAGGGTAATGCTCACAATCTTCTTTATATCAACACTGGGCAATGCACGCACTCCTGTTTACATCAAAACTGGGCAATGCAAACACACCTGTTTACACTAACACTGGGTATTGCACACACTCCTGTTTAACGGAACAGTGGGTAATGCACATAATCCTGTATACATCAAATCAGGGTCAGCCACACTCTCCTGATTACATCAACGCAGGGTAATGCACACATTCCTGTTTACATCAACACCTGGCAAAGGACAAAATATGTTTGCATCAACACTGGCTAATGCGAACACACCTGTTTACATCAGCTTTCGGTAATCCTCACATTCCTTTTTACATTAACACTGCGTAATGCACACACTACTGTTTAAATCAACAAAGTGCAATGCACAGATTCATGTTTAAATCAACGCAGGGCAATGCAAAAACACGCTTACATCAACACTGGGTAATGCACACAATTCTGCTTACATTAACTCTGGTTAATGCGCACACTTCTGTTTATATTAACGCTGGGCAATTCACACACTCCTGTTTACATCAGCCCTGGACAATGCACACACTCCTGTTTACATCAACACTTGGTAATGGGCTCACTGTGGTTTACTTCAACACTGGGCTAAGCAAACACTCCTGTTTCCATCAAAACTTGACAATGCACACACTCCTGTTTATATCAACACTGGGCAATGCACACACTACTGTTTATATCAACACTGGGCAATGCACACACTGCTGTTTATATCAACACCGGGTAATGCACAAAATATGTTTACGTCTGCTCTGGGCAATGCACACACTGCTGTTTATATCAACACTGGGCAATGCACACACTACTGTTTATATCAACACTGGGCAATGCACACACTGCTGTTTATATCAACACCGGGTAATGCACAAAATATGTTTACGTCTGCTCTGGGCAATGCACACACTACTGTTTATATCAACACTGGGCAATGCACACACTGCTGTTTACATCAACACTGGGCAATGCACAAAATATGTTTACATCTGCTCTGGGCAATGCACACACACCAGTATGCAACAACACTCAGCAATGGAAACACCCCTGTTTACATCAACACTGGGTAATGCAAACACCCCTGTAACACTAACAGTGGGTAATGCACCCACTACTGATTACATCAACACAGGGTATTGCACACACTCCTGTTAACATTTAAACTTGTCAATGCACACACTCCTGTCTACATCAACACTGGGCAATGCACACACTCCTCTTTAAATCAACACTGGGCAATGCACACACTGCTGTTTACATCAACACTGGGCAATGCACACACTCCTGTTTACATCAACACAGGCTAATGCACACACTCCTCTTTAAATCAACACTGGGCCATGCACACACTGCTGTTTACATCAACACTGGGCAATGCACACACTCCTGTTTACATCAACACAGGCTAATGCACAAGATATGTTTACATCTACGCTGGGCAATGCACACACTCCTGTTTACATCAATACTGGACAATGCACACACTCCTCTTTAAATCAACACTGGGCCATGCACACACTCCTGTTTACATCAACACTGGGCAATGCACACACTCCAGTCTACATCAACACTGTGCAAAGGACTCACTCCTGTTTACATCAACACTGGGCAATGCACACATTCCTGTTTACATCAACACCTGGCAAAGGACAAAATATGTTTGCATCAACACTGGCTAATGCGAACACACCTGTTTACATCAGCTTTCGGTAATCCTCACATTCCTTTTTACATTAACACTGCGTAATTCACACACTACTGTTTAAATCAACAAAGTGCAATGCACAGATTCATGTTTAAATCAACGCAGGGCAATGCAAAAACACGCTTACATCAACACTGGGTAATGCACACAATTCTGCTTACATTAACTCTGGTTAATGCGCACACTTCTGTTTATATTAACGCTGGGCAATTCACACACTCCTGTTTACATCAGCCCTGGACAATGCACACACTCCTGTTTACATCAACACTTGGTAATGGGCTCACTGTGGTTTACGTCAACACTGGGCTTAGCAAACACTCCTGTTTCCATCAAAACTTGACAATGCACACACTCCTGTTTATGTCAACACTGGGCAATGCGCAAACTATGTTAACATCAGCCCTGGGCAATGGACACCCTCCTGTTTACATCAAAACTTGTCAATGCACACACTGCTGTTTACATCAACACCGGGTAATGCACAAAATATGTTTACATCTGCTCTGGGCAATGCACACACTCCTGTTTACATCAACACTGGGCAATGCAAACACCCTTGTTTACACTAACAGTGGGTAATGCACACACTGCCGATTACATCAAAACGGCCTAGTGCACATACTCCTGCTTACATCAAAACTTGTCAATGCACACACTCCTGTTTACATCAACACTGGGCAATGCACAAAATATGTTTACATCTGCTCTGGGCAATGCACACACTCCTGTTTAAATCAACACTGGGCCATGCACACACTCCTGTTTACATCAACACTGGGCAATGCACGCACTCCTGTTTACATCAACACAGGGCAATGCATACACTCCTGTTAATATCAGCCCTGGGCAATGCACAAAAACCTGTTTACACTAACACTGCACAACGCACACACTCCTGTTTACATTTAAACTTGTCAAAGCACACACTCCTGTCTACATCAACACTGTGCAAAGGACACACTCCTGTTTACAACAACACTGGGCAATGCACAATCTATGTTAATATCAGCCCTGGGCAATGGACACCCTCCTATTTACATCAACGCTGGTCAATGCACAAAAACCTGTTTACACTAACACTGCACAATGCACACTCTCCTGTTTACATTTAAACTTGTCAATGCACACACTCCTGTCTACATCAACACTGTGCAAAGTACACACTCCTGTTTACATCAACACTGGGCATCGCACAAACGATGTTAATATCAGCCCTGGGCAATGGACACCCTCCTATTTACATCAACACTGGTCAATGCTCAAAAACCTGTTTACACTAACACTGCACAATGCACACACTCCTGTTTACTTCAACACTGGGGAATGCACAAAATATGTTTACATCTGCTCCGGGCAATGCACACAATCTAGTTTGCAACAACACAGGGTAATGCTCACAATCTTCTTTATATCAACACTGGGCAATGCACGCACTCCTGTTTACATCAAAACTGGGCAATGCAAACACACCTGTTTACACTAACACTGGGTATTGCACACACTCCTGTTTAACGGAACAGTGGGTAATGCACATAATCCTGTATACATCAAATCAGGGTCAGCCACACTCTCCTGATTACATCAACGCAGGGTAATGCACACATTCCTGTTTACATCAACACCTGGCAAAGGACAAAATATGTTTGCATCAACACTGGCTAATGCGAACACACCTGTTTACATCAGCTTTCGGTAATCCTCACATTCCTTTTTACATTAACACTGCGTAATGCACACACTACTGTTTAAATCAACAAAGTGCAATGCACAGATTCATGTTTAAATCAACGCAGGGCAATGCAAAAACACGCTTACATCAACACTGGGTAATGCACACAATTCTGCTTACATTAACTCTGGTTAATGCGCACACTTCTGTTTATATTAACGCTGGGCAATTCACACACTCCTGTTTACATCAACACTTGGTAATGGGCTCACTGTGGTTTACTTCAACACTGGGCTAAGCAAACACTCCTGCTTCCATCAAAACTTGACAATGCACACACTCCTGTTTATATCAACACTGGGCAATGCACACACTACTGTTTATATCAACACTGGGCAATGCACACACTCCTGTTTATATCAACACTGGGCAATGCACACACTACTGTTTATATCAACACTGGGCAATCCACACACTGCTGTTTATATCAACACCGGGCAATGCACAAAATATGTTTACGTCTGCTCTGGGCAATGCACACACTGCTGTTTATATCAACACTGGGCAATGCACACACTACTGTTTATATCAACACTGGGCAATGCACACACTGCTGTTTATATCAACACCGGGTAATGCACAAAATATGTTTACACCTGCTCTGGGCAATGCACACACTCCTGTTTACATCAACACTGGGCAATGCAAACACCCTTGTTTACACTAACAGTGGGTAATGCACACACTGCCGATTACATCAAAACGGCCTAGTGCACATACTCCTGCTTACATCAAAACTTCTCAATGCACCCACTCCTGTTTACATCAACACTGGGCAATGCACAAAATATGTTTACATCTGCTCTGGGCAATGCACACACACCAGTATGCAACAACACTCAGCAATGGAAACACCCCTGTTTACATCAACACTGGGTAATGCAAACACCCCTGTAACACTAACAGTGGATAATGCACCCACTACTGATTACATCAACACAGGGTATTGCACACACTCCTGTTAACATTTAAACTTGTCAATGCACACACTCCTGTCTACATCAACACTGGGCAATGCACACACTCCTCTTTAAATCAACACTGGGCAATGCACACACTCCTCTTTAAATCAACACTGGGCAATGCACACACTGCTGTTTACATCAACACTGGGCAATGCACACACTCCTGTTTACATCAACACAGGCTAATGCACACACTCCTCTTTAAATCAACACTGGGCAATGCACACACTCCTGTTTACATCAACACAGGCTAATGCACAAGATATGTTTACATCTGCGCTGGGCAATGCACACACTCCTGTTTACATCAATACTGGACAATGCACACACTCCTCTTTAAATCAACACTGGGCCATGCACACACTCCTGTTTACATCAACACTGGGCAATGCACACACTCCAGTCTACATCAACACTGTGCAAAGCACACACTCCTGTTTACATCAACACTGGGCAATGCACAAACTTTGTTAATATCAGCCCTGGGCAATGGACACCCTCCTATTTACATCAACACTGGTCAATGCACAAAAACATGTTTACACTTACACTGCACAATGTACACAGTCCTGTTTACATTTAAACTTGTCAATGCAGTCTCTCCTGTCTACATCAACACTGTGCAAAGTACACACTCCTGTCTACATCAACACTGGGCAATGCACACACTCCTGTTTACATCAACACAGGGTAATGCACAAGATATGTTTACATCTGCGCTGGGCAATGCACACACTCTTGTTTACATCAATTCTGGACAATGCACACACTGCTCTTTAAATCAACACTGGGCCATGCACACACTCCTGTTTACATCAACACTGGGCAATGCACCCACTCCTGATTACATCAACACAGGGCAATGCATACACTTCTGTTAACATTAACACTGGGCAATGCACACACTCCTGTTTACATCAACACTGTGCAAAGCACACACTCCTGTTTACATCAACACTGGGCAATGCACAAACTATGTTAATATCAGCCCTGGGCAATGGGCACCCTCCTATTTACATCAACACTGGTCAATGCACAAAAACCTGTTTACACTAACACTGCACAATGCACACTCTCCTGTTTACATTTAAACTTGTCAATGCACACACTCCTGTCTACATCAACACTGTGCAAAGTACACACTCCTGTTTACATCAACACTGGGCATCGCACAAACGATGTTAATATCAGCCCTGGGCAATGGACACCCTCCTATTTACATCAACACTGGTCAATGCTCAAAAACCTGTTTACACTAACACTGCACAATGCACACACTCCTGTTTACTTCAACACTGGGGAATGCACAAAATATGTTTACATCTGCTCCGGGCAATGCACACAATCTAGTTTGCAACAACACAGGGTAATGCTCACAATCTTCTTTATATCAACACTGGGCAATGCACACACTGCTGTTTACATCAAAACTGGGCAATGCAAACACACCTGTTTACACTAACACTGGGTATTGCACACACTCCTGTTTAACGGAACAGTGGGTAATGCACATAATACTGTATACATCAAATCAGGGTCAGCCACACTCTCCTGATTACATCAACGCAGGATAATGCACACATTCCTGTTTACATCAACACCTGGCAAAGGACAAAATATGTTTGCATCAACACTGGCTAATGCGAACACACCTGTTTACATCAGCTTTCGGTAATCCTCACATTCCTTTTTACATTAACACTGCGTAATGCACACACTACTGTTTAAATCAACAAAGTGCAATGCACAGATTCATGTTTAAATCAACGCAGGGCAATGCAAAAACACGCTTACATCAACACTGGGTAATGCACACAATTCTGCTTACATTAACTCTGGTTAATGCGCACACTTCTGTTTATATTAACGCTGGGCAATTCACACACTCCTGTTTACATCAGCCCTGGACAATGCACACACTCCTGTTTACATCAACACTTGGTAATGGGCTCACTGTGGTTTACTTCAACACTGGGCTTAGCAAACACTCCTGTTTCCATCAAAACTTGACAATGCACACACTCCTGTTTATATCAACACTGGGCAATGCACACACTATTGTTTATATCAACACTGGGAATGCACACACTGCTGTTTATATGAACACCGGGTAATGCACAAAATATGTTTACGTCTGCTCTGGGCAATGCACACACTGCTGTTTATATCAACACTGGGCAATGCACACACTACTGTTTATATCAACACTGGGCAATCCACACACTGCTGTTTATATCAACACCGGGTAATGCACAAAATATGTTTACGTCTGCTCTGGGCAATGCACACACTGCTGTTTATATCAACACTGGGCAATGCACACACTACTGTTTATATCAACACTGGGCAATGCACACACTGCTGTTTATATCAACACCGGGTAATGCACAAAATATGTTTACGTCTGCTCTGGGCAATGCACACACTGCTGTTTATATCAACACTGGGCAATGCACACACTACTGTTTATATCAACACTGGGCAATGCACACACTGCTGTTTATATCAACACCGGGTAATGCACAAAATATGTTTACGCCTGCTCTGGGCAATGCACACACTGCTGTTTATATCAACACTGGGCAATGCACACACTGCTGTCTATATCAACACCGGGTAATGCACAAAATATGTTTACGTCTGCTCTGGGCAATGCACACATTCCTGTTTACATCAACACCGGGCAATGCATACACTCCTGTTTACATTAACACTGGCAAATGCACACACCCCTGTATACATCAACACAGGGAAATGAACAAAACATATTTACATCAGCACCGGATAATGCAAACACTCCTATTTACATCAACACAGTGCAATGCACACACTTCTGTTTACATCAAAACTGGGCAATGCAAACACCCATTTTAACACTAACAAAGCATAATGCACATACTCCTGTTTAAATAAACACTGGATATTGCACACACTCCTGTTTACATCAACACTGGGACTGCGCAGAGTCTTGTTTACATGAAAACTGGGAACTGCACGCACTCTTGTTTACATCAAAACAGGGTGATGCACAGACTCATGTTTACATCAACACTGGGTAATGCACAAAATATGTTTACATCTGCTCTGGGCAAAGCACACACTCCTGTTTGCATCAACACTGGGTAATTCACACACTCCTGTTTACATAAATGCTGGCAATGCACACATTCCTGTTTACATCAACACCGGGCAATGCACACACTCCTGTTTACATTAACACTGGCAAATGCACACACCCCTGTATACATCAACACAGGGAAATGAACAAAACATGTTTACATCAGCACCGGATAATGCAAACACTCCTATTTACATCAACACAGTGCAATGCACACACTTCTGTTTACATCAAAACTGGGCAATGCAAACACCCATTTTAACACTAACAAAGCATAATGCACATACTCCTGTTTAAATAAACACTGGATATTGCACACACTCCTGTTTACATCAACACTGGGACTGCGCAGAGTCTTGTTTACATGAAAACTGGGAACTGCACGCACTCTTGTTTACATCAAAACAGGGTGATGCACAGACTCATGTTTACATCAACACTGGGTAATGCACACACTCCTCTTTAAATCAACACTGGGCAATGCAAACACGCCTGTTTATATCAACACTGGGTAATGCACACACTCCTCTTTAAATCAACACTGGGTATTGCGCACACTCCTGTTTACATCAACACTGGGTAATGCACACAGTCCTGTTTACATCCACACTGGGCAATGCACAGTCTCATGTTAACATCAAAACTAGGGAATGCACCGAATATGTTATAATCAACACTGGTCAATGCACAATCCCTTGTTTACACTAACACTGAGAAATGCACACACTCCTGTTTACATCAAAACAGGGCAAAGCCCACACTCCTCTCTACATCAACACTGTGTAATGCACGCACCCCTGTTTACATCAGCACTGGGTAATGCACACACCACTGCTTAGAACAAAACTATAATGCCCACACCTCTTTTGAAATCAACGCTGGGCAATGCACAAAATCATGTTTACATATTCTCTGGGTAATCCTCACACTCCTGTTTAGATCAACACATGGCAAAGGATGCACTCCTGTTTACATCAAAACTGGGCAATGCACACACTCCTGTTTACATCAACACCAGGTAATGCACAAAATATGTTTACATCTGCTCTGGGCAATGCACACACTCCTGTTTACATCAACACTGGGCAATTCTCACACTCCTGTTTACATCAAAACTGGGCAATGCCCACACTCCTCTTTATATAAACAATGGGCAATGCACACACTCCTCTATAAACACTGGGCAATGTACACACTCCTGTTTACATCAGCCCTGGACAATGCACACACTCCTGTTTACATCAACACCGGGCAATGCACACACTCCTGCTTACATCAGCCCTGGTTAATGCACACACTACTGTTTACATTAACACTGGCAAATGCACACACCCCTGTATACATCAACACAGGGAAATAAACAAAACATTTTTACATCAGCACTGGATAATGCAAACACACCTATTTACATCAACACAGTGCAATGCACACACTTCTGTTTACATCAAAACTGGGCAATGCACAAACCCCTGTTTACACGAACACTGCACAATGCATGCAATCCTGTTTACATCAACACTGACGAATGCACAAAATATGTTTACATCTGCTCCGGGCAATGAACACAATCTTGTTTGCAACAACACTGGGTAATGCTCACAATTGTCTTTATATCAACACAGGGTAATGCTCACAATCCTGTTTATATCAACAATGGGTAATGCACACGCTCCTGTTTACATCAAACCTGGGCAAAGTACACACTTCTGTTTACATTAACACTGTGTAATGCACACACTACTGTTTCAATCAACAAAGTGTAATGCACAGATTCATGTTTAAATCAACGCAGGGCAATTCAAAAAGCACGCTTACATAAACATTGGGTAATGCACACAATCCTGCTTACATTAACTCTGGTTCATGCGCACACTTCTGTTTACATTAACGCTGGGCAATGCACACACTCCTGCTTACATCAAGTCTGCAGAATGAAAACTCTCCTGTTTACTTCAACACTGGCAATGCACACATTCCTGTTTACATCAACACAGGGTAAAGCACAAAACATGTTTACATCAACACTGTGTAATACAAACACTCCTGTTTACATCAACTCTAGGTAATGCACACACTACTGTTTATATCAACACAGGGCAATACATAAACTTTTGTTTACATCAACACTGGGCAATGCACACACTCCTGTTTACATTAACACTGGCAAATGCACACACCCCCGTTTACATCAACACAGGGAAATGAACAAAACATGTTTACATCAGCGCTGGATAATGCAAACACTCCTATTTACATCAACACAGTGCAATGCACACAATTCTGTTTACATCAAAACTGGGCAATGCAAACACCCCTTTTAACATTAACACAGCATAATGCACATACTCCTGTTTAAATAAACACTGGGTGATGCACACACTCCTGTTTACATCAAAACAGGGTAATACACACAGTCTCGTTTACATCAACACTGGGCAATGCAGACACTCCTGTTTACATCAACACAGGGTAATGCACAAAATATGTTTACATCTGCGCTGGGCAATGCACACACGCCTGTTTACATCAACACTGGGTAATGCACACACTCCTCTTTAAATCAACACTGGGTATTGTGCACACTCCTGTTTACATCAACACTGGGTTATTCACACACTCCTGTTTAAATCAACACTGGGCAATGCACACACTCCTGTTTACATTAACACAGTGTAATGCACACACTACTGTTTAAATCAACACAGGGTAATGCACACATTCATGTTTAAATCAATGCAGGGCAATGCACAAAACATGTTTACATCAACACTGGGTAATGCACACAAACCTGCTTACATCAACATTGGTTAATGCACACACTACTCATTACATCAAAACTGGGGAAGGCGTACACTCCTGTTTACATCAAAACTGGGTAACGCACACACTCCTGTTTGCATCAACACTGGGTAATGCACACATTCCTGTTTACGTCAACTCTGGACAATGCACACACTCCTGGTTACATCAACACTGTGTATTGCACACACTCCAGTTTGCAATAACACTGGGCAATTAACACACTATTGTTTATATCAACACTGGGGGATGTACAAGACCATGTTTAGACTAACACTCAATAAAGCACAATCTTCCGTTGAAATCAACATGTTTACATCAACAATGGCAATGCACACACTCCTCTTTACATCAAAACAGGGCAATGTCCACACTCTTATTTCAACACTGGGTTAAGCACACAATCTTCTTTATATCAACACTGGGTAATGCACGTACCCGTTTACATCTGCACTCGAAATGCACACACTCCTGTTTACATCAACACTTGATAATGCACACACTCCTGGTTACATAAACACAGGCAATGCATACACTCCTGTTTACATCAACACTGGGTAATGTGCACACTCCTGTTTACATCAACACTGGGCAACGCATACTCTCCTGTTTATATCAATACTGGACAATGCACATACTCCTGTTTACATCAACCCTTGGCAATCCAGTATTGATTAAAAGAGAAGTGTGTGCATTGCCCATTTTTGATGGCAACAGGAGAATGTGCATCACCCAGTGTTGAATTAAACAGGATTGTGTGCATTACCAACTTTTGGTGTTCACCGGAGTGTGTGCATTGCCAAGTTTTAATGGAAACAGGATTGTTTGCTTTGCCCAGTGTTGAAGTAAACCCCAGTGAGCGCATTACCAAGTGTTGATGTAAACAGGAGTGTGTGCATTACCCAGTGTTGATGTAAACATGTGTGTGTGCATTGCCCAGTGTTGATGTAAACAGTAGTGTGTGCATTGCCCCGTGTTGATGTAAACAGGCTTGTGTGAGTTGCCCAGTGTTCATGTAAACAGGAGTGTGTGCATTACACAGTGTTGATGCAAAGAGGATTGTATGCATTGCCAGTATTGATGTATCAGGAGTGTGTGTATTTCCCGCCGTTAGTGTAAACAGACATGTTTGCAATGCCCAGTGTTGAAATAAAGAAGACAGTGTTGATGGAAACAGGAGTGTTTGCATTGCCCAATGTTGATGTAAGCAGGAGTGTGTGCATTACACACTGTTGATGTAAACAGGAGTGTGTGCATTACAGAGTGTTGATGTAAACAGGAGTTTGTGCATTGTCAAGTTTTGATGGAAGCAGTATTGTGTGCTTTGGCTACAGTTGATGTAAACAATAATGTATGAATTGCCCAGTTTCAATGTAAACAATTCTGTATGAATTGCCCAGTGTTGATGTAAACAGAAGTGTGTGCATTACCCAGAGTTGATGTAAACAGGAATCTGTGCATTACCCAGTGTTGATGTAAACAGGAGTGTGTGCATTGCCTAGAGTTGACGTAAACAGGAGTGTGTTCATTGCCCAGAGTAGATCTAAACAGGAGTGTGTGCCGTGCCCAGTAATGAAGTAAAGAGGACTGTATGCATTGCCCAGAGATGATGTAAACAGGACTGTTTGCATTGCCCAGAGTTGATATAAAAAGGAGAGTCTGCATAACACAGTGTGGATGTAAACAAGTGTGTGTGCATTGTCATGTTTTGAATGGAAATAGGAGTGTTTGCTTTGCCCAGTGTTGATGTAAACAAGGGTGTCTGCATTGCCCAGAGTTGATGTAAACATGAGTGTGTGCATTAACCACTGTCGATGTAAACAGGAGTGAGTGCATTATCAAGTTTTGATGGAAACAGGACTGTTTGCTTTGCCCAAACTTGAAGTAAACAAGAGTGTGTGCATTTCCAAGTTTTGGTGTTAACAAGAATGTGTGCATTGTCAAGGTTCGATGGAAACAGGAGTGCTTCCTTTGTCCAGTGTTGATGTGAAAAGGAGTTTGTGCATTGCCCAGTGTTGATATAAAAGGGGTGTGTGCTTTACCCAGTGTTGATATAAACAGGAGTGTGTGCGTTGCCGACAGTTGATGTAAACAGGAGTATGTGCATTTCCCAGTGTTGTTTAAAACAGGAGTGTGTGAATTGCCAAGTGTTGATGTAAACAGGAGAGTGTGCATTACCCAGTGTTGATGTAAACTGGAGTGTGTGCATTGTCCAAAGTTGATGTAAACAGGAGTGTGTGCATCGCCCAGAGTTGATGTAAACAGGAGTGTGTGCATTACCTAGATTTGATGTAAACAGGAGTGTCTGCATTACCCAGTGTTGATGTAAACTGGAGTGTGTGCATTGTCCAAAGTTGATGTAAACAGGAGTGTGTGCATCGCCCAGAGTTGATGTAAACAGGAGTGTGTGCATTACCTAGTTTTGATGTAAACAGGAGTGTCTGCATTACCCAGCGTTGATGTAAACTGGAGTGTGTGCATTGTCCAAAGTTGATGTAAACTGGAGTGTGTGCATTGTCAAGTTTTGATGAAAACAGGACTGTTTGCTTTGCCCAAACTTGATGTAAACAAGAGTGTGTGCATTGTCAATTTTTGATGGAAACAGGAGTGTTTGCTTTGTCCAGTGTTGATGTGAAAAGGTGTTTGTGCATTGCCCAGTGTTGATATAAAAGGAGTGTGTGCATTCCCCAGTGTTGATGTACAGAGGAGTGTGTGCATTATCCACTGTTGATGTAAACAGGAGTATGTGCATTGTCAAGTTTTGATGGAAACAGGACTGTTTGCTTTGCCCAAACTTGAAGTAAACAAGAGTGTGTGCATTTCCAAGTGTTGTTGTTAACAAGAGTGTGTGCATTGTCAAGATTTCATGGAAACAGGAGTGTTTGCTTTGTCCAGTGTTGATGTGAAAAGGAGTGTGTGCATTCCCCAGTGTTGATGTAAACAGGAGTGTGTGCATTGCCGACAGTTGATGTAAACAGGAGTGTGTGCATTACCCAGTGTTGATGTAAACAGGAGTGTATGCATTGCCCACTGTTGATGTAAACAGGAGTATCTGAATTGCCAAGGGTTGATGTAAACAGGAGTATGTGAATTGCCCAGTGTTGTTGTAAACAGGAGTGTGTGCACTGCCCAGTGTTGATGTAAACAGGAGTGTGTGCATTACCTAGTTTTGATGTAAACAGGAGTGTGTGCATTGCCCAGTGTTGATGTAAACAGGAGTCAGTGCATTCCCCAGAGATGATGTAAACAGGACTGTGTGCATTAACCACTGTTGATGTAAACACGAGTGTGTGCATGGTCAAGTTTTGATGGAAACAGGAGTGTTTGCTTTGTCCAGTGTTGATGTGAAAAGATGTTTGTGCATTGCCCAGTGTTGATATAAAAGGAGTGTGTGCATTACCCAGTGTTGATGTTAACAGGAATGTGTGCATTGCCCAGTGTTACTGTGAACAGCATTGTTTGCATTGCCCAGAGCTGAGATAAACAGAAGTGTGGGCATTGCCCTGTGCAGATGTAAGCAGGAATGTGTGAATTAACCAGTGTTAATGTAAAGAACAGTGAGTGCATTGACAGTGTTGATGTAAGCAGGAATGTGTGCACTACCCAGTGGTAGTGTAAACAGCATTGCTTGCATTAACCAGTGTTAGTTTAAACATGAGAGTGTGCATTGCCGAGAGTTGATGTAAACAGGAGTGTGTGCATTGCCCAGTGTTGATGTAAACAGGAGTGTGCGCATTGCCCAGATTTGATGTAATAAGCAGGAGTCGGTGCATTGTTAAGTATAGATGCAAACAGGAGTGTGCGCTTTGCCAGAGTTGATGTAAAAGGAGTTTGTGCATTAGCCAGTGTTGATGTAAACAGGAGTGTGTGCATTACACAGTGTTGATCTAAACCAGAGAGTGTGCATTTTCAACTTTCGAATGGAACAGGACTGTTTGCTTCGCCCATAGTTGTTGTAAACAATAGTGCTTGGATTGACCAGTATTAATGTAAACAATAATGTGTGCATTGTCCACAGTTGATGTAAACAGGAGTTTGTGCATTGCCCAGTGTTGATGTAAACAGGAGTGTGTGCATTACCCAGTGTTGATGTAAACGGGACTGTGTGCATTACCCAGTTTTGATGTAAACAGGAGTGTCTGCATTGCATCGAGTTGATTTAAACAGGAGTGTGTGCATTGTCCAGAGCTGATGTATACAGGAAAGTGTGCATTGCACAGAGTAGATGTAAACAGGTGTGTGTGCATTGCCCAGTGTTGATGTAAAGAGGAGTGTGTGCATTGCCCAGTGTTGATGTAAACGGGACTGTGTGCATTACCCAGTTTTGATATAAACAGGAGTGTCTGCATTGCATCGAGTTGATTTAAGCAGGAGTGTGTGCATTTCCCAGAGTTGATGTAAACAGGCGTGTGTGCAATACCAGTGTTGATGTAAACAGGAGTCAGTGCATTTCCCAGAGATAATGTAAACAGGAGAGAGTGTATTGTCAAGTTTTGATGTAAACAGGAGTGTGTGCATTACACAGTGTTGATGTAAACAAGAGAATGTGCATTTCCCAGAGATAATGTAAACTGGAGTGTGTGCATTGTCAAGTTTTGATGGAAACAGCACTGTTTGCTTTGCGCAAACTTGATGTAAACAAGAGTGTGTGCTTTGTCAGTTGTTGATGGAGACAGTTGATATAAAAGGAGTGTGTGCATTGCCCAGAGTTGATGTAAACAGGAGTGTGTGCATTGCCAAGATTTGGTGGAAACAGTAGTGTGTGCATTGCCCAGTGTTGATGTAAACGGGACTGTGTGCATTACCCAGCTTTGATGTAAACAGGAGTGAGCGCATTGCCAGAGTTGATGTAAAAGGAGTTTATGCATTACCCAGTGTTGATGTAAACAGGAGTGTCTGCATTACACAGTGTTGATGTAAACAGCAGTGTGTGCATTACCCAGTGTTGTTGTAAACAGGAGTGTGTGCATTGCCCAGTGTTGATGTAAACTGGTGTGTGTGCATTGTCCAAAGTTGATGTAAACAGGAGTGTGTGCATTGCCCAGTGTTGATATAAAAGGAGTGTGTGCATTCCCCAGTGTTGATGTACAGAGGAGTGTGTGCATTAACCACTGTTGATGTAAACAGGAGTGTGTGCATTGTCAAGTTTTGATGGAAACAGGAGTGTTTGCTTTGTCCAGTGCTGATGTGAAAAGATGTTTGTGCATTGCCCAGTGTTGATATAAAAGGAGTGTGTGCATTACCCAGTGTTGATGTTAACAGGAATGTGTGCATTGTCCAGTGTTACTGTGAACAGCATTGTTTGCATTGCCCAGAGCTGAGACAAACAGAAGTGTGGGCATTGCCCTGTGCAGATGTAAGCAGGAATGTGTGAATTAACCAGTGTTAATGTAAAGAACAGTGAGTGCATTGACAGTGTTGATGTAAGCAGGAATGTGTGCACTACCCAGTGGTAGTGTAAACAGCATTGCTTGCATTAACCAGTGTTAGTTTAAACCTGAGAGTGTGCATTGCCGAGAGTTGATGTAAACAGGAGTGTGTGCATTGCCCAGTGTTGATGTAAACAAGACTGTGTGCATTACCCAGTTTTGATGTAAACAGGAGTGTGCGCATTGCCCAGATTTGATGTAATAAGCAGGAGTCGGTGCATTGTTAAGTATAGATGCAAACAGGAGTGTGCGCTTTGCCAGAGTTGATGTAAAAGGAGTTTGTGCATTAGCCAGTGTTGATGTAAACAGGAGTGTGTGCATTACACAGTGTTGATGTAAACCAGAGAGTGTGCATTTTCAAGTTTCGATGGAAACAGGACTGTTTGCTTCACCCATAGTTGTTGTAAACAATAGTCCTTGGATTGACCAGTATTAATGTAAACAATAATGTGTGCATTGTCCACAGTTGATGTAAACAGGTGTGTGTGCATTACCCAGAGTTGTTGTAAACAGGAGTATGTGCATTGCCCAGTGTTGTTGTAAACAGGAGTGTGTGCAATTCCCAGAGTTGATGTAAACAGGAGTGTGTGCATTACCAGTGTGGATGTAAACAGGAGTCAGTGCATTTCCCAGAGATAATGTAAACAGGAGAGTGTGCATTGTCAAGTTTTGATGTAAACAGGAGTGTTTGCATTACACAGTGTTGATGTAAACAAGAGAATGTGCATTTCCCAGAGATAATGTAAACAGGAGTGTGTGCATTGTCAAGTTTTGATGGAAACAGGACTGTTTGCTTTGCGCAAACTTGATGTAAACAAGAGTGTGTGCTTTGTCAGTTTTTGATGGAGACAGGAGTTGATGTAAGAGTTGATGTAAAAGGAGTTTATGCATTACCCAGTGTTGATGTAAACAGGAGTGTCTGCATTATACAGTGTTGATGTAAGCCAGAGTGTGTGCATTGTCAAGTTTTGTTGGAAACAGGACTGTTTGCTTTGCCCATAGTTGTTGTAAACAATAGTGTTAGGATTGCCCAGTATTAATGTAAACAGTAGTGTGTGGATTGGCCAGTGTTCATGTAAACAGGAGTGTGTTCATTACCCAGTGTTGGTGTAAACAGGAGTGTGTGCATTGCCCAGTGTTGATGTAAACAGGAGTGTCTGAATTGCCAAGGGTTGATGTCAACAGGAGTGTGTGCATTGCCCAGTGTTGGTGTAAACAGTAGTGTGTGCATTGCCCAGTGTTGATGTAAACGGGACTGTGTGCATTACCCAGCTTTGATGTAAACAGGAGTGAGCGCATTGCCAGAGTTGATGTAAAAGGAGTTTATGCATTACCCAGTGTTGATGTAAACAGGAGTGTCTGCATTATACAGTGTTGATGTAAGCCAGAGTGTGTGCATTGTCAAGTTTTGTTGGAAACAGGACTGTTTGCTTTGCCCATAGTTGTTGTAAACAATAGTGTTAGGATTGCCCAGTATTAATGTAAACAGTAGTGTGTGGATTGGCCAGTGTTCATGTAAACAGGAGTGTGTTCATTACCCAGTGTTGATGTAAACAGGAGTGTGTGCATTGCCCATTGTTGATGTAAACAGGAGTGTCTGAATTGCCAAGGGTTGATGTCAACAGGAGTGTGTGCATTGCCCAGTGTTGATGTAAACAGGAGTGTGTGCATTACCCAGTGTTGATGTAAACGGGACTGTGTGCTTTACCCAGTTTTGATGTAAACAGGAATGTCTGCATTGCATCGACGTGATTTAAACAGGAGTGTGTATTGTCCAGAGTTGATGTATACAGGAATGTGTGCATTGCCCAGAGTAGATGTAAACAGGTGTGTGTGCATTACCCAGTCTTGATGTAAACAGGAAAGTGTCCATTCCCCTGTGTAGATTCAAAGAGGAGTGTGTGGATTGCCTAGTGTTGATGTAAACAGGAGTGTGTGCATTACCAGTGTTGATGTAAACAGGAGTCAGTGCATTTCCCAGAGATGATGTAAACAGGAGTGTGTGCATTGTCAAGTTTTGATGGAAACAGGACTGTTTGCTTTGCCCAAATTTGATGTAAACCAGAGTGTGTGCTTTGTCAGTTTTTGATGTAAACAGGAGTGTGTGCATTACCCAGTGTTGATGTAAACAGGAGTGTGTGCATTGCCCAGTGTTGTTGTAAACAGGAGTGTGTGCATTGCCCAGTGTTGTTGTAAACAGGAGTGTGTGCATTACCCAGTGTTGATGTAAACAGGAGTGTGTACATTGCCCACTGTTGATGTAAACAGGAGTATCTGAATTGCCCAGTGTTGTTGTAAACAGGAGTGTGTGCACTGCCCAGTGTTGATGTAAACAGGAGTGTGTGCATTACCTAGTTTTGATGTAAACAGGAGTGTGTGCTTTGCCCAGAGTTGATGTAAACAGGAGTGTGTGCATTACCTAGTTTTGATGTAAAGAGGACTGTGTGCATCACCCAGTGTTGATGTAAACAGGAGTCAGTGCATTCCCCAGAGATGATGTAAACAGGACTGTGTGCATTAACCACTGTTGATGTAAACACGAGTGTGTGCATGGTCAAGTTTTGATGGAAACAGGAGTGTTTGCTTTGTCCAGTGTTGATGTGAAAAGATGTTTGTGCATTGCCCAGTGTTGATATAAAAGGAGTGTGTGCATTACCCAGTGTTGATGTTAACAGGAATGTGTGCATTGTCCAGTGTTACTGTGAACAGCATTGTTTGCATTGCCCAGAGCTGAGATAAACAGAAGTGTGGGCATTGCCCTGTGCAGATGTAAGCAGGAATGTGTGAATTAACCAGTGTTAATGTAAAGAACAGTGAGTGCATTGACAGTGTTGATGTAAGCAGGAATGTGTGCACTACCCAGTGGTAGTGTAAACAGCATTGCTTGCATTAACCAGTGTTAGTTTAAACATGAGAGTGTGCATTGCCGAGAGTTGATGTAAACAGGAGTGTGTGCATTGCCCAGTGTTGATGTAAACAAGACTGTGTGCATTACCCAGTTTTGATGTAAACAGGAGTGTGCGCATTGCCCAGATTTGATGTAATAAGCAGGAGTCGGTGCATTGTTAAGTATAGTTGCAAACAGGCGTGTGCGCTTTGCCAGAGTTGATGTAAAAGGAGTTTGTGCATTAGCCAGTGTTGATGTAAACAGGAGTGCGTGCATTACACAGTGTTGATGTAAACCAGAGAGTGTGCATTTTCAAGTTTCGATGGAAACAGGACTGTTTGCTTCGCCCATAGTTGTTGTAAACAATAGTCCTTGGATTGACCAGTATTAATGTAAACAATAATGTGTGCATTGTCCACAGTTGATGTAAACAGGAGTGTGTGCATTGCCCAGTGTTGATGTAAACAGGAGTGTGTGCATTACCCAGTGTTGATGTAAACGGGACTATGTGCATTACACAGTTTTGATGTAAACAGGAGTGTGCGCATTGCCCAGATTTGATGTAAACAGGAGTGTCTGCATTGCATCGAGTTGATTTAAACAGGAGTGTGTGCATTGTCCAGAGTTGATGTAAAAGGAGTTTATGCATTACCCAGTGTTGATGTAAACAGGAGTGTCTGCATTACACAGTGTTGATGTAAACAGCAGTGTGTGCATTACCCAGTGTTGATGTAAGCTGGAGTGTGTGCATTTCCCAGAGATTATGTAAACTGGAGTGTGTGCATTGTCAAGTTTTGATGGAAACAGGACTGTTTGCTTTGCCCAAATTTGATGTAAACAAGAGTGTGTGCTTTGTCAGTTTTTGATGGAGACAGGAGTGTTTGCATTATCCAGTTTTGATGTGAAAAGGAGTTTGTGCATTGCCCAGAGTTGATATAAAAGGAGTGTGTGCATTGCCAAGAGTTGGTGTAAACAGTAGTGTGTGCATTGCCCAGTGTTTGTGTAAACAGGAGTGTGAGCATTACCCAGCTTTGATGTAAACAGGAGTGAGCGCATTGCCAGAGTTGATGTAACAGGAGTTTGTGCAGTGTTCATGTAAACAGGAGTGTGTGCATTACACAGTGTTGATGTAAACAGGAGAGTGTGCTTTGCCCAGTGTTGATGTAAACAGGAGTGTGTGCATTACCCAGTGTTGATGTAAACAGGATTGTGTGCATTGCCCAGTGTTGATGTAAACAGGAGTGTGTGCATTACCCAGTGTTGTTGTAAACAGGAGTCTGTGCATTGCCCAGTGTTGATGTAAACAGGAGTGTGTGCATTACCCAGTGTTGATGTAAACAGGAGTGTGTGCATTGCCCAGTGTTGTTTAAAACAGGAGTGTGTGCATTGCCCAGTGTTGATGTAAACAGGAGTGTGTGCATTACCCAGTTTTGATGTAAACAGGAGTGTGCGCATTGCCCAGATTTGATGTAATAAGCAGGAGTCGGTGCATTGTTAAGTATAGATGCAAACAGGAGTGTGCGCTTTGCCATAGTTGATGTTAAAGGAGTTTGTGCATTTGCCAGTGTTGATGTAAACAGGAGTCTGTGCATTACACAGTGTTGATATAAACCAGAGAGTGTGCATTTTCAAGTTTCGATGGAAACAGGACTGTTTGCTTCGCCCATAGTTGTTGTAAACAATAGTGCTTGGATTGACCAGTATTAATGTAAACAATAATGTGTGCATTGTCCACAGTTGATGTAAACAGGAGTGTCTGCATTGCATCGAGTTGATTTAAACAGGAGTGTGTGCATTGTCCAGAGTTGATGTATACAGGAATGTGTGCATTGCACAAAGTAGATGTAAACAGGTGTGTGTGCATTACCCAGAGTTGTTGTAAAAAGGAGTATGTGCATTGCCCAGTGTTGTTGTAAACAGGAGTGTGTGCATTGCCCAGTGTTTATGTAAAGAGGAGTGTGTGCATTGCCCAGTGTTGATGTAAATAGGAATGTGTGCATTGCCCAGTTTTGATGTAAACAGGAGTGTGTGCATTTCCCAGAGTTGATGTAAACAGGAGTGTGTGCATTACCAGTGTGGATGTAAACAGGAGTCAGTGCATTTCCCAGAGATGATGTAAACTGGAGTGCGTGCATTGTCAAGTTTTGATGGAAACAGAACTGTTTGCTTTGCCCAAATTTGATGTAAACAAGAGTGTGTGCTTTGTCAGTTTTTGATGGAGACAGGAGTGTTTGCATTATCCAGTTTTGATGTGAAAAGGAGTTTGTGCATTGCCCAGAGTTGATATAAAAGGAGTGTGTGCATTGCCCAGTGTTTGTGTAAACAGGAGTGTGTGCATCACCCAGCTTTGATGTAAACAGGAGTGAGCGCATTGCCAGAGTTGATGTAACAGGAGTTTGTGCAGAGTTCATGTAAACAGGAGTGTGTGCATTACACAGTGTTGATGTAAACAGGAGAGTGTGCATTGCCCAGTGTTGAAGTAAACAGGAGTGTGTGCATTACCCAGTGTTGATGTAAACAGGATTGTGTGCATTGCCCAGTGTTGATGTAAACAGGAGTGTGTGCATTACCCAGTGTTGATGTAAACAGGAGTGTGTGCATTGCCCAGTGTTGTTTAAAACAGGAGTGTGTGCATTGCCCAGTGTTGATTTAAACAGGAGTGTGTGCATTGCCCAGTGTTGATGTAAACAGGAGTGTGTGCATTACCCAGTGTTGATGTAAACAGGAGTGTATGCATTGCCCACTGTTGATGTAAACAGGAGTATCTGAATTGCCAAGGGTTGATATAAACAGGAGTAAGTGAATTGCCCAGTGTTGTTGTAAACAGGAGTGTGTGCACTGCCCAGTGTTGATGTAAACAGGAATGTGTGCATTGCCCAGTGTTTATGTAAAGAGGAGTGTGTGCATTGCCCAGTGTTGATGTAAATGGGAATGTGTGCATTGCCCAGTTTTGATGTAAACAGGAGTGTGTGCATTACCAGTGTGGATGTAAACAGGAGTCAGTGCATTTCCCAGAGATAATGTAAACAGGAGTGTGTGCATTGTCAAGTTTTGATGGAAACAGGACTGTTTGCTTTGGGCAAACTTGATGTAAACAAGAGTGTGTACTTTGTCAGTTTTTGATGGAGACAGGAGTGTTGATATAAAAGGAGTGTGTGCATTGCCCAGAGTTGATGTAAACAGGAGTGTGTGCATTGCCGAGATTTGGTGTAAACAGTAGTGTGTGCATTGCCCAGTGTTGATGTAAACGGGAGTGTGTGCATTTCCCAGAGTTGATGTAAACAGGAGTGTCTGCATTACCAAGTGTTGATGTAAACAGCAGTGTGTGCATTGCCCAGTGTTGAGGTAAACAGGAGTGTGTGCATTACCCAGTGTTGTTGTAAACAGGAGTGTGTGCATTGCCAAGTGTTGATGTAAACAGGAGTGTGTGCATTACCCAGTGTTGATGTAAACAGGATTGTGTGCATTGCCCAGTGTTGATGTAAAGAGGAGTGTGTGCATTGCCCAGTGTTGATGTAAACGGGAATGTGTGCAATACCCAGTTTTGATGTAAACAGGAGTGTCTGCATTGCATCAAGTTGATTTAAGCAGGAGTGTGTGCATTTCCCAGAGTTGATGTAAACAGGAGTGTGTGCATTGCCGAGATTTGGTGTAAACAGTAGTGTGTGCATTGCCCAGTGTTGATGTAAACGGGACTGTGTGCATTACCCAGCTTTGATGTAAACAGGAGTGAGCGCATTGCCAGAGTTGATGTAAAAGGAGTTTATGCATTACCCAGTGTTGATGTAAACAGGAGTGTCTGCATTGCCCAGCGTTGAATTAAACAGCAGTGTGTGAATTGCCCAGTGTTGATGTAAACAGTAGTGTGTGCATTGTCAAATTTTGCTGGAAACAGGACTGTTTGCTTTGCCCATAGTTGTTGTAAACAATAGTGTTTGGATTGACCAGTATTAATGTAAACAGGAGTGTGAGCATTGCCCAGTGTTGATGTAAACAGGAGTGTCTGCATTACCCAGCGTTAATGTAAACATGTGTGTGTGCATTGCCCAGTGTTGATGTAAACAGTAGTGTGTGGATTGGCCAGTGTTCATGTAAACAGGAGTGTGTGCATTACCCAGTGTTGATGTAAACAGGAGTGTCTGAATTGCCAAGGGTTGATGTCAACAGGAGTATGTGCATTGCCCAGTGTTGTTGTAAACAGGAGTGTGTGCATTCCCAGTGTTGTTGTAAACAGGAGTATGTGCATTGCCCAGTGTTGTTGTAAACAGGAGTATGTGCATTTCCCAGTGTTGATGTAAACAGGAGTACGTGCATTGCCCAGTGTTGAAGTAAACCCCAGTGAGCGCATTACCAAGTGTTGATGTAAACAGGAGAGTGTGCATTACCAAGTGTTGATGTAAACAGGAGTGTGTGCATTACCCAGTGTTGATGTAAACATGTGTGTGTGCATTGCCCAGTGTTGATGTAAACAGTAGTGTGTGGATTGGCCTGTGTTCATGTAAGCAGGAGAGTGTGCATTGCCCAGTGTTGAAGTAAACAGGAGTGTGTGCATTTTGCAGTGTTGATGAATACAATACTGTGTACATTGTCGAGAGTTGATGTAAACAACAGTGTGTGCATTGCCCAGAGTTGAATTAAACAGGAGTGTGTGCATGTCCCAGTGTTTATGTAAACAGGAGTATGTGAATTGCCCAGTGTTGATGTAAACAGGAGAGTGAGCATTACCAAGTGTTGTTGTTAACAATTGTTTGTGCTTTTCAAGTTTTGATGGAAACAGGAGTGTTTGCTTTGTCCAGAGCTGATGTGAAAAGGTGTTTGTGCATTGCCCAGTGTTGATGTAAACAGGAGTGTCTGAATTGCCAAAGGTTGATGTAAACAGGAGTATGTGCATTTCTCTGTGTGTATGTAAACAGGAGTGTGTGGGTTGCCCAGTGTTCATGTAAACAGGAGTGTGTGCATTGCCCAGTGTTGTTGTAAACAGGTGTGTGTGCAATGCCCAGTGTTGATGTAAACAGGAGTGTGTGCATTGCCCAGTGTTGATGTAAACAGTAGTGTGTGGATTGCCCAGTGTTGATGTAAACTGGGTGCATTGCCCAGTGTTGTTGTAAACAGGACTGTATGCATTACCCAGAGTTGATCTAAACAGGAGTGTGTGCATTACACAGTGTTGAAGTAAACAGGAGTGTGTGCATTGCCCAGTGTTGATGAATACAGTACTGTGTACATTGTCGAGAGTTGATGAAAACAACAGTGTGTGCATTGACCAGAGTTGAATTAAACAGCAGTGTGTGAATTGCCCAGAGTTAATGTAAACAGGAGTGTGTGCATTGCCAGGTTTTGATGCAAACAGGAGTGTTTGCTTTGCCCAGTGTTGAAGTAAACCGCAGTGAGCGCATTACCAAGTTTTGATGTGAACAGGAGTGTGTGCATTACCAAGTGTTGATGTAAACAGGAGTGTGTGCATTACCCAGTGTTGATGTAAACAGGAGTGCGTGCATTGCCCAGTGTTGATGTAAACAGGAGTGTGTGGGTTGCCCAGTGTTCATGTAAACAGGAGTGTGTGCATTGCCCAGTGTTGTTGTAAACAGGTGTGTGTGCAATGCCCAGTGTTGATGTAAACAGGAGTGTGTGCATTTCCCAGTGTTGATGTAAACAGGAGTGTGTGCATTACCCAGTGTTGATGTAAACAGGAGTGTATGCATTGCCCACTGTTGATGTAAACAGGAGTATCTGAATTGCCAAGGGTTGAAATAAACAGGAGTAAGTGAATTGCCCAGTGTTGTTGTAAACAGGAGTGTGTGCACTGCCCAGTGTTGATGTAAACAGGAATGTGTGCATTGCCCAGTGTTTATGTAAAGAGGAGTGTGTGCATTGCCCAGTGTTGATGTAAATGGGAATGTGTGCATTGCCCAGTTTTGATGTAAACAGGAGAGTGTGCTTTGCCCAGTGTTGATGTAAACAGGAGTGTGTGCATTACCCAGTGTTGATGTAAACAGGATTGTGTGCATTGCCCAGTGTTGATGTAAACAGGAGTGTGTGCATTACCCAGTGTTGTTGTAAACAGGAGTCTGTGCATTGCCCAGTGTTGATGTAAACAGGAGTGTGTGCATTACCCAGTGTTGATGTAAACAGGAGTGTGTGCATTGCCCAGTGTTGTTTAAAACAGGAGTGTGTGCATTGCCCAGTGTTGATGTAAACAGGAGTGTGTGCATTACCCAGTTTTGATGTAAACAGGAGTGTGCGCATTGCCCAGATTTGATGTAATAAGCAGGAGTCGGTGCATTGTTAAGTATAGATGCAAACAGGAGTGTGCGCTTTGCCATAGTTGATGTTAAAGGAGTTTGTGCATTTGCCAGTGTTGATGTAAACAGGAGTCTGTGCATTACACAGTGTTGATATAAACCAGAGAGTGTGCATTTTCAAGTTTCGATGGAAACAGGACTGTTTGCTTCGCCCATAGTTGTTGTAAACAATAGTGCTTGGATTGACCAGTATTAATGTAAACAATAATGTGTGCATTGTCCACAGTTGATGTAAACAGGAGTGTCTGCATTGCATCGAGTTGATTTAAACAGGAGTGTGTGCATTGTCCAGAGTTGATGTATACAGGAATGTGTGCATTGCACAAAGTAGATGTAAACAGGTGTGTGTGCATTACCCAGAGTTGTTGTAAAAAGGAGTATGTGCATTGCCCAGTGTTGTTGTAAACAGGAGTGTGTGCATTGCCCAGTGTTTATGTAAAGAGGAGTGTGTGCATTGCCCAGTGTTGATGTAAATAGGAATGTGTGCATTGCCCAGTTTTGATGTAAACAGGAGTGTGTGCATTTCCCAGAGTTGATGTAAACAGGAGTGTGTGCATTACCAGTGTGGATGTAAACAGGAGTCAGTGCATTTCCCAGAGATGATGTAAACTGGAGTGCGTGCATTGTCAAGTTTTGATGGAAACAGAACTGTTTGCTTTGCCCAAATTTGATGTAAACAAGAGTGTGTGCTTTGTCAGTTTTTGATGGAGACAGGAGTGTTTGCATTATCCAGTTTTGATGTGAAAAGGAGTTTGTGCATTGCCCAGAGTTGATATAAAAGGAGTGTGTGCATTGCCCAGTGTTTGTGTAAACAGGAGTGTGTGCATCACCCAGCTTTGATGTAAACAGGAGTGAGCGCATTGCCAGAGTTGATGTAACAGGAGTTTGTGCAGAGTTCATGTAAACAGGAGTGTGTGCATTACACAGTGTTGATGTAAACAGGAGAGTGTGCATTGCCCAGTGTTGAAGTAAACAGGAGTGTGTGCATTACCCAGTGTTGATGTAAACAGGATTGTGTGCATTGCCCAGTGTTGATGTAAACAGGAGTGTGTGCATTACCCAGTGTTGATGTAAACAGGAGTGTGTGCATTGCCCAGTGTTGTTTAAAACAGGAGTGTGTGCATTGCCCAGTGTTGATTTAAACAGGAGTGTGTGCATTGCCCAGTGTTGATGTAAACAGGAGTGTGTGCATTACCCAGTGTTGATGTAAACAGGAGTGTATGCATTGCCCACTGTTGATGTAAACAGGAGTATCTGAATTGCCAAGGGTTGATATAAACAGGAGTAAGTGAATTGCCCAGTGTTGTTGTAAACAGGAGTGTGTGCACTGCCCAGTGTTGATGTAAACAGGAATGTGTGCATTGCCCAGTGTTTATGTAAAGAGGAGTGTGTGCATTGCCCAGTGTTGATGTAAATGGTAATGTGTGCATTGCCCAGTTTTGATGTAAACAGGAGTGTGTGCATTACCAGTGTGGATGTAAACAGGAGTCAGTGCATTTCCCAGAGATAATGTAAACAGGAGTGTGTGCATTGTCAAGTTTTGATGGAAACAGGACTGTTTGCTTTGGGCAAACTTGATGTAAACAAGAGTGTGTACTTTGTCAGTTTTTGATGGAGACAGGAGTGTTGATATAAAAGGAGTGTGTGCATTGCCCAGAGTTGATGTAAACAGGAGTGTGTGCATTGCCGAGATTTGGTGTAAACAGTAGTGTGTGCATTGCCCAGTGTTGATGTAAACGGGAGTGTGTGCATTTCCCAGAGTTGATGTAAACAGGAGTGTCTGCATTACCAAGTGTTGATGTAAACAGCAGTGTGTGCATTGCCCAGTGTTGAGGTAAACAGGAGTGTGTGCATTACCCAGTGTTGTTGTAAACAGGAGTGTGTGCATTGCCAAGTGTTGATGTAAACAGGAGTGTGTGCATTACCCAGTGTTGATGTAAACAGGATTGTGTGCATTGCCCAGTGTTGATGTAAAGAGGAGTGTGTGCATTGCCCAGTGTTGATGTAAACGGGAATGTGTGCAATACCCAGTTTTGATGTAAACAGGAGTGTCTGCATTGCATCAAGTTGATTTAAGCAGGAGTGTGTGCATTTCCCAGAGTTGATGTAAACAGGAGTGTGTGCATTGCCGAGATTTGGTGTAAACAGTAGTGTGTGCATTGCCCAGTGTTGATGTAAACGGGACTGTGTGCATTACCCAGCTTTGATGTAAACAGGAGTGAGCGCATTGCCAGAGTTGATGTAAAAGGAGTTTATGCATTACCCAGTGTTGATGTAAACAGGAGTGTCTGCATTGCCCAGCGTTGAATTAAACAGCAGTGTGTGAATTGCCCAGTGTTGATGTAAACAGTAGTGTGTGCATTGTCAAATTTTGCTGGAAACAGGACTGTTTGCTTTGCCCATAGTTGTTGTAAACAATAGTGTTTGGATTGACCAGTATTAATGTAAACAGGAGTGTGAGCATTGCCCAGTGTTGATGTAAACAGGAGTGTCTGCATTACCCAGCGTTAATGTAAACATGTGTGTGTGCATTGCCCAGTGTTGATGTAAACAGTAGTGTGTGGATTGGCCAGTGTTCATGTAAACAGGAGTGTGTGCATTACCCAGTGTTGATGTAAACAGGAGTGTCTGAATTGCCAAGGGTTGATGTCAACAGGAGTATGTGCATTGCCCAGTGTTGTTGTAAACAGGAGTGTGTGCATTCCCAGTGTTGTTGTAAACAGGAGTATGTGCATTGCCCAGTGTTGTTGTAAACAGGAGTATGTGCATTTCCCAGTGTTGATGTAAACAGGAGTACGTGCATTGCCCAGTGTTGAAGTAAACCCCAGTGAGCGCATTACCAAGTGTTGATGTAAACAGGAGAGTGTGCATTACCAAGTGTTGATGTAAACAGGAGTGTGTGCATTACCCAGTGTTGATGTAAACATGTGTGTGTGCATTGCCCAGTGTTGATGTAAACAGTAGTGTGTGGATTGGCCTGTGTTCATGTAAGCAGGAGAGTGTGCATTGCCCAGTGTTGAAGTAAACAGGAGTGTGTGCATTTTGCAGTGTTGATGAATACAATACTGTGTACATTGTCGAGAGTTGATGTAAACAACAGTGTGTGCATTGCCCAGAGTTGAATTAAACAGGAGTGTGTGCATGTCCCAGTGTTTATGTAAACAGGAGTATGTGAATTGCCCAGTGTTGATGTAAACAGGAGAGTGAGCATTACCAAGTGTTGTTGTTAACAATTGTTTGTGCTTTTCAAGTTTTCATGGAAACAGGAGTGTTTGCTTTGTCCAGAGCTGATGTGAAAAGGTGTTTGTGCATTGCCCAGTGTTGATGTAAACAGGAGTGTCTGAATTGCCAAAGGTTGATGTAAACAGGAGTATGTGCATTTCTCTGTGTGTATGTAAACAGGAGTGTGTGGGTTGCCCAGTGTTCATGTAAACAGGAGTGTGTGCATTGCCCAGTGTTGTTGTAAACAGGTGTGTGTGCAATGCCCAGTGTTGATGTAAACAGGAGTGTGTGCATTGCCCAGTGTTGATGTAAACAGTAGTGTGTGGATTGCCCAGTGTTGATGTAAACTGGGTGCATTGCCCAGTGTTGTTGTAAACAGGACTGTATGCATTACCCAGAGTTGATCTAAACAGGAGTGTGTGCATTACACAGTGTTGAAGTAAACAGGAGTGTGTGCATTGCCCAGTGTTGATGAATACAGTACTGTGTACATTGTCGAGAGTTGATGAAAACAACAGTGTGTGCATTGACCAGAGTTGAATTAAACAGCAGTGTGTGAATTGCCCAGAGTTAATGTAAACAGGAGTGTGTGCATTGCCAGGTTTTGATGCAAACAGGAGTGTTTGCTTTGCCCAGTGTTGAAGTAAACCGCAGTGAGCGCATTACCAAGTTTTGATGTGAACAGGAGTGTGTGCATTACCAAGTGTTGATGTAAACAGGAGTGTGTGCATTACCCAGTGTTGATGTAAACAGGAGTGCGTGCATTGCCCAGTGTTGATGTAAACAGGAGTGTGTGGGTTGCCCAGTGTTCATGTAAACAGGAGTGTGTGCATTGCCCAGTGTTGTTGTAAACAGGTGTGTGTGCAATGCCCAGTGTTGATGTAAACAGGAGTGTGTGCATTTCCCAGTGTTGATGTAAACAGGAGTGTGTGCATTACCCAGTGTTGATGTAAACAGGAGTGTATGCATTGCCCACTGTTGATGTAAACAGGAGTATCTGAATTGCCAAGGGTTGAAATAAACAGGAGTAAGTGAATTGCCCAGTGTTGTTGTAAACAGGAGTGTGTGCACTGCCCAGTGTTGATGTAAACAGGAATGTGTGCATTGCCCAGTGTTTATGTAAAGAGGAGTGTGTGCATTGCCCAGTGTTGATGTAAATGGGAATGTGTGCATTGCCCAGTTTTGATGTAAACAGGAGTGTGTGCATTTCCCAGAGTTGATGTAAACAGGAGTGTGTGCATTACCAGTGTGGATGTAAACAGGAGTCAGTGCATTTCCCAGAGATAATGTAAACAGGAGTGTGTGCATTGTCAAGTTTTGATGGAAACAGGACTGTTTGCTTTGGGCAAACTTGATGTAAACAAGAGTGTGTGCTTTGTCAGTTTTTGATGGAGACAGGAGTGTTGATGTAAACAGGAGTGTGTGCATTGCCGAGATTTGGTGTAAACAGTAGTCTGTGCATTGCCCAGTGTTGATGTAAACGGGAGTGTGTGCATTTCCCAGAGTTGATGTAAACAGGAGTGTCTGCATTACCAAGTGTTGATGTAAACAGCAGTGTGTGCATTGCCCAGTGTTGAGGTAAACAGGAGTGTGTGCATTACCCAGTGTTGTTGTAAACAGGAGTGTGTGCATTGCCAAGTGTTGATGTAAACAGGAGTGTGTGCATTACCCAGTGTTGATGTAAACAGGATTGTGTGCATTGCCCAGTGTTGATGTAAAGAGGAGTGTGTGCATTGCCCAGTGTTGATGTAAACGGGAATGTGTGCAATACCCAGTTTTGATGTAAACAGGAGTGTCTGCATTGCATCGAGTTGATTTAAGCAGGAGTGTGTGCATTTCCCAGAGTTGATGTAAACAGGAGTGTGTGCATTGCCGAGATTTGGTGTAAACAGTAGTGTGTGCATTGCCCAGTGTTGATGTAAACGGGACTGTGTGCATTACCCAGCTTTGATGTAAACAGGAGTGAGCGCATTGCCAGAGTTGATGTAAAAGGAGTTTATGCATTACCCAGTGTTGATGTAAACAGGAGTGTCTGCATTGCCCAGCGTTGAAATAAACAGCAGTGTGTGAATTGCCCAGTGTTGATGTAAACAGTAGTGTGTGCATTGTCAAATTTTGCTGGAAACAGGATTGTTTGCTTTGCCCATAGTTGTTGTAAACAATAGTGTTTGGATTGACCAGTATTAATGTAAACAGGAGTGTGAGCATTGCCCAGTGTTGATGTAAACAGTAGTGTGTGGATTGGCCAGTGTTCATGTAAACAGGAGTGTGTGCATTACCCAGTGTTGATGTAAACAGGAGTGTGTGCATTGCCCAGTGTTGATGTAAACAGGAGTGTCTGAATTGCCAAGGGTTGATGTCAACAGGAGTATGTGCATTGCCCAGTGTTGCTGTAAACAGGAGTGTGTGCATTCCCAGTGTTGTTGTAAACAGGAGTATGTGCATTGCCCAGTGTTGTTGTAAACAGGAGTATGTGCATTTCCCAGTGTTGATGTAAACAGGAGTACGTGCATTGCCCAGTGTTGTTGTAAACAGGAGTGTGTGCATTGCCCAGTGTTGAAGTAAACCCCAGTGAGCGCATTACCAAGTGTTGATGTAAGCAGGAGAGTGTGCATTACCAAGTGTTGATGTAAACAGGAGTGTGTGCATTACCCAGTGTTGATGTAAACATGTGTGTGTGCATTGCCCAGTGTTGATGTAAACAGTAGTGTGTGGATTGGCCTGTGTTCCTGTAAGCAGGAGAGTGTGCATTGCCCAGTGTTGAAGTAAACAGGAGTGTGTGCATTTTGCAGTGTTGATGAATACAATACTGTGTACATTGTCGAGAGTTGATGTAAACAACAGTGTGTGCATTGCCCAGAGTTGAATTAAACAGGAGTGTGTGCATGTCCCAGTGTTTATGTAAACAGGAGTATGTGAATTGCCCATTGTTGATGTAAACAGGAGAGTGAGCATTACCAAGTGTTGTTGTTAACAATTGTTTGTGCTTTTCAAGTTTTGATGGAAACAGGAGTGTTTGCTTTGTCCAGAGCTGATGTGAAAAGGTGTTTGTGCATTGCCCAGTGTTGATGTAAACAGGAGTGTCTGAATTGCCAAAGGTTGATGTAAACAGGAGTATGTGCATTTCTCTGTGTGTATGTAAACAGGAGTGTGTGGGTTGCCCAGTGTTGATGTAAACAGGAGTGTGTGCATTGCCCAGTGTTGATTTAAACAGTAGTGTGTGGATTGCCCAGAGTTGATGTAAACAGGACTGGGTGCATTGCCCAGTGTTGTTGTAAACAGGACTATGTGCATTACCCAGAGTTGATCTAAACAGGAGTGTGTGCATTACACAGTGTTGAAGTAAACAGGGGTGTGTGCATTTTGCAGTGTTGATGAATACAGTACTGTGTACATTGTCGAGAGTTGATGAAAACAACAGTGTGTGCATTGCCCAGAGTTGAATTAAACAGCAGTGTGTGAATTGCCCAGAGTTAATGTAAACAGGAGTGTGTGCATTGCCAAGTGTTGATGGAAACAGGAGTGTTTGCTTTGTCCAGAGCTGATGTGAAAAGGTGTTTGTGCATTGCCCAGTATTGATGTAAACAGGAGTGTCTGAATTGCCAAGGGTTGATGTAAACAGGAGTATGTGCATTTCTCTGTGTGTATGTAAACAGGAGGGTGTGCATTGCCCAGTGTTGATGTAAACAGGAGTGTGTGCATTACCCAGAGTTGATGTAAACAGGAGTGTGTGCATTGCCCAGTGTTGATGTAAACAGGAGTGTGTGCATTGCCCAGTGTTGATTTAAACAGTAGTGTGTGGATTGCCCAGAGTTGATGTAAACAGGACTGGGTGCATTGCCCAGTGTTGTTGTAAACAGGACTATGTGCATTACCCAGAGTTGATCTAAACAGGAGTGTGTGCATTACACAGTGTTGAAGTAAACAGGGGTGTGTGCATTTTGCAGTGTTGATGAATACAGTACTGTGTACATTGTCGAGAGTTGATGAAAACAACAGTGTGTGCATTGCCCAGAGTTGAATTAAACAGCAGTGTGTGAATTGCCCAGAGTTAATGTAAACAGGAGTGTGTGCATTGCCAAGTGTTGATGGAAACAGGAGTGTTTGCTTTGTCCAGAGCTGATGTGAAAAGGTGTTTGTGCATTGCCCAGTATTGATGTAAACAGGAGTGTCTGAATTGCCAAGGGTTGATGTAAACAGGAGTATGTGCATTTCTCTGTGTGTATGTAAACAGGAGGGTGTGCATTGCCCAGTGTTGATGTAAACAGGAGTGTGTGCATTACCCAGAGTTGATGTAAACAGGAGTGTGTGCATTGCCCAGTGTTGATGTAAACAGGAGTGTGTGCATTGCCCAGTGTTGATGTAAACAGGAGTGTGTGCATTGCCCAGTGTTGATGGAAACAGGAGTGTTTGCTTTGTCCAGAGCTGATGTGAAAAGGTGTTTGTGCATTGCCCAGTGTTGATGTAAACAGGAGTGTCTGAATTGCCAAGGGTTGATGTAAACAGTAGTGTGTGAATTGCCCAGTGTTGATGTAAACAGGACTGGGTGCATTGCCAAGTGTTGTTGTAAACAGGACTGTGTGCATTTCCCAGAGTTGATCTAAACAGGATTGTGTGCATTGCCCAGTGTTGATGTAAACAGGAGTGTGTGCATTGCCCAGTGTTGATGTAAACAGGCTTGTGTGCATTGCCCAGTGTTGATGTAAACAGGAGTGTGTGCATTGCCCAGTGTTGATGTAAACAGGCTTGTGTGGGTTGCCCAGTGTTCATGTAAACAGGAGTGTGTGCATTGCCCAGTGTTGTTGTAAACAGGAGTGTGTGCATTGCCAAGGGTTGATGTAAACAGGAGTATTTGCATTTCTCTGTGTGTATGTAAACAGGAGGGTGTGCATTGCCCAGTGTTGATGTAAACAGTAGTGTGTGGATTGCCCAGTGTTGAAGTAAACAGGAGTGTGTGCATTACCCAGAGTTGATGTAAACAGGAGTGTGTGCATTGCCCAGTGTTGATGTAAACAGGATAGTGTGCATTGCCCAGTGTTGATGTAAACAGGAGTGTGTGCATTGCCCAGTGTTATTGTAATCAGGAGTGTGTGCATTGCCCAGTGTTGATGTAAACAGGATAGTGTGCATTGCCCAGTGTTGATGTAAACAGGAGTGTGTGCATTGCCCAGTGTTGTTGTAAACAGGAGTGTGTGCATTGCCCAGTGTTGATGTAAACAGGATAGTGTGCATTGCCCAGTGTTGATGTAAACAGGAGTGTGTGCATTGCCCAGTGTTGATGTAAACAGGCTTGTGTGGGTTCCCCAGTGTTCATGTAAACAGGAGTGTGTGCATTGCCCAGTGTTGTTGTAAACAGGAGTGTGTGCATTGCCCAGTGTTGATGTAAACAGGAGTGTGTGCATTGCCAAGGGTTGATGTAAACAGGAGTATGTGCATTTCTCTGTGTGTATGTAAACAGGTTTTTGTGCATTGACCAGTGTTGATGTAAATAGGAGGGTGTCCATTGCCCAGGGCTGATATTAACATAGTTTGTGCTTTGCCCAGTGTTGATGTAAACAGGAGTGTGTGCATTGCCCAGTGTTGATGTAAACAGGAGTGTGTGCATTGCCAAGTGTTGATGGAAACAGGAGTGTTTGCTTTGTCCAGAGCTGATGTGAAAAGGTGTTTGTGCATTGCCCAGTGTTGATGTAAACAGGAGTGTCTGAATTGCCAAGGGTTGATGTAAACAGGAGTATGTGCATTTCTCTGTGTGTATGTAAACAGGAGGGTGTGCATTGCCCAGTGTTGATGTAAACAGGAGTGTGTGCATTACCCAGAGTTGATGTAAACAGGAGTGTGTGCATTGCCCAGTGTTGATGTAAACAGGAGTGTGTGCATTGCCCAGTGTTGATGTAAACAGGAGTGTGTGCATTGCCCAGTGTTGATGGAAACAGGAGTGTTTGCTTTGTCCAGAGCTGATGTGAAAAGGTGTTTGTGCATTGCCCAGTGTTGATGTAAACAGGAGTGTCTGAATTGCCAAGGGTTGATGTAAACAGTAGTGTGTGAATTGCCCAGTGTTGATGTAAACAGGAGTGTGTGCATTGCCCAGTGTTGATGTAAACAGGAGTGTGTGCATTGCCAAGGGTTGATGTAAACAGGAGTATGTGCATTTCTCTGTGTGTATGTAAACAGGAGGGTGTGCATTGCCCAGTGTTGTTGTAAACAGGAGTGTGTGCATTGCCCTATATTGATGTAAACAGGATTGTGTGCATTGCCCAGTGTTGATGTAAACAGGAGTGTGTGCATTGCCCAGTGTTGATGTAAACAGGCTTGTGTGGGTTGCCCTGTGTTCATGTAAACAGGGGTGTGTGCATTGCCCAGTGTTGTTGTAAACAGGAGTGTGTGCATTACCCAGAGTTGATGTAAACAGGAGTGTGTGCATTGCCCAGTGTTGATGTAAACAGGAGTGTGTGCATTGCCCAGTGTTGATGTAAACAGGAGTGTGTGCATTGCCCAGTGTTGATGGAAACAGGAGTGTTTGCTTTGTCCAGAGCTGATGTGAAAAGGTGTTTGTGCATTGCCCAGTGTTGATGTAAACAGGAGTGTCTGAATTGCCAAGGGTTGATGTAAACAGGAGTATGTGCATTTCTCTGTGTGTATGTAAACAGGAGGGTGTGCATTGCCCAGTGTTGATGTAAACAGGAGTGTGTGCATTACCCAGAGTTGATGTAAACAGGAGTGTGTGCATTGCCCAGTGTTGATGTAAACAGGAGTGTGTGCATTGCCCAGTGTTGATGTAAACAGGAGTGTGTGCATTGCCCAGTGTTGATGGAAACAGGAGTGTTTGCTTTGTCCAGAGCTGATGTGAAAAGGTGTTTGTGCATTGCCCAGTGTTGATGTAAACAGGAGTGTCTGAATTGCCAAGGGTTGATGTAAACAGTAGTGTGTGAATTGCCCAGTGTTGATGTAAACAGGAGTGTGTGCATTACCAAGTGTTGATGTAAACAGGAGTGTGTGCATTACCCAGCGTTGATGTAAACAGGTGTGTGTGCATTGCCCAGTGTTCATGTAAACAGGACTGGGTGCATTGCCAAGTGTTGTTGTAAACAGGACTGTGTGCATTTCCCAGAGTTGATCTAAACAGGATTGTGTGCATTGCCCAGTGTTGATGTAAACAGGAGTGTGTGCATTGCCCAGTGTTGATGTAAACAGGCTTGTGTGCATTGCCCAGTGTTGATGTAAACAGGAGTGTGTGCATTGCCCAGTGTTGATGTAAACAGGCCTGTGTGGGTTGCCCAGTGTTCATGTAAACAGGAGTGTGTGCATTGCCCAGTGTTGTTGTAAACAGGAGTGTGCGCATTGCCCAGTGTTGATGTAAACAGGAGTGTGTGCATTGCCCAGTGTTGATGTAAACAGGATTGTGTGCATTGCCCAGTGTTGATGTAAACAGGAGTGTGTGCATTGCCCAGTGTTGATGTAAACAGGAGTGTGTGCATTGCCAAGGGTTGATGTAAACAGGAGTATGTGCATTTCTCTGTGTGTATGTAAACAGGTTTTTGTGCATTGACCAGTGTTGATGTAAATAGGAGGGTGTCCATTGCCCAGGGCTGATATTAACATAGTTTGTGCTTTGCCCAGTGTTGATGTAAACAGGAGTGTGTGCATTGCCCAGTGTTGATGTAAACAGGAGTGTGTGCATTGCCCAGTGTTGATGGAAACAGGAGTGTTTGCTTTGTCCAGAGCTGATGTGAAAAGGTGTTTGTGCATTGCCCAGTGTTGATGTAAACAGGAGTGTCTGAATTGCCAAGGGTTGATGTAAACAGGAGTATGTGCATTTCTCTGTGTGTATGTAAACAGGAGGGTGTGCATTGCCCAGTGTTGATGTAAACAGGAGTGTGTGCATTACCCAGAGTTGATGTAAACAGGAGTGTGTGCATTGCCCAGTGTTGATGTAAACAGGAGTGTGTGCATTGCCCAGTGTTGATGTAAACAGGAGTGTGTGCATTGCCCAGTGTTGATGGAAACAGGAGTGTTTGCTTTGTCCAGAGCTGATGTGAAAAGGTGTTTGTGCATTGCCCAGTGTTGATGTAAACAGGAGTGTCTGAATTGCCAAGGGTTGATGTAAACAGTAGTGTGTGAATTGCCCAGTGTTGATGTAAACAGCAGTGTGTGCATTACCAAGTGTTGATGTAAACAGGAGTGTGTGCATTACCCAGCGTTGATGTAAACAGGTGAGTGTGCATTGCCCAGTGTTCATGTAAACAGGACTGGGTGCATTGCCAAGTGTTGTTGTAATCAGGACTGTGTGCATTTCCCAGAGTTGATCTAAACAGGATTGTGTGCATTGCCCAGTGTTGATGTAAACAGGAGCGTGTGCATTGCCCAGTGTTGATGTAAACAGGCTTGTGTGCATTGCCCAGTGTTGATGTAAACAGGAGTGTGTGCATTGCCCAGTGTTGATGTAAACAGGCTTGTGTGGGTTGCCCAGTGTTCATGTAAACAGGAGTGTGTGCATTGCCCAGTGTTGTTGTAAACAGGAGTGTGTGCATTGCCCAGTGTTGATGTAAACAGGAGTGTGTGCATTGCCCAGTGTTGATGTAAACAGGATTGTGTGCATTGCCCAGTGTTGATGTAAACAGGAGTGTGTGCATTGCCCAGTGTTGATGTAAACAGGCTTGTGTGGGTTGCCCAGTGTTCATGTAAACAGGGGTGTGTGCATTGCCCAGTGTTGTTGTAAACAGGAGTGTGTGCATTGCCCAGTGTTGATGTAAACAGGAGTGTGTGCATTGCCCAGTGTTGATGTAAACAGGAGTGTGTGCATTGCCAAGGGTTGATGTAAACAGGAGTATGTGCATTTCTCTGTGTGTATGTAAACAGGTTTTTCTGCATTGACCAGTGTTGATGTAAATAGGAGGGTGTCCATTGCCCAGGGCTGATATTAACATAGTTTGTGCTTTGCCCAGTGTTGATATAAACAGGAGTGTGTGCATTGCCCAGTGTTGATGTAAACAGGAGTGTGTGCATTGCCCAGTGTTGATGGAAACAGGAGTGTTTGCTTTGTCCAGAGCTGATGTAAACAGGAGTGTGTGCATTCCCCAGTGTTGATGGAAACAGGAGTGTTTGCTTTGTCCAGAGCTGATGTGAAAAGGTGTTTGTGCATTGCCCAGTGTTGATGTAAACAGGAGTGTCTGAATTGCCAAGGGTTGATGTAAACAGGAGTATGTGCATTTCTCTGTGTGTATGTAAACAGGAGGGTGTGCATTGCCCAGTGTTGATGTAAACAGGAGTGTGTGCATTACCCAGAGTTGATGTAAACAGGAGTGTGTGCATTGCCCAGTGTTGATGTAAACAGGAGTGTGTGCATTGCCCAGTGTTGATGTAAACAGGAGTGTGTGCATTGCCCAGTGTTGATGGAAACAGGAGTGTTTGCTTTGTCCAGAGCTGATGTGAAAAGGTGTTTGTGCATTGCCCAGTGTTGATGTAAACAGGAGTGTCTGAATTGCCAAGGGTTGATGTAAACAGTAGTGTGTGAATTGCCCAGTGTTGATGTAAACAGGAGTGTGTGCATTACCAAGTGTTGATGTAAACAGGAGTGTGTGCAATACCCAGCGTTGATGTAAACAGGTGTGTATGCATTGCCCAGTGTTCATGTAAACAGGACTGGGTGCATTGCCAAGTGTTGTTGTAAACAGGACTGTGTGCATTTCCCAGAGTTGATCTAAACAGGATTGTGTGCATTGCCCAGTGTTGATGTAAACAGGAGTGTGTGCATTGCCCAGTGTTGATGTAAACAGGCTTGTGTGCATTGCCCAGTGTTGATGTAAACAGGAGTGTGTGCATTGCCCAGTGTTGATGTAAACAGGCTTGTGTGGGTTGCCCAGTGTTCATGTAAACAGGAGTGTGTGCATTGCCCAGTGTTGTTGTAAACAGGAGTGTGTGCATTGCCCAGTGTTGATGTAAACAGGAGTGTGTGCATTGCCCAGTGTTGATGTAAACAGGATTGTGTGCATTGCCCAGTGTTGATGTAAACAGGAGTGTGTGCATTGCCCAGTGTTGATGTAAACAGGCTTGTGTTGGTTGCCCAGTGTTCATGTAAACAGGGGTGTGTGCATTGCCCAGTGTTGTTGTAAACAGGAGTGTGTGCATTGCCCAGTGTTGATGTAAACAGGAGTGTGTGCATTGCCCAGTGTTGATGTAAACAGGAGTGTGTGCATTGCCAAGGGTTGATGTAAACAGGAGTATGTGCATTTCTCTGTGTGTATGTAAACAGGTTTTTGTGCATTGACCAGTGTTGATGTAAATAGGAGGGTGTCCATTGCCCAGGGCTGATATTAACATAGTTTGTGCTTTGCCCAGTGTTGATGTAAACAGGAGTGTGTGCATTGCCCAGTGTTGATGTAAACAGGAGTGTGTGCATTGCCCAGTGTTGATGGAAACAGGAGTGTTTGCTTTGTCCAGAGCTGATGTAAACAGGAGTGTGTGCATTGCCCAGTGTTGATGGAAACAGGAGTGTTTGCTTTGTCCAGAGCTGATGTGAAAAGGTGTTTGTGCATTGCCCAGTGTTGATGTAAAAAGGAGTGTCTGAATTGCCAAGGGTTGATGTAAACAGGAGTATGTGCATTTCTCTGTGTGTATGTAAACAGGAGGGTGTGCATTGCCCAGTGTTGATGTAAACAGGAGTGTGTGCATTACCCAGAGTTGATGTAAACAGGAGTGTGTGCATTGCCCAGTGTTGATGTAAACAGGAGTGTGTGCATTGCCCAGTGTTGATGTAAACAGGAGTGTGTGCATTGCCCAGTGTTGATGGAAACAGGAGTGTTTGCTTTGTCCAGAGCTGATGTGAAAAGGTGTTTGTGCATTGCCCAGTGTTGATGTAAACAGGAGTGTCTGAATTGCCAAGGGTTGATGTAAACAGTAGTGTGTGAATTGCCCAGTGTTGATGTAAACAGGAGTGTGTGCATTACCAAGTGTTGATGTAAACAGGAGTGTGTGCATTACCCAGCGTTGATGTAAACAGGTGTGTGTGCATTGCCCAGTGTTCATGTAAACAGGACTGGGTGCATTGCCAAGTGTTGTTGTAAACAGGACTGTGTGCATTTCCCAGAGTTGATCTAAACAGGATTGTGTGCATTGCCCAGTGTTGATGTAAACAGGAGTGTGTGCATTGCCCAGTGTTGATGTAAACAGGCTTGTGTGCATTGCCCAGTGTTGATGTAAACAGGAGTGTGTGCATTGCCCAGTGTTGATGTAAACAGGAGTGTGTGCATTGCCATGGGTTGATGTAAACAGGAGTATGTGCATTTCTCTGTGTGTTTGTAAACAGGAGGGTGTGCATTGCCCAGTGTTGATGTAAACAGGCTTGTGTGGGTTGCCCAGTGTTCATGTAAACAGGAGTGTGTGCATTGCCCAGTGTTGTTGTAAACAGGAGTGTGCGCATTGCCCAGTGTTGATGTAAACAGGAGTGTGTGCATTACCCAGAGTTGATGTAAACAGGAGTGTGTGCATTGCCCAGTGTTGATGTAAACAGGTGTGTGTGCATTGCCCAGTGTTGATGGAAACAGGAGTGTTTGCTTTGTCCAGAGCTGATGTGAAAAGGTGTTTGTGCATTGCCCAGTGTTGATGTAAACAGGAGTGTCTGAATTGCGAAGGGTTGATGTAAACAGTAGTGTGTGAATTGCCCAGTGTTGATGTAAACAGGAGTGTGTGCATTACCAAGTGTTGATGTAAACAGGAGTGTGTGCATTACCCAGCGTTGATGTAAACATGTGTGTGTGCATTGCCCAGTGTTGATGTAAACAGGACTGGGTGCATTGCCAAGTGTTGTTGTAAACAGGACTGTGTGCATTACCCAGAGTTGATCTAAACAGGATTGTGTGCATTACCCAGTGTTGATGTAAACAGGAGTGTGTGCATTGCCCAGTGTTGTTGTAAACAGGAGTGTGTGCCTTGCCCAGTGTTGATGTAAACAGGAGTGTGTGCATTGCCCAGTGTTGATGTAAACAGGAGTGTCTGAATTGCCAAAGGTTGATGTAAACAGGACTGTGTGCATTACCCAGAGTTGATCTAAACAGGAGTGTGTGCATTACACAATGTTGAAGTAAACAGGAGTGTGTGCATTTTGCAGTGTTGATGAATACAGTACTGTGTACATTGTCGAGAGTTGATGAAAACAACAGTGTGTGCATTGCCCAGAGTTGAATTAAAGAGCTGTGTGTGAATTGCCCAGAGTTAATGTAAACAGGAGTGTGTGCATTGCCAGGTTTTGATGCAAACAGGAGTGTTTGCTTTGGCCAGTGTTGAAGTAAACCGCAGTGAGCGCATTACCAAGTGTTGATGTAAAGAGGAGTGTGTGCATTACCAAGTGTTGATGTAAACAGGAGTGTGTGCATTACCCAGTGTTGATGTAAACATGTGTGTGTGCATTGCCCAGTGTTGATGTAAACAGTATTCTGTGGATTGGCCAGTATTCTTGTAAACAGGAGTGTGTGCATTGCCCAGTGTTGATGTAAACAGGAGTGTGTGCATTGCCCAGTGTTGATGTAAACAGGAGTGTGTGCATTGCCAAGGGTTGATGTAAACAGGAGTATGTGCATTTCTCTGTGTGTATGTAAACAGGAGGGTGTGCATTGCCCAGTGTTGATGTAAACAGTAGTGTGTGGATTGCCCAGTGTTGATGTAAACAGGAGTGTGTGCATTACCCAGAGTGAATGTAAACAGGAGTGTGTGCATTGCCCAGTGCTGATGTAAACAGGAGTGTGTGCATTGCCAAGGGTTGATGTAAACAGTAGTGTGTGAATTGCCCAGTGTGGATGTAAACAGGAGTGTGTGCATTACCAAGTGTTGATGTAAACAGGAGTGTGTGCATTACCCAGCGTTGATGTAAACAGGATTGTGTGCATTGCCCAGTGTTGATGTAAACAGGAGTGTGTGCATTGCCCAGTGTTGATGTAAACAGGCTTGTGTGGGTTCCCCAGTGTTCAGGTAAACAGGAGGGTGTGCATTGCCCAGTGTTGATGTAAACAGTAGTGTGTAGATTGTGCAGTGTTGATGTAAACAGGAGTGTGTGCATTGCCCAGTGTTGATGTAAACAGGAGTGTGTGCATTGCCCAGTGTTGATGTAAACAGGAGTGTGTGCATTGCCAAGGGTTGATGTAAACAGGAGTATGTGCATTTCTCTGTGTGTATGTAAACAGGAGGGTGTGCATTGCCCAGTGTAAATGTAAACAGGAGTGTGTGCATTGCCCAGTGTTGATGTAAACAGGAGTGTGTGCATTGCCCAGTGTTGATGTAAACAGGCTTGTGTGGGTTCCCCAGTGTTCAGGTAAACAGGAGTGTGTGCATTGCCCAGTGTTGTTGTAAACAGGAGTGTGTGCATTGCCCAGTGTTGATGTAAACAGGAGTGTGTGCATTGCCAAGGGTTGATGTAAACAGGAGTATGTGCATTTCTCTGTGTGTATGTAAACAGGAGGGTGTGCATTGCCCAGTGTTGATGTAAACAGTAGTGTGTAGATTGCGCAGTGTTGATGTAAACAGGAGTGTGTGCATTGCCCAGTGTTGATGTAAACAGGAGTGTGTGCATTGCCCAGTGTTGATGTAAACAGGAGTGTGTGCATTGCCAAGGGTTGATGTAAACAGGAGTATGTGCATTTCTCTGTGTGTATGTAAACAGGAGGGTGTGCATTGCCCAGTGTAAATGTAAACAGGAGTGTGTGCATTGCCCAGAGTTGATGTAAATGGGAATGTGTGCAATACCCAGTTTTGATGTAAACAGGAGTGTCTGCATTGCATCGAGTTGATTTAAGCAGGAGTGTGTGCATTTCCCAGAGTTGATGTAAACAGGAGTGTGTGCATTGCCGAAATTTGGTGTAAACAGTAGTGTGTGCATTGCCCAGTGTTGATGTGAACGGGACTGTGTGCATTACCCAGCTTTGATGTAAACAGGAGTGAGCGCATTGCCAGAGTTGATGTAAAAGGATTTTATGCATTACCCAGTGTTGATGTAAACATGAGTGTCTGCATTGCCCAGCGTTGAATTAAACAGCAGTGTGTGAATTGCCCAGTGTTGATGTAAACAGTAGTGTGTGCATTGTCAAATTTTGCTGGAAACAGGACTGTTTGCTTTGCCCATAGTTGTTGTAAACAATAGTGTTTGGATTGACCAGTATTAATGTAAACAGGAGTGTGTGCATTGCCCAGTGTTGATGTAAACAGGAGTGTCTGCATTACCCAGCGTTGATGTAAACATGTGTGTGTGCATTGCCCAGTGTTGATGTAAACAGTAGTGTGTGGATTGGCCAGTGTTCATGTAAACAGGAGTGTGTGCATTACCCAGTGTTGATGTAAACAGGAGTGTGTGCATTGCCCAGTGTTGATGTAAACAGGAGTGTCTGAATTGCCAAGGGTTGATGTCAACAGGAGTATGTGCATTGTCCAGTGTTGTTGTAAACAGGAGTGTGTGCATTCCCAGTGTTGATGTAAACAGGAGTGTGTGCATTACCCAGTGTTGATGTAAACATGTGTGTGTGCATTGCCCAGTGTTGATGTAAACAGTAGTGTGTGGATTTTGCAGTGTTGATGAATACAATACTGTGTACATTGTCGAGAGTTGATGTAAACAACAGTGTGTGCATTGCCCAGAGTTGAATTAAACAGGAGTGTGAGCATGTCCCAGTGTTTATGTAAACAGGAGTATGTGAATTGCCCAGTGTTGATGTAAACAGGAGAGTGAGCATTACCATGTGTTGTTGTTAACAATTGTTTGTGCTTTTCAAGTTTTGATGGAAACAGGAGTGTTTGCTTTGTCCAGAGCTGATGTGAAAAGGTGTTTGTGCATTGCCCAGTGTTGAAGTAAACAGGCTTGTGTGCATTGCCCAGTGTTGATGTAAACAGGATTGTGTGCATTGCCCAGTGTTGATGTAAACAGGCTTGTGTGGGTTGCCCAGTGTTCATGTAAACAGGGGTGTGTGCATTGCCCAGTGTTGTTGTAAACAGGAGTGTGTGCATTGCCCAGTGTTGATGTAAACAGGAGTGTGTGCATTGCCCAGTGTTGATGTAAACAGGAGTGTGTGCATTGCCCAGTGTTGATGTAAACAGGAGTGTGTGCATTGCCAAGGGTTGATGTAAACAGGAGTATGTGCATTTCTCTGTGTGTATGTAAACAGGTTTTTGTGCATTGACCAGTGTTGATGTAAATAGGAGGGTGTCCATTGCCCAGGGCTGATATTAACATAGTTTGTGCTTTGCCCAGTGTTGATGTAAACAGGAGTGTGTGCATTGCCCAGTGTTGATGTAAACAGGAGTGTGTGCATTGCCCAGTGTTGATGGAAACAGGAGTGTTTGCTTTGTCCAGAGCTGATGTGAAAAGGTGTTTGTGCATTGCCCAGTGTTGATGTAAACAGGAGTGTCTGAATTGCCAAGGGTTGATGTAAACAGGAGTATGTGCATTTCTCTGTGTGTATGTAAACAGGAGGGTGTGCATTGCCCAGTGTTGATGTAAACAGGAGTGTGTGCATTACCCAGAGTTGATGTAAACAGGAGTGTGTGCATTGCCCAGTGTTGATGTAAACAGGAGTGTGTGCATTGCCCAGTGTTGATGTAAACAGGAGTGTGTGCATTGCCCAGTGTTGATGGAAACAGGAGTGTTTGCTTTGTCCAGAGCTGATGTGAAAAGGTGTTTGTGCATTGCCCAGTGTTGATGTAAACAGGAGTGTCTGAATTGCCAAGGGTTGATGTAAACAGTAGTGTGTGAATTGCCCAGTGTTGATGTAAACAGCAGTGTGTGCATTACCAAGTGTTGATGTAAACAGGAGTGTGTGCATTACCCAGCGTTGATGTAAACAGGTGTGTGTGCATTGCCCAGTGTTCATGTAAACAGGACTGGGTGCATTGCCAAGTGTTGTTGTAAACAGGACTGTGTGCATTTCCCAGAGTTGATCTAAACAGGATTGTGTGCATTGCCCAGTGTTGATGTAAACAGTAGTGTGTGGATTTTGCAGTGTTGATGAATACAATACTGTGTACATTGTCGAGAGTTGATGTAAACAACAGTGTGTGCATTGCCCAGAGTTGAATTAAACAGGAGTGTGAGCATGTCCCAGTGTTGATGTAAACAGGAGTGTGTGCATTGCCCAGTGTTGTTGTAAACAGGAGTGTGTGCCTTGCCCAGTGTTGATGTAAACAGGAGTGTGTGCATTGCCCAGTGTTGATGTAAACAGGAGTGTCTGAATTGCCAAAGGTTGATGTAAACAGGACTGTGTGCATTACCCAGAGTTGATCTAAACAGGAGTGTGTGCATTACACAGTGTTGAAGTAAACAGGAGTGTGTGCATTTTGCAGTGTTGATGAATACAGTACTGTGTACATTGTCGAGAGTTGATGAAAACAACAGTGTGTGCATTGCCCAGAGTTGAATTAAAGAGCTGTGTGTGAATTGCCCAGAGTTAATGTAAACAGGAGTGTGTGCATTGCCAGGTTTTGATGCAAACAGGAGTGTTTCCATTGGCCAGTGTTGAAGTAAACCGCAGTGAGCGCATTACCAAGTGTTGATGTAAAGAGGAGTGTGTGCATTACCAAGTGTTGATGTAAACAGGAGTGTGTGCATTACCCAGTGTTGATGTAAACATGTGTGTGTGCATTGCCCAGTGTTGATGTAAACAGTATTCTGTGGATTGGCCAGTATTCTTGTAAACAGGAGTGTGTGCATTGCCCAGTGTTGATGTAAACAGGAGTGTGTGCATTGCCCAGTGTTGATGTAAACAGGAGTGTGTGCATTGCCAAGGGTTGATGTAAACAGGAGTATGTGCATTTCTCTGTGTGTATGTAAACAGGAGGGTGTGCATTGCCCAGTGTTGATGTAAACAGTAGTGTGTGGATTGCCCAGTGTTGATGTAAACAGGAGTGTGTGCATTACCCAGAGTGAATGTAAACAGGAGTGTGTGCATTGCCCAGTGTTGATGTAAACAGGAGTGTGTGCATTGCCAAGGGTTGATGTAAACAGTAGTGTGTGAATTGCCCAGTGTGGATGTAAACAGGAGTGTGTGCATTACCAAGTGTTGATGTAAACAGGAGTGTGTGCATTACCCAGCGTTGATGTAAACAGGATTGTGTGCATTGCCCAGTGTTGATGTAAACAGGAGTGTGTGCATTGCCCAGTGTTGATGTAAACAGGCTTGTGTGGGTTCCCCAGTGTTCAGGTAAACAGGAGTGTGTGCATTGCCCAGTGTTGTTGTAAACAGGAGTGTGTGCATTGCCCAGTGTTGATGTAAACAGGAGTGTGTGCATTGCCAAGGGTTGATGTAAACAGGAGTATGTGCATTTCTCTGTGTGTATGTAAACAGGAGGGTGTGCATTGCCCAGTGTTGATGTAAACAGTAGTGTGTAGATTGCGCAGTGTTGATGTAAACAGGAGTGTGTGCATTGCCCAGTGTTGATGTAAACAGGAGTGTGTGCATTGCCCAGTGTTGATGTAAACAGGAGTGTGTGCATTGCCAAGGGTTGATGTAAACAGGAGTATGTGCATTTCTCTGTGTGTATGTAAACAGGAGGGTGTGCATTGCCCAGTGTAAATGTAAACAGGAGTGTGTGCATTGCCCAGTGTTGATGTAAACAGGAGTGTGTGCATTGCCCAGTGTTGATGTAAACAGGCTTGTGTGGGTTCCCCAGTGTTCAGGTAAACAGGAGTGTGTGCATTGCCCAGTGTTGTTGTAAACAGGAGTGTGTGCATTGCCCAGTGTTGATGTAAACAGGAGTGTGTGCATTGCCAAGGGTTGATGTAAACAGGAGTATGTGCATTTCTCTGTGTGTATGTAAACAGGAGGGTGTGCATTGTCCAGTGTTGATGTAAACAGTAGTGTGTAGATTGCGCAGTGTTGATGTAAACAGGAGTGTGTGCATTGCCCAGTGTTGATGTAAACAGGAGTGTGTGCATTGCCCAGTGTTGATGTAAACAGGAGTGTGTGCATTGCCAAGGGTTGATGTAAACAGGAGTATGTGCATTTCTCTGTGTGTATGTAAACAGGAGGGTGTGCATTGCCCAGTGTAAATGTAAACAGGAGTGTGTGCATTGCCCAGTGTTGATGTAAATGGGAATGTGTGCAATACCCAGTTTTGATGTAAACAGGAGTGTCTGCATTGCATCGAGTTGATTTAAGCAGGAGTGTGTGCATTTCCCAGAGTTGATGTAAACAGGAGTGTGTGCATTGCCGAGATTTGGTGTAAACAGTAGTGTGTGCATTGCCCAGTGTTGATGTGAACGGGACTGTGTGCATTACCCAGCTTTGATGTAAACAGGAGTGAGCGCATTGCCAGAGTTGATGTAAAAGGAGTTTATGCATTACCCAGTGTTGATGTAAACATGAGTGTCTGCATTGCCCAGCGTTGAATTAAACAGCAGTGTGTGAATTGCCCAGTGTTGATGTAAACAGTAGTGTGTGCATTGTCAAATTTTGCTGGAAACAGGACTGTTTGCTTTGCCCATAGTTGTTGTAAACAATAGTGTTTGGATTGACCAGTATTAATGTAAACAGGAGTGTGTGCATTGCCCAGTGTTGATGTAAACAGGAGTGTCTGCATTACCCAGCGTTGATGTAAACATGTGTGTGTGCATTGCCCAGTGTTGATGTAAACAGTAGTGTGTGGATTGGCCAGTGTTCATGTAAACAGGAGTGTGTGGATTGGCCAGTGTTCATGTAAACAGGAGTGTGTGCATTACCCAGTGTTGATGTAAACAGGAGTGTGTGCATTGCCCAGTGTTGATGTAAACAGGAGTGTCTGAATTGCCAAGGGTTGATGTCAACAGGAGTATGTGCATTGTCCAGTGTTGTTGTAAACAGGAGTGTGTGCATTCCCAGTGTTGATGTAAACAGGAGTGTGTGCATTACCCAGTGTTGATGTAAACATGTGTGTGTGCATTGCCCAGTGTTGATGTAAACAGTAGTGTGTGGATTTTGCAGTGTTGATGAATACAATACTGTGTACATTGTCGAGAGTTGATGTAAACAACAGTGTGTGCATTGCCCAGAGTTGAATTAAACAGGAGTGTGAGCATGTCCCAGTGTTTATGTAAACAGGAGTATGTGAATTGCCCAGTGTTGATGTAAACAGGAGAGTGAGCATTACCATGTGTTGTTGTTAACAATTGTTTGTGCTTTTCAAGTTTTGATGGAAACAGGAGTGTTTGCTTTGTCCAGAGCTGATGTGAAAAGTTGTTTGTGCATTGCCCAGTGTTGATGTAAACAGGCTTGTGTGCATTGCCCAGTGTTGATGTAAACAGGATTGTGTGCATTGCCCAGTGTTGATGTAAACAGGAGTGTGTGCATTGCCAAGGGTTGATGTAAACAGGAGTATGTGCATTTCTCTGTGTGTATGTAAACAGGAGGGTGTGCATTGCCCAGTGTTGATGTAAACAGTAGTGTGTAGATTGCGCAGTGTTGATGTAAACAGGAGTGTGTGCATTGCCCAGTGTTGATGTAAACAGGAGTGTGTGCATTGCCAAGGGTTGATGTAAACAGGAGTATGTGCATTTCTCTGTGTGTATGTAAACAGGAGGGTGTGCATTGCCCAGTGTAAATGTAAACAGGAGTGTGTGCATTGCCCAGTGTTGATGTAAATGGGAATGTGTGCAATACCCAGTTTTGATGTAAACAGGAGTGTCTGCATTGCATCGAGTTGATTTAAGCAGGAGTGTGTGCATTTCCCAGAGTTGATGTAAACAGGAGTCTGTGCATTGCCGAGATTTGGTGTAAACAGTAGTGTGTGCATTGCCCAGTGTTGATGTGAACGGGACTGTGTGCATTACCCAGCTTTGATGTAAACAGGAGTGTGTGCATTACCCAGTGTTGATGTAAACAGGAGTGTGTGCATTGCCAAGGGTTGATGTAAACAGGAGTATGTGCATTTCTCTGTGTGTATGTAAACAGGAGGGTGTGCATTGCCCAGTGTTGATGTAAACAGTAGTGTGTAGATTGCGCAGTGTTGATGTAAACAGGAGTGTGTGCATTGCCCAGTGTTGATGTAAACAGGAGTGTGTGCATTGCCAAGGGTTGATGTAAACAGGAGTATGTGCATTTCTCTGTGTGTATGTAAACAGGAGGGTGTGCATTGCCCAGTGTAAATGTAAACAGGAGTGTGTGCATTGCCCAGTGTTGATGTAAATGGGAATGTGTGCAATACCCAGTTTTGATGTAAACAGGAGTGTCTGCATTGCATCGAGTTGATTTAAGCAGGAGTGTGTGCATTTCCCAGAGTTGATGTAAACAGGAGTGTGTGCATTGCCGAGATTTGGTGTAAACAGTAGTGTGTGCATTGCCCAGTGTTGATGTGAACGGGACTGTGTGCATTACCCAGCTTTGATGTAAACAGGAGTGAGCGCATTGCCAGAGTTGATGTAAAAGGAGTTTATGCATTACCCAGTGTTGATGTAAACATGAGTGTCTGCATTGCCCAGCGTTGAATTAAACAGCAGTGTGTGAATTGCCCAGTGTTGATGTAAACAGTAGTGTGTGCATTGTCAAATTTTGCTGGAAACAGGACTGTTTGCTTTGCCCATAGTTGTTGTAAACAATAGTGTTTGGATTGACCAGTATTAATGTAAACAGGAGTGTGTGCATTGCCCAGTGTTGATGTAAACAGGAGTGTCTGCATTACCCAGCGTTGATGTAAACATGTGTGTGTGCATTGCCCAGTGTTGATGTAAACAGTAGTGTGTGGATTGGCCAGTGTTCATGTAAACAGGAGTGTGTGCATTACCCAGTGTTGATGTAAACAGGAGTGTGTGCATTGCCCAGTGTTGATGTAAACAGGAGTGTCTGAATTGCCAAGGGTTGATGTCAACAGGAGTATGTGCATTGTCCAGTGTTGTTGTAAACAGGAGTGTGTGCATTCCCAGTGTTGATGTAAACAGGAGTGTGTGCATTACCCAGTGTTGATGTAAACATGTGTGTGTGCATTGCCCAGTGTTGATGTAAACAGTAGTGTGTGGATTTTGCAGTGTTGATGAATACAATACTGTGTACATTGTCGAGAGTTGATGTAAACAACAGTGTGTGCATTGCCCAGAGTTGAAATAAACAGGAGTGTGAGCATGTCCCAGTGTTTATGTAAACAGGAGTATGTGAATTGCCCAGTGTTGATGTAAACAGGAGAGTGAGCATTACCATGTGTTGTTGTTAACAATTGTTTGTGCTTTTCAAGTTTTGATGGAAACAGGAGTGTTTGCTTTGTCCAGAGCTGATGTGAAAAGGTGTTTGTGCATTGCCCAGTGTTGATGTAAACAGGCTTGTGTGCATTGCCCAGTGCTGATGTAAACAGGATTGTGTGCATTGCCCAGTGTTGATGTAAACAGGAGTGTGTGCATTGCCAAGGGTTGATGTAAACAGGAGTATGTGCATTTCTCTGTGTGTATGTAAACAGGAGGGTGTGCATTGCCCAGTGTTGATGTAAACAGTAGTGTGTAGATTGCGCAGTGTTGATGTAAACAGGAGTGTGTGCATTGCCCAGTGTTGATGTAAACAGGAGTGTGTGCATTGCCAAGGGTTGATGTAAACAGGGGTATGTTCATTTCTCTGTGTGTATGTAAACAGGAGAGTGTGCATTGCCCAGTGTAAATGTAAACAGGAGTGTGTGCATTGCCCAGTGTTGATGTAAATGGGAATGTGTGCAATACCCAGTTTTGATGTAAACAGGAGTGTCTGCATTGCATCGAGTTGATTTAAGCAGGAGTGTGTGCATTTCCCAGAGTTGATGTAAACAGGAGTCTGTGCATTGCCGAGATTTGGTGTAAACAGTAGTGTGTGCATTGCCCAGTGTTGATGTGAACGGGACTGTGTGCATTACCCAGCTTTGATGTAAACAGGAGTGAGCGCATTGCCAGAGTTGATGTAAAAGGAGTTTATGCATTACCCAGTGTTGATGTAAACATGAGTGTCTGCATTGCCCAGCGTTGAATTAAACAGCAGTGTGTGAATTGCCCAGTGTTGATGTAAACAGTAGTGTGTGCATTGTCAAATTTTGCTGGAAACAGGACTGTTTGCTTTGCCCATAGTTGTTGTAAACAATAGTGTTTGGATTGACCAGTATTAATGTAAACAGGAGTGTGTGCATTGCCCAGTGTTGATGTAAACAGGAGTGTCTGCATTACCCAGCGTTGATGTAAACATGTGTGTGTGCATTGCCCAGTGTTGATGTAAACACTAGTGTGTGGATTGGCCAGTGTTCATGTCAACAGGAGTGTGTGCATTGCCCAGTGTTGTTGTAAACAGGAGTGTGTGCATTGCCCAGTTTTGATGTAAACAGGATTGTGTGCATTGCTCAGTGTTGATGTAAACAGGAGTGTGTGCATTACCAAGTGTTGATGTAAACAGGAGTGTGTGCATTACCCAGTGTTGATGTAAACAGGAGTGTGTGCATTGCCAAGGGTTGATGTAAACAGGTGTATGTGCATTTCTCTGTGTGTATGTAAACAGGAGGGTGTGCATTGCCCAGTGTTGATGTAAACAGTAGTGTGTAGATTGCGCAGTGTTGATGTAAACAGGAGTGTGTGCATTGCCCAGTGTTGATGTAAACAGGAGTGTGTGCATTGCCAAGGGTTGATGTAAACAGGAGTATGTGCATTTCTCTGTGTGTATGTAAACAGGAGGGTGTGCATTGCCCAGTGTAAATGTAAACAGGAGTGTGTGCATTGCCCAGTGTTGATGTAAATGGGAATGTGTGCAATACCCAGTTTTGATGTAAACAGGAGTGTCTGCATTGCATCGAGTTGATTTAAGCAGGAGTGTGTGCATTTCCCAGAGTTGATGTAAACAGGAGTGTGTGCATTGCCGAGATTTGGTGTAAACAGTAGTGTGTGCATTGCCCAGTGTTGATGTGAACGGGACTGTGTGCATTACCCAGCTTTGATGTAAACAGGAGTGAGCGCATTGCCAGAGTTGATGTAAAAGGAGTTTATGCATTACCCAGTGTTGATGTAAACATGAGTGTCTGCATTGCCCAGCGTTGAATTAAACAGCAGTGTGTGAATTGCCCAGTGTTGATGTAAACAGTAGTGTGTGCATTGTCAAATTTTGCTGGAAACAGGACTGTTTGCTTTGCCCATAGTTGTTGTAAACAATAGTGTTTGGATTGACCAGTATTAATGTAAACAGGAGTGTGTGCATTGCCCAGTGTTGATGTAAACAGGAGTGTCTGCATTACCCAGCGTTGATGTAAACATGTGTGTGTGCATTGCCCAGTGTTGATGTAAACAGTAGTGTGTGGATTGGCCAGTGTTCATGTAAACAGGAGTGTGTGCATTACCCAGTGTTGATGTAAACAGGAGTGTGTGCATTGCCCAGTGTTGATGTAAACAGGAGTGTCTGAATTGCCAAGGGTTGATGTCAACAGGAGTATGTGCATTGTCCAGTGTTGTTGTAAACAGGAGTGTGTGCATTCCCAGTGTTGATGTAAACAGGAGTGTGTGCATTACCCAGTGTTGATGTAAACATGTGTGTGTGCATTGCCCAGTGTTGATGTAAACAGTAGTGTGTGGATTTTGCAGTGTTGATGAATACAATACTGTGTACATTGTCGAGAGTTGATGTAAACAACAGTGTGTGCATTGCCCAGAGTTGAATTAAACAGGAGTGTGTGCATGTCCCTGTGTTTATGTAAACAGGAGTATGTGAATTGCCCAGTGTTGATGTAAACAGGAGAGTGAGCATTACCAAGTGTTGTTGTTAACAATTGTTTGTGCTTTTCAAGTTTTGATGGAAACAGGAGTGTTTGCTTTGTCCAGAGCTGATGTGAAAAGGTGTTTGTGCATTGCCCAGTGTTGATGTAAACAGGCTTGTGTGCATTGCCCAGTGTTGATGTAAACAGGATTGTGTGCATTGCCAAGGGTTGATGTAAACAGGAGTATGTGCATTTCTCTGTGTGTATGTAAACAGGAGGGTGTGCATTGCCCAGTGTTGATGTAAACAGCAGTGTGTGGATTGCCCAGTGTTTATGTAAACAGGAGTGTGTGCATTACCCAGAGTTGATGTAAACAGTAGTCTGTGGATTGGCCAGTATTCTTGGAAACAGGAGTGTGTGCATTGCCCAGTGTTGTTGTAAACAGGAGTGTGTGCATTGCCCAGTGTTGATGTAAACAGGATTGTGTGCATTGCCCAGTGTTGATGTAAACAGGAGTGTGTGCATTGCCCAGTGTTGATGTAAACAGGCTTGTGTGGGTTGCCCAGTGTTCATGTAAACAGGTGTGTGTGCATTGCCCAGTGTTGTTGTAAACAGGAGTGTGTGCATTGCCCAGTGTTGATGTAAACAGGAGTGTGTGCATTGCCCAGTGTTGATGTAAACAGGAGTGTGTGCATTGCCAAGGGTTGATGTAAACAGGAGTATGTGCATTTCTCTGTGTGTATGTAAACAGGAGGGTGTGCGTTGCCCAGTGTTGATGTAAACAGGCTTGTGTGGGTTGCCCAGTGTTCATGTAAACAGGAGTGTGTGCATTGCCCAGTGTTGTTGTAAACAGGAGTGTGTGCATTGCCCAGTGTTGATGTAAACAGGAGTGTGTGCATTGCCCAGTGTTGATGTAAACAGGAGTGTGTGCATTGCCCAGTGTTGATGGAAACAGGAGTGTTTGCTTTGTGCAGAGCTGATGTGAAAAGGTGTTTGTGCATTGCCCAGTGTTGATGTAAACAGGAGTGTCTGAATTGCCAAGGGTTGATGTAAACAGGAGTATGTGCATTTCTCTGTGTGTATGTAAACAGGAGGGTGTGCATTGCCCAGTGTTGATGTAAACAGGAGTGTGTGCATTGCCCAGTGTTGTTGTAAACAGGAGTGTGTGCATTGCCCAGTGTTCATGTAAACAGGAGTGTGTGCATTGCCCAGTGTTGTTGTAAACAGGAGTGTGTGCAATGCCCAGTGATGATGCAAACAGGAGTGTTTGCTTTGCCCAGTGTTGAAGTAAACCCCAATGAGCGCATTACCAAGTGTTGATGTAAACAGGAGTGTCTGCATTGCCCAGCGTTGAATTAAACAGCAGTGTGTGAATTGCCCAGTGTTGATGTAAACAGTAGTGTGTACATTGTCAAGTTTTGCTGGAAACAGGACTGTTTGCTTTGCCCATAGTTGTTGTAAACAATAGTGTTTGGATTGACCAGTATATTTGTAAACAGGAGTGTGTGCATTGCCCAGTGTTGATGTAAATGGGAATGTGTGCAATACCCAGTTTTGATGTAAACAGGAGTGTCTGCATTGCATCGAGTTGATTTAAGCAGGAGTGTGTGCATTTCCCAGAGTTGATGTAAACAGGAGTGTGTGCATTGCCGAGATTTGGTGTAAACAGTAGTGTGTGCATTGCCCAGTGTTGATGTGAACGGGACTGTGTGCATTACCCAGCTTTGATGTAAACAGGAGTGAGCGCATTGCCAGAGTTGATGTAAAAGGAGTTTATGCATTACCCAGTGTTGATGTAAACATGAGTGTCTGCATTGCCCAGCGTTGAATTAAACAGCAGTGTGTGAATTGTCAAATTTTGCTGGAAACAGGACTGTTTGCTTTGCCCATAGTTGTTGTAAACAATAGTGTTTGGATTGACCAGTATTAATGTAAACAGGAGTGTGTGCATTGACCAGTGTTGATGTAAACAGGAGTGTCTGCATTACCCAGCGTTGATGTAAACATGTGTGTGTGCATTGCCCAGTGTTGATGTAAACAGTAGTGTGTGGATTGGCCAGTGTTCATGTAAACAGGAGTGTGTGCATTACCCAGTGTTGATGTAAATAGGAGTGTGTGCATTGCCCAGTGTTGATGTAAACAGGAGTGTCTGAATTGCCAAGGGTTGATGTCAACAGGAGTATGTGCATTGTCCAGTGTTGTTGTAAACAGGAGTGTGTGCATTCCCAGTGTTGATGTAAACAGGAGTGTGTGCATTACCCAGTGTTGATGTAAACATGTGTGTGTGCATTGCCCAGTGTTGATGTAAACAGTAGTGTGTGGATTTTGCAGTGTTGATGAATACAATACTGTGTACATTGTCGAGAGTTGATGTAAACAACAGTGTGTGCATTGCCCAGAGTTGAATTAAACAGGAGTGTGTGCATGTCCCAGTGTTTATGTAAACAGGAGTATGTGAATTGCCCAGTGTTGATGTAAACAGGAGAGTGAGCATTACCAAGTGTTGTTGTTAACAATTGTTTGTGCTTTTCAAGTTTTGATGGAAACAGGAGTGTTTGCTTTGTCCAGAGCTGATGTGAAAAGGTGTTTGTGCATTGCCCAGAGTTGATGTAAACAGGAGTGTCTGAATTGCCAAGGGTTGATGTAAACAGGAGTATGTGCATTTCTCTGTGTGTATGTAAACAGGAGGGTGTGCATTACCCAGAGTTGATGTAAACAGGAGTGTGTGCATTGCCCAGTGTTGATGTAAACAGGAGTGTGTGCATTGCCCAGTGTTGATGTAAACAGGAGTGAGTTGGTTGCCCAGTGTTCATGTAAACAGGAGTGTGTGCATTGCCCAGTGTTGTTGTAAACAGGAGTGTGTGCAATGCCCAGTGTTGATGTAAACAGGAGTGTGCGCATTGCCCAGTGCTGATGTAAACAGTAGTGTGTGGATTGCCCAGTGTTGATGTAAACAGGACTGGGTGCATTGCCCAGTGTTGTTGTAAACAGGACTGTGTGCATTACCCAGAGTTGATCTAAACAGGAGTGTGTACATTACACAGTGTTGAAGTAAACAGGAGTGTGTGCATTTTGCAGTGTTGATGAATACAGTACTGTGAACATTGTCGAGAGTTGATGAAAACAACAGTGTGTGCATTGCCCAGAGTTGAATTAAACAGCAGTGTGTGAATTGCCCAGAGTTTATGTAAACAGGAGTGTGTGCATTGCCAGGTTTTGATGCAAACATGAGTGTTTGCTTTGCCCAGTGTTGAAGTAAACTCCAGTGAGCGCATTACCAAGTGTTGATGTAAACAGGCGTGTGTGCATTACCAAGTGTTGATGTAAACAGGAGTGTGTGCATTACCAAGTGTTGATGTAAACAGGAGTGTGTGCATTACCCAGTGTTGATGTAAACATGAGTGTGTGCATTGCCCAGTGTTAATGTAAACAGTAGTCTGTGGATTGGCCAGTATTCTTGTAAACAGGAGTGTGTGCATTGCCCAGTGTTGTTGTAAACAGGAGTGTGTGCATTGCCCAGTGTTGATGTAAACAGGATTGTGTGCATTGCCCAGTGTTGATGTAAACAGGAGTATGTGCATTTCTCTGTGTGTATGTAAACAGGAGGGTGTGCATTGCCCAGTGTTGTTGTAAACAGGAGTGTGTGCATTGCCCAGTGTTGATGTAAACAGGATTGTGTGCATTGCCCAGTGTTGATGTAAACAGGAGTATGTGCATTTCTCTGTGTGTATGTAAACAAGAGGGTGTGCATTGCCCAGCGTTGATGTAAACAGTAGTGTGTGGATTGCCCAGTGTTGATGTAAACAGGAGTGTGTGCATCACCCAGAGTTGATGTAAACAGGAGTGTGTGCATTGCCCAGTGTTGATGTAAACAGGAGTGTGTGCATTGCCCAGTGTTGATGTAAACAGGAGTGTCTGAATTGCCAAGGGTTGATGTCAACAGGAGTATGTGCATTGTCCAGTGTTGTTGTAAACAGGAGTGTGTGCATTCCCAGTGTTGATGTAAACAGGAGTGTGTGCATTACCCAGTGTTGATGTAAACATGTGTGTGTGCATTGCCCAGTGTTGATGTAAACAGTAGTGTGTGGATTTTGCAGTGTTGATGAATACAATACTGTGTACATTGTCGAGAGTTGATGTAAACAACAGTGTGTGCATTGCCCAGAGTTGAATTAAACAGGAGTGTGTGCATGTCCCTGTGTTTATGTAAACAGGAGTATGTGAATTGCCCAGTGTTGATGTAAACAGGAGAGTGAGCATTACCAAGTGTTGTTGTTAACAATTGTTTGTGCTTTTCAAGTTTTGATGGAAACAGGAGTGTTTGCTTTGTCCAGAGCTGATGTGAAAAGGTGTTTGTGCATTGCCCAGTGTTGATGTAAACAGGCTTGTGTGCATTGCCCAGTGTTGATGTAAACAGCAGTGTGTGGATTGCCCAGTGTTGATGTAAACAGGAGTGTGTGCATTACCCAGAGTTGATGTAAACAGTAGTCTGTGGATTGGCCAGTATTCTTGGAAACAGGAGTGTGTGCATTGCCCAGTGTTGTTGTAAACAGGAGTGTGTGCATTGCCCAGTGTTGATGTAAACAGGATTGTGTGCATTGCCCAGTGTTGATGTAAACAGGAGTGTGTGCATTGCCCAGTGTTGATGTAAACAGGCTTGTGTGGGTTGCCCAGTGTTCATGTAAACAGGAGTGTGTGCATTGCCCAGTGTTGTTGTAAACAGGAGTGTGTGCATTGCCCAGTGTTGATGTAAACAGGAGTGTGTGCATTGCCCAGTGTTGATGTAAACAGGAGTGTGTGCATTGCCAAGGGTTGATGTAAACAGGAGTATGTGCATTTCTCTGTGTGTATGTAAACAGGAGGGTGTGCATTGCCCAGTGTTGATGTAAACAGGCTTGTGTGGGTTGCCCAGTGTTCATGTAAACAGGAGTGTGTGCATTGCCCAGTGTTGTTGTAAACAGGAGTGTGTGCATTGCCCAGTGTTGATGTAAACAGGAGTGTGTGCATTGCCCAGTGTTGATGTAAACAGGAGTGTGTGCATTGCCCAGTGTTGATGGAAACAGGAGTGTTTGCTTTGTCCAGAGCTGATGTGAAAATGTGTTTGTGCATTGCCCAGTGTTGATGTAAACAGGAGTGTCTGAATTGCCAAGGGTTGATGTAAACAGGAGTATGTGCATTTCTCTGTGTGTATGTAAACAGGAGGGTGTGCATTGCCCAGTGTTGATGTAAACAGGAGTGTGTGCATTGCCCAGTGTTGTTGTAAACAGGAGTGTGTGCATTGCCCAGTGTTCATGTAAACAGGAGTGTGTGCATTGCCCAGTGTTGTTGTAAACAGGAGTGTGTGCAATGCCCAGTGATGATGCAAACAGGAGTGTTTGCTTTGCCCAGTGTTGAAGTAAACCCCAATGAGCGCATTACCAAGTGTTGATGTAAACAGGAGTGTCTGCATTGCCCAGCGTTGAATTAAACAGCAGTGTGTGAATTGCCCAGTGTTGATGTAAACAGTAGTGTGTACATTGTCAAATTTTGCTGGAAACAGGACTGTTTGCTTTGCCCATAGTTGTTGTAAACAATAGTGTTTGGATTGACCAGTATATTTGTAAACAGGAGTGTGTGCATTGCCCAGTGTTGATGTAAATGGGAATGTGTGCAATACCCAGTTTTGATGTAAACAGGAGTGTCTGCATTGCATCGAGTTGATTTAAGCATTAGTGTGTGCATTTCCCAGAGTTGATGTAAACAGGAGTGTGTGCATTGCCGAGATTTGGTGTAAACAGTAGTGTGTGCATTGCCCAGTGTTGATGTGAACGGGACTGTGTGCATTACCCAGCTTTGATGTAAACAGGAGTGAGCGCATTGCCAGAGTTGATGTAAAAGGAGTTTATGCATTACCCAGTGTTGATGTAAACATGAGTGTCTGCATTGCCCAGCGTTGAATTAAACAGCAGTGTGTGAATTGTCAAATTTTGCTGGAAACAGGACTGTTTGTTTGCCCATAGTTGTTGTAAACAATAGTGTTTGGATTGACCAGTATTAATGTAAACAGGAGTGTGTGCATTGACCAGTGTTGATGTAAACAGGAGTGTCTGCATTACCCAGCGTTGATGTAAACATGTGTGTGTGCATTGCCCAGTGTTGATGTAAACAGTAGTGTGTGGATTGGCCAGTGTTCATGTAAACAGGAGTGTGTGCATTACCCAGTGTTGATGTAAACAGGAGTGTGTGCATTGCCCAGTGTTGATGTAAACAGGAGTGTCTGAATTGCCAAGGGTTGATGTCAACAGGAGTATGTGCATTGTCCAGTGTTGTTGTAAACAGGAGTGTGTGCATTCCCAGTGTTGATGTAAACAGGAGTGTGTGCATTACCCAGTGTTGATGTAAACATGTGTGTGTGCATTGCCCAGTGTTGATGTAAACAGTAGTGTGTGGATTTTGCAGTGTTGATGAATACAATACTGTGTACATTGTCGAGAGTTGATGTAAACAACAGTGTGTGCATTGCCCAGAGTTGAATTAAACAGGAGTGTGTGCATGTCCCAGTGTTTATGTAAACAGGAGTATGTGAATTGCCCAGTGTTGATGTAAACAGGAGAGTGAGCATTACCAAGTGTTGTTGTTAACAATTGTTTGTGCTTTTCAAGTTTTGATGGAAACAGGAGTGTTTGCTTTGTCCAGAGCTGATGTGAAAAGGTGTTTGTGCATTGCCCAGAGTTGATGTAAACAGGAGTGTCTGAATTGCCAAGGGTTGATGTAAACAGGAGTATGTGCATTTCTCTGTGTGTATGTAAACAGGAGGGTGTGCATTACCCAGAGTTGATGTAAACAGGAGTGTGTGCATTGCCCAGTGTTGATGTAAACAGGAGTGTGTGCATTGCCCAGTGTTGATGTAAACAGGAGTGAGTTGGTTGCCCAGTGTTCATGTAAACAGGAGTGTGTGCATTGCCCAGTGTTGTTGTAAACAGGAGTGTGTGCAATGCCCAGTGTTGATGTAAACAGGAGTGTGCGCATTGCCCAGTGCTGATGTAAACAGTAGTGTGTGGATTGCCCAGTGTTGATGTAAACAGGACTGGGTGCATTGCCCAGTGTTGTTGTAAACAGGACTGTGTGCATTACCCAGAGTTGATCTAAACAGGAGTGTGTACATTACACAGTGTTGAAGTAAACAGGAGTGTGTGCATTTTGCAGTGTTGATGAATACAGTACTGTGTACATTGTCGAGAGTTGATGAAAACAACAGTGTGTGCATTGCCCAGAGTTGAATTAAACAGCAGTGTGTGAATTGCCCAGAGTTTATGTAAACAGGAGTGTGTGCATTGCCAGGTTTTGATGCAAACATGAGTGTTTGCTTTGCCCAGTGTTGAAGTAAACTCCAGTGAGCGCATTACCAAGTGTTGATGTAAACAGGCGTGTGTGCATTACCAAGTGTTGATGTAAACAGGAGTGTGTGCATTACCAAGTGTTGATGTAAACAGGAGTGTGTGCATTACCCAGTGTTGATGTAAACATGAGTGTGTGCATTGCCCAGTGTTAATGTAAACAGTAGTCTGTGGATTGGCCAGTATTCTTGTAAACAGGAGTGTGTGCATTGCCCAGTGTTGTTGTAAACAGGAGTGTGTGCATTGCCCAGTGTTGATGTAAACAGGATTGTGTGCATTGCCCAGTGTTGATGTAAACAGGAGTATGTGCATTTCTCTGTGTGTATGTAAACAGGAGGGTGTGCATTGCCCAGTGTTGTTGTAAACAGGAGTGTGTGCATTGCCCAGTGTTGATGTAAACAGGATTGTGTGCATTGCCCAGTGTTGATGTAAACAGGAGTATGTGCATTTCTCTGTGTGTATGTAAACAGGAGGGTGTGCATTGCCCAGCGTTGATGTAAACAGTAGTGTGTGGATTGCCCAGTGTTGATGTAAACAGGAGTGTGTGCATCACCCAGAGTTGATGTAAACAGGAGTGTGTGCATTGCCCAGTGTTGATGTAAACAGGAGTGTGTGCATTGCCCAGTGTTGATTTAAACAGGAGTGTCTGAATTGCCAAGGGTTGATGTCAACAGGAGTATGTGCATTGTCCAGTGTTGTTGTAAACAGGAGTGTGTGCATTCCCAGTGTTGATGTAAACAGGAGTGTGTGCATTACCCAGTGTTGATGTAAACATGTGTGTGTGCATTGCCCAGTGTTGATGTAAACAGTAGTGTGTGGATTTTGCAGTGTTGATGAATACAATACTGTGTACATTGTCGAGAGTTGATGTAAACAACAGTGTGTGCATTGCCCAGAGTTGAATTAAACAGGAGTGTGTGCATGTCCCAGTGTTTATGTAAACAGGAGTATGTGAATTGCCCAGTGTTGATGTAAACAGGAGAGTGAGCATTACCAAGTGTTGTTGTTAACAATTGTTTGACTTTTCAAGTTTTGATGGAAACAGGAGTGTTTGCATTGCCCAGTGTTGATGTAAACAGGAGTGTGTGCATTGCCCAGTGTTGATGTAAACAGGAGTGAGTTGGTTGCCCAGTGTTCATGTAAACAGGAGTGTGTGCATTGCCCAGTGTTGTTGTAAACAGGAGTGTGTGCAATGCCCAGTGTTGATGTAAACAGGAGTGTGCGCATTGCCCAGTGCTGATGTAAACAGTAGTGTGTGGATTGCCCAGTGTTGATGTAAACAGGACTGGGTGCATTGCCCAGTGTTGTTGTAAACAGGACTGTGTGCATTACCCAGAGTTGATCTAAACAGGAGTGTGTACATTACACAGTGTTGAAGTAAACAGGAGTGTGTGCATTTTGCAGTGTTGATGAATACAGTACTGTGTACATTGTCGAGAGTTGATGAAAACAACAGTGTGTGCATTGCCCAGAGTTGAATTAAACAGCAGTGTGTGAATTGCCCAGAGTTTATGTAAACAGGAGTGTGTGCATTGCCAGGTTTTGATGCAAACATGAGTGTTTGCTTTGCCCAGTGTTGAAGTAAACCCCAGTGAGCGCATTACCAAGTGTTGATGTAAACGGGAGTGTGTGCATTACCAAGTGTTGATGTAAACAGGAGTGTGTGCATTACCCAGTGTTGATGTAAACATGAGTGTGTGCATTGCCCAGTGTTGATGTAAACAGTAGTCTGTGGATTGGCCAGTATTCTTGTAAACAGGAGTGTGTGCATTGCCCAGTGTTGTTGTAAACAGGAGTGTGTGCATTGCCCAGTGTTGATGTAAACAGGATTGTGTGCATTGCCCAGTGTTGATGTAAACAGGAGTATGTGCATTTCTCTGTGTGTATGTAAACAGGAGGGTGTGCATTGCCCAGTGTTGTTGTAAACAGGAGTGTGTGCATTGCCCAGTGTTGATGTAAACAGGATTGTGTGCATTGCCCAGTGTTGATGTAAACAGGAGTATGTGCATTTCTCTGTGTGTATGTAAACAGGAGGGTGTGCATTGCCCAGTGTTGATGTAAACATTAGTGTGTGGATTGCCCAGTGTTGATGTAAACAGGAGTGTGTGCATCACCCAGAGTTGATGTAAACAGGAGTGTGTGCATTGCCCAGTGTTGATGTAAACAGGAGTGTGTGCATTGCCCAGTGTTGATGTAAACAGGACTGGGTGCATTGCCCGGTGTTGTTGTAAACAGGACTGTGTGCATTACCCAGAGTTGATCTAAACAGGATTGTGTGCATTGCCCAGTGTTGATGTAAACAGGACTGGGTGCATTGCCCGGTGTTGTTGTAAACAGGACTGTGTGCATTACCCAGAGTTGATCTAAACAGGATTGTGTGCATTGCCCAGTGTTGTTGTAAACAGGAGTGTGTGCAATGCCCAGTGTTGATGCAAACAGGAGTGTGTGCATTGCCCAGTGTTGATGTAAACAGGAGTGTCTGAATTGCCAAGGGTTGATGTCAACAAGAGTATGTGCATTGTCCAGTGTTGTTGTAAACAGGAGTGTGTGCATTCCCAGTGTTGATGTAAACAGGAGTGTGTGCATTACCCAGTGTTGATGTAAACATGTGTGTGTGCATTGCCCAGTGTTGATGTAAACAGTAGTGTGTGGATTTTGCAGTGTTGATGAATACAATACTGTGTACATTGTCGAGAGTTGATGTAAACAACAGTGTGTGCATTGCCCAGAGTTGAATTAAACAGGAGTGTGTGCATGTCCCAGTGTTTATGTAAACAGGAGTATGTGAATTGCCCAGTGTTGATGTAAACAGGAGAGTGAGCATTACCAAGTGTTGTTGTTAACAATTGTTTGTGCTTTTCAAGTTTTGATGGAAACAGGAGTGTTTGCATTGCCCAGTGTTGATGTAAACAGGAGTGTGTGCATTGCCCAGTGTTGATGTAAACAGGAGTGTCTGAATTGCCCAGTGTTCATGTAAACAGTAGTGTGTGGATTGCCCAGTGTTGATGTAAACAGGACTGGGTGCATTGCCCAGTGTTGTTGTAAACAGGACTGTGTGCATTACCCAGAGTTGATCTAAACAGGAGTGTGTACATTACACAGTGTTGAAGTAAACAGGAGTGTGTGCATTTTGCAGTGTTGATGAATACAGTACTGTGTACATTGTCGAGAGTTGATGAAAACAACAGTGTGTGCATTGCCCAGAGTTGAATTAAACAGCAGTGTGTGAATTGCCCAGAGTTTATGTAAACAGGAGTGTGTGCATTGCCAGGTTTTGATGCAAACATGAGTGTTTGCTTTGCCCAGTGTTGAAGTAAACCCCAGTGAGCGCATTACCAAGTGTTGATGTAAACAGGAGTGTGTGCATTACCAAGTGTTGATGTAAACAGGAGTGTGTGCATTACCCAGTGTTGATGTAAACATGAGTGTGTGCATTGCCCAGTGTTGATGTAAACAGTAGTCTGTGGATTGGCCAGTATTCTTGTAAACAGGAGTGTGTGCATTGCCCAGTGTTGTTGTAAACAGGAGTGTGTGCATTGCCCAGTGTTGATGTAAACAGGATTGTGTGCATTGCCCCGTGTTGATGTAAACAGGAGTATGTGCATTTCTCTGTGTGTATGTAAACAGGAGGGTGTGCATTGCCCAGTGTTGTTGTAAACAGGAGTGTGTGCATTGCCCAGTGTTGATGTAAACAGGATTGTGTGCATTGCCCAGTGTTGATGTAAACAGGAGTATGTGCATTTCTCTGTGTGTATGTAAACAGGAGGGTGTGCATTGCCCAGTGTTGATGTAAACAGTAGTGTGTGGATTGCCCAGTGTTGATGTAAACAGGAGTGTGTGCATCACCCAGAGTTGATGTAAACAGGAGTGTGTGCATTGCCCAGTGTTGATGTAAACAGGAGTGTGTGCATTGCCCAGTGTTGATGTAAACAGGACTGGGTGCATTGCCCGGTGTTGTTGTAAACAGGACTGTGTGCATTACCCAGAGTTGATCTAAACAGGATTGTGTGCATTGCCCAGTGTTGATGTAAACAGGACTGGGTGCATTGCCCGGTGTTGTTGTAAACAGGACTGTGTGCATTACCCAGAGTTGATCTAAACAGGATTGTGTGCATTGCCCAGTGTTGTTGTAAACAGGAGTGTGTGCAATGCCCAGTGTTGATGCAAACAGGAGTGTTTGCTTTGCCCAGTGTTGAAGTAAACCCCAATGAGCGCATTACCAAGTGTTGATGTAAATGGGAATGTGTGCAATACCCAGTTTTGATGTAAACAGGAGTGTCTGCATTGCATCGAGTTGATTTAAGCAGGAGTGTGTGCATTTCCCAGAGTTGATGTAATCAGGAGTGTGTGCACTGCCGAGATTTGGTGTAAACAGTAGTGTGTGCATTGCCCAGTGTTGATGTGAACGGGACTGTGTGCATTACCCAGCTTTGATGTAAACAGGAGTGAGCGCATTGCCAGAGTTGATGTAAAAGGAGTTTATGCATTACCCAGTGTTGATGTAAACATGAGTGTCTGCATTGCCCAGCGTTGAATTAAACAGCAGTGTGTGAATTGCCCAGTGTTGATGTAAACAGTAGTGTGTGCATTGTCAAATTTTGCTGGAAACAGGACTGTTTGCTTTGCCCATAGTTGTTGTAAACAATAGTGTTTGGATTGACCAGTATTAATGTAAACAGGAGTGTGTGCATTGCCCAGTGTTGATGTAAACAGGAGTGTCTGCATTACCCAGCGTTGATGTAAACATGTGTGTGTGCATTGCCCAGTGTTGATGTAAACAGTAGTGTGTGGATTGGCCAGTGTTCATGTAAACAGGAGTGTGTGCATTACCCAGTGTTGATGTAAACAGGAGTGTGTGCATTGCCCAGTGTTGTTGTAAACAGGAGTGTCTGAATTGCCAAGGGTTGATGTCAACAGGAGTATGTGCATTGTCCAGTGTTGTTGTAAACAGGAGTGTGTGCATTCCCAGTGTTGATGTAAACAGGAGTGTGTGCATTACCCAGTGTTGATGTAAACATGTGTGTGTGCATTGCCCAGTGTTGATGTAAACAGTAGTGTGTGGATTTTGCAGTGTTGATGAATACAATACTGTGTACATTGTCGAGAGTTGATGTAAACAACAGTGTGTGCATTGCCCAGAGTTGAATTAAACAGGAGTGTGTGCATGTCCCAGTGTTTATGTAAACAGGAGTATGTGAATTGCCCAGTGTTGATGTAAACAGGAGAGTGAGCATTACCAAGTGCTGTTGTTAACAATTGTTTGTGCTTTTCAAGTTTTGATGGAAACAGGAGTGTTTGCTTTGTCCAGAGCTGATGTGAAAAGGTGTTTGTGCATTGCCCAGAGTTGATGTAAACAGGAGTGTCTGAATTGCCAAGGGTTGATGTAAACAGGAGTATGTGCATTTCTCTGTGTGTATGTAAACAGGAGGGAGTGCATTACCCAGAGATGATGTAAACAGGAGTGTGTGCATTGCCCAGTGTTGATGTAAACAGGAGTGTGTGCATTGCCCAGTGTTGATGTAAACAGGAGTGAGTTGGTTGCCCAGTGTTCATGTAAACAGGAGTGTGTGCATTGCCCAGTGTTGTTGTAAACAGGAGTGTGTGCAATGCCCAGTGTTGATGTAAACAGGAGTGTGCGCATTGCCCAGTGCTGATGTAAACAGTAGTGTCTGGATTGCCCAGTGTTGATGTAAACAGGACTGGGTGCATTGCCCAGTGTTGTTGTAAACAGGACTGTGTGCATTACCCAGAGTTGATCTAAACAGGAGTGTGTACATTACACAGTGTTGAAGTAAACAGGAGTGTGTGCATTTTGCAGTGTTGATGAATACAGTACTGTGTACATTGTCGAGAGTTGATGAAAACAACAGTGTGTGCATTGCCCAGAGTTGAATTAAACAGCAGTGTGTGAATTGCCCAGAGTTTATGTAAACAGGAGTGTGTGCATTGCCAGGTTTTGATGCAAACATGAGTGTTTGCTTTGCCCAGTGTTGAAGTAAACCCCAGTGAGCGCATTACCAAGTGTTGATGTAAACAGGAGTGTGTGCATTACCAAGTGTTGATGTAAACAGGAGTGTGTGCATTACCCAGTGTTGATGTAAACATGAGTGTGTGCATTGCCCAGTGTTGATGTAAACAGTAGTCTGTGGATTGGCCAGTATTCTTGTAAACAGGAGTGTGTGCATTGCCCAGTGTTGTTGTAAACAGGAGTGTGTGCATTGCCCAGTGTTGATGTAAACAGGATTGTGTGCATTGCCCAGTGTTGATGTAAACAGAGGTATGTGCATTTCTCTGTGTGTATGTAAACAGGAGGGTGTGCATTGCCCAGTGTTGTTGTAAACAGGAGTGTGTGCATTGCCCAGTGTTGATGTAAACAGGATTGTGTGCATTGCCCAGTGTTGATGTAAACAGGAGTATGTGCATTTCTCTGTGTGTATGTAAACAGGAGGGTGTGCATTGCCCAGTGTTGATGTAAACAGTAGTGTGTGGATTGCCCAGTGTTGATGTAAACAGGAGTGTGTGCATCACCCAGAGTTGATGTAAACAGGAGTGTGTGCATTGCCCAGTGTTGATGTAAACAGGAGTGTGTGCATTGCCCAGTGTTGATGTAAACAGGACTGGGTGCATTGCCCGGTGTTGTTGTAAACAGGACTGTGTGCATTACCCAGAGTTGATCTAAACAGGATTGTGTGCATTGCCCAGTGTTGATGTAAACAGGAGTGTGTGCATTGCCCAGTGTTGATGTAAACAGGCTTGTGTGGGTTGCCCAGTGTTCATGTAAACAGGAGTGTGTGCATTGCCCAGTGTTGATGTAAACAGGAGTGTGCGCATTGCCCAGTGCTGATGTAAACAGTAGTGTGTGGATTGCCCAGTGTTGATGTAAACAGGACTGGGTGCATTGCCCAGTGTTGTTGTAAACAGGACTGTGTGCATTACCCAGAGTTGATCTAAACAGGAGTGTGTACATTACACAGTGTTGAAGTAAACAGGAGTGTGTGCATTTTGCAGTGTTGATGAATACAGTACTGTGTACATTGTCGAGAGTTGATGAAAACAACAGTGTGTGCATTGCCCAGAGTTGAATTAAACAGCAGTGTGTGAATTGCCCAGAGTTTATGTAAACAGGAGTGTGTGCATTGCCAGGTTTTGATGCAAACATGAGTGTTTGCTTTGCCCAGTGTTGAAGTAAACCCCAGTGAGCGCATTACCAAGTGTTGATGTAAACAGGAGTGTGTGCATTACCAAGTTTTGATGTAAACAGGAGTGTGTGCATTACCCAGTGTTGATGTAAACATGAGTGTGTGCATTGCCCAGTGTTGATGTAAACAGTTGTCTGTGGATTGGCCAGTATTCTTGTAAACAGGAGTGTGTGCATTGCCCAGTGTTGTTGTAAACAGGAGTGTGTGCATTGCCCAGTGTTGATGTAAACAGGATTGTGTGCATTGCCCAGTGTTGATGTAAACAGGAGTATGTGCATTTCTCTGTGTGTATGTAAACAGGAGGGTGTGCATTGCCCAGTGTTGTTGTAAACAGGAGTGTGTGCATTGCCCAGTGTTGATGTAAACAGGATTGTGTGCATTGCCCAGTGTTGATGTAAACAGGAGTATGTGCATTTCTCTGTGTGTATGTAAACAGGAGGGTGTGCATTGCCCAGTGTTGATGTAAACAGTAGTGTGTGGATTGCCCAGTGTTGATGTAAACAGGAGTGTGTGCATCACCCAGAGTTGATGTAAACAGGAGTGTGTGCATTGCCCAGTGTTGATGTAAACAGGAGTGTGTGCATTGCCCAGTGTTGATGTAAACAGGACTGGGTGCATTGCCCGGTGTTGTTGTAAACAGGACTGTGTGCATTACCCAGAGTTGATCTAAACAGGATTGTGTGCATTGCCCAGTGTTGATGTAAACAGGAGTGTGTGCATTGCCCAGTGTTGATGTTAACAGGCTTGTGTGGGTTGCCCAGTGTTCATGTAAACAGGAGTGTGTGCATTGCCCAGTGTTGTTGTAAACAGGAGTGTGTGCATTGCCCAGTGTTGATGTAAACAGGAGTGTGTGCATTGCCCAGTGTTGATGTGAACAGGAGTATGTGCATTTCTCTGTGTGTATGTAAACAGGAGGATGTGCATTGCCCAATGTTGATGTAAACAGTAGTGTGTGGATTGCCCAGTGTTGATGTAAACAGGAGTGTGTGCATTGCCCAGTGTTGATGTAAACAGGAGTGTGTGCATTGCCCAGTGTTGATGGAAACAGGAGTGTTTGCTTTGTCCAGAGCTGATGTGAAAAGGTGTTTGTGCATTGCCCAGTTTTGATGTAAACAGGAGTGTCTGAATTGCCAAGGATTGATATAAACAGGAGTATGTGCATTTCTCTGTGTGTATGTAAACAGGAGGGTGTGCATTTCCCAGTGTTGATGTAAACAGTAGTGTGTGGATTGCCCAGTGTTGATGTAAACAGGAGTCTGTGCATTACCCAGAGTTGATGTAAACAGGAGTGTGTGGATTGCCCAGTGTTGTTGTAAACAGGAGTGTGTGCATTGCCCAGTGTTGATGTAAACAGGAGTGTGTGCAATGCCCAGTGTTGATGCAAACAGGAGTGTTTGCTTTGCCCAGTGTTGAAGTAAACCCCAATGACCGCATTACCAAGTGTTGATGTAAACAGGAGTGTCTGCATTGCCCAGCGTTGAATTAAACAGCAGTGTGTCAATTGCCCAGTGTTGAAGTAAAAAGTAGTGCGTGCATTGTCAAATTTTGCTGGAAACAGGACTGTTTGCTTTGCCCATAGTTGTTGTAAACAATAGTGTTTGGATTGACCAGTATTAATGTAAACAGGAGTGTGTGCATTGCCCAGTGTTGATGTAATCAGGAGTGTCTGCATTACCCAGCATTGATGTAAACATGTGTGTGTGCATTGCCCAGTGTTGATGTAAACAGTAGTGTGTGGATTGGCCAGTGTTCATGTAACAGGAGTGTGTGCATTACCCATTGTTGATGTAAACAAGAGTGTATGCATTGCCCAGTGTTGATGTAAACAGGAGTGTCTGAATTGCCAAGGGTTGATGTCAACAGGAGTATGTGCATTGCCCAGTGTTGTTGTAAACAGGAGTGTGTGCATTGCCCAGTGTTGTTGTAAACAGGAGTGTGTGCATTGCCCAGTGTTGAAGTAAACCCCAGTGAGTGCATTACCAAGTGTTGATGTAAACAGGAGAGTGTGCATTACCAAGTGTTCATGTAAACAGGAGAGTGTGCATTGCCCAGTGTTGAAGTAAACAGGAGTGTGTGCATTTTGCAGTGTTGATGAATACAGTACTGTGTACATTGTCGTGAGTTGATGTAAACAACAGTGTGTGCATTGCCCAGAGTTGAATTAAACAGGAGTGTGTGCATTTCCGAGAGTTTATGTAAACAGGAGTGTGTGAATTGCCCAGTATTGATGTAAACAGGAGTGTGAGCATTACTAAGTGTTGGTGTTAACAATTGTTTGTGCTTTTCAAGTTTTGATGGAAACAGGAGTGTTTGCTTTGTCCAGAGCTGATGTGAAAAGGTGTTTGTGCATTGCCCAGTGTTGATGTAAACAGGAGTGTCTGAATTGCCAAGGGTTGATGTAAACAGGAGTATGTGCATTTCTCTGTGTGTATGTAAACAGGAGGGTGTGCATTGCCCAGTGTTCATGTAAACAGTAGTGTGTGAATTGCCCAGTGTTGATGTAAACAGGAGTGTGTGCATTACCCAGAGTTGATGTAAACAGGAGAGTGTGCATTGCCCAGTGTTGATGTAAACAGGAGTGTGTGCATTGCCCAGTGTTGATGTAAACAGGAGTGTGTGCATTGCCCAGTGTTGATGTAAACAGGAGTGTGTGCATTGCCCAGTGTTGATGTAAACAGTAGTGTGTGGATTGCCCAGTGTTGATGTAAACAGGACTGGGTGCATTGCCCAGTGTTGTTGTAAACAGGAGTGTGTGCATTGCCCAGTGTTGATGTAAACAGGATTGTGTGCATTGCCCAGTGTTGATGTAAACAGGAGTGTCTGCATTGCCCAGTGTTGATGTGAACAGGCTTGTGTGGGTTGCCCAGTGTTCATGTAAACAGGAGTGTGTGCATTGCCCAGGGTTGTTGTAAACAGGAGTGTGTGGGTTGCCCAGTGTTCATGTAAACAGGAGTGTGTGCATTGCCCAGTGTTGTTGTAAACAGGAGTGTGTGGATTGGCCAGTGTTCATGTAAACAGCAGTGTGTGGATTGTCCAGTGTTGATGTAAACAGGAGTGTTTGCTTTGCCCAGTGATGAAGTAAACCCCAATGAGCGCATTGCCAAGTGTTGATGTAAAAAGGAGTGTGTGCATTACCCAGCGTTGATGTAAACATGTGTGTGTGCATTACCCAGTGTTGATGTAAACAGTAGTGTGTGGATTGGCCAGTGTTCATGTAAACAGTAGTGTGTGGATTGTCCAGTGTTGATGGAAACAGGAGTGGGTGCATTGCCCAGTGTTGATGTAAACAGGAGTGTGTGCATTGCCCAGTGTTGATGTAAACAGGAGTGTGTGGGTTGCGCAGAGTTCATGTAAACAAGAGTGTGTGCATTGCCCAGTGTTGTTGCAAACAGGACTGTGTGCATTACCCAGAGTTGATCTAAACAGTAGTGCGTGCATTGCCCAGAGTTGATTCAAACAGGTGTGTGTGAATTGCCCAGAGTTGATGTAAACAGTAGTGTGTGAATTGCCCAGTGTTGATGTAAACAGGAGTGTGTGCATTACCCAGAGTTGATGTAAACAGGAGTGTGTGCATTGCCCAGTGTTGATGTAAACAGGAGTGTGTGCATTGCCCAGAGTTGATGTAAACAGGAGTGTGTGGGTTGCCCAGAGTTCATGTAAACAAGAGTGTGTGCATTGCCCAGTGTTGTTGTAAACAGGAGAGTGTGCAATGCCCAGTGTTGATGTAAACAGTAGTGTGTGGATTGCCCAGTGTTGATGTAAACAGGACTGGGTGCATTGCCCAGTGTTGTTGTAAACAGGACTGTGTGCATTACCCAGAGTTGATCTAAACAGGAGTGTGTGCATTACACAGTGTTGAAGTAAACAGGAGTGTGCGTATTTTGCAGTGTTGATGAATACAGTACTGTGTACATTGTCGAGGGTTGATGAAAACAACAGTGTGTGCATTGCCCAGAGTTGAATTAAACAGCAGTGTGTGAATTGCCCAGAGTTTATGTAAACAGGAGTGTGTGCATTGCCAGGTTTTGATGCAAACAGGAGTGTTTGCTTTGCCCAGTGTTGAAGTAAACCCCAGTGAGCGCATTACCAAGTGTTGATGTAAACAGGAGTGTGTGCATTACCAAGTGTTGATGTAAACAGGAGTGTGTGCATTGCCCAGTGTTAATGTAAACAGTAGTCTGTGGATTGGCCAGTGTTCATGTAAACAGGTGTGTGTGCATTGCCCAGTGCTGTTGTAAACAGTAGTGTGTGAATTGCCCAGTGTTGATGTAAACAGGATTGTGTGCATTGCCCAGTGTTGATGTAAACAGGAGTGTGTGCATTGCCCAGTGTTGATGTAAACAGGACTGTGTGCATTACCCAGTGTTGATGTAAACATGTGTGTGTGCATTGCCCAGTGTTGATGTAAACAGTAGTATGTGGATTGGCCAGTGTTCATGTAAACAGGAGTGTGTGCATTGCCCAGTGTTGTTTTAAACAGGAGTGTGTGCATTGCCCAGTGTTGATGTAAACAGGATTGTGTGCATTGCCCAGTGTTGATGTAAACAGGAGTGTGTGCATTGCCCAGTGTTGATGTAAACAGGCTTGTGTGGGTTGCCCAGTGTTCATGTAAACAGGAGTGTGTGCATCGACCAGTGTTGTTGTAAACAGGAGTGTGTGCATTGCCCAGTGCTGATGTAAACAGGAGTGTGTGCATTGCCCAGTGTTGATGTAAACAGGAGTGTTTGCTTTGTCCAGAGCTGATGTGAAATGTGTTTGTGCATTGCCTAGTGTTGATGTAAACAGGAGTGTCTGAATTGCCAAGGGTTGATGTAAACAGGAGTATGTGCATTTCTCTGTGTGTATGTAAACAGGAGGGTGTGCATTGCCCAGTGTTGATGTAAACAGTAGTGTGTGGATTGCCCAGTGTTGATGTAAACAGAAGTCTGTGCATTACCCAGAGTTGATGTAAACAGGAGTGTGTGCATTGCCCTGTGTTGATGTAAACAGGAGTGTGTGCATTGCCCAGTGTTGATGTAAACAGGAGTGTGTGCATTGCCCAGTGTTCATGTAAACAGGAGTGTGTGCATTGCCCAGTGCTGTTGTAAACAGGAGTGTGTGCAATGCCCAGTGTTGGCGCAAACAGGAGTGTTTGCTTTGCCCAGTGTTGAAGTAAACCCCAATGAGGCCATTACCAAGTGTTGATGTAAACAGGACTGTGTGCATTACCCAGAGTTGATCTAAACAGGAGTGTGTGCATTGCCCAGAGTTGATTCAAACAGGTGTGTGTGAATTGCCCAGTGTTGATGTAAACAGGAGTGTGTGCATTACCCAGAGTTGATGTAAACAGGAGTGTGTGGATTGCCCAGTGTTGATGTAAACAGGAGTGTGTGCATTGCCCAGTGTTGATGTAAACAGGAGTGTGTGGGTTGCCCAGAGTTCATGTAAACAAGAGTGTGTGCATTGCCCAGTGTTGTTGTAAACAGGAGAGTGTGCAATGCCCAGTGTTGATGTAAACAGTAGTGTGTGGATTGCCCAGTGTTGATGTAAACAGGACTGGGTGCATTGCCCAGTGTTGTTGTAAACAGGACTGTGTGCATTACCCAGAGTTGATCTAAACAGGAGTGTGTGCATTACACAGTGTTGAAGTAAACAGGAGTGTGCGTATTTTGCAGTGTTGATGAATACAGTACTGTGTACATTGTCGAGAGTTGATGAAAACAACAGTGTGTGCATTGCCCAGAGTTGAATTAAACAGCAGTGTGTGAATTGCCCAGAGTTTATGTAAACAGGAGTGTGTGCATTGCCAGGTTTTGATGCAAACAGGAGTGTTTGCTTTGCCCAGTGTTGAAGTAAACCCCAGTGAGCGCATTACCAAGTGTTGATGTAAACAGGAGTGTGTGCATTACCAAGTGTTGATGTAAACAGGAGTGTGTGCATTGCCCAGTGTTGATGTAAACAGTAGTCTGTGGATTGGCCAGTGTTCATGTAAACAGGAGTGTGTGCATTGCCCAGTGCTGATGTAAACAGGATTGTGTGCATTGCCCAGTGTTGATGTAAACAGGAGTGTGTGCATTGCCCAGTGTTGATGTAAACAGGACTGTGTGCATTACCCAGAGTTGATCTAAACAGGAGTGTGTGCATTACACAGTGTTGAAGTAAACAGGAGTGTGTGCATTGCGAAGTGTTGATGTAAACAGGAGTGTGTGCATTACCCAGTGTTGATGTAAACATGTGTGTGTGCATTGCCCAGTGTTGATGTAAACAGTAGTATGTGGATTGGCCAGTGTTCATGTAAACAGGAGTGTGTGCATTGCCCAGTGTTGTTTTAAACAGGAGTGTGTGCATTGCCCAGTGTTGATGTAAACAGGATTGTGTGCATTGCCCAGTGTTGATGTAAACAGGAGTGTGTGCATTGCCCAGTGTTGATGTAAACAGGCTTGTGTGGGTTGCCCAGTGTTCATGTAAACAGGAGTGTGTGCATCGCCCAGTGTTGTTGTAAACAGGAGTGTGTGCATTGCCCAGTGCTGATGTAAATAGGAGTGTGTGCATTGCCCAGTGTTGATGTAAACAGGAGTGTTTGCTTTGTCCAGAGCTGATGTGAAATGTGTTTGTGCATTGCCCAGTGTTGATGTAAACAGGAGTGTCTGAATTGCCAAGGGTTGATGTAAACAGGAGTATGTGCATTTCTCTGTGTGTATGTAAACAGGAGGGTGTGCATTGCCCAGTGTTGATGTAAACAGTAGTGTGCGGATTGCCCAGTGTTGATGTAAACAGAAGTCTGTGCATTACCCAGAGTTGATGTAAACAGGAGTGTGTGCATTGCCCTGTGTTGATGTAAACAGGAGTGTGTGCATTGCCCAGTGTTGATGTAAACAGGAGTGTGTGCATTGCCCAGTGTTCATGTAAACAGGAGTGTGTGCATTGCCCAGTGCTGTTGTAAACAGGAGTGTGTGCAATGCCCAGTGTTGGCGCAAACAGGAGTGTTTGCTTTGCCCAGTGTTGAAGTAAACCCCAATGAGCGCATTACCAAGTGTTGATGTAAACAGGAGTGTGTGCATTACCAAGTGTTGATGTAAACAGGAGTGTGTGCATTACCCAGCGTTTATGTAAACATGTGTGTGTGCATTGCCCAGTTTTGATGTAAACAGTAGTGTGTGGATTGGCCAGTGTTCATGTGAACAGTAGTGTGTGGATTGCCCAGTGTTGATGTAAACAGGAGTGGGTGCATTGCCCAGTGTTGTTGTAAACAGGACTGTGTGCATTACCCAGAGTTGATCTAAACAGGAGTGTGTGCATTGCCCAGAGTTGATTCAAACAGGTGTGTGTGAATTGCCCAGTGTTGATGTAAACAGGAGTGTGTGCATTACCCAGAGTTGATGTAAACAGGAGTGTGTGGGTTGCCCAGTGTTGATGTAAACAGTAGTGTGTGAATTGCCCAGTGTTGATGTAAACAGGAGTGTGTGCATTGCCCAGTGTTGATGTAAACAGGAGTGTGTGGGTTGCCCAGTGTTCATGTAAACAGGAGTGTGTGCATTGCCCAGTGTTGTTGTAAACAGGAGTGTGTGCAATGCCCAGTGTTGATGTAAACAGGAGTGTGTGGATTGCCCAGTGTTGATGTAAACAGGACTGGGTGCATAGCCCAGTGTTGATGTAAACAGGAGTGTGTGCATTACCCAGTGTTGTTGTAAACAGGAGTGTGTGCATTGCCCAGTGTTGTTGTAAACAGGAGTGTGTGCAATGCCCAGTGTTGATGTAAACAGGAGTGTGTGGATTGCCCAGTGTTGATGTAAACAGGACTGGGTGCATTGCCCAGTGTTGATGTAAACAGGAGTGTGTGCATTACCCAGTGTTGATGTAAACATGTGTGTGTGCATTGCCCAGTGTTGATGTAAACACTAGTGTGTGGATTGGCCAGTGTTCATGTAAACAGGAGTGTGTGCATTGCCCAGTGTTGTTGTAAACAGGAGTGTGTGCATTGCCCAGAGTTGATGTAAACAGGATTGTGTGCATTGCCCAGTGTTGATGTAAACAGGAGTGTGTGCATTGCCCAGTGTTGATGTAAACAGGCTTGTCTGGGTTGCCCAGTGTTCATGACTACAGGAGTGTTTCCATTGCCCAGTATTTTTGTAAACAGGAGTGTGTGCATTGCCCAGTGTTGATGTAAACAGGAGTGTGTGCATTGCCCAGTGTTGATGTAAACAGGAGTGTGAGCATTACCAAGTGTTGGTGTTAACAATTGTGTGTGCATTTCAAGTTTTGCTGGAAAAGGGAGTGTTTGCTTTGTCCAGAGCTGATGTGAAAAGGAGTTTGTGCATTACCCAGTGTTGATGTAAACAGGAGTGTCTGAATTGCCAAGGGTTGATGTAAGCAGTTGTATGTGCATTGCCCAGTGTTGATGTAAACAGGAGTATGTGCATTGCCCAGTGTTGATGTAAACAGGAATGTGTGCATTGCCCAGTGTTGATGTAAACAGGAGTGTGTGCATTACCCAGTGTTGATGTAAAGAAGTGTGTGTGCATTACACAGTGTTGATGTAAACAGAAGTGCGTGGATTGCACAGTGTTGTTGTAAACAGCAGTGTGCATTCCCCAGTGTTTGATATAAACAGGAGTGTCTGAATTCCCAAGGGTTGATGTCAATTGGAGTGTGTGCATTACCCAGTGTTGATGTGAACAGGAGTTTGAGCATCGCCCAGTGTTGATGTAAACAGGAGTGTGTGCATTTTGCAGTGTTGATGAATACAGTACTGTGTGCATTTCCCAGTGTTTATGTAAACAGGAGTGTGTGAATTGCCCAGTGTTGATGTAAACAGGAATGTGAGCATTACCAAGTGTTCGTGTTAACAATTGTGTGTGCATTTCAAGTTTTGATGGAAACAGGAGTCTTTGCTTTGTCCAGAGCTGATGTGAAAAGGTGTTTGTGCATTGCCCAGTGTTCATGTAAACAGGAGTGACTGGATTGGCCAGTGTTCATGTAAACAGGAGTGTGTGCATTTTGCAGTGTTGAAGTAAACAGGAGTGTGTGCATTTTGCAGTGTTGATGAATGCAGTACTGTATACATTGTCAAGAGTTGATGTAAACAACAGTGTGAGCATTGCCCAGAGTTGAATTAAACAGCAGTGTGTGAATTGCCCAGTGTTTATGTAGACAGGAGTGTGTGCATTGCCAGGTTTTGATGCAAACAGGAGTGTTTGCTTTGCCCAGTGTTGAAGTAAACCCCAGTGAGCGCATTACCAAGTGTTGATGTAAACATGTGTGTGCATTACCCAGTGTTGATGTAAACATGTGTGTGTGCATTGCCAAGTGTTGATGTAAACAAGAGTGTTTTCTTTGCCCAGTGTTGATTTAAACAGGAGTGTGTGCATTGCCCAGAATTGATGTAAACAGGAGTGTGTGCATTGCCCAGAGTTGATGTAAACAGGAGTGTGTGCATTGCCCAGTGTTGTTGTAAACAGGAGTGTGTGCATTTCCCAGTGTTGATGTAAACTGGACTGGGTGCATTGCCCAGTGTTGTTGTAAACAGGACTGTGTGCATTACCCAGAGTTGATCTAAACAGGAGTGTGTGCATTACACAGTGTTGAAGTAAACAGGAGTGTGTGCATTTTGCAGTGTTGATGAATACAGTACTGTGTACATTGTCGAGAGTTGATGAAAACAACAGTGTGTGCATTGCCCAGAGTTGAATTAAACAGCAGTGTCTGAATTGCCCAGAGTTTATGTAAAAAGGAGTGTGTGCATTGCCAGGTTTTGATGCAAACAGGAGTGTTTGCTTTGCCCAGTGTTGAAGAAAACCCCAGTGAGCGCATTACCAAGTGTTGATGTAAACAGGTGTATGTGCATCACCAAGTGTTGATGTAAACAGGAGTGTGTGCATTGCCCAGTGTTGTTGTAAACAGGTGTGTGTGCATTGCCCAGTGTTGATGTAAACAGGATTGTGTGCTTTGCCCAGTATTGATGTAAACAGGAGTGTGTGCATTACCCAGTGTTGATGTAAACATGTGTGTGTGCATTGCCCAGTGTTGATGTAAACAGTAGTGTGAGAATTGGCCAGTGTTCATGTAAACAGGAGTGTGTGCATTGCCCAGTGTTGTTGTAAACAGGATTGTGTGCATTGCCCAGTGTTGATGTAAACAGGAGTGTGTGCATTGCCCAGTGTTGATGTAAACAGGCTTGTGTGGGTTGCCCAGTGTTCATGTAAACAGGAGTGTGTGCATTGCCAAGTGTTGATGTAAACATGAGTGTTTTCTTTGCCCAGTGTTGATTTAAACAGGAGTGTGTGCATTGCCCAGAATTGATGTAAACAGGAGTGTGTGCATTGCCCAGAGTTGATGTAAACAGGAGTGTGTGCATTGCCCAGTGTTGTTGTAAACAGGAGTGTGTGCATTTCCCAGTGTTGATGTAAACAGGACTGGGTGCATTGCCCAGTTTTGTTGTAAACAGGACTGTGTGCATTACCCAGAGTTGATCTAAACAGGAGTGTGTGCATTACACAGTGTTGAAGTAAACAGGAGTGTGTGCATTTTGCAGTGTTGATGAATACAGTACTGTGTACATTGTCGAGAGTTGATGAAAACAACAGTGTGTGCATTGCCCAGAGTTGAATTAAACAGCAGTGTGTGAATTGCCCAGAGTTTATGTAAAAAGGAGTGTGTGCATTGCCAGGTTTTGATGCAAACAGGAGTGTTTGCTTTGCCCAGTGTTGAAGAAAACCCCAGTGAGCGCATTACCAAGTGTTGATGTAAACAGGTGTATGTGCATCACCAAGTGTTGATGTAAACAGGAGTGTGTGCATTGCCCAGTGTTGTTGTAAACAGGTGTGTGTGCATTGCCCAGTGTTGATGTAAACAGGATTGTGTGCTTTGCCCAGTATGGATGTAAACAGGAGTGTGTGCATTACCCAGTGTTGATGTAAACATGTGTGTGTGCATTCCCCAGTGTTGATGTAAACAGTAGTGTGTGGATTGGCCAGTGTTCATGTAAACAGGAGTGTGTGCATTGCCCAGTGTTGTTGTAAACAGGAGTTTGTGCATTGCCCAGTGTTGATGTAAACAGGAGTGTGTGCATTGCCCAGTGTTGATGTAAACAGGAGTGTGAGCATTACCAAGTGTTGGTGTTAACAATTGTGTGTGCATTTCAAGTTTTGCTGGAAACGGGAGTGTTTGCTTTGTCCAGAGCTGATGTGAAAAGGAGTTTGTGCATTGCCCAGTGTTGATGTAAACAGGAGTGTCTGAATTGCCAAGGGTTGATGTAAACAGGTGTATGTGCATTGCCCAGTGTTGATGTAAACAGGAGTATGTGCATTGCCCAGTGTTGATGTAAACAGGAATGTGTGCATTGCCCAGTGTTGATGTAAACAGGAGTGTGTGCATTACCCAGTGTTGATGTAAAGAAGTGTGTGTGCATTACACAGTGTTGATGTAAACAGAAGTGTGTGGATTGCACAGTGTTGTTGTAAACAGCAGTGTGCATTCCCCAGTGTTTGATATAAACAGGAGTGTATGAATTCCCAAGGGTTGATGTCAATTGGAGTGTGTGCATTACCCAGTGTTGATGTGAACAGGAGTTTGAGCATCGCCCAGTGTTGATGTAAACAGGAGTGTGTGCATTTTGCAGTGTTGATGAATACAGTACTGTGTGCATTTCCCAGTGTTTATGTAAACAGGAGTGTGTGAATTGCCCAGTGTTGATATAAACAGGAATGTGAGCATTACCAAGTGTTGGTGTTAACAATTGTGTGTGCATTTCAAGTTTTGATGGAAACAGGAGTCTTTGCTTTGTCCAGAGCTGATGTGAAAAGGTGTTTGTGCATTGCCCAGTGTTCATGTAAACAGGAGTGACTGGATTGGCCAGTGTTCATGTAAACAGGAGTGTGTGCATTTTGCAGTGTTGAAGTAAACAGGAGTGTGTGCATTTTGCAGTGTTCATGAATGCAGTACTGTATACATTGTCAAGAGTTGATGTAAACAACAGTGTGAGCATTGCCCAGAGTTGAATTAAACAGCAGTGTGTGAATTGCCCAGTGTTTATGTAGACAGGAGTGTGTGCATTGCCAGGTTTTGATGCAAACAGGAGTGTTTGCTTTGCCCAGTGTTGAAGTAAACCCCAGTGAGCGCATTACCAAGTGTTGATGTAAACATGTGTGTGCATTACCCAGTGTTGATGTAAACATGTGTGTGTGCATTGCCAAGTGTTGATGTAAACAAGAGTGTTTTCTTTGCCCAGTGTTGATTTAAACAGGAGTGTGTGCATTGCCCAGAATTGATGTAAACAGGAGTGTGTGCATTGCCTAGAGTTGATGTAAACAGGAGTGTGTGCATTGCCCAGTGTTGTTGTAAACAGGAGTGTGTGCATTTCCCAGTGTTGATGTAAACTGGACTGGGTGCATTGCCCAGTGTTGTTGTAAACAGGACTGTGTGCATTACCCAGAGTTGATCTAAACAGGAGTGTGTGCATTACACAGTGTTGAAGTAAACAGGAGTGTGTGCATTTTGCAGTGTTGATGAATACAGTACTGTGTACATTGTCGAGAGTTGATGAAAACAACAGTGTGTGCATTGCCCAGAGTTGAATTAAACAGCAGTGTGTGAATTGCCCAGAGTTTATGTAAAAAGGAGTGTGTGCATTGCCAGGTTTTGATGCAAACAGGAGTGTTTGCTTTGCCCAGTGTTGAAGAAAACCCCAGTGAGCGCATTACCAAGTGTTGATGTAAACAGGTGTATGTGCATCACCAAGTGTTGATGTAAACAGGAGTGTGTGCATTACCCAGTGTTGATGTAAACATGTGTGTGTGCATTCCCCAGTGTTGATGTAAACAGTAGTGTGTGGATTGGCCAGTGTTCATGTAAACAGGAGTGTGTGCATTGCCCAGTGTTGTTGTAAACAGGAGTTTGTGCATTGCCCAGTGTTGATGTAAACAGGAGTGTGTGCATTGCCCAGTGTTGATGTAAACAGGAGTGTGAGCATTACCAAGTGTTGGTGTTAACAATTGTGTGTGCATTTCAAGTTTTGCTGGAAACGGGAGTGTTTGCTTTGTCCAGAGCTGATGTGAAAAGGAGTTTGTGCATTGCCCAGTGTTGATGTAAACAGGAGTGTCTGAATTGCCAAGGGTTGATGTAAACAGGTGTATGTGCATTGCCCAGTGTTGATGTAAACAGGAGTATGTGCATTGCCCAGTGTTGATGTAAACAGGAATGTGTGCATTGCCCAGTGTTGATGTAAACAGGAGTGTGTGCATTACCCAGTGTTGATGTAAAGAAGTGTGTGTGCATTACACAGTGTTGATGTAAACAGAAGTGTGTGGATTGCACAGTGTTGTTGTAAACAGCAGTGTGCATTCCCCAGTGTTTGATATAAACAGGAGTGTCTGAATTCCCAAGGGTTGATGTCAATTGGAGTGTGTGCATTACCCAGTGTTGATGTGAACAGGAGTTTGAGCATCGCCCAGTGTTGATGTAAACAGGAGTGTGTGCATTTTGCAGTGTTGATGAATACAGTACTGTGTGCATTTCCCAGTGTTTATGTAAACAGGAGTGTGTGAATTGCCCAGTGTTGATATAAACAGGAATGTGAGCATTACCAAGTGTTGGTGTTAACAATTGTGTGTGCATTTCAAGTTTTGATGGAAACAGGAGTCTTTGCTTTGTCCAGAGCTGATGTGAAAAGGTGTTTGTGCATTGCCCAGTGTTCATGTAAACAGGAGTGACTGGATTGGCCAGTGTTCATGTAAACAGGAGTGTGTGCATTTTGCAGTATTGAAGTAAACAGGAGTGTGTGCATTTTGCAGTGTTCATGAATGCAGTACTGTATACATTGTCAAGAGTTGATGTAAACAACAGTGTGAGCATTGCCCAGAGTTGAATTAAACAGCAGTGTGTGAATTGCCCAGTGTTTATGTAGACAGGAGTGTGTGCATTGCCAGGTTTTGATGCAAACAGGAGTGTTTGCTTTGCCCAGTGTTGAAGTAAACCCCAGTGAGCGCATTACCAAGTGTTGATGTAAACATGTGTGTGCATTACCCAGTGTTGATGTAAACATGTGTGTGTGCATTGCCAAGTGTTGATGTAAACAAGAGTGTTTTCTTTGCCCAGTGTTGATTTAAACAGGAGTGTGTGCATTGCCCAGAATTGATGTAAACAGGAGTGTGTGCATTGCCTAGAGTTGATGTAAACAGGAGTGTGTGCATTGCCCAGTGTTGTTGTAAACAGGAGTGTGTGCATTTCCCAGTGTTGATGTAAACTGGACTGGGTGCATTGCCCAGTGTTGTTGTAAACAGGACTGTGTGCATTACCCAGAGTTGATCTAAACAGGAGTGTGTGCATTACACAGTGTTGAAGTAAACAGGAGTGTGTGCATTTTGCAGTGTTGATGAATACAGTACTGTGTACATTGTCGAGAGTTGATGAAAACAACAGTGTGTGCATTGCCCAGAGTTGAATTAAACAGCAGTGTGTGAATTGCCCAGAGTTTATGTAAAAAGGAGTGTGTGCATTGCCAGGTTTTGATGCAAACAGGAGTGTTTGCTTTGCCCAGTGTTGAAGAAAACCCCAGTGAGCGCATTACCAAGTGTTGATGTAAACAGGTGTATGTGCATCACCAAGTGTTGATGTAAACAGGAGTGTGTGCATTGCCCAGTGTTGTTGTAAACAGGTGTGCGTGCATTGCCCAGTGTTGATGTAAACAGGATTGTGTGCTTTGCCCAGTATTGATGTAAACAGGAGTGTGTGCATTACCCAGTGTTGATGTAAACATGTGTGTGTGCATTGCCCTGTGTTGATGTAAACAGTAGTGTGAGGATTGGACAGTGTTCATGTAAACAGGAGTGTGTGCATTGCCCAGTGTTGTTGTAAACAGGAGGGTGTGCATTGCCCAGTTTTGATGTAAACAGGATTGTGTGCATTGCCCAGTGTTGATGTAAACAGGAGTGTGTGCATTGCCCAGTGTTGATGTAAACAGGCTTGTGTGGGTTGCCCAGTGTTCATGTAAACAGGAGTGTGTGCATTGCCAAGTGTTGATGTAAACATGAGTGTTTTCTTTGCCCAGTGTTGATTTAAACAGGAGTGTGTGCATTGCCCAGAATTGATGTAAACAGGAGTGTGTGCATTGCCCAGAGTTGATGTAAACAGGAGTGTGTGCATTGCCCAGTGTTGTTGTAAACAGGAGTGTGTGCATTTCCCAGTGTTGATGTAAACAGGACTGGGTGCATTGCCCAGTGTTGTTGTAAACAGGACTGTGTGCATTACCCAGAGTTGATCTAAACAGGAGTGTGTGCATTACACAGTGTTGAAGTAAACAGGAGTGTGTGCATTTTGCAGTGTTGATGAATACAGTACTGTGTACATTGTCGAGAGTTGATGAAAACAACAGTGTGTGCATTGCCCAGAGTTGAATTAAACAGCAGTGTGTGAATTGCCCAGAGTTTATGTAAAAAGGAGTGTGTGCATTGCCAGGTTTTGATGCAAACAGGAGTGTTTGCTTTGCCCAGTGTTGAAGAAAACCCCAGTGAGCGCATTACCAAGTGTTGATGTAAACAGGTGTATGTGCATCACCAAGTGTTGATGTAAACAGGAGTGTGTGCATTGCCCAGTGTTGTTGTAAACAGGTGTGTGTGCATTGCCCAGTGTTGATGTAAACAGGATTGTGTGCTTTGCCCAGTATGGATGTAAACAGGAGTGTGTGCATTACCCAGTGTTGATGTAAACATGTGTGTGTGCATTGCCCAGTGTTGATGTAAACAGTAGTGTGTGGATTGGCCAGTGTTCATGTAAACAGGAGTGTGTGCATTGCCCAGTGTTGTTGTAAACAGGAGTGTGTGCATTGCCCAGTTTTGATGTAAACAGGATTGTGTGCATTGCCCAGTTTTGATGTAAACAGGATTGTGTGCATTGCCCAGTGTTCATGTAAACAGGAGTGTGTGCATTGCCAAGTGTGATGTAAACATGAGTGTTTTCTTTGCCCAGTGTTGATTTAAACAGGAGTGTGTGCATTGCCCAGAATTGATGTAAACAGGAGTGTGTGCATTGCCCAGAGTTGATGTAAAGAGGAGTGTGTGCATTGCCCAGTGTTGTTGTAAACAGGAGTGTGTGCATTTCCCAGTGTTGCTGTAAACAGGAGTATGTGCATTGCCCAGTGTTGTTGTAAACAGGACTGTGTGCATTACCCAGAGTTGATCTAAACAGGAGTGTGTGCATTACACAGTGTTGAAGTAAACAGGAGTGTGTGCATTTTGCAGTGTTGATGAATACAGTACTGTGTACATTGTCAAGAGTTGATGAAAACAACAGTGTGTGCATTCCCAGTGTTGATGTAAACAGTAGTGTGTGGATTGGCCAGTGTTGATGCAAACAGGAGTGTGTGCATTGCCCAGTGTTGATGTAAACAGGAGTGTGTGGGTTGCCCAGTGTTCATGTAAACAGGAGTGTGTGCATTGCCCAGTGTTTATGTAGACAGGAGTGTGTGCATTGCCAGGTTTTGATGCAAACAGGAGTGTTTGCTTTGCCCAGTGTTGAAGTAAACCCCAGTGAGCGCATTACCAAGTGTTGATGTAAACAGGAGTGTGTGCATTACCCAGTGTTGATGTAAACATGTGTGTGCATTACCCAGTGTTGATGTAAACATGTGTGTGTGCATTGCCAAGTGTTGATGTAAACAGGAGTGTTTTCTTTGCCCAGTGTTGATTTAAACAGGATTGTGTGCTTTGCCCAGTATGGATGTAAACAGGAGTGTGTGCATTACCCAGTGTTGATGTAAACATGTGTGTGTGCATTGCCCAGTGTTGATGTAAACAGTAGTGTGTGGATTGGCCAGTGTTCATGTAAACAGGAGTGTGTGCATTGCCCAGTGTTGTTGTAAACAGGAGTGTGTGCATTGCCCAGTTTTGATGTAAACAGGATTGTGCGCATTGCCCAGTGTAGATGTAAACAGGAGTGTGTGCATTGCCCAGTGTTGATGTAAACAGGCTTGTGTGGGTTGCCCAGTGTTCATGTAAACAGGAGTGTGTGCATTGCCAAGTGTTGATGTAAACATGAGTGTTTTCTTTGCCCAGAGTTGATGTAAACAGGAGTGTGTGCATTGCCCAGTGTTGTTGTAAACAGGAGTGTGTGCATTTCCCAGTGTTGTTGTAAACAGGAGAATGTGCATTGCCCAGTGTTGCTGTAAACAGGACTGAGTGCATTACCCAGAGTTGATCTAAACAGGAGTGTGTGCATTACACAGTGTTGATGAATACAGTACTGTGTACATTGTCGAGAGTTGATGAAAACAGTGTGTGCATTGCCCAAAGTTGAATTAAACAGCAGTGTGTGAATTGCCCAGAGTTTATGTAAAAAGGAGTGTGTGCATTGCCAGGTTTTGTTGCAAACAGGAGTGTTTGCTCTGCCCAGTGTTGAAGTAAACCCCAGTGAGCGCATTACCAAGTGTTGATGTAAACAGGTGTGTGTGCATCACCAAGTGTTCATGTAAACAGGAGTGTGTGCATTGCCCAGTGTTGTTGTAAACAGGAGTGTGTGCATTGCCCAGTTTTGATGTAAACAGGGATTGTGTGCATTGCCCAGTGTTGATGTAAACAGGAGTGTGTGCATTGCCCAGTGTTGATGTAAACAGGCTTGTATGGGTTGCCCAGTGTTCATGTAAACAGGAGTGTGTGCATTGCCAAGTGTTGATGTAAACATGAGTGTTTTCTTTGCCCAGTGTTGATTTAAACAGGAGTGTGTGCATTGCCCAGAATTGATGTAAACAGGAGTGTGTGCATTGCCAGGTTTTGATGCAAACAGGAGTGTTTGCTTTGCCCAGTGTTGAAGAAAACCCCAGTGAGCGCATTACCAAGTGTTGATGTAAACAGGTGTATGTGCATCACCAAGTGTTGATGTAAACAGGAGTGTGTGCATTGCCCAGTGTTGTTGTAAACAGGTGTGCGTGCATTGCCCAGTGTTGATGTAAACAGGATTGTGTGCTTTGCCCAGTATTGATGTAAACAGGAGTGTGTGCATTACCCAGTGTTGATGTAAACTGGATTGGGTGCATTGCCCAGTGTTGTTGTAAACAGGACTGTGTGCATTACCCAGAGTTGATCTAAACAGGAGTGTGTGCATTACACAGTGTTGAAGTAAACAGGAGTGTGTGCATTTTGCAGTGTTGATGAATACAGTACTGTGTACATTGTCGAGAGTTGAAGAAAACAACAGTGTGTGCATTGCCCAGAGTTGAATTAAACAGCAGTGTGTGAATTGCCCAGAGTTTATGTAAAAAGGAGTGTGTGCATTGCCAGGTTTTGATGCAAACAGGAGTGTTTGCTTTGCCCAGTGTTGAAAAAAACCCCAGTGAGCGCATTACCAAGTGTTGATGTAAACAGGTGTATGTGCATCACCAAGTGTTGATGTAAACAGGAGTGTGTGCATTGCCCAGTGTTGTTGTAAACAGGTGTGCGTGCATTGCCCAGTGTTGATGTAAACAGGATTGTGTGCTTTGCCCAGTATTGATGTAAACAGGAGTGTGTGCATTACCCAGTGTTGATGTAAACTGGACTGGGTGCATTGCCCAGTGTTGTTGTAAACAGGACTGTGTGCATTACCCAGAGTTGATCTAAACAGGAGTGTGTGCATTACACAGTGTTGAAGTAAACAGGAGTGTGTGCATTTTGCAGTGTTGATGAATACAGTACTGTGTACATTGTCGAGAGTTGATGAAAACAACAGTGTGTGCATTGCCCAGAGTTGAATTAAACAGCAGTGTGTGAATTGCCCAGAGTTTATGTAAAAAGGAGTGTGTGCATTGCCAGGTTTTGATGCAAACAGGAGTGTTTGCTTTGCCCAGTGTTGAAGAAAACCCCAGTGAGCGCATTACCAAGTGTTGATGTAAACAGGTGTATGTGCATCACCAAGTGTTGATGTAAACAGGAGTGTGTGCATTGCCCAGTGTTGTTGTAAACAGGAGTGTGTGCATTGCCCAGTTTTGATGTAAACAGGGATTGTGTGCATTGCCCAGTGTTGATGTAAACAGGAGTGTGTGCATTGCCCAGTGTTGATGTAAACAGGCTTGTATGGGTTGCCCAGTGTTCATGTAAACAGGAGTGTGTGCATTGCCAAGTGTTGATGTAAACATGAGTGTTTTCTTTGCCCAGTGTTGATTTAAACAGGAGTGTGTGCATTGCCCAGAATTGATGTAAACAGGAGTGTGTGCATTGCCAGGTTTTGATGCAAACAGGAGTGTTTGCTTTGCCCAGTGTTGAAGAAAACCCCAGTGAGCGCATTACCAAGTGTTGATGTAAACAGGTGTATGTGCATCACCAAGTGTTGATGTAAACAGGAGTGTGTGCATTGCCCAGTGTTGTTGTAAACAGGTGTGCGTGCATTGCCCAGTGTTGATGTAAACTGGACTGGGTGCATTGCCCAGTGTTGTTGTAAACAGGACTGTGTGCATTACCCAGAGTTGATCTAAACAGGAGTGTGTGCATTACACAGTGTTGAAGTAAACAGGAGTGTGTGAATTTTGCAGTGTTGATGAATACAGTACTGTGTACATTGTCGAGAGTTGAAGAAAACAACAGTGTGTGCATTGCCCAGAGTTGAATTAAACAGCAGTGTGTGAATTGTCCAGAGTTTATGTAAAAAGGAGTGTGTGCATTGCCAGGTTTTGTTGCAAACAGGAGTGTTTGCTTTGCCCAGTGTTGAAAAAAACCCCAGTGAGCGCATTACCAAGTGTTGATGTAAACAGGTGTATGTGCATCACCAAGTGTTGATGTAAACAGGAGTGTGTGCATTGCCCAGTGTTGTTGTAAACAGGTGTGCGTGCATTGCCCAGTGTTGATGTAAACAGGATTGTGTGCTTTGCCCAGTATTGATGTAAACAGGAGTGTGTGCATTACCCAGTGTTGATGTAAACTGGACTGGGTGCATTGCCCAGTGTTGTTGTAAACAGGACTGTGTGCATTACCCAGAGTTGATCTAAACAGGAGTGTGTGCATTACACAGTGTTGAAGTAAACAGGAGTGTGTGCATTTTGCAGTGTTGATGAATACAGTACTGTGTACATTGTCGAGAGTTGATGAAAACAACAGTGTGTGCATTGCCCAGAGTTGAATTAAACAGCAGTGTGTGAATTGCCCAGAGTTTATGTAAAAAGGAGTGTGTGCATTGCCAGGTTTTGATGCAAACAGGAGTGTTTGCTTTGCCCAGTGTTGAAGAAAACCCCAGTGAGCGCATTACCAAGTGTTGATGTAAACAGGTGTATGTGCATCACCAAGTGTTGATGTAAACAGGAGTGTGTGCATTGCCCAGTGTTGTTGTAAACAGGTGTGCGTGCATTGCCCAGTGTTGATGTAAACAGGATTGTGTGCTTTAGCCCAGTATTGATGTAAACAGGAGTGTGTGCATTACCCAGTGTTGATGTAAACTGGACTGGGTGCATTGCCCAGTGTTGTTGTAAACAGGACTGTGTGCATTACCCAGAGTTGATCTAAACAGGAGTGTGTGCATTACACAGTGTTGAAGTAAACAGGAGTGTGTGCATTTTGCAGTGTTGATGAATACAGTACTGTGTACATTGTCGAGAGTTGATGAAAACAACAGTGTGTGCATTGCCCAGAGTTGAATTAAACAGCAGTGTGTGAATTGCCCAGAGTTTATGTAAAAAGGAGTGTGTGCATTGCCAGGTTTTGATGCAAACAGGAGTGTTTGCTTTGCCCAGTGTTGAAGAAAACCCCAGTGAGCGCATTACCAAGTGTTGATGTAAACAGGTGTATGTGCATCACCAAGTGTTGATGTAAACAGGAGTGTGTGCATTGCCCAGTGTTGTTGTAAACAGGTGTGCGTGCATTCCCCAGTGTTGATGTAAACAGGATTGTGTGCTTTGCCCAGTATTGATGTAAACAGGAGTGTGTGCATTACCCAGTGTTGATGTAAACTGGACTGGGTGCATTGCCCAGTGTTGTTGTAAACAGGACTGTGTGCATTACCCAGAGTTGATCTAAACAGGAGTGTGTGCATTACACAGTGTTGAAGTAAACAGGAGTGTGTGCATTTTGCAGTGTTGATGAATACAGTACTGTGTACATTGTCGAGAGTTGATGAAAACAACAGTGTGTGCATTGCCCAGAGTTGAATTAAACAGCAGTGTGTGAATTGCCCAGAGTTTATGTAAAAAGGAGTGTGTGCATTGCCAGGTTTTGATGCAAACAGGAGTGTTTGCTTTGCCCAGTGTTGAAGAAAACCCCAGTGAGCGCATTACCAAGTGTTGATGTAAACAGGTGTATGTGCATCACCAAGTGTTGATGTAAACAGGAGTGTGTGCATTGCCCAGTGTTGTTGTAAACAGGTGTGCGTGCATTGCCCAGTGTTGATGTAAACAGGATTGTGTGCTTTGCCCAGTATTGATGTAAACAGGAGTGTGTGCATTACCCAGTGTTGATGTAAACTGGACTGGGTGCATTGCCCAGTGTTGTTGTAAACAGGACTGTGTGCATTACCCAGAGTTGATCTAAACAGGAGTGTGTGCATTACACAGTGTTGAAGTAAACAGGAGTGTGTGCATTTTGCAGTGTTGATGAATACAGTACTGTGTACATTGTCGAGAGTTGATGAAAACAACAGTGTGTGCATTGCCCAGAGTTGAATTAAACAGCAGTGTGTGAATTGCCCAGAGTTTATGTAAAAAGGAGTGTGTGCATTGCCAGGTTTTGATGCAAACAGGAGTGTTTGCTTTGCCCAGTGTTGAAGAAAACCCCAGTGAGCGCATTACCAAGTGTTGATGTAAACAGGTGTATGTGCATCACCAAGTGTTGATGTAAACAGGAGTGTGTGCATTGCCCAGTGTTGTTGTAAACAGGTGTGCGTGCATTGCCCAGTGTTGATGTAAACAGGATTGTGTGCTTTGCCCAGTATTGATGTAAACAGGAGTGTGTGCATTACCCAGTGTTGATGTAAACATGTGTGTGTGCATTGCCCTGTGTTGATGTAAACAGTAGTGTGAGGATTGGACAGTGTTCATGTAAACAGGAGTGTGTGCATTGCCCAGTGTTGTTGTAAACAGGAGTGTGTGCATTGCCCAGTTTTGATGTAAACAGGATTATGTGCATTGCCCAGTGTTGATGTAAACAGGAGTGTGTGCATTGCCCAGTGTTGATGTAAACAGGCTTGTGTGGGTTGCCCAGTGTTCATGTAAACAGGAGTGTGTGCATTGCCAAGTGTTGATGTAAACATGAGTGTTTTCTTTGCCCAGTGTTGATTTAAACAGGAGTGTGTGCATTGCCCAGAATTGATGTAAACAGGAGTGTGTGCATTGCCCAGAGTTGATGTAAACAGGAGTGTGTGCATTGCCCAGTGTTGTTGTAAACAGGAGTGTGTGCATTTCCCAGTGTTGATGTAAACAGGACTGGGTGCATTGCCCAGTGTTGTTGTAAACAGGACTGTGTGCATTACCCAGAGTTGATCTAAACAGGAGTGTGTGCATTACACAGTGTTGAAGTAAACAGGAGTGTGTGCATTTTGCAGTGTTGATGAATACAGTACTGTGTACATTGTCGAGAGTTGATGAAAACAACAGTGTGTGCATTGCCCAGAGTTGAATTAAACAGCAGTGTGTGAATTGCCCAGAGTTTATGTAAAAAGGAGTGTGTGCATTGCCAGGTTTTGATGCAAACAGGAGTGTTTGCTTTGCCCAGTGTTGAAGAAAACCCCAGTGAGCGCATTACCAAGTGTTGATGTAAACAGGTGTATGTGCATCACCAAGTGTTGATGTAAACAGGAGTGTGTGCATTGCCCAGTGTTGTTGTAAACAGGTGTGTGTGCATTGCCCAGTGTTGATGTAAACAGGATTGTGTGCTTTGCCCAGTATGGATGTAAACAGGAGTGTGTGCATTACCCAGTGTTGATGTAAACATGTGTGTGTGCATTGCCCAGTGTTGATGTAAACAGTAGTGTGTGGATTGGCCAGTGTTCATGTAAACAGGAGTGTGTGCATTGCCCAGTGTTGTTGTAAACAGGAGTGTGTGCATTGCCCAGTTTTGATGTAAACAGGATTGTGTGCATTGCCCAGTTTTGATGTAAACAGGATTGTGTGCATTGCCCAGTGTTCATGTAAACAGGAGTGTGTGCATTGCCAAGTGTGATGTAAACATGAGTGTTTTCTTTGCCCAGTGTTGATTTAAACAGGAGTGTGTGCATTGCCCAGAATTGATGTAAACAGGAGTGTGTGCATTGCCCAGAGTTGATGTAAAGAGGAGTGTGTGCATTGCCCAGTGTTGTTGTAAACAGGAGTGTGTGCATTTCCCAGTGTTGCTGTAAACAGGAGTATGTGCATTTCCCAGTGTTGTTGTAAACAGGAGTATGTGCATTGCCCAGTGTTGTTGTAAACAGGACTGTGTGCATTACCCAGAGTTGATCTAAACAGGAGTGTGTGCATTACACAGTGTTGAAGTAAACAGGAGTGTGTGCATTTTGCAGTGTTGATGAATACAGTACTGTGTACATTGTCAAGAGTTGATGAAAACAACAGTGTGTGCATTGCCCAGTGTTGATGTAAACAGAAGTGTGTGGATTGGCCAGTGTTGATGCAAACAGGAGTGTGTGCATTGCCCAGTGTTGATGTAAACAGGAGTGTGTGGGTTGCCCAGTGTTCATGTAAACAGGAGTGTGTGCATTGCCCAGTGTTTATGTAGACAGGAGTGTGTGCATTGCCAGGTTTTGATGCAAACAGGAGTGTTTGCTTTGCCCAGTGTTGAAGTAAACCCCAGTGAGCGCATTACCAAGTGTTGATGTAAACAGGAGTGTGTGCATTACCCAGTGTTGATGTAAACATGTGTGTGCATTACCCAGTGTTGATGTAAACATGTGTGTGTGCATTGCCAAGTGTTGATGTAAACAGGAGTGTTTTCTTTGCCCAGTGTTGATTTAAAGAGGATTGTGTGCTTTGCCCAGTATGGATGTAAACAGGAGTGTGTGCATTACCCAGTGTTGATGTAAACATGTGTGTGTGCATTGCCCAGTGTTGATGTAAACAGTAGTGTGTGGATTGGCCAGTGTTCATGTAAACAGGAGTGTGTGCATTGCCCAGTGTTGTTGTAAACAGGAGTGTGTGCATTGCCCAGTTTTGATGTAAACAGGATTGTGTGCATTGCCCAGTGTAGATGTAAACAGGAGTGTGTGCATTGCCCAGTGTTGATGTAAACAGGCTTGTGTGGGTTGCCCAGTGTTCATGTAAACAGGAGTGTGTGCATTGCCAAGTGTTGATGTAAACATGAGTGTTTTCTTTGCCCAGAGTTGATGTAAACAGGAGTGTGTGCATTGCCCAGTGTTGTTGTAAACAGGAGTGTGTGCATTTCCCAGTGTTGTTGTAAACAGGAGAATGTGCATTGCCCAGTGTTGCTGTAAACAGGACTGAGTGCATTACCCAGAGTTGATCTAAACAGGAGTGTGTGCATTACACAGTGTTGATGAATACAGTACTGTGTACATTGTCGAGAGTTGATGAAAACAGTGTGTGCATTGCCCAAAGTTGAATTAAACAGCAGTGTGTGAATTGCCCAGAGTTTATGTAAAAAGGAGTGTGTGCATTGCCAGGTTTTGATGCAAACAGGAGTGTTTGCTCTGCCCAGTGTTGAAGTAAACCCCAGTGAGCGCATTACCAAGTGTTGATGTAAACAGGTGTGTGTGCATCACCAAGTGTTCATGTAAACAGGAGTGTGTGCATTGCCCAGTGTTGTTGTAAACAGGAGTGTGTGCATTGCCCAGTTTTGATGTAAACAGGGATTGTGTGCATTGCCCAGTGTTGATGTAAACAGGAGTGTGTGCATTGCCCAGTGTTGATGTAAACAGGCTTGTATGGGTTGCCCAGTGTTCATGTAAACAGGAGTGTGTGCATTGCCAAGTGTTGATGTAAACATGAGTGTTTTCTTTGCCCAGTGTTGATTTAAACAGGAGTGTGTGCATTGCCCAGAATTGATGTAAACAGGAGTGTGTGCATTGCCCAGAGTTGATGTAAACAGGAGTGTGTGCATTGCCCAGTGTTGATGTAAACAGGAGTGTGTGCATTACCCAGTGTTGATGTAAACATGTGTGTGTGCATTGCCCAGTGTTGATGTAAACAGTAGTGTGTGGATTGGCCAGTGTTCATGTAAACAGGAGTGTGTGCATTGCCCAGTGTTGTTGTAAACAGGAGTGTGTGCATTGCCCAGAGTTGATGTAAACAGGAGTGTGTGCATTGCCCAGTGTTGTTGTAAACAGGAGTGTGTGCATTTCCCAGTGTTGTTGTAAACAGGAGTATGTGCATTGCCCAGTGTTGTTGTAAACAGGACTGTGTGCATTACCCAGAGTTGATCTAAACAGGAGTGTGTGCATTACACAGTGTTGAAGTAAACAGGAGAGTGTGCATTTTGCAGTGTTGATGAATACAGTACTGTGTACATTGTCAAGAGTTGATTAAAACAACAGTGTGTGCATTGCCCAGTGTTGATGTAAACAGGAGTGTGTGCATTGCCCAGTGTTGATGTAAACAGGAGTGTGTGCATTGCCCAGTGTTGATGTAAACAGGAGTGTGTGCATTGCCCAGTGTTGATGTGAACAGGAGTTTGAGCATTGCCCAGTGTTGATGTAAACAGGAGTGTGAGCATTACCAAGTGTTGGTGTTAACAATTGTGTGTGTATTTCAAGTTTTGATGGAAACGGGAGTGTTTGCTTTGTCCAGAGCTGATGTGAAAAGGAGTTTGTGCATTGCCCAGTGTTGATGTAAACAGGAGTGTCTGAATTGCCAAGGGTTGATGTAAACAGGTGTATGTGCATTGCCCAGTGTTGATGTAAACAGGAGTATGTGCATTGCCCAGTGTTGATGTAAACAGGAATGTGTGCATTGCCCAGTGTTGATGTAAACAGGAGTGTGTGCATTACCCAGTGTTGATGTAAACAGTAGTGTGTGGATTGGCCAGTGTTCATGTAAACAGGAGTGTGTGCATTGCCCAGTGTTGTTGTAAACAGGAGTGTGTGCATTGCCCAGAGTTGATGTAAACAGGAGTGTGTGCATTGCCCAGTGTTGTTGTAAACAGGAGTGTGTGCATTTCCCAGTGTTGTTGTAAACAGGAGTATGTGCATTGCCCAGTGTTGTTGTAAACAGGACTGTGTGCATTACCCAGAGTTGATCTAAACAGGAGTGTGTGCATTACACAGTGTTGAAGTAAACAGGAGTGTGTGCATTTTGCAGTGTTGATGAATACAGTACTGTGTACATTGTCAAGAGTTGATGAAAACAACAGTGTGTGCATTGCCCAGTGTTGATGTAAACAGGAGTGTGTGCATTGCCCAGTGTTGATGTAAACAGGAGTGTGTGCATTGCCCAGTGTTGATGTGAACAGGAGTTTGAGCATTGCCCAGTGTTGATGTAAACAGGAGTGTGAGCATTACCAAGTGTTGGTGTTAACAATTGTGTGTGTATTTCAAGTTTTGATGGAAACGGGAGTGTTTGCTTTGTCCAGAGCTGATGTGAAAAGGAGTTTGTGCATTGCCCAGTGTTGATGTAAACAGGAGTGTCTGAATTGCCAAGGGTTGATGTAAACAGGTGTATGTGCATTGCCCAGTGTTGATGTAAACAGGAGTATGTGCATTGCCCAGTGTTGATGTAAACAGGAATGTGTGCATTACCCAGTGTTGATGTAAAGAAGTGTGTGTGCATTACACAGTGTTGATGTAAACAGAAGTGTGTGGATTGCACAATGTTGTTGTAAACAGCAGTGTGCATTCCCCAGTGTTTGATATACACAGGAGTGTCTGAATTCCCAAGGGTTGATGTCAATTGGAGTGTGTGCATTACCCAGTGTTGATGTGAACAGGAGTTTGAGCATTGCCCAGTGTTGATGTAAACAGGAGTGTGTGCATTTTGCAGTGTTGATGAATACAGTACTGTGTGCATTTCCCAGTGTTTATGTAAGCAGGAGTGTGTGAATTGCCCAGTGTTGATGTAAACAGGAATGTGAGCATTACCAAGTGTTGGTGTTAACAATTGTGTGTGCATTTCAAGTTTTGATGGAAACAGGAGTCTTTGCTTTGTCCAGAGCTGATGTGAAAAGGTGTTTGTGCATTGCCCAGTGTTCATGTAAACAGGAGTGACTGGATTGGCCAGTGTTCATGTAAACAGGAGTGTGTGCATTTTGCAGTGTTGAAGTAAACAGGAGTGTGTGCATTTTGCAGTGTTGATGAATGCAGTACTGTATACATTGTCAAGAGTTGATGTAAACAACAGTGTGAGCATTGCCCAGAGTTGAATTAAACAGCAGTGTGTGAATTGCCCAGTGTTTATGTAGACAGGAGTGTGTGCATTGCCAGGTTTTGATGCAAACAGGAGTGTTTGCTTTGCCCAGTGTTGAAGTAAACCCCAGTGAGCGCATTACCAAGTGTTGATGTAAACATGTGTGTGCATTACCCAGTGTTGATGTAAACATGTGTGTGTGCATTGCCCACTGTTGTTGTAAACAGGTGTGTGTGCATTGCCCAGTGTTGATGTAAACAGGATTGTGTGCTTTGCCCAGTATTGATGTAAACAGGAGTGTGTGCATTACCCAGTGTTGATGTAAACAATAGTGTGTGCAATGCCCAGTGTTGATGCAAACAGGAGTGTTTGCTTTGCCCAGTGTTGAAGTAAACCCCAATGAGCGCATTACCAAGTGTTGATGTAAACAGGAGTGTGTGCATTACCAAGTGTTGATGTAAACAGGAGTGTGTGCATTACCCAGCGTTGATGTAAACATGTGTGTGTGCATTGCCCAGTTTTGATGTAAACAGGACTGGGTGCATTGCCCAGTGTTGATGTAAACAGGAGTGTGTGCATTACCCAGTGTTGATGTAAACATGTGTGTGTGCATTGCCCAGTGTTGATGTAAACAGGAGTGTGTGCATTGCCCAGTGTTGATGTAAACAGGAGTGTGTGCATTGCCCAGTGTTGATGTGAACAGGAGTTTGAGCATTGCCCAGTGTTGATGTAAACAGGAGTGTGAGCATTACCAAGTGTTGGTGTTAACAATTGTGTGTGTATTTCAAGTTTTGATGGAAACGGGAGTGTTTGCTTTGTCCAGAGCTGATGTGAAAAGGAGTTTGTGCATTGCCCAGTGTTGATGTAAACAGGAGTGTCTGAATTGCCAAGGGTTGATGTAAACAGGTGTATGTGCATTGCCCAGTGTTGATGTAAACAGGAGTATGTGCATTGCCCAGTGTTGATGTAAACAGGAATGTGTGCATTACCCAGTGTTGATGTAAAGAAGTGTGTGTGCATTACACAGTGTTGATGTAAACAGAAGTGTGTGGATTGCACAATGTTGTTGTAAACAGCAGTGTGCATTCCCCAGTGTTTGATATACACAGGAGTGTCTGAATTCCCAAGGGTTGATGTCAATTGGAGTGTGTGCATTACCCAGTGTTGATGTGAACAGGAGTTTGAGCATTGCCCAGTGTTGATGTAAACAGGAGTGTGTGCATTTTGCAGTGTTGATGAATACAGTACTGTGTGCATTTCCCAGTGTTTATGTAAGCAGGAGTGTGTGAATTGCCCAGTGTTGATGTAAACAGGAATGTGAGCATTACCAAGTGTTGGTGTTAACAATTGTGTGTGCATTTCAAGTTTTGATGGAAACAGGAGTCTTTGCTTTGTCCAGAGCTGATGTGAAAAGGTGTTTGTGCATTGCCCAGTGTTCATGTAAACAGGAGTGACTGGATTGGCCAGTGTTCATGTAAACAGGAGTGTGTGCATTTTGCAGTGTTGAAGTAAACAGGAGTGTGTGCATTTTGCAGTGTTGATGAATGCAGTACTGTATACATTGTCAAGAGTTGATGTAAACAACAGTGTGAGCATTGCCCAGAGTTGAATTAAACAGCAGTGTGTGAATTGCCCAGTGTTTATGTAGACAGGAGTGTGTGCATTGCCAGGTTTTGATGCAAACAGGAGTGTTTGCTTTGCCCAGTGTTGAAGTAAACCCCAGTGAGCGCATTACCAAGTGTTGATGTAAACATGTGTGTGCATTACCCAGTGTTGATGTAAACATGTGTGTGTGCATTGCCCAGTGTTGTTGTAAACAGGTGTGTGTGCATTGCCCAGTGTTGATGTAAACAGGATTGTGTGCTTTGCCCAGTATTGATGTAAACAGGAGTGTGTGCATTACCCAGTGTTGATGTAAACATGTGTGTGTGCATTGCCCAGTGTTGATGTAAACAGTAGTGTGAGGATTGCCCAGTGCTGTTGTAAACAATAGTGTGTGCAATGCCCAGTGTTGATGCAAACAGGAGTGTTTGCTTTGCCCAGTGTTGAAGTAAACCCCAATGAGCGCATTACCAAGTGTTGATGTAAACAGGAGTGTGTGCATTACCAAGTGTTGATGTAAACAGGAGTGTGTGCATTACCCAGCGTTGATGTAAACATGTGTGTGTGCATTGCCCAGTTTTGATGTAAACAGGACTGGGTGCATTGCCCAGTGTTGATGTAAACAGGAGTGTGTGCATTACCCAGTGTTGATGTAAACATGTGTGTGTGCATTGCCCAGTGTTGATGTAAACAGGAGTGTGTGGATTGCCCAGTGTTGATGTAAACAGGACTGGGTGCATTGCCCAGTGTTGATGTAAACAGGAGTGTGTGCATTACCCAGTGTTGATGTAAACATGTGTGTGTGCATTGCCCAGTGTTGATGTAAACAGTAGTGTGTGGATTGGCCAGTGTTCATGTAAACAGGAGTGTGTGCATTGCCCAGTGTTGTTGTAAACAGGAGTGTGTGCAATGCCCAGTGTTGATGTAAACAGGAGTGTGTGGATTGCCCAGTGTTGATGTAAACAGGACTGGGTGCATTGCCCAGTGTTGATGTAAACAGGAGTGTGTGCATTACCCAGTGTTGATGTAAACATGTGTGTGTGCATTGCCCAGTGTTGATGTAAACAGTAGTGTGTGGATTGGCCAGTGTTCATGTAAACAGGAGTGTGTGCATTGCCCAGTGTTGTTGTAAACAGGAGTGTGTGCATTGCCCAGTGTTGTTGTAAACAGGAGTGTGTGCATTGCCCAGAGTTGTTGTAAACAGGAGTGTGTGCATTGCCCAGAGTTGATGTAAACAGGAGTGTGTGCATTGCCCAGTGTTGTTGTAAACAGGAGTGTGTGCATTGCCCAGAGTTGATGTAAACAGGAGTGTGTGCATTGCCCAGTGTTGTTGTAAACAGGAGTGTGTGCATTTCCCAGTGTTGTTGTAAACAGGAGTATGTGCATTGCCCAGTGTTGTTGTAAACAGGACTGTGTGCATTACCCAGAGTTGAACTAAACAGGAGTGTGTGCATTACACAGTGTTGAAGTAAACAGGAGTGTGTGCATTTTGCAGTGTTGATGAATACAGTACTGTGTACATTGTCAAGAGTTGATGAAAACAACAGTGTGTGCATTGCCCAGTGTTGATGTAAACAGGAGTGTGTGCATTGCCCAGTGTTGATGTAAACAGGAGTGTGTGCATTGCCCAGTGTTGATGTGAACAGGAGTTTGAGCATTGCCCAGTGTTGATGTAAACAGGAGTGTGAGCATTACCAAGTGTTGGTGTTAACAATTGTGTGTGCATTTCAAGTTTTGATGGAAACGGGAGTGTTTGCTTTGTCCAGAGCTGATGTGAAAAGGAGTTTGTCCATTGCCCAGTGTTGATGTAAACAGGAGTGTCTGAATTGCCAAGGGTTGATGTAAACAGGTGTATGTGCATTGCCCAGTGTTGATGTAAACAGGAGTATGTGCATTGCCCAGTGTTGATGTAAACAGGAATGTGTGCATTGCCCAGTGTTGATGTAAACAGGAGTGTGTGCATTACCCAGTGTTGATGTAAAGAAGTGTGTGTGCATTACACAGTGTTGATGTAAACAGAAGTGTGTGGATTGCACAGTGTTGTTGTAAACAGCAGTGTGCATTCCCCAGTGTTTGATATACACAGGAGTGTCTGAATTCCCAAGGGTTGATGTCAATTGGAGTGTGTGCATTACCCAGTGTTGATGTGAACAGGAGTTTGAGCATCGCCCAGTGTTGATGTAAACAGGAGTGTGTGCATTTTGCAGTGTTGATGAATACAGTACTGTGTGCATTTCCCAGTGTTTATGTAAACAGGAGTGTGTGAATTGCCCAGTGTTGATGTAAACAGGAATGTGAGCATTACCAAGTGTTGGTGTTAACAATTGTGTGTGCATTTCAAGTTTTGATGGAAACAGGAGTCTTTGCTTTGTCCAGAGCTGATGTGAAAAGGTGTTTGTGCATTGCCCAGTGTTCATGTAAACAGGAGTGAGTGGATTGTCCAGTGTTCATGTAAACAGGAGTGACTGGATTGGCCAGTGTTCATGTAAACAGGAGTGTGTGCATTTTGCAGTGTTGATGAATGCAGTACTGTATACATTGTCAAGAGTTGATGTAAACAACAGTGTGAGCATTGCCCAGAGTTGAATTAAACAGCAGTGTGTGAATTGCCCAGTGTTTATGTAGACAGGAGTGTGTGCATTGCCAGGTTTTGATGCAAACAGGAGTGTTGGCTTTGCCCAGTGTTGAAGTAAACCCCAGTGAGCGCATTACCAAGTGTTGATGTAAACATGTGTGTGCATTACCCAGTGTTGATGTAAACATGTGTGTGTGCATTGCCAAGTGTTGATGTAAACAAGAGTGTTTTCTTTGCCCAGTGTTGATTTAAACAGGAGTGTGTGCATTGCCCAGAATTGATGTAAACAGGAGTGTGTGCATTGCCCAGAGTTGATGTAAACAGGAGTGTGTGCATTGCCCAGTGTTGTTGTAAACAGGAGTGTGTGCATTTCCCAGTGTTGATGTAAACAGGACTGGGTGCATTGCCCAGTGTTGTTGTAAACAGGACTGTGTGCATTACCCAGAGTTGATCTAAACAGGAGTGTGTGCATTACACAGTGTTGAAGTAAACAGGTGTGTGTGCATTTTGCAGCGTTGATGAATGCAGTACTGTATACATTGTCGAGAGTTGATGTAAACAACAGTGTGAGCATTGCCCAGAGTTGAATTAAACAGCAGTGTGTGAATTGCCCAGTGTTTATGTAGACAGGAGTGTGTGCATTGCCAGGTTTTGATGCAAACAGGAGTGTTTGCTTTGCCCAGTGTTGAAGTAAACCCCAGTGAGCGCATTACCAAGTGTTGATGTAAACAGGAGTGTGTTCATTGCCCAGTTTTGATGTAAACAGGAGTGTGTGCATTACCCTGTGTTGATGTAAACATGTGTGTGCATTACCCAGTGTTGATGTAAACATGTGTGTGTGCATTGCCAAGTGTTGATGTAAACAAGAGTGTTTTCTTTGCCCAGTGTTGATTTAAACAGGAGTGTGTGCATTGCCCAGAATTGATGTAAACAGGAGTGTGTGCATTGCCCAGAGTTGATGTAAACAGGAGTGTGTGCATTGCCCAGTGTTGTTGTAAACAGGAGTGTGTGCATTTCCCAGTGTTGTTGTAAACAGGAGTATGTGCATTGCCCAGTGTTGTTGTAAAGAGGACTGAGTGCATTACCCAGAGTTGATCTAAACAGGAGTGTGTGCATTACACAGTGTTGATGAATACAGTACTGTGTACATTGTCGAGAGTTGATGAAAACAACAGTGTGTGCATTGCCCAAAGTTGAATTAAACAGCAGTGTGTGAATTGCCCAGAGTTTATGTAAAAAGGAGTGTGTGCATTGCCAGGTTTTGATGCAAACAGGAGTGTTTGCTCTGCCCAGTGTTGAAGTAAACCCCAGTGAGCGCATTACCAAGTGTTGATGTAAACAGGTGTGTGTGCATCACCAAGTGTTCATGTAAACAGGAGTGTGTGCATTGCCCAGTGTTGATGTAAACAGGAGTGTGTGCATTGCCCAGTGTTGTTGTAAACAGGACTGTGTGCATTACCCAGAGTTGATCTAAACAGGAGTGTGTGCATTACACAGTGTTGAAGTAAACAGGAGTGTGTGCATTTTGCAGTGTTGATGAATACAGTACTGTGTACATTGTCAAGAGTTGATGAAAACAACAGTGTGTGCATTGCCCAGTGTTGATGTAAACAGTAGTGTGTGGATTGGCCAGTGTTGATGCAAACAGGAGTGTGTGCATTGCCCAGTGTTGATGTAAACAGGAGTGTGTGCATTGCCCAGTGTTGATGTAAACAGGAGTGTGTGCATTGCCCAGTGTTGATGTAAACAGGAGTGTGTGGGTTGCCCAGTGTTCATGTAAACAGGAGTGTGTGCATTGCCCAGTGTTGTTGTAAACAGGAGTGTGTGCAATGCCCAGTGTTGATGCAAACAGGAGTGAGTGGATTGGCCAGTGTTCATGTAAACAGGAGTGTGTGCATTTTGCAGTGTTGAAGTAAACAGGAGTGTGTGCATTTTGCAGTGTTGATGAATGCAGTACTGTATACATTGTCGAGAGTTGATGTAAACAACAGTGTGAGCATTGCCCAGAGTTGAATTAAACAGCAGTGTGTGAATTGCCCAGTGTTTATGTAGACAGGAGTGTGTGCATTGCCAGGTTTTGATGCAAACAGGAGTGTTTGCTTTGCCCAGTGTTGAAGTAAACCCCAGTGAGCGCATTACCAAGTGTTGATGTAAACAGGAGTGTGTGCATTACCCAGTGTTGATGTAAACATGTGTGTGCATTACCCAGTGTTGATGTAAACATGTGTGTGTGCATTGCCAAGTGTTGATGTAAACAAGAGTGTTTTCTTTGCCCAGTGTCGTTGTAAACAGGAGTGTGTGCATTGCCCAGAATTGATGTAAACAGGAGTGTGTGCATTGCTCAGAGTTGATGTAAACAGGAGTGTGTGCATTTTGCAGTGTTGATGAATACAGTACTGTGTACATTGTCAAGAGTTGATGAAAACAACAGTGTGTGCATTGCCCAGTGTTGATGTAAACAGGAGTGTGTGCATTACCCAGTGTTGATGTAAACATGTGTGTGTGCATTGCCCAGTGTTGATGTAAACAGTAGTGTGTGGATTGGCCAGTGTTCATGTAAACAGGAGTGTGTGCATTGCCCAGTGTTGTTGTAAACAGGAGTGTGTGCATTGCCCAGAGTTGATGTAAACAGGAGTGTGTGCATTGCCCAGTGTTGTTGTAAACAGGAGTGTGTGCATTTCCCAGTGTTGTTGTAAACAGGAGTATGTGCATTGCCCAGTGTTGTTGTAAACAGGACTGTGTGCATTACCCAGAGTTGATCTAAACAGGAGTGTGTGCATTACACAGTGTTGAAGTAAACAGGAGTGTGTGCATTTTGCAGTGTTGATGAATACAGTACTGTGTACATTGTCAAGAGTTGATGAAAACAACAGTGTGTGCATTGCCCAGTGTTGATGTAAACAGGAGTGTGTGCATTGCCCAGTGTTGATGTAAACAGGAGTGTGTGCATTGCCCAGTGTTGATGTGAACAGGAGTTTGAGCATTGCCCAGTGTTGATGTAAACAGGAGTGTGAGCATTACCAAGTGTTGGTGTTAACAATTGTGTGTGTATTTCAAGTTTTGATGGAAACGGGAGTGTTTGCTTTGTCCAGAGCTGATGTGAAAAGGAGTTTGTGCATTGCCCAGTGTTGATGTAAACAGGAGTGTCTGAATTGCCAAGGGTTGATGTAAACAGGTGTATGTGCATTGCCCAGTGTTGATGTAAACAGGAGTATGTGCATTGCCCAGTGTTGATGTAAACAGGAATGTGTGCATTACCCAGTGTTGATGTAAAGAAGTGTGTGTGCATTACACAGTGTTGATGTAAACAGAAGTGTGTGGATTGCACAATGTTGTTGTAAACAGCAGTGTGCATTCCCCAGTGTTTGATATACACAGGAGTGTCTGAATTCCCAAGGGTTGATGTCAATTGGAGTGTGTGCATTACCCAGTGTTGATGTGAACAGGAGTTTGAGCATTGCCCAGTGTTGATGTAAACAGGAGTGTGTGCATTTTGCAGTGTTGATGAATACAGTACTGTGTGCATTTCCCAGTGTTTATGTAAGCAGGAGTGTGTGAATTGCCCAGTGTTGATGTAAACAGGAATGTGAGCATTACCAAGTGTTGGTGTTAACAATTGTGTGTGCATTTCAAGTTTTGATGGAAACAGGAGTCTTTGCTTTGTCCAGAGCTGATGTGAAAAGGTGTTTGTGCATTGCCCAGTGTTCATGTAAACAGGAGTGACTGGATTGGCCAGTGTTCATGTAAACAGGACTGGGTGCATTGCCCAGTGTTGATGTAAACAGGAGTGTGTGCATTACCCAGTGTTGATGTAAACATGTGTGTGTGCATTGCCCAGTGTTGATGTAAACAGTAGTGTGTGGATTGGCCAGTGTTCATGTAAACAGGAGTGTGTGCATTGCCCAGTGTTGTTGTAAACAGGAGTGTGTGCATTGCCCAGTGTTGTTGTAAACAGGAGTGTGTGCATTGCCCAGAGTTGTTGTAAACAGGAGTGTGTGCATTGCCCAGAGTTGATGTAAACAGGAGTGTGTGCATTGCCCAGTGTTGTTGTAAACAGGAGTGTGTGCATTGCCCAGAGTTGATGTAAACAGGAGTGTGTGCATTGCCCAGTGTTGTTGTAAACAGGAGTGTGTGCATTTCCCAGTGTTGTTGTAAACAGGAGTATGTGCATTGCCCAGTGTTGTTGTAAACAGGACTGTGTGCATTACCCAGAGTTGAACTAAACAGGAGTGTGTGCATTACACAGTGTTGAAGTAAACAGGAGTGTGTGCATTTTGCAGTGTTGATGAATACAGTACTGTGTACATTGTCAAGAGTTGATGAAAACAACAGTGTGTGCATTGCCCAGTGTTGATGTAAACAGGAGTGTGTGCATTGCCCAGTGTTGATGTAAACAGGAGTGTGTGCATTGCCCAGTGTTGATGTGAACAGGAGTTTGAGCATTGCCCAGTGTTGATGTAAACAGGAGTGTGAGCATTACCAAGTGTTGGTGTTAACAATTGTGTGTGCATTTCAAGTTTTGATGGAAACGGGAGTGTTTGCTTTGTCCAGAGCTGATGTGAAAAGGAGTTTGTCCATTGCCCAGTGTTGATGTAAACAGGAGTGTCTGAATTGCCAAGGGTTGATGTAAACAGGTGTATGTGCATTGCCCAGTGTTGATGTAAACAGGAGTATGTGCATTGCCCAGTGTTGATGTAAACAGGAATGTGTGCATTGCCCAGTGTTGATGTAAACAGGAGTGTGTGCATTACCCAGTGTTGATGTAAAGAAGTGTGTGTGCATTACACAGTGTTGATGTAAACAGAAGTGTGTGGATTGCACAGTGTTGTTGTAAACAGCAGTGTGCATTCCCCAGTGTTTGATATACACAGGAGTGTCTGAATTCCCAAGGGTTGATGTCAATTGGAGTGTGTGCATTACCCAGTGTTGATGTGAACAGGAGTTTGAGCATCGCCCAGTGTTGATGTAAACAGGAGTGTGTGCATTTTGCAGTGTTGATGAATACAGTACTGTGTGCATTTCCCAGTGTTTATGTAAACAGGAGTGTGTGAATTGCCCAGTGTTGATGTAAACAGGAATGTGAGCATTACCAAGTGTTGGTGTTAACAATTGTGTGTGCATTTCAAGTTTTGATGGAAACAGGAGTCTTTGCTTTGTCCAGAGCTGATGTGAAAAGGTGTTTGTGCATTGCCCAGTGTTCATGTAAACAGGAGTGAGTGGATTGTCCAGTGTTCATGTAAACAGGAGTGACTGGATTGGCCAGTGTTCATGTAAACAGGAGTGTGTGCATTTTGCAGTGTTGATGAATGCAGTACTGTATACATTGTCAAGAGTTGATGTAAACAACAGTGTGAGCATTGCCCAGAGTTGAATTAAACAGCAGTGTGTGAATTGCCCAGTGTTTATGTAGACAGGAGTGTGTGCATTGCCAGGTTTTGATGCAAACAGGAGTGTTTGCTTTGCCCAGTGTTGAAGTAAACCCCAGTGAGCGCATTACCAAGTGTTGATGTAAACATGTGTGTGCATTACCCAGTGTTGATGTAAACATGTGTGTGTGCATTGCCAAGTGTTGATGTAAACAAGAGTGTTTTCTTTGCCCAGTGTTGATTTAAACAGGAGTGTGTGCATTGCCCAGAATTGATGTAAACAGGAGTGTGTGCATTGCCCAGAGTTGATGTAAACAGGAGTGTGTGCATTGCCCAGTGTTGTTGTAAACAGGAGTGTGTGCATTTCCCAGTGTTGATGTAAACAGGACTGGGTGCATTGCCCAGTGTTGTTGTAAACAGGACTGTGTGCATTACCCAGAGTTGATCTAAACAGGAGTGTGTGCATTACACAGTGTTGAAGTAAACAGGTGTGTGTGCATTTTGCAGCGTTGATGAATGCAGTACTGTATACATTGTCGAGAGTTGATGTAAACAACAGTGTGAGCATTGCCCAGAGTTGAATTAAACAGCAGTGTGTGAATTGCCCAGTGTTTATGTAGACAGGAGTGTGTGCATTGCCAGGTTTTGATGCAAACAGGAGTGTTTGCTTTGCCCAGTGTTGAAGTAAACCCCAGTGAGCGCATTACCAAGTGTTGATGTAAACAGGAGTGTGTTCATTGCCCAGTTTTGATGTAAACAGGAGTGTGTGCATTACCCTGTGTTGATGTAAACATGTGTGTGCATTACCCAGTGTTGATGTAAACATGTGTGTGTGCATTGCCAAGTGTTGATGTAAACAAGAGTGTTTTCTTTGCCCAGTGTTGATTTAAACAGGAGTGTGTGCATTGCCCAGAATTGATGTAAACAGGAGTGTGTGCATTGCCCAGAGTTGATGTAAACAGGAGTGTGTGCATTGCCCAGTGTTGTAGTAAACAGGAGTGTGTGCATTTCCCAGTGTTGTTGTAAACAGGAGTATGTGCATTGCCCAGTGTTGTTGTAAAGTGGACTGAGTGCATTACCCAGAGTTGATCTAAACAGGAGTGTGTGCATTACACAGTGTTGATGAATACAGTACTGTGTACATTGTCGAGAGTTGATGAAAACAACAGTGTGTGCATTGCCCAAAGTTGAATTAAACAGCAGTGTGTGAATTGCCCAGAGTTTATGTAAAAAGGAGTGTGTGCATTGCCAGGTTTTGATGCAAACAGGAGTGTTTGCTCTGCCCAGTGTTGAAGTAAACCCCAGTGAGCGCATTACCAAGTGTTGATGTAAACAGGTGTGTGTGCATCACCAAGTGTTCATGTAAACAGGAGTGTGTGCATTGCCCAGTGTTGATGTAAACAGGAGTGTGTGCATTGCCCAGTGTTGTTGTAAACAGGACTGTGTGCATTACCCAGAGTTGATCTAAACAGGAGTGTGTGCATTACACAGTGTTGAAGTAAACAGGAGTGTGTGCATTTTGCAGTGTTGATGAATACAGTACTGTGTACATTGTCAAGAGTTGATGAAAACAACAGTGTGTGCATTGCCCAGTGTTGATGTAAACAGGAGTGTGTGCATTACCCAGTGTTGATGTAAACATGTGTGTGTGCATTGCCCAGTGTTGATGTAAACAGTAGTGTGTGGATTGGCCAGTGTTCATGTAAACAGGAGTGTGTGCATTGCCCAGTGTTGTTGTAAACAGGAGTGTGTGCATTGCCCAGAGTTGATGTAAACAGGAGTGTGTGCATTGCCCAGTGTTGTTGTAAACAGGAGTGTGTGCATTTCCCAGTGTTGTTGTAAACAGGAGTATGTGCATTGCCCAGTGTTGTTGTAAACAGGACTGTGTGCATTACCCAGAGTTGATCTAAACAGGAGTGTGTGCATTACACAGTGTTGAAGTAAACAGGAGTGTGTGCATTTTGCAGTGTTGATGAATACAGTACTGTGTACATTGTCAAGAGTTGATGAAAACAACAGTGTGTGCATTGCCCAGTGTTGATGTAAACAGGAGTGTGTGCATTGCCCAGTGTTGATGTAAACAGGAGTGTGTGCATTGCCCAGTGTTGATGTGAACAGGAGTTTGAGCATTGCCCAGTGTTGATGTAAACAGGAGTGTGAGCATTACCAAGTGTTGGTGTTAACAATTGTGTGTGTATTTCAAGTTTTGATGGAAACGGGAGTGTTTGCTTTGTCCAGAGCTGATGTGAAAAGGAGTTTGTGCATTGCCCAGTGTTGATGTAAACAGGAGTGTCTGAATTGCCAAGGGTTGATGTAAACAGGTGTATGTGCATTGCCCAGTGTTGATGTAAACAGGAGTATGTGCATTGCCCAGTGTTGATGTAAACAGGAATGTGTGCATTACCCAGTGTTGATGTAAAGAAGTGTGTGTGCATTACACAGTGTTGATGTAAACAGAAGTGTGTGGATTGCACAATGTTGTTGTAAACAGCAGTGTGCATTCCCCAGTGTTTGATATACACAGGAGTGTCTGAATTCCCAAGGGTTGATGTCAATTGGAGTGTGTGCATTACCCAGTGTTGATGTGAACAGGAGTTTGAGCATTGCCCAGTGTTGATGTAAACAGGAGTGTGTGCATTTTGCAGTGTTGATGAATACAGTACTGTGTGCATTTCCCAGTGTTTATGTAAGCAGGAGTGTGTGAATTGCCCAGTGTTGATGTAAACAGGAATGTGAGCATTACCAAGTGTTGGTGTTAACAATTGTGTGTGCATTTCAAGTTTTGATGGAAACAGGAGTCTTTGCTTTGTCCAGAGCTGATGTGAAAAGGTGTTTGTGCATTGCCCAGTGTTCATGTAAACAGGAGTGACTGGATTGGCCAGTGTTCATGTAAACAGGAGTGTGTGCATTTTGCAGTGTTGAAGTAAACAGGAGTGTGTGCATTTTGCAGTGTTGATGAATGCAGTACTGTATACATTGTCAAGAGTTGATGTAAACAACAGTGTGAGCATTGCCCAGAGTTGAATTAAACAGCAGTGTGTGAATTGCCCAGTGTTTATGTAGACAGGAGTGTGTGCATTGCCAGGTTTTGATGCAAACAGGAGTGTTTGCTTTGCCCAGTGTTGAAGTAAACCCCAGTGAGCGCATTACCAAGTGTTGATGTAAACATGTGTGTGCATTACCCAGTGTTGATGTAAACATGTGTGTGTGCATTGCCCAGTGTTGTTGTAAACAGGTGTGTGTGCATTGCCCAGTGTTGATGTAAACAGGATTGTGTGCTTTGCCCAGTATTGATGTAAACAGGAGTGTGTGCATTACCCAGTGTTGATGTAAACATGTGTGTGTGCATTGCCCAGTGTTGATGTAAACAGTAGTGTGAGGATTGCCCAGTGCTGTTGTAAACAATAGTGTGTGCAATGCCCAGTGTTGATGCAAACAGGAGTGTTTGCTTTGCCCAGTGTTGAAGTAAACCCCAATGAGCGCATTACCAAGTGTTGATGTAAACAGGAGTGTGTGCATTACCAAGTGTTGATGTAAACAGGAGTGTGTGCATTACCCAGCGTTGATGTAAACATGTGTGTGTGCATTGCCCAGTTTTGATGTAAACAGGACTGGGTGCATTGCCCAGTGTTGATGTAAACAGGAGTGTGTGCATTACCCAGTGTTGATGTAAACATGTGTGTGTGCATTGCCCAGTGTTGATGTAAACAGGAGTGTGTGGATTGCCCAGTGTTGATGTAAACAGGACTGGGTGCATTGCCCAGTGTTGATGTAAACAGGAGTGTGTGCATTACCCAGTGTTGATGTAAACATGTGTGTGTGCATTGCCCAGTGTTGATGTAAACAGTAGTGTGTGGATTGGCCAGTGTTCATGTAAACAGGAGTGTGTGCATTGCCCAGTGTTGTTGTAAACAGGAGTGTGTGCAATGCCCAGTGTTGATGTAAACAGGAGTGTGTGGATTGCCCAGTGTTGATGTAAACAGGACTGGGTGCATTGCCCAGTGTTGATGTAAACAGGAGTGTGTGCATTACCCAGTGTTGATGTAAACATGTGTGTGTGCATTGCCCAGTGTTGATGTAAACAGTAGTGTGTGGATTGGCCAGTGTTCATGTAAACAGGAGTGTGTGCATTGCCCAGTGTTGTTGTAAACAGGAGTGTGTGCATTGCCCAGTGTTGTTGTAAACAGGAGTGTGTGCATTGCCCAGAGTTGTTGTAAACAGGAGTGTGTGCATTGCCCAGAGTTGATGTAAACAGGAGTGTGTGCATTGCCCAGTGTTGTTGTAAACAGGAGTGTGTGCATTGCCCAGAGTTGATGTAAACAGGAGTGTGTGCATTGCCCAGTGTTGTTGTAAACAGGAGTGTGTGCATTTCCCAGTGTTGTTGTAAACAGGAGTATGTGCATTGCCCAGTGTTGTTGTAAACAGGACTGTGTGCATTACCCAGAGTTGAACTAAACAGGAGTGTGTGCATTACACAGTGTTGAAGTAAACAGGAGTGTGTGCATTTTGCAGTGTTGATGAATACAGTACTGTGTACATTGTCAAGAGTTGATGAAAACAACAGTGTGTGCATTGCTCAGTGTTGATGTAAACAGGAGTGTGTGCATTGCCCAGTGTTGATGTAAACAGGAGTGTGTGCATTGCCCAGTGTTGATGTGAACAGGAGTTTGAGCATTGCCCAGTGTTGATGTAAACAGGAGTGTGAGCATTACCAAGTGTTGGTGTTAACAATTGTGTGTGCATTTCAAGTTTTGATGGAAACGGGAGTGTTTGCTTTGTCCAGAGCTGATGTGAAAAGGAGTTTGTCCATTGCCCAGTGTTGATGTAAACAGGAGTGTCTGAATTGCCAAGGGTTGATGTAAACAGGTGTATGTGCATTGCCCAGTGTTGATGTAAACAGGAGTATGTGCATTGCCCAGTGTTGATGTAAACAGGAATGTGTGCATTGCCCAGTGTTGATGTAAACAGGAGTGTGTGCATTACCCAGTGTTGATGTAAAGAAGTGTGTGTGCATTACACAGTGTTGATGTAAACAGAAGTGTGTGGATTGCACAGTGTTGTTGTAAACAGCAGTGTGTGGATTGGCCAGTGTTCATGTAAACAGGAGTGTGTGCATTGCCAGGTTTTGATGCAAACAGGAGTGTTTGCTCTGCCCAGTGTTGAAGTAAACCCCAGTGAGCGCATTACCAAGTGTTGATGTAAACAGGTGTGTGTGCATCACCAAGTGTTCATGTAAACAGGAGTGTGTGCATTGCCCAGTGTTGATGTAAACAGGAGTGTGTGCATTGCCCAGTGTTGTAAACAGGACTGTGTGCATTACCCAGAGTTGATCTAAACAGGAGTGTGTGCATTACACAGTGTTGAAGTAAACAGGAGTGTGTGCATTTTGCAGTGTTGATGAATACAGTACTGTGTACATTGTCAAGAGTTGATGAAAACAACAGTGTGTGCATTGCCCAGTGTTGATGTAAACAGTAGTGTGTGGATTGGCCAGTGTTGATGCAAACAGGAGTGTGTGCATTGCCCAGTGTTGATGTAAACAGGAGTGTGTGCATTGCCCAGTGTTGATGTAAACAGGAGTGTGTGCATTGCCCAGTGTTGATGTAAACAGGAGTGTGTGGGTTGCCCAGTGTTCATGTAAACAGGAGTGTGTGCATTGCCCAGTGTTGTTGTAAACAGGAGTGTGTGCAATGCCCAGTGTTGATGCAAACAGGAGTGAGTGGATTGGCCAGTGTTCATGTAAACAGGAGTGTGTGCATTTTGCAGTGTTGAAGTAAACAGGAGTGTGTGCATTTTGCAGTGTTGATGAATGCAGTACTGTATACATTGTCGAGAGTTGATGTAAACAACAGTGTGAGCATTGCCCAGAGTTGAATTAAACAGCAGTGTGTGAATTGCCCAGTGTTTATGTAGACAGGAGTGTGTGCATTGCCAGGTTTTGATGCAAACAGGAGTGTTTGCTTTGCCCAGTGTTGAAGTAAACCCCAGTGAGCGCATTACCAAGTGTTGATGTAAACAGGAGTGTGTGCATTACCCAGTGTTGATGTAAACATGTGTGTGCATTACCCAGTGTTGATGTAAACATGTGTGTGTGCATTGCCAAGTGTTGATGTAAACAAGAGTGTTTTCTTTGCCCAGTGTCGTTGTAAACAGGAGTGTGTGCATTGCCCAGAATTGATGTAAACAGGAGTGTGTGCATTGCTCAGAGTTGATGTAAACAGGAGTGTGTGCATTGCCCAGTGTTGTTGTAAACAGGAGTGTGTGCATTTCCCAGTGTTGTTGTAAACAGGAGTATGTGCATTGCCCAGTGTTGTTGTAAACAGGACTGAGTGCATTACCCAGAGTTGATCTAAACAGGAGTGTGTATATTACACAGTGTTAATGAATACAGTACTGTGTACATTGTCGAGAGTTGATGAAAATAACAGTGTGTGCATTGCCCAAAGTTGAATTAAACAGCAGTGTGTGAATTGCCCAGAGTTTATGTAAAAAGGAGTGTGTGCATTGCCAGGTTTTGATGCAAACAGGAGTGTTTGCTCTGCCCAGTGTTGAAGTAAACCCCAGTGAGCGCATTACCAAGTGTTGATGTAAACAGGTGTGTGTGCATCACCAAGTGTTCATGTAAACAGGAGTGTGTGCATTGCCCAGTGTTGTTGTAAACAGGTGTGTGTGCATTGCCCAGTGTTGATGTAAACAGGATTGTGTGCATTGCCCAGTATTGATGTAAACAGGAGTGTGTGCATTGCCCAGAGTTGAATTAAACAGCAGTGTGTGAATTACCCAGAGTTTATGTAAAAAGGAGTGTGTGCATTGCCAGGTTTTGATGCAAACAGGAGTGTTTGCTTTGCCCAGTGTTGAAGAAAACCCCAGTGAGGGCATTACCAAGTGTTGATGTAAACAGGTGTATGTGCATCACCAAGTGTTGATGTAAACAGGAGTGTGTGCATTGCCCAGTGTTGTTGTAAACAGGAGTGTGTGCAATGCCCAGTTTTGATGTAAACAGGATTGTGTGCTTTGCCCAGTATTGATGTAAACAGGAGTGTGTGCATTACCCAGTGTTGATGTAAACATGTGTGTGTGCATTGCCCAGTGTTGATGTAAACAGTAGTGTGTGGATTGGCCAGTGTTCATGTAAACAGGAGTGTGTGCATTGCCCTGTGTTGTTGTAAACAGGAGTGTGTGCATTGCCCAGTTTTGATGTAAACAGGATTGTGTGCATTGCCCAGTGTTGATGTAAACAGGAGTGTGTGCATTGCCCAGTGTTGATGTAAACAGGCTTGTGTGGGTTGCCCAGTGTTCCTGTAAACAGGTGTGTGTGCATTGCCAAGTGTTGATGTCAACATGAGTGTTTTCTTTGTCCAGTGTTGATTTAAACAGGAGTGTGTGCATTGCCCAGAATTGATGTAAACAGGAGTGTGTGCATTGCCCAGAGTTGATGTAAACAGGAGTGTGTGCATTGCCCAGTGTTGTTGTAAACAGGAGTGTGTGCATTTCCCAGTGTTGTTGTAAACAGGAGTATGTGCATTGCCCAGTGTTGTTGTAAACAGGACTGTGTGCATTACCCAGAGTTGATCTAAACAGGAGTGTGTGCATTACACAGTGTTGAAGTAAACTGGAGTGTGTGCATTTTGCAGTGTTGATGAATACAGTACTGTGTACATTGTCAAGAGTTGATGAAAACAACAGTGTGTGCATTGCCCAGTGTTGATGTAAACAGTAGTGTGTGGATTGGCCAGTGTTGATGCAAACAGGAGTGTGTGCATTGCCCAGTGTTGATGTAAACAGGAGTGTGTGCATTGCCCAGTGTTGATGTAAACAGGAGTGTGTGCATTGCCCAGTGTTGATGTAAACAGGAGTGTGTGGGTTGCCCAGTGTTCATGTAAACAGGAGTGTGTGCATTGCCCAGTGTTGTTGTAAACAGGAGTGTGTGCAATGCCCAGTGTTGATGCAAACAGGAGTGAGTGGATTGGCCAGTGTTCATGTAAACAGGAGTGTGTGCATTTTGCAGTGTTGAAGTAAACAGGAGTGTGTGCATTTTGCAGTGTTGATGAATGCAGTACTGTATACATTGTCGAGAGTTGATGTAAACAACAGTGTGTGCATTGCCCAGTGTTGTTGTTATGAGGAGTGTGTGCAATGCCCAGTGTTGATGCAAACAGGAGTGTGTGCATTGCCCAGTGTTGTTGTAAACAGGAGTGTGTGCAATGCCCAGTGTTGAAGTAAACAGGAGTGTGTGCATTTTGCAGCGTTGATGAATGCAGTACTGTATACATTGTCGAGAGTTGATGTAAACAACAGTGTGAGCATTGCCCAGAGTTGAATTAAACAGCAGTGTGTGAATTGCCCAGTGTTTATGTAGACAGGAGTGTGTGCATTGCCAGGTTTTGATGCAAACAGGAGTGTTTGCTTTGCCCAGTGTTGAAGTAAACCCCAGTGAGCGCATTACCAAGTGTTGATGTAAACAGGAGTGTGTGCATTACCCAGTGTTGATGTAAACATGTGTGTGCATTACCCAGTGTTGATGTAAACATGTGTGTGTGCATTGCCAAGTGTTGATGTAAACAAGAGTGTTTTCTTTGCCCAGTGTTGATTTAAACAGGAGAGTGTTCATTGCCCAGTGTTGATGTAAACAGGAGTGTGTGCATTGCCCAGTGTTGATGTAAAGAAGTGTTTGTGCATTACACAGTGTTGATGTAAACAGTAGTGTGTGGATTGCACAGTGCCATTGTAAACAGGAGTGTGAGCATTCTCCAGTGTTTGATATAAACAGGAGTGTCTGAATTCCCAAGGGTTGATGTCAATTGGAGTGTGTGCTTTACCCAGTGTTGATGTGAACAGGAGTTTGAGCATCGCCCAGTGTTGAAGTCAACAGGAGTGTGTGCATTACCAAGTGTTGATGTAAACAGGAGTGTGTGCATTACCCAGTGTTGATGTAAACATGTGTGTGTGCATTGCCCAGTGTTGATGTAAACACTAGTGTGTGGATTGGCCAGTGTTCATGTGAACAGGAGTGTGTGCATTGCCCAGTGTTGTTGTAAACAGGAGTGTGTGCATTGCCCAGTTTTGATGTAAACAGGATTGTGTGCATTGCCCAGTGTTGATGTAAACAGGAGTGTGTGCATTACCAAGTGTTGATGTAAACAGGAGTGTGTGCATTACCCAGTGTTGATGTAAACATGTGTGTGTGCATTGCCCAGTGTTGATGTAAACAGGAGTGTGTGCATTACCCAGTGTTGATGTAAACATGTGTGTGTGCATTGCCCAGTGTTGATGTAAACAGGAGTGTGTGGGTTGCCCAGTGTTCATGTAAACAGGAGTGTGTGCATTGCCCAGTGTTGTTGTAAACAGGAGTGTGTGCAATGCCCAGTGTTGATGCAAACAGGAGTGAGTGGATTGGACAGTGTTCATGTAAACAGGAGTGTGTGCATTTTGCAGTGTTGAAGTAAACAGGAGTGTGTGCATTTTGCAGTGTTGATGAATGCAGTACTGTATACATTGTCGAGAGTTGATGTAAACAACAGTGTGTGCATTGCCCAGTGTTGTTGTTATGAGGAGTGTGTGCAATGCCCAGTGTTGATGCAAACAGGAGTGTGTGCATTGCCCAGTGTTGTTGTAAACAGGAGTGTGTGCAATGCCCAGTGTTGAAGTAAACAGGAGTGTGTGCATTTTGCAGTGTTGATGAATGCAGTACTGTATACATTGTCGAGAGTTGATGTAAACAACAGTGTGAGCATTGCCCAGAGTTGAATTAAACAGCAGTGTGTGAATTGCCCAGTGTTTATGTAGACAGGAGAGTGTGCATTGCCAGGTTTTGATGCAAACAGGAGTGTTTGCTTTGCCCAGTGTTGAAGTAAACAGGCTTGTGTGGGTTGCCCAGTGTTCCTGTAAACAGGTGTGTGTGCATTGCCAAGTGTTGATGTAAACATGAGTGTTTTCTTTGTCCAGTGTTGATTTAAACAGGAGTGTGTGCATTGCCCAGAATTGATGTAAACAGGAGTGTGTGCATTGCCCAGAGTTGATGTAAACAGGAGTGTGTGCATTGCCCGGTGTTGTTGTAAACAGGAGTGTGTGCATTTCCCAGTGTTGTTGTAAACAGGAGTATGTGCATTGCCCAGTGTTGTTGTAAACAGGACTGTGTGCATTACCCAGAGTTGATCTAAACAGGAGTGTGTGCATTACACAGTGTTGAAGTAAACTGGAGTGTGTGCATTTTGCAGTGTTGATGAATACAGTACTGTGTACATTGTCAAGAGTTGATGAAAACAACAGTGTGTGCATTGCCCAGTGTTGATGTAAACAGTAGTGTGTGGATTGGCCAGTGTTGATGCAAACAGGAGTGTGTGCATTGCCCAGTGTTGATGTAAACAGGAGTGTGTGCATTGCCCAGTGTTGATGTAAACAGGAGTGTGTGCATTGCCCAGTGTTGATGTAAACAGGAGTGTGTGGGTTGCCCAGTGTTCATGTAAACAGGAGTGTGTGCATTGACCAGTGTTGTTGTAAACAGGAGTGTGTGCAATGCCCAGTGTTGATGCAAACAGGAGTGAGTGGATTGGCCAGTGTTCATGTAAACAGGAGTGTGTGCATTTTGCAGTGTTGAAGTAAACAGGAGTGTGTGCATTTTGCAGTGTTGATGAATGCAGTACTGTATACATTGTCGAGAGTTGATGTAAACAACAGTGTGTGCATTGCCCAGTGTTGTTTTTATGAGGAGTGTGTGCAATGCCCTGTGTTGATGCAAACAGGAGTGTGTGCAATGCCCAGTGTTGAAGTAAACAGGAGTGTGTGCATTTTGCAGCGTTGATGAATGCAGTACTGTATACATTGTCGAGAGTTGATGTAAACAACAGTGTGAGCATTGCCCAGAGTTGAATTAAACAGCAGTGTGTGAATTGCCCAGTGTTTATGTAGACAGGAGTGTGTGCATTGCCAGGTTTTGATGCAAACAGGAGTGTTTGCTTTGCCCAGTGTTGAAGTAAACCCCAGTGAGCGCATTACCAAGTGTTGATGTAAACAGGAGTGTGTGCATTACCCAGTGTTGATGTAAACATGTGTGTGCATTACCCAGTGTTGATGTAAACATGTGTGTGTGCATTGCCAAGTGTTGATGTAAACAAGAGTGTTTTCTTTGCCCAGTGTTGATTTAAACAGGAGAGTGTGCATTGCCCAGTGTTGATGTAAACAGGAGTGTGTGCATTGCCCAGTGTTGATGTAAAGAAGTGTTTGTGCATTACACAGTGTTGATGTAAACAGTAGTGTGTGGATTGCACAGTGTCATTGTAAACAGGAGTGTGAGCATTCTCCAGTGTTTGATATAAACAGGAGTGTCTGAATTCCCAAGGGTTGATGTCAATTGGAGTGTGTGCATTACCCAGTGTTGATGTGAACAGGAGTTTGAGCATCGCCCAGTGTTGAAGTAAACAGGAGTGTGTGCATTACCAAGTGTTGATGTAAACAGGAGTGTGTGAATTACCCAGTGTTGATGTATACATGTGTGTGTGCATTGCCCAGTGTTGATGTAAACACTAGTGTGTGGATTGGCCAGTGTTCAGGTGAACAGGAGTGTGTGCATTGCCCAGTGTTGTTGTAAACAGGAGTGTGTGCATTGCCCAGTTTTGATGTAAACAGGATTGTGTGCATTGCCCAGTGTTGATGTAAACAGGAGTGTGTGCATTACCAAGTGTTGATGTAAACAGGAGTGTGTGCATTACCCAGTGTTGATGTAAACATGTGTGTGTGCATTGGCCAGTGTTGATGTAAACAGGAGTGTGTGCATTACCCAGTGTTGATGTAAACATGTGTGTGTGCATTGCCCAGTGTTGATGTAAACAGGAGTGTGTGGGTTGCCCAGTGTTCATGTAAACAGGAGTGTGTGCATTGCCCAGTGTTGTTGTAAACAGGAGTGTGTGCAATGCCCAGTGTTGATGCAAACAGGAGTGAGTGGATTGGCCAGTGTTCATGTAAACAGGAGTGTGTGCATTTTGCAGTGTTGAAGTAAACAGGAGTGTGTGCATTTTGCAGTGTTGATGAATGCAGTACTGTATACATTGTCGAGAGTTGATGTAAACAACAGTGTGTGCATTGCCCAGTGTTGTTGTAAACAGGAGTGTGTGCAATGCCCAGTGTTGATGCAAACAGGAGTGTGTGCATTGCCCAGTGTTGTTGTAAACAGGAGTGTGTGCAATGCCCAGTGTTGAAGTAAACAGGAGTGTGTGCATTTTGCAGTGTTGATGAATGCAGTACTGTATACATTGTCGAGAGTTGATGTAAACAACAGTGTGAGCATTGCCCAGAGTTGAATTAAACAGCAGTGTGTGAATTGCCCAGTGTTTATGTAGACAGGAGTGTGTGCATTGCCAGGTTTTGATGCAAACAGGAGTGTTTGCTTTGCCCAGTGTTGAAGTAAACCCCAGTGAGCGCATTACCAAGTGTTGATGTAAACAGGAGTGTGTGCATTACCCAGTGTTGATGTAAACATGTGTGTGCATTACCCAGTGTTGATGTAAACATGTGTGTGTGCATTGCCAAGTGTTGATGTAAACAAGAGTGTTTTCTTTGCCCAGTGTTGATTTAAACAGGAGTGTGTGCATTGCCCAGTGTTGATGTAAACAGGAGTGTGTGCATTGCCCAGTGTTGATGTAAAGAAGTGTTTGTGCATTACACAGTGTTGATGTAAACAGTAGTGTGTGGATTGCACAGTGTCATTGTAAACAGGAGTGTGAGCATTCTCCAGTGTTTGATATAAATAGGAGTGTCTGAATTCCCAAGGGTTGATGTCAATTGGAGAGTGTGCATTACCCAGTGTTGATGTGAACAGGAGTTTGAGCATCGCCCAGTGTTGAAGTAAACAGGAGTGTGTGCATTACCAAGTGTTGATGTAAACAGGAGTGTGTGCATTACCCAGTGTTGATGTAAACATGTGTGTGTGCATTGCCCAGTGTTGATGTAAACACTAGTGTGTGGATTGGCCAGTGTTCATGTCAACAGGAGTGTGTGCATTGCCCAGTGTTGTTGTAAACAGGAGTGTGTGCATTGCCCAGTTTTGATGTAAACAGGATTGTGTGCATTGCCCAGTGTTGATGTAAACAGGAGTGTGTGCATTACCAAGTATTGATGTAAACAGGAGTGTGTGCATTACCCAGTGTTGATGTAAACATGTGTGTGTGCATTGCCCAGTGTTGATGTAAACAGTAGTGTGTGGATTGGCCAGTGTTCATGTAAACAGGAGTGTGTGCATTGGCCAGTGTTGTTTTAAACAGGAGTGTGTGCATTGCCCAGTGTTGATGTAAACAGGCTTGTGTGGGTTGCCCAGTGTTCATGTAAACAGGAGTGTGTGCATCGCCCAGTGTTGTTGTAAACAGGAGTGTGTGCATTGCCCAGTGCTGATGTAAACAGGAGTGTGTGCATTGCCCAGTGTTGATGTAAACAGGAGTGTGTGCATTGCCCAGTGTTGATGGAAACAGGAGTGTTTGATTTGTCCAGAGCTGATGTGAAATGTGTTTGTGCATTGCCCAGTGTTGATGTAAACAGGAGTGTCTGAATTGCCAAGGGTTGATGTAAACAGGAGTATGTGCATTTCTCTGTGTGTATGTAAACAGGAGGGTGTGCATTGCCCAGTGTTGATGTAAACAGTAGTGTGTGGATTGCCCAGTGTTGATGTAAACAGAAGTCTGTGGATTACCCAGAGTTGATGTAAACAGGAGTGTGTGCATTGCCCAGTGTTGATGTAAACAGGAGTGTGTGCATTGCCCAGTGTTGATGTAAACAGGAGTGTGTGGGTTGCCCAGTGTTCATGTAAACAGGATTGTGTGCATTGCCCAGTGTTGATGTAAACAGGAGTGTGTGCATTACCAAGTGTTGATGTAAACAGGAGTGTGTGCATTACCCAGTGTTGATGTAAACATGTGTGTGTGCATTGGCCAGTGTTGATGTAAACAGGAGTGTGTGCATTACCCAGTGTTGATGTAAACATGTGTGTGTGCATTGCCCAGTGTTGATGTAAACAGGAGTGTGTGGGTTGCCCAGTGTTCATGTAAACAGGAGTGTGTGCATTGCCCAGTGTTGTTGTAAACAGGAGTGTGTGCAATGCCCAGTGTTGATGCAAACAGGAGTGAGTGGATTGGCCAGTGTTCATGTAAACAGGAGTGTGTGCATTTTGCAGTGTTGAAGTAAACAGGAGTGTGTGCATTTTGCAGTGTTGATGAATGCAGTACTGTATACATTGTCGAGAGTTGATGTAAACAACAGTGTGTGCATTGCCCAGTGTTGTTGTAAACAGGAGTGTGTGCAATGCCCAGTGTTGATGCAAACAGGAGTGTGTGCATTGCCCAGTGTTGTTGTAAACAGGAGTGTGTGCAATGCCCAGTGTTGAAGTAAACAGGAGTGTGTGCATTTTGCAGTGTTGATGAATGCAGTACTGTATACATTGTCGAGAGTTGATGTAAACAACAGTGTGAGCATTGCCCAGAGTTGAATTAAACAGCAGTGTGTGAATTGCCCAGTGTTTATGTAGACAGGAGTGTGTGCATTGCCAGGTTTTGATGCAAACAGGAGTGTTTGCTTTGCCCAGTGTTGAAGTAAACCCCAGTGAGCGCATTACCAAGTGTTGATGTAAACAGGAGTGTGTGCATTACCCAGTGTTGATGTAAACATGTGTGTGCATTACCCAGTGTTGATGTAAACATGTGTGTGTGCATTGCCAAGTGTTGATGTAAACAAGAGTGTTTTCTTTGCCCAGTGTTGATTTAAACAGGAGTGTGTGCATTGCCCAGTGTTGATGTAAACAGGAGTGTGTGCATTGCCCAGTGTTGATGTAAAGAAGTGTTTGTGCATTACACAGTGTTGATGTAAACAGTAGTGTGTGGATTGCACAGTGTCATTGTAAACAGGAGTGTGAGCATTCTCCAGTGTTTGATATAAACAGGAGTGTCTGAATTCCCAAGGGTTGATGTCAATTGGAGAGTGTGCATTACCCAGTGTTGATGTGAACAGGAGTTTGAGCATCGCCCAGTGTTGAAGTAAACAGGAGTGTGTGCATTACCAAGTGTTGATGTAAACAGGAGTGTGTGCATTACCCAGTGTTGATGTAAACATGTGTGTGTGCATTGCCCAGTGTTGATGTAAACACTAGTGTGTGGATTGGCCAGTGTTCATGTCAACAGGAGTGTGTGCATTGCCCAGTGTTGTTGTAAACAGGAGTGTGTGCATTGCCCAGTTTTGATGTAAACAGGATTGTGTGCATTGCCCAGTGTTGATGTAAACAGGAGTGTGTGCATTACCAAGTATTGATGTAAACAGGAGTGTGTGCATTACCCAGTGTTGATGTAAACATGTGTGTGTGCATTGCCCAGTGTTGATGTAAACAGTAGTGTGTGGATTGGCCAGTGTTCATGTAAACAGGAGTGTGTGCATTGCCCAGTGTTGTTTTAAACAGGAGTGTGTGCATTGCCCAGTGTTGATGTAAACAGGCTTGTGTGGGTTGCCCAGTGTTCATGTAAACAGGAGTGTGTGCATCGCCCAGTGTTGTTGTAAACAGGAGTGTGTGCATTGCCCAGTGCTGATGTAAACAGGAGTGTGTGCATTGCCCAGTGTTGATGTAAACAGGAGTGTGTGCATTGCCCAGTGTTGATGGAAACAGGAGTGTTTGATTTGTCCAGAGCTGATGTGAAATGTGTTTGTGCATTGCCCAGTGTTGATGTAAACAGGAGTGTCTGAATTGCCAAGGGTTGATGTAAACAGGAGTATGTGCATTTCTCTGTGTGTATGTAAACAGGAGGGTGTGCATTGCCCAGTGTTGATGTAAACAGTAGTGTGTGGATTGCCCAGTGTTGATGTAAACAGAAGTCTGTGGATTACCCAGAGTTGATGTAAACAGGAGTGTGTGCATTGCCCAGTGTTGATGTAAACAGGAGTGTGTGCATTGCCCAGTGTTGATGTAAACAGGAGTGTGTGGGTTGCCCAGTGTTCATGTAAACAGGAGTGTGTGCATTGCCCAGTGCTGTTGTAAACAGGAGTGTGTGCAATTCCCAGTGTTGATGCAAACAGGAGTGTTTGCTTTGCCCAGTGTTGAAGTAAACCCCAATGAGCGCATTACCAAGTGTTGATGTAAACAGGAGTGTGTGCATTACCAAGTGTTGATGTAAACAGGAGTGTGTGCATTACCCAGCGTTGATGTAAACATGTGTGTGTGCATTGCCCAGTTTTGATGTAAACAGTAGTGTGTGGATTGGCCAGTGTTCATGTGAACAGTAGTGTGTGGATTGCCCAGTGTTGATGTAAACAGGAGTGGGTGCATTACCCAGCGTTGATGTAAACATGTGTGTGTGCATTGCCCAGTGTTGATGTAAACACTAGTGTGTGGATTGGCCAGTGTTCATGTCAACAGGAGTGTGTGCATTGCCCAGTGTTGTTGTAAACAGGAGTGTGTGCATTGCCCAGTTTTGATGTAAACAGGATTGTGTGCATTGCCCAGTGTTGATGTAAACAGGAGTGTGTGCATTACAAAGTGTTGATGTAAACAGGAGTGTGTGCATTACCCAGTGTTGATGTAAACATGTGTGTGTGCATTGCCCAGTGTTGATGTAAACAGTAGTGTGTGGATTGGCCAGTGTTCATGTAAACAGGAGTGTGTGCATTGCCCAGTGTTGTTTTAAACAGGAGTGTGTGCATTACCCAGAGTTGTTGTAAACAGGCTTGTGTGGGTTGCCCAGTGTTGATGTAAACAGGACTGGGTGCATTGCCCAGTGTTGATGTAAACAGGAGTGTGTGCATTGCCCAGTGTTGATGTAAACAGTAGTGTGTGGATTGCCCAGTGTTCATGTAAACAGGAGTGTGTGCATTGCCCAGTGTTGTTGTAAACAGGAGTGTGTGCAATGCCCAGTGTTGATGTAAACAGGAGTGTGTGGATTGCCCAGTGTTGATGTAAACAGGACTGGGTGCATTGCCCAGTGTTGATGTAAACAGGAGTGTGTGCATTACCCAGTGTTGATGTAAACATGTGTGTGTGCATTGCCCAGTGTTGATGTAAACAGGAGTGTCTGAATTGCCAAGGGTTGATGTAAACAGGTGTATGTGCATTGCCCAGTGTTGATGTAAACAGGAGTATGTGCATTGCCCAGTGTTGATGTAAACTGGAGTGTGTGCATTACCCAGTGTTGATGTAAAGAAGTGTGTGTGCATTACACAGTGTTGATGTAAACAGAAGTGTGTGGATTGCACAGTGTTGTTGTAAACAGCAGTGTGCATTCCCCAGTGTTTGATATAAACAGGAGTGTCTGAATTCCCAAGGGTTGATGTCAATTGGAGTGTGTGCATTACCCAGTGTTGATGTGAACAGGAGTTTGAGCATCGCCCAGTGTTGATGTAAACAGGAGTGTGTGCATTTCCCAGTGTTTATGTAAACAGGAGTGTGTGAATTGCCCAGTGTTGATGTAAACAGGAATGTGAGCATTACCAAGTGTTGGTGTTAACAATTGTGTGTGCATTTCAAGTTTTGATGGAAACAGGAGTCTTTGCTTTGTCCAGAGCTGATGTGAAAAGGTGTTTGTGCATTGCCCAGTGTTCATGTAAACAGGAGTGACTGGATTGGCCAGTGTTCATGTAAACAGGATTGTGTGCATTTTGCAGTGTTGAAGTAAACAGGAGTGTGTGCATTTTGAAGTGTTGATGAATGCAGTACTGTATACATTGTCGAGAGTTGATGTAAACAACAGTGTGTGCATTGCCCAGTGTTGTTGTAAACAGGAGTGTGTGCAATGCCCAGTGTTGATGCAAACAGGAGTGTGTGCATTGCCCAGTGTTGTTGTAAACAGGAGTGTGTGCATTGCCCAGTGTTGATGTAAACAGGAGTGTGTGGGTTGCCCAGTGTTCATGTAAACAGGATTGTGTGCATTGCCCAGTGTTGATGTAAACAGGAGTGTGTGCATTACCAAGTGTTGATGTAAACAGGAGTGTGTGCATTACCCAGTGTTGATGTAAACATGTGTGTGTGCATTGGCCAGTGTTGATGTAAACAGGAGTGTGTGCATTACCCAGTGTTGATGTAAACATGTGTGTGTGCATTGCCCAGTGTTGATGTAAACAGGAGTGTGTGGGTTGCCCAGTGTTCATGTAAACAGGAGTGTGTGCATTGCCCAGTGTTGTTGTAAACAGGAGTGTGTGCAATGCCCAGTGTTGATGCAAACAGGAGTGAGTGGATTGGCCAGTGTTCATGTAAACAGGAGTGTGTGCATTTTGCAGTGTTGAAGTAAACAGGAGTGTGTGCATTTTGCAGTGTTGATGAATGCAGTACTGTATACATTGTCGAGAGTTGATGTAAACAACAGTGTGTGCATTGCCCAGTGTTGTTGTAAACAGGAGTGTGTGCAATGCCCAGTGTTGATGCAAACAGGAGTGTGTGCATTGCCCAGTGTTGTTGTAAACAGGAGTGTGTGCAATGCCCAGTGTTGAAGTAAACAGGAGTGTGTGCATTTTGCAGTGTTGATGAATGCAGTACTGTATACATTGTCGAGAGTTGATGTAAACAACAGTGTGAGCATTGCCCAGAGTTGAATTAAACAGCAGTGTGTGAATTGCCCAGTGTTTATGTAGACAGGAGTGTGTGCATTGCCAGGTTTTGATGCAAACAGGAGTGTTTGCTTTGCCCAGTGTTGAAGTAAACCCCAGTGAGCGCATTACCAAGTGTTGATGTAAACAGGAGTGTGTGCATTACCCAGTGTTGATGTAAACATGTGTGTGCATTACCCAGTGTTGATGTAAACATGTGTGTGTGCATTGCCAAGTGTTGATGTAAACAAGAGTGTTTTCTTTGCCCAGTGTTGATTTAAACAGGAGTGTGTGCATTGCCCAGTGTTGATGTAAACAGGAGTGTGTGCATTGCCCAGTGTTGATGTAAAGAAGTGTTTGTGAATTACACAGTGTTGATGTAAACAGTAGTGTGTGGATTGCACAGTGTCATTGTAAACAGGAGTGTGAGCATTCTCCAGTGTTTGATATAAACAGGAGTGTCTGAATTCCCAAGGGTTGATGTCAATTGGAGAGTGTGCATTACCCAGTGTTGATGTGAACAGGAGTTTGAGCATCGCCCAGTGTTGAAGTAAACAGGAGTGTGTGCATTACCAAGTGTTGATGTAAACAGGAGTGTGTGCATTACCCAGTGTTGATGTAAACATGTGTGTGTGCATTGCCCAGTGTTGATGTAAACACTAGTGTGTGGATTGGCCAGTGTTCATGTCAACAGGAGTGTGTGCATTGCCCAGTGTTGTTGTAAACAGGAGTGTGTGCATTGCCCAGTTTTGATGTAAACAGGATTGTGTGCATTGCCCAGTGTTGATGTAAACAGGAGTGTGTGCATTACCAAGTATTGATGTAAACAGGAGTGTGTGCATTACCCAGTGTTGATGTAAACATGTGTATGTGCATTGCCCAGTGTTGATGTAAACAGTAGTGTGTGGATTGGCCAGTGTTCATGTAAACAGGAGTGTGTGCATTGCCCAGTGTTGTTTTAAACAGGAGTGTGTGCATTGCCCAGTGTTGATGTAAACAGGCTTGTGTGGGTTGCCCAGTGTTCATGTAAACAGGAGTGTGTGCATCGCCCAGTGTTGTTGTAAACAGGAGTGTGTGCATTGCCCAGTGCTGATGTAAACAGGAGTGTGTGCATTGCCCAGTGTTGATGTAAACAGGAGTGTGTGCATTGCCCAGTGTTGATGGAAACAGGAGTGTTTGATTTGTCCAGAGCTGATGTGAAATGTGTTTGTGCATTGCCCAGTGTTGATGTAAACAGGAGTGTCTGAATTGCCAAGGGTTGATGTAAACAGGAGTATGTGCATTTCTCTGTGTGTATGTAAACAGGAGGGTGTGCATTGCCCAGTGTTGATGTAAACAGTAGTGTGTGGATTGCCCAGTGTTGATGTAAACAGAAGTCTGTGGATTACCCAGAGTTGATGTAAACAGGAGTGTGTGCATTGCCCAGTGTTGATGTAAACAGGAGTGTGTGCATTGCCCAGTGTTGATGTAAACAGGAGTGTGTGGGTTGCCCAGTGTTCATGTAAACAGGAGTGTGTGCATTGCCCAGTGCTGTTGTAAACAGGAGTGTGTGCAATTCCCAGTGTTGATGCAAACAGGAGTGTTTGCTTTGCCCAGTGTTGAAGTAAACCCCAATGAGCGCATTACCAAGTGTTGATGTAAACAGGAGTGTGTGCATTACCAAGTGTTGATGTAAACAGGAGTGTGTGCATTACCCAGCGTTGATGTAAACATGTGTGTGTGCATTGCCCAGTTTTGATGTAAACAGTAGTGTGTGGATTGGCCAGTGTTCATGTGAACAGTAGTGTGTGGATTGCCCAGTGTTGATGTAAACAGGAGTGGGTGCATTGCCCAGTGTTGTTGTAAACAGGACTGTGTGCATTACCCAGAGTTGATCTAAACAGGAGTGTGTGCATTGCCCAGAGTTGATTCAAACAGGTGTGTGTGAATTGCCCAGTGTTGATGTAAACAGGAGTGTGTGCATTACCCAGAGTTGTTGTAAACAGGAGTGTGTGGGTTGCCCAGTGTTGATGTAAACAGTAGTGTGTGAATTGCCCAGTGTTGATGTAAACAGGAGTGTGTGCATTGCCCAGTGTTGATGTAAACAGGCTTGTGTGGGTTGCCCAGTGTTGATGTAAACAGGACTGGGTGCATTGCCCAGTGTTGATGTAAACAGGAGTGTGTGCATTGCCCAGTGTTGATGTAAACAGTAGTGTGTGGATTGCCCAGTGTTCATGTAAACAGGAGTGTGTGCATTGCCCAGTGTTGTTGTAAACAGGAGTGTGTGCAATGCCCAGTGTTGATGTAAACAGGAGTGTGTGGATTGCCCAGTGTTGATGTAAACAGGACTGGGTGCATTGCCCAGTGTTGATGTAAACAGGAGTGTGTGCATTACCCAGTGTTGATGTAAACATGTGTGTGTGCATTGCCCAGTGTTGATGTAAACAGGAGTGTCTGAATTGCCAAGGGTTGATGTAAACAGGTGTATGTGCATTGCCCAGTGTTGATGTAAACAGGAGTATGTGCATTGCCCAGTGTTGATGTAAACAGGAATGTGTGCATTGCCCAGTGTTGATGTAAACTGGAGTGTGTGCATTACCCAGTGTTGATGTAAAGAAGTGTGTGTGCATTACACAGTGTTGATGTAAACAGAAGTGTGTGGATTGCACAGTGTTGTTGTAAACAGCAGTGTGCATTCCCCAGTGTTTGATATAAACAGGAGTGTCTGAATTCCCAAGGGTTGATGTCAATTGGAGTGTGTGCATTACCCAGTGTTGATGTGAACAGGAGTTTGAGCATCGCCCAGTGTTGATGTAAACAGGAGTGTGTGCATTTCCCAGTGTTTATGTAAACAGGAGTGTGTGAATTGCCCAGTGTTGATGTAAACAGGAATGTGAGCATTACCAAGTGTTGGTGTTAACAATTGTGTGTGCATTTCAAGTTTTGATGGAAACAGGAGTCTTTGCTTTGTCCAGAGCTGATGTGAAAAGGTGTTTGTGCATTGCCCAGTGTTCATGTAAACAGGAGTGACTGGATTGGCCAGTGTTCATGTAAACAGGATTGTGTGCATTTTGCAGTGTTGAAGTAAACAGGAGTGTGTGCATTTTGAAGTGTTGATGAATGCAGTACTGTATACATTGTCAAGAGTTGACGTAAACAACAGTGTGAGCATTGCCCAGTGTTGAATTTAACAGCAGTGTGTGAATTGCCCAGTGTTTATGTAGACAGGAGTGTGTGCATTGCCAGGTTTTGATGCAAACAGGAGTGTTTGCTTTGCCCAGTGTTGAAGTAAACCCCAGTGAGCGCATTACCAAGTGTTGATGTAAACATGTGTGTGTGCATTGCCAAGTGTTGATGTAAACAAGAGTGTTTTCTTTGCCCAGTGTTGATTTAAACAGGAGTGTGTGCATTGCCCAGAATTGATGTAAACAGGAGTGTGTGCATTGCCCAGAGTTGATGTAAACAGGAGTGTGTGCATTGCCCAGTGTTGTTGTAAACAGGAGTGTGTGCATTTCCCAGTGTTGATGTAAACAGGACTGGGTGCATTGCCCAGTGTTGTTGTAAACAGGAGTGTGTGCATTGCCCAGTGCTGATGTAAACAGGAGTGTGTGCATTGCCCAGTGTTGATGTAAACAGGAGTGTGTGCATTGCCCAGTGTTGATGGAAACAGGAGTGTTTGCTTTGTCCAGAGCTGATGTGAAATGTGTTTGAGCATTGCCCAGTGTTGATGTAAACAGGAGTGTCTGAATTGCCAAGGGTTGATGTAAACAGGAGTATGTGCATTTCTCTGTGTGTATGTAAACAGGAGGGTGTGCATTGCCCAGTGTTGATGTAAACAGTAGTGTGTGGATTGCCCAGTGTTGATGTAAACATGTGTGTGCATTACCCAGTGTTGATGTAAACATGTGTGTGTGCATTGCCAAGTGTTGATGTAAACAAGAGTGTTTTCTTTGCCCAGTGTTGATTTAAACAGGAGTGTGTGCATTGCCCAGAATTGATGTAAACAGGAGTGTGTGCATTGCCCAGAGTTGATGTAAACAGGAGTGTGTGCATTGCCCAGTGTTGAAGTAAACCCCAATGAGCGCATTACCAAGTGTTGATGTAAACAGGAGTGTGTGCATTACCAAGTGTTGATGTAAACAGGAGTGTGTGCATTACCCAGCGTTGATGTAAACATGTGTGTGTGCATTGCCCAGTTTTGATGTAAACAGTAGTGTGTGGATTGGCCAGTGTTCATGTGAACAGTAGTGTGTGGATTGCCCAGTGTTGATGTAAACAGGAGTGGGTGCATTACCCAGCGTTGATGTAAACATGTGTGTGTGCATTGCCCAGTGTTGATGTAAACACTAGTGTGTGGATTGGCCAGTGTTCATGTCAACAGGAGTGTGTGCATTGCCCAGTGTTGTTGTAAACAGGAGTGTGTGCATTGCCCAGTTTTGATGTAAACAGGATTGTGTGCATTGCCCAGTGTTGATGTAAACAGGAGTGTGTGCATTACAAAGTGTTGATGTAAACAGGAGTGTGTGCATTACCCAGTGTTGATGTAAACATGTGTGTGTGCATTGCCCAGTGTTGATGTAAACAGTAGTGTGTGGATTGGCCAGTGTTCATGTAAACAGGAGTGTGTGCATTGCCCAGTGTTGTTTTAAACAGGAGTGTGTGCATTGCCCAGTGTTGATGTAAACAGGATTGTGTGCATTGCCCAGTGTTGATGTAAACAGGAGTGTGTGCATTGCCCAGTGTTGATGTAAACAGGCTTGTGTGGGTTGCCCAGTGTTCATGTAAACAGGAGTGTGTGCATCGCCCAGTGTTGTTGTAAACAGGAGTGTGTGCATTGCCCAGTGCTGATGTAAACAGGAGTGTGTGCATTGCCCAGTGTTGATGTAAACAGGAGTGTGTGCATTGCCCAGTGTTGATGGAAACAGGAGTGTTTGATTTGTCCAGAGCTGATGTGAAATGTGTTTGTGCATTGCCCAGTGTTGATGTAAACAGGAGTGCCTGAATTGCCAAGGGTTGATGTAAACAGGAGTATGTGCATTTCTCTGTGTGTATGTAAACAGGAGGGTGTGCATTGCCCAGTGTTGATGTAAACAGTAGTGTGTGGATTGCCCAGTGTTGATGTAAACAGAAGTCTGTGCATTACCCAGAGTTGATGTAAACAGGAGTGTGTGCATTGCCCAGTGTTGATGTAAACAGGAGTGTGTGCATTGCCCAGTGTTGATGTAAACAGGAGTGTGTGGGTTGCCCAGTGTTCATGTAAACAGGAGTGTGTGCATTGCCCAGTGCTGTTGTAAACAGGAGTGTGTGCAATTCCCAGTGTTGATGCAAACAGGAGTGTTTGCTTTGCCCAGTGTTGAAGTAAACCCCAATGAGCGCATTACCAAGTGTTGATGTAAACAGGAGTGTGTGCATTACCAAGTGTTGATGTAAACAGGAGTGTGTGCATTACCCAGCGTTGATGTAAACATGTGTGTGTGCATTGCCCAGTTTTGATGTAAACAGTAGTGTGTGGATTGGCCAGTGTTCATGTGAACAGTAGTGTGTGGATTGCCCAGTGTTGATGTAAACAGGAGTGGGTGCATTGCCCAGTGTTGTTGTAAACAGGACTGTGTGCATTACCCAGAGTTGATCTAAACAGGAGTGTGTGCATTGCCCAGAGTTGATTCAAACAGGTGTGTGTGAATTGCCCAGTGTTGATGTAAACAGGAGTGTGTGCATTACCCAGAGTTGTTGTAAACAGGAGTGTGTGGGTTGCCCAGTGTTGATGTAAACAGTAGTGTGTGAATTGCCCAGTGTTGATGTAAACAGGAGTGTGTGCATTGCCCAGTGTTGATGTAAACAGGCTTGTGTGGGTTGCCCAGTGTTGATGTAAACAGGACTGGGTGCATTGCCCAGTGTTGATGTAAACAGGAGTGTGTGCATTGCCCAGTGTTGATGTAAACAGTAGTGTGTGGATTGCCCAGTGTTCATGTAAACAGGAGTGTGTGCATTGCCCAGTGTTGTTGTAAACAGGAGTGTGTGCAATGCCCAGTGTTGATGTAAACAGGAGTGTGTGGATTGCCCAGTGTTGATGTAAACAGGACTGGGTGCATTGCCCAGTGTTGATGTAAACAGGAGTGTGTGCATTACCCAGTGTTGATGTAAACATGTGTGTGTGCATTGCCCAGTGTTGATGTAAACAGGAGTGTCTGAATTGCCAAGGGTTGATGTAAACAGGTGTATGTGCATTGCCCAGTGTTGATGTAAACAGGAGTATGTGCATTGCCCAGTGTTGATGTAAACAGGAATGTGTGCATTGCCCAGTGTTGATGTAAACTGGAGTGTGTGCATTACCCAGTGTTGATGTAAAGAAGTGTGTGTGCATTACACAGTGTTGATGTAAACAGAAGTGTGTGGATTGCACAGTGTTGTTGTAAACAGCAGTGTGCATTCCCCAGTGTTTGATATAAACAGGAGTGTCTGAATTCCCAAGGGTTGATGTCAATTGGAGTGTGTGCATTACCCAGTGTTGATGTGAACAGGAGTTTGAGCATCGCCCAGTGTTGATGTAAACAGGAGTGTGTGCATTTCCCAGTGTTTATGTAAACAGGAGTGTGTGAATTGCCCAGTGTTGATGTAAACAGGAATGTGAGCATTACCAAGTGTTGGTGTTAACAATTGTGTGTGCATTTCAAGTTTTGATGGAAACAGGAGTCTTTGCTTTGTCCAGAGCTGATGTGAAAAGGTGTTTGTGCATTGCCCAGTGTTCATGTAAACAGGAGTGACTGGATTGGCCAGTGTTCATGTAAACAGGATTGTGTGCATTTTGCAGTGTTGAAGTAAACAGGAGTGTGTGCATTTTGAAGTGTTGATGAATGCAGTACTGTATACATTGTCAAGAGTTGATGTAAACAACAGTGTGAGCATTGCCCAGTGTTGAATTTAACAGCAGTGTGTGAATTGCCCAGTGTTTATGTAGACAGGAGTGTGTGCATTGCCAGGTTTTGATGCAAACAGGAGTGTTTGCTTTGCCCAGTGTTGAAGTAAACCCCAGTGAGCGCATTACCAAGTGTTGATGTAAACATGTGTGTGCATTACCCAGTGTTGATGTAAACATGTGTGTGTGCATTGCCAAGTGTTGATGTAAACAAGAGTGTTTTCTTTGCCCAGTGTTGATTTAAACAGGAGTGTGTGCATTGCCCAGAATTGATGTAAACAGGAGTGTGTGCATTGCCCAGAGTTGATGTAAACAGGAGTGTGTGCATTGCCCAGTGTTGTTGTAAACAGGAGTGGGTGCATTTCCCAGTGTTGATGTAAACAGGACTGGGTGCATTGCCCAGTGTTGTTGTAAACAGGAGTGTGTGCATTGCCCAGTGCTGATGTAAACAGGAGTGTGTGCATTGCCCAGTGTTGATGTAAACAGGAGTGTGTGCATTGCCCAGTGTTGATGGAAACAGGAGTGTTTGCTTTGTCCAGAGCTGATGTGAAATGTGTTTGAGCATTGCCCAGTGTTGATGTAAACAGGAGTGTCTGAATTGCCAAGGGTTGATGTAAACAGGAGTATGTGCATTTCTCTGTGTGTATGTAAACAGGAGGGTGTGCATTGCCCAGTGTTGATGTAAACAGTAGTGTGTGGATTGCCCAGTGTTGATGTAAACATGTGTGTGCATTACCCAGTGTTGATGTAAACATGTGTGTGTGCATTGCCAAGTGTTGATGTAAACAAGAGTGTTTTCTTTGCCCAGTGTTGATTTAAACAGGAGTGTGTGCATTGCCCAGAATTGATGTAAACAGGAGTGTGTGCATTGCCCAGAGTTGATGTAAACAGGAGTGTGTGCATTGCCCAGTGTTGTTGTAAACAGGAGTGTGTGCATTTCCCAGTGTTCATGTAAACAGGACTGGGTGCATTGCCCAGTGTTGCTGTAAACAGGACTGTGTGCATTACCCAGAGTTGATCTAAACAGGAGTGTGTGCATTACACAGTGTTGAAGGAAACAGGAGTGTGTGCATTTTGCAGTGTTGATGAATACAGTACTGTGTACATTGTCGAGAGTTGATGAAAACAACAGTGTGTGCATTGCCCAGAGTTGAATTAAACAGCAGTGTGTGAATTGCCCAGAGTTTATGTAAAAAGGAGTGTGTGCATTGCCAGGTTTTGATGCAAACAGGAGTGTTTGCTTTGCCCAGTGTTGAAGAAAACCCCAGTGAGCGCATTACCAAGTGTTGATGTAAACAGGTGTATGTGCATCACCAAGTGTTGATGTAAACAGGAGTGTGTGCATTGCCCAGTGTTGTTGTAAACAGGTGTGTGTGCATTGCCCAGTGTTGATGTAAACAGGATTGTGTGCTTTGCCCAGTATTGATGTAAACAGGAGTGTGTGCATTACCCAGTGTTGATGTAAACATGTGTGTGTGCATTGCCCAGTGTTGATGTAAACAGTAGTGTGTGGATTGGCCAGTGTTCATGTAAACAGGAGTGTGTGCATGGCCCAGTGTTGTTGTAAACAGGAGTGTGTGCATTGCCCAGTTTTGATGTAAACAGGATTGTGTGCATTGCCCAGTGTTGATGTAAACAGGAGTGTGTGCATTGCCCAGTGATGATGTAAACAGGCTTGTGTGGGTTGCCCAGTGTACATGTAAACAGGAGTGTGTGCATTGCCAAGTGTTGATGTAAACATGAGTGTTTTCTTTGCCCAGTGTTGATTTAAACAGGAGTGTGTGCATTGCCCAGAATTGTTGTAAACAGGAGTGTGTGCATTTCCCAGTGTTGTTGTAAACAGGAGTATGTGCATTGCCCAGTGTTGTTGTAAACAGGACTGTGTGCATTACCCAGAGTTGATCTAAACAGGAGTGTGTGCATTACACAGTGTTGAAGTAAACAGGAGTGTGTGCATTTTGCAGTGTTGATGAATAAAGTACTGTGTACATTGTCAAGAGTTGATGAAAACAACAGTGTGTGCATTGCCCAGTGTTGATGTAAACAGTAGTGTGTGGATTGGCCAGTGTTGATGCAAACAGGAGTGTGTGCATTGCCCAGTGTTGATGTAAACAGGAGTGTGTGCATTGCCCAGTGTCGATGTAAACAGGAGTGTGTGCATTGCCCAGTGTTAATGTAAACAGGAGTGTGTGGGTTGCCCAGTGTTCATGTAAACAGGAGTGTGTGCATTGCCCAGTGTTGTTGTAAACAGGAGTGTGTGCAATGCCCAGTGTTGATGCAAACAGGAGTGAGTGGATTGGCCAGTGTTCATGTAAACAGGAGTGTGTGCATTTTGCAGTGTTGAAGTAAACAGGAGTGTGTGCATTTTGCAGTGTTGATGAATGCAGTACTGTATACATTGTCGAGAGTTGATGTAAACAACAGTGTGTGCATTGCCCAGAGTTGAATTAAACAGCAGTGTGTGAATTGCCCAGTGTTTAAGTAGACAGGAGTGTGTGCATTGCCAGGTTTTGATGCAAACAGGAGTGTTTGCTTTGCCCAGTGTTGATGTAAACCCCAGTGAGCGCATTACCAAGTGTTGATGTAAACAGGAGTGTGTGCATTACCCAGTGTTGATGTAAACATGTGTGTGCCTTACCCAGTGTTGATGTAAACATGTGTGTGTGCATTGCCAAGTGTTGATGTAAACAAGAGTGTTTTCTTTGCCCAGTGTTGATTTAAACAGGAGTGTGTGCATTGCCCAGAATTGATGTAAACAGGAGTGTGTGCATTGCCCAGAGTTGATGTAAACAGGAGTGTGTGCATTGCCCAGTGTTGTTGTAAACAGGAGTGTGTGCATTTCCCAGTGTTGTTGTAAACAGGAGTATGTGCATTGCCCAGTGTTGTTGTAAACAGGACTGAGTGCATTACCCAGAGTTGATCTAAACAGAAGTGTGTGCATTACACAGTGTTGATGAATACAGTACTGTGTACATTGTCGAGAGTTGATGAAAACAACAGTGTGTGCATTGCCCAAAGTTGAATTAAACAGCAGTGTGTGAATTGCCCAGAGTTTATGTAAAAAGGAATGTGTGCATTGCCAGGTTTTGATGCAAACAGGAGTGTTTGCTCTGCCCAGTGTTGAAGGAAACTCCAGTGAGCGCATTACCAAGTGTTGATGTAAACAGGTGTGTGTGCATCACCAAGTGTTCATGTAAACAGGAGTGTGTGCATTGCCCAGTGTTGTTGTAAACAGGTGTGTGTGCATTGCCCAGTGTTGATGTAAACAGGATTGTGTGCATTGCCCAGAGTTGAATTAAACAGCAGTGTGTGGATTGCCCAGTGTTGATGTAAACATGTGTGTGCATTACCCAGTGTTGATGTAAACATGTGTGTGTGCATTGCCAAGTGTTGATGTAAACAAGAGTGTTTTCTTTGCCCAGTGTTGATTTAAACAGGAGTGTGTGCATTGCCCAGAATTGATGTAAACAGGAGTGTGTGCATTGCCCAGAGTTGATGTAAACAGGAGTGTGTGCATTGCCCAGTGTTGTTGTAAAGAGGAGTGTGTGCATTTCCCAGTGTTGATGTAAACAGGACTGGGTGCATTGCCCAGTGTTGTTGTAAACAGGACTGTGTGCATTACCCAGAGTTGATCTAAACAGGAGTGTGTGCATTACACAGTGTTGAAGTAAACAGGAGTGTGTGCATTTTGCAGTGTTGATGAATACAGTACTGTGTACATTGTCGAGAGTTGATGAAAACAACAGTGTGTGCATTGCCCAGAGTTGAATTAAACAGCAGTGTGTGAATTGCCCAGAGTTTATGTAAAAAGGAGTGTGTGCATTGCCAGGTTTTGATGCAAACAGGAGTGTTTGCTTTGCCCAGTGTTGAAGAAAACCCCAGTGAGCGCATTACCAAGTGTTGATGTAAACAGGTGTATGTGCATCACCAAGTGTTGATGTAAACAGGAGTGTGTGCATTGCCCAGTGTTGTTGTAAACAGGTGTGTGTGCATTGCCCAGTGTTGATGTAAACAGGATTGTGTGCTTTGCCCAGTATTGATGTAAACAGGAGTGTGTGCATTACCCAGTGTTGATGTAAACATGTGTGTGTGCATTGCCCAGTGTTGATGTAAACAGTAGTGTGTGGATTGGCCAGTGTTCATGTAAACAGGAGTGTGTGCATGGCCCAGTGTTGTTGTAAACAGGAGTGTGTGCATTGCCAGATTTGATGTAAACAGGATTGTGTGCATTGCCCAGTGTTGATGTAAACAGGAGTGTGTGCATTGCCCAGTGTTGATGTAAACAGGCTTGTGTGGGTTGCCCAGTGTACATGTAAACAGGAGTGTGTGCATTGCCAAGTGTTGATGTAAACATGAGTGTTTTCTTTGCCCAGTGTTGATTTAAACAGGAGTGTGTGCATTGCCCAGAATTGTTGTAAACAGGAGTGTGTGCATTTCCCAGTGTTGTTGTAAACAGGAGTATGTGCATTGCCCAGTGTTGTTGTAAACAGGACTGTGTGCATTACCCAGAGTTGATCTAAACAGGAGTGTGTGCATTACACAGTGTTGAAGTAAACAGGAGTGTGTGCATTTTGCAGTGTTGATGAATACAGTACTGTGTACATTGTCAAGAGTTGATGAAAACAACGGTGTGTGCATTGCCCAGTGTTGATGTAAACAGTAGTGTGTGGATTGGCCAGTGTTGATGCAAACAGGAGTGTGTGCATTGCCCAGTGTTGATGTAAACAGGAGTGTGTGCATTGCCCAGTGTTGATGTAAACAGGAGTGTGTGCATTGCCCAGTGTTGATGTAAACAGGAGTGTGTGGGTTGCCCAGTGTTCATGTAAACAGGAGTGTGTGCATTGCCCAGTGTTGTTGTAAACAGGAGTGTGTGCAATGCCCAGTGTTGATGCAAACAGGAGTGAGTGGATTGGCCAGTGTTCATGTAAACAGGAGTGTGTGCATTTTGCAGTGTTGAAGTAAACAGGAGTGTGTGCATTTTGCAGTGTTGATGAATGCAGTACTGTATACATTGTCGAGAGTTGATGTAAACAACAGTGTGAGCATTGCCCAGAGTTGAATTAAACAGCAGTGTGTGAATTGCCCAGTGTTTATGTAGACAGGAGTGTTTGCTTTGCCCAATGTTGAAGTAAACCCCAGTGAGCGCATTACCAAGTGTTGATGTAAACAGGAGTGTGTGCATTACCCAGTGTTGATGTAAACATGTGTGTGCCTTACCCAGTGTTGATGTAAACATGTGTGTGTGCATTGCCAAGTGTTGATGTAAACAAGAGTGTTTTCTTTGCCCAGTGTTGATTTAAACAGGAGTGTGTGCATTGCCCAGAATTGATGTAAACAGGAGTGTGTGCATTGCCCAGAGTTGATGTAAACAGGAGTGTGTGCATTGCCCAGTGTTGTTGTAAACAGGAGTGTGTGCATTTCCCAGTGTTGTTGTAAACAGGAGTATGTGCATTGCCCAGTGTTGTTGTAAACAGGACTGAGTGCATTACCCAGAGTTGATCTAAACAGAAGTGTGTGCATTACACAGTGTTGATGAATACAGTACTGTGTACATTGTCGAGAGTTGATGAAAACAACAGTGTGAGCATTGCCCAAAGTTGAATTAAACAGCAGTGTGTGAATTGCCCAGAGTTTATGTAAAAAGTAATGTGTGCATTGCCAGGTTTTGATGCAAACAGGAGTGTTTGCTCTGCCCAGTGTTGAAGGAAACTCCAGTGAGCGCATTAACAAGTGTTGATGTAAACAGGTGTGTGTGCATCACCAAGTGTTCATGTAAACAGGAGTGTGTGCATTGCCCAGTGTTGTTGTAAACAGGTGTGTGTGCATTGCCCAGTGTTGATGTAAACAGGATTGTGTGCATTGCCCAGAGTTGAATTAAACAGCAGTGTGTGGATTGCCCAGTGTTGATGTAAACATGTGTGTGCATTACCCAGTGTTGATGTAAACATGTGTGTGTGCATTGCCAAGTGTTGATGTAAACAAGAGTGTTTTCTTTGCCCAGTGTTGATTTAAACAGGAGTGTGTGCATTGCCCAGAATTGATGTAAACAGGAGTGTGTGCATTGCCCAGAGTTGATGTAAACAGGAGTGTGTGCATTGCCCAGTGTTGTTGTAAAGAGGAGTGTGTGCATTTCCCAGTGTTGATGTAAACAGGACTGGGTGCATTGCCCAGTGTTGTTGTAAACAGGACTGTGTGCATTACCCAGAGTTGATCTAAACAGGAGTGTGTGCATTACACAGTGTTGAAGTAAACAGGAGTGTGTGCATTTTGCAGTGTTGATGAATACAGTACTGTGTACATTGTCGAGAGTTGATGAAAACAACAGTGTGTGCATTGCCCAGAGTTGAATTAAACAGCAGTGTGTGAATTGCCCAGAGTTTATGTAAAAAGGAGTGTGTGCATTGCCAGGTTTTGATGCAAACAGGAGTGTTTGCTTTGCCCAGTGTTGAAGAAAACCCCAGTGAGCGCATTACCAAGTGTTGATGTAAACAGGTGTATGTGCATCACCAAGTGTTGATGTAAACAGGAGTGTGTGCATTGCCCAGTGTTGTTGTAAACAGGTGTGTGTGCATTGCCCAGTGTTGATGTAAACAGGATTGTGTGCTTTGCCCAGTATTGATGTAAACAGGAGTGTGTGCATTACCCAGTGTTGATGTAAACATGTGTGTGTGCATTGCCCAGTGTTGATGTAAACAGTAGTGTGTGGATTGGCCAGTGTTCATGTAAACAGGAGTGTGTGCATGGCCCAGTGTTGTTGTAAACAGGAGTGTGTGCATTGCCCAGTTTTGATGTAAACAGGATTGTGTGCATTGCCCAGTGTTGATGTAAACAGGAGTGTGTGCATTGCCCAGTGTTGATGTAAACAGGCTTGTGTGGGTTGCCCAGTGTACATGTAAACAGGAGTGTGTGCATTGCCAAGTGTTGATGTAAACATGAGTGTTTTCTTTGCCCAGTGTTGATTTAAACAGGAGTGTGTGCATTGCCCAGAATTGTTGTAAACAGGAGTGTGTGCATTTCCCAGTGTTGTTGTAAACAGGAGTATTTGCATTGCCCAGTGTTGTTGTAAACAGGACTGTGTGCATTACCCAGAGTTGATCTAAACAGGAGTGTGTGCATTACACAGTGTTGAAGTAAACAGGAGTGTGTGCATTTTGCAGTGTTGATGAATACAGTACTGTGTACATTGTTAAGAGTTGATGAAAACAACGGTGTGTGCATTGCCCAGTGTTGATGTAAACAGTAGTGTGTGGATTGGCCAGTGTTGATGCAAACAGGAGTGTGAGCATTGCCCAGAGTTGAATTAAACAGCAGTGTGTGAATTGCCCAGTGTTTATGTAGACAGGAGTGTGTGCATTGCCAGGTTTTGATGCAAACAGGAGTGTTTGCTTTGCCCAGTGTTGAAGTAAACCCCAGTGAGCGCATTACCAAGTGTTGATGTAAACAGGAGTGTGTGCATTACCCAGTGTTGATGTAAACATGTGTGTGCATTACCCAGTGTTGATGTAAACATGTGTGTGTGCATTGCCAAGTGTTGATGTAAACAAGAGTGTTTTCTTTGCCCAGTGTTGATTTAAACAGGAGTGTGTGCATTGCCCAGAATTGATGTAAACAGGAGTGTGTGCATTGCCCAGAGTTGATGTAATCAGGAGTGTGTGCATTGCCCAGTGTTGTTGTAAACAGGAGTGTGTGCATTTCCCAGTGTTGTTGTAAACAGGAGTATGTGCATTGCCCAGTGTTGTTGTAAACAGGACTGAGTGCATTACCCAGAGTTGATCTAAACAGGAGTGTGTGCATTACACAGTGTTGATGAATACAGTACTGTGTACATTGTCGAGAGTTGATGAAAACAACAGTGTGTGCATTGCCCAAAGTTGAATTAAACAGCAGTGTGTGAATTGCCCAGAGTTTATGTAAAAAGGAGTGTGTGCATTGCCAGGTTTTGATGCAAACAGGAGTGTTTGCTCTGCCCAGTGTTGAAGGAAACTCCAGTGAGCGCATTACCAAGTGTTGATGTAAACAGGTGTGTGTGCATCACCAAGTGTTCATGTAAACAGGAGTGTGTGCATTGCCCAGTGTTGTTGTAAACAGGTGTGTGTGCATTGCCCAGTGTTGATGTAAACAGGATTGTGTGTATTGCCCAGTATTGATGTAAACAGGAGTGTGTGCATTGCCCAGAGTTGAATTAAACAGCAGTGTGTGAATTGCCCAGAGTTTATGTAAAAAGGAGTGTGTGCATTGCCAGGTTTTGATGCAAACAGGAGTGTTTGCTTTGCCCAGTGTTGAAGAAAACCCCAGTGAGCGCATTACCAAGTGTTGATGTAAACAGGTGTATGTGCATCACCAAGTGTTGATGTAAACAGGAGTGTGTGCATTGCCCAGTGTTGTTGTAAACAGGTGTGTGTGCATTGCCCAGTGTTGATGTAAACAGGATTGTGTGCTTTGCCCAGTATTGATGTAAACAGGAGTGTGTGCAGTACCCAGTGTTGATGTACACATGTGTGTGTGCATTGCCCAGTGTTGATGTAAACAGTAGTGTGTGGATTGGCCAGTGTTCATGTAAACAGGAGTGCGTGCATTGCCCAGTGTTGTTGTAAACAGGAGTGTGTGCATTGCCCAGTTTTGATGTAAACAGGATTGTGTGCATTGCCCAGTGTTGATGTAAACAGGAGTGTGTGCATTGCCCAGTGTTGATGTAAACAGGCTTGTGTGGGTTGCCCAGTGTTCATGTAAACAGGAGTGTGTGCATTGCCCAGTGTTGTTGTAAACAGGAGTGTGTGCAATGCCCAGTGTTGATGCAAACAGGAGTGAGTGGATTGGCCAGTGTTCATGTAAACAGGAGTGTGTGCATTTTGCAGTGTTGAAGTAAACAGGAGTGTGTGCATTTTGCAGTGTTGATGAATGCAGTACTGTATACATTGTCGAGAGTTGATGTAAACAACAGTGTGTGCATTGCCCAGTGTTGTTGTAAACAGGAGTGTGTGCAATGCCCAGTGTTGATGCAAACAGGAGTGTGTGCATTGCCCAGTGTTGTTGTAAACAGGAGTGTGTGCAATGCCCAGTGTTGAAGTAAACAGGAGTGTGTGCATTTTGCAGTGTTGATGAATGCAGTACTGTATACATTGTCGAGAGTTGATGTAAACAACAGTGTGAGCATTGCCCAGAGTTGAATTAAACAGCAGTGTGTGAATTGCCCAGTGTTTATGTAGACAGGAGTGTGTGCATTGCCAGGTTTTGATGCAAACAGGAGTGTTTGCTTTGCCCAGTGTTGAAGTAAACCCCAGTGAGCGCATTACCAAGTGTTGATGTAAACAGGAGTGTGTGCATTACCCAGTGTTGATGTAAACATGTGTGTGCATTACCCAGTGTTGATGTAAACATGTGTGTGTGCATTGCCAAGTGTTGATGTAAACAAGAGTGTTTTCTTTGCCCAGTGTTGATTTAAACAGGAGTGTGTGCATTGCCCAGTGTTGATGTAAACAGGAGTGTGTGCATTGCCCAGTGTTGATGTAAAGAAGTGTTTGTGCATTACACAGTGTTGATGTAAACAGGAGTGTGTGCATTGCCCAGTGTTGATGTAAACAGGAGTGTGTGGGTTGCCCAGTGTTCATGTAAACAGGAGTGTGTGCATTGCCCAGTGTTGTTGTAAACAGGAGTGTGTGCAATGCCCAGTGTTGATGCAAACAGGAGTGAGTGGATTGGCCAGTGTTCATGTAAACAGGAGTGTGTGCATTTTGCAGTGTTGAAGTAAACAGGAGTGTGTGCATTTTGCAGTGTAGATGAATGCAGTACTGTATACATTGTCGAGAGTTGATGTAAACAACAGTGTGAGCATTGCCCAGAGTTGAATTAAACAGCAGTGTGTGAATTGCCCAGTGTTTATGTAGACAGGAGTGTGTGCATTGCCAGGTTTTGATGCAAACAGGAGTGTTTGCTTTGCCCAGTGTTGAAGTAAACCCCAGTGAGCGCATTACCAAGTGTTGATGTAAACAGGAGAGTGTGCATTACCCAGTGTTGATGTAAACATGTGTGTGCATTACCCAGTGTTGATGTAAACATGTGTGTGTGCATTGCCAAGTGTTGATGTAAACAAGAGTGTTTTCTTTGCCCAGTGTTGATTTAAACAGGAGTGTGTGCATTGCCCAGAATTGATGTAAACAGGAGTGTGTGCATTGCCCAGAGTTGATGTAAACAGGAGTGTGTGCATTGCCCAGTGTTGTTGTAAACAGGAGTGTGTGCATTTCCCAGTGTTGTTGTAAACAGGAGTATGTGCATTGCCCAGTGTTGTTGTAAACAGGACTGTGTGCATTACCCAGAGTTGATCTAAACAGGAGTGTGTGCATTACACAGTGTTGATGAATACAGTACTGTGTACATTGTCGAGAGTTGATGAAAACAACAGTGTGTGCATTGCCCAAAGTTGAATTAAACAGCAGTGTGTGAATTGCCCAGAGTTTATGTAAAAAGGAGTGTGTGCATTGCCAGGTTTTGATGCAAACAGGAGTGTTTGCTTTGCCCAGTGTTGAAGGAAACTCCAGTGAGCGCATTACCAAGTGTTGATGTAAACAGGTGTGTGTGCATCACCAAGTGTTCATGTAAACAGGAGTGTGTGCATTGCCCAGTGTTGTTGTAAACAGGTGTGTGTGCATTGCCCAGTATTGATGTAAACAGGAGTGTGTGCATTGCCCAGAGTTGAATTAAACAGCAGTGTGTGAATTGCCCAGAGTTTATGTAAAAACGAGTGTGTGCATTGCCAGGTTTTGATGCAAACAGGAGTGTTTGCTTTGCCCAGTGTTGAAGAAAACCCCAGTGAGCGCATTACCAAGTGTTGATGTAAACAGGTGTATGTGCATCACCAAGTGTTGATGTAAACAGGAGTGTGTGCATTGCCCAGTGTTGTTGTAAACAGGTGTGTGTGCATTGCCCAGTGTTGATGTAAACAGGATTGTGTGCTTTGCCCAGTATTGATGTAAACAGGAGTGTGTGCATTACCCAGTGTTGATGTAAACATGTGTGTGTGCATTGCCCAGTGTTGATGTAAACAGTAGTGTGTGGATTGGCCAGTGTTCATGTAAACAGGAGTGCGTGCATTGCCCAGTGTTGTTGTAAACAGGAGTGTGTGCATTGCCCAGTTTTGATGTAAACAGGATTGTGTGCATTGCCCAGTGTTGATGTAAACAGGAGTGTGTGCATTGCCCAGTGTTGATGTAAACAGGCTTGTGTGGGTTGCCCAGTGTTCATGTAAACAGGAGTGTGTGCATTGCCCAGTGTTGTTGTAAACAGGAGTGTGTGCAATGCCCAGTGTTGATGCAAACAGGAGTGAGTGGATTGGCCAGTGTTCATGTAAACAGGAGTGTGTGCAATTTGCAGTGTTGAAGTAAACAGGAGTGTGTGCATTTTGCAGTGTTGATGAATGCAGTACTGTATACATTGTCGAGAGTTGATGTAAACAACAGTGTGTGCATTGCCCAGTGTTGTTGTAAACAGGAGTGTGTGCAATGCCCAGTGTTGATGCAAACAGGAGTGTGTGCATTGCCCAGTGTTGTTGTAAACAGGAGTGTGTGCAATGCCCAGTGTTGAAGTAAACAGGAGTGTGTGCATTTTGCAGTGTTGATGAATGCAGTACTGTATACATTGTCGAGAGTTGATGTAAACAACAGTGTGAGCATTGCCCAGAGTTGAATTAAACAGCAGTGTGTGAATTGCCCAGTGTTTATGTAGACAGGAGTGTGTGCATTGCCAGGTTTTGATGCAAACAGGAGTGTTTGCTTTGCCCAGTGTTGAAGTAAACCCCAGTGAGCGCATTACCAAGTGTTGATGTAAACAGGAGTGTGTGCATTACCCAGTGTTGATGTAAACATGTGTGTGCATTACCCAGTGTTGATGTAAACATGTGCGTGTGCATTGCCAAGTGTTGATGTAAACAAGAGTGTTTTCTTTGCCCAGTGTTGATTTAAACAGGAGTGTGTGCATTGCCCAGTGTTGATGTAAACAGGAGTGTGTGCATTGCCCAGTGTTGATGTATAGAAGTGTTTGTGCATTACACAGTGTTGATGTAAACAGGAGTGTGTGCATTGCCCAGTGTTGATGTAAACAGGAGTGTGTGGGTTGCCCAGTGTTCATGTAAACAGGAGTGTGTGCATTGCCCAGTGTTGTTGTAAACAGGAGTGTGTGCAATGCCCAGTGTTGATGCAAACAGGAGTGAGTGGATTGGCCAGTGTTCATGTAAACAGGAGTGTGTGCATTTTGCAGTGTTGAAGTAAACAGGAGTGTGTGCATTTTGCAGTGTAGATGAATGCAGTACTGTATACATTGTCGAGAGTTGATGTAAACAACAGTGTGAGCATTGCCCAGAGTTGAATTAAACAGCAGTGTGTGAATTGCCCAGTGTTTATGTAGACAGGAGTGTGTGCATTGCCAGGTTTTGATGCAAACAGGAGTGTTTGCTTTGCCCAGTGTTGAAGTAAACCCCAGTGAGCACATTACCAAGTGTTGATGTAAACAGGAGTGTGTGCATTACCCAGTGTTGATGTAAACATGTGTGTGCATTACCCAGTGTTGATGTAAACATGTGTGTGTGCATTGCCAAGTGTTGATGTAAACAAGAGTGTTTTCTTTGCCCAGTGTTGATTTAAACAGGAGTGTGTGCATTGCCCAGAATTGATGTAAACAGGAGTGCGTGCATTGCCCAGAGTTGATGTAAACAGGAGTGTGTGCATTGCCCAGTGTTGTTGTAAACAGGAGTGTGTGCATTTCCCAGTGTTGTTGTAAACAGGAGTATGTGCATTGCCCAGTGTTGTTGTAAACAGGACTGAGTGCATTACCCAGAGTTGATCTAAACAGGAGTGTGTGCATTACACAGTGTTGATGAATACAGTACTGTGTACATTGTCGAGAGTTGATGAAAACAACAGTGTGTGCATTGCCCAAAGTTGAATTAAACAGCAGTGTGTGAATTGCCCAGAGTTTATGTAAAAAGGAGTGTGTGCATTGCCAGGTTTTGATGCAAACAGGAGTGTTTGCTCTGCCCAGTGTTGAAGGAAACTCCAGTGAGCGCATTACCAAGTGTTGATGTAAACAGGTGTGTGTGCATCACCAAGTGTTCATGTAAACAGGAGTGTGTGCATTGCCCAGTGTTGTTGTAAACAGGTGTGTGTGCATTGCCCAGTGTTGATGTAAACAGGATTGTGTGCATTGCCCAGTATTGATGTAAACAGGAGTGTGTGCATTGCCCAGAGTTGAATTAAACAGCAGTGTATGAATTGCCCAGAGTTTATGTAAACAGGAGTGTGTGCATTGCCAGGTTTTGATGCAAACAGGAGTGTTTGCTTTGCCCAGTGTTGAAGAAAACCCCAGTGAGCGCATTACCAAGTGTTGATGTAAACAGGTGTATGTGCATCACCAAGTGTTGATGTAAACAGGAGTGTGTGCATTGCCCAGTGTTGTTGTAAACAGGTGTGTGTGCATTGCCCAGTGTTGATGTAAACAGGATTGTGTGCTTTGCCCAGTATTGATGTAAACAGGAGTGTGTGCATTACCCAGTGTTGATGTAAACATGTGTGTGTGCATTGCCCAGTGTTGATGTAAACAGTAGTGTGTGGATTGGCCAGTGTTCATGTAAACAGGAGTGCGTGCATTGCCCAGTGTTGTTGTAAACAGGAGTGTGTGCATTGCCCAGTTTTGATGTAAACAGGATTGTGTGCATTGCCCAGTGTTGATGTAAACAGGAGTGTGTGCATTGCCCAGTGTTGATGTAAACAGGCTTGTGTGGGTTGCCCAGTGTTCATGTAAACAGGAGTGTGTGCATTGCCCAGTGTTGTTGTAAACAGGAGTGTGTGCAATGCCCAGTGTTGATGCAAACAGGAGTGAGTGGATTGGCCAGTGTTCATGTAAACAGGAGTGTGTGCATTTTGCAGTGTTGAAGTAAACAGGAGTGTGTGCATTTTGCAGTGTTGATGAATGCAGTACTGTATACATTGTCGAGAGTTGATGTAAACAACAGTGTGTGCATTGCCCAGTGTTGTTGTAAACAGGAGTGTGTGCAATGCCCAGTGTTGATGCAAACAGGAGTGTGTGCATTGCCCAGTGTTGTTGTAAACAGGAGTGTGTGCAATGCCCAGTGTTGAAGTAAACAGGAGTGTGTGCATTTTGCAGTGTTGATGAATGCAGTACTGTATACATTGTCGAGAGTTGATGTAAACAACAGTGTGAGCATTGCCCAGAGTTGAATTAAACAGCAGTGTGTGAATTGCCCAGTATTTATGTAGACAGGAGTGTGTGCATTGCCAGGTTTTGATGCAAACAGGAGTGTTTGCTTTGCCCAGTGTTGAAGTAAACCCCAGTGAGCGCATTACCAAGTGTTGATGTAAACAGGAGTGTGTGCATTACCCAGTGTTGATGTAAACATGTGTGTGCATTACCCAGTGTTGATGTAAACATGTGTGTGTGCATTGCCAAGTGTTGATGTAAACAAGAGTGTTTTCTTTGCCCAGTGTTGATTTAAACAGGAGTGTGTGCATTGCCCAGTGTTGATGTAAACAGGAGTGTGTGCATTGCCCAGTGTTGATGTAAACATGTGTGTGCATTACCCAGTGTTGATGTAAACATGTGTGTGTGCATTGCCAAGTGTTGATGTAAACAAGAGTGTTTTCTTTGCCCAGTGTTGATTTAAACAGGAGTGTGTGCATTGCCCAGTGTTGATGTAAACAGGAGTGTGTGCATTGCCCAGTGTTGATGTAAAGAAGTGTTTGTGCATTACACAGTGTTGATGTAAACAGTAGTGTGTGGATTGCACAGTGTCATTGTAAACAGGAGTGTGAGCATTCTCCAGTGTTTGATATAAACAGGAGTGTCTGAATTCCCAAGGGTTGATGTCAATTGGAGTGTGTGCATTACCCAGTGTTGATGTGAACAGGAGTTTGAGCATCGCCCAGTGTTGAAGTAAACAGGAGTGTGTGCATTACCAAGTGTTGATGTAAACAGGAGTGTGTGCATTACCCAGTGTTTATGTAAACATGTGTGTGTGCATTGCCCAGTGTTGATGTAAACACTAGTGTGTGGATTGGCCAGTGTTCATGTCAACAGGAGTGTGTGCATTGCCCAGTGTTGTTGTAAACAGGAGTGTGTGCATTGCCCAGTTTTGATGTAAACAGGATTGTGTGCATTGCCCAGTGTTGATGTAAAGAGGAGTGTGTGCATTACCAAGTGTTGATGTAAACAGGAGTGTGTGCATTACCCAGTGTTGATGTAAACATGTGTGTGTGCATTGCCCAGTGTTGATGTAAACAGTAGTGTGTGGATTGGCCAGTGTTCATGTAAACAGGAGTGTGTGCATTGCCCAGTGTTGTTTTAAACAGGAGTGTGGGCATTGCCCAGTGTTGATGTAAACAGGATTGTGTGCATTGCCCAGTGTTGATGTAAACAGGGGTGTGTGCATCGCCCAGTGTTGTTGTAAACAGGAGTGTGTGCATTGCCCAGTGCTGATGTAAACAGGAGTGTGTGCATTGCCCAGTGTTGATGTAAACAGGAGTGTGTGCATTGCCCAGTGTTGATGGAAACAGGAGTGTTTGCTTTGTCCAGAGCTGATGTGAAATGTGTTTGTGCATTGCCCAGTGTTGATGTAAACAGGAGTGTCTGAATTGCCAAGGGTTGATGTAAACAGGAGTATGTGCATTTCTCTGTGTGTATGTAAACAGGAGGGTGTGCATTGCCCAGTGTTGATGTAAACAGTAGTGTGTTGATTGCCCAGTGTTGATGTAAACAGAAGTCTGTGCATTACCCAGAGTTGATGTAAACAGGAGTGTGTGCATTGCCCAGTGTTGATGTAAACAGGAGTGTGTGCATTGCCCAGTGTTGATGTAAACAGGCTTGTGTGGGTTGCCCAGTGTTCATGTAAACAGGACTGGGTGCATCGCCCAGTGTTGTTGTAAACAGGAGTGTGTGCATTGCCCAGTGCTGATGTAAACAGGAGTGTGTGCATTGCCCAGTGTTGATGTAAACAGGAGTGTGTGCATTGCCCAGTGTTGATGGAAACAGGAGTGTTTGCTTTGTCCAGAGCTGATGTGAAATGTGTTTGTGCATTGCCCAGTGTTGATGTAAATAGGAGTGTCTGAATTGCCAAGGGTTGATGTAAACAGGAGTATGTGCATTTCTCTGTGTGTATGTAAACAGGAGGGTGTGCATTGCCCAGTGTTGATGTAAACAGTAGTGTGTGGATTGCCCAGTGTTGATGTAAACAGAAGTCTGTGCATTACCCAGAGTTGATGTAAACAGGAGTGTGTGCATTGCCCTGTGTTGATGTAAACAGGAGTGTGTGCATTGCCCAGTGTTGATGTAAACAGGAGTGTGTGGGTTGCCCAGTGTTCATGTAAACAGGAGTGTGTGCATTGCCCAGTGCTGTTGTAAACAGGAGTGTGTGCAATTCCCAGTGTTGATGCAAACAGGAGTGTTTGCTTTGCCCAGTGTTGAAGTAAACCCCAATGAGCGCATTACCAAGTGTTGATGTAAACAGGAGTGTGTGCATTACCAAGTGTTGATGTAAACAGGAGTGTGTGCATTACCCAGCGTTGATGTAAACATGTGTGTGTGCATTGCCCAGTTTTGATGTAAACAGTAGTGTGTGGATTGGCCAGTGTTCATGTGAACAGTAGTGTGTGGATTGCCCAGTGTTGATGTAAACAGGAGTGGGTGCATTGCCCAGTGTTGTTGTAAACAGGACTGTGTGCATTACCCAGAGTTGATCTAAACAGGAGTGTGTGCATTGCCCAGAGTTGATTCAAACAGGTGTGTGTGAATTGCCCAGTATTGATGTAAACAGGAGTGTGTGCATTACCCAGAGTTGATGTAAACAGGAGTGTGTGGGTTGCCCAGTGTTGATGTAAACAGTAGTGTGTGAATTGCCCAGTGTTGATGTAAACAGGAGTGTGTGCATTGCCCAGTGTTGATGTAAACAGGAGTGTGTGGGTTGCCCAGTGTTCATGTAAACAGGAGTGTGTGCATTGCCCAGTGTTGTTGTAAACAGGAGTGTGTGCAATGCCCAGTGTTGATGTAAACAGGACTGGGTGCATTGCCCAGTGTTGATGTAAACAGGAGTGTGTGCATTACCCAGTGTTGATGTAAACATGTGTGTGTGCATTGCCCAGTGTTGATGTAAACAGTAGTGTGTGGATTGGCCAGTGTTCATGTAAACAGGAGTGTGTGCATTGCCCAGTGTTGTTGTAAACAGGAGTGTGTGCATTGCCCAGAGTTGATGTAAACAGGATTGTGTGCATTGCCCAGTGTTGATGTAAACAGGAGTGTGTGCATTGCCCAGTGTTGATGTAAACAGGCTTGTGTGGGTTGCCCAGTGTTCATGAATACAGGAGTGTTTGCATTGCCCAGTATTTTTGTAAACAGGAGTGTGTGCATTGCCCAGTGTTGATGTAAACAGGAGTGTGTGCATTGCCCAGTGTTGATGTGAACAGGAGTTTGAGCATTGCCCAGTGTTGATGTAAACAGGAGTGTGAGCATTACCAAGTGTTGGTGTTAACAATTGTGTGTGCATTTCAAGTTTTGATGGAAACGGGAGTGTTTGCTTTGTCCAGAGCTGATGTGAAAAGGAGTTTGTGCATTGCCCAGTGTTGATGTAAACAGGAGTGTCTGAATTGCCAAGGGTTGATGTAAACAGGTGTATGTGCATTGCCCAGTGTTGATGTAAACAGGAGTATGTGCATTGCCCAGTGTTGATGTAAACAAGAATGTGTGCATTGCCCAGTGTTGATGTAAACAGGAGTGTGTGCATTACCCAGTGTTGATGTAAAGAAGTGTGTGTGCATTACACAGTGTTGATGTAAACAGAAGTGTGTGGGTTGCACAGTGTTGTTGTAAACAGCAGTGTGCATTCCCCAGTGTTTGATATAAACAGGAGTGTCTGAATTCCCAAGGGTTGATGTCAATTGGAGTGTGTGCATTACCCAGTGTTGATGTGAACAGGAGTTTGAGCATTGCCCAGTGTTGATGTAAACAGGAGTGTGTGCATTTTGCAGTGTTGATGAATACAGTACTGTGTGCATTTCCCAGTGTTTATGTAAACAGGAGTGTGTGAATTGCCCAGTGTTGATGTAAACAGGAATGTGAGCATTACCAAGTGTTGGTGTTAACAATTGTGTGTGCATTTCAAGTTTTGATGGAAACAGGAGTCTTTGCTTTGTCCAGAGCTAATGTGAAAAGGTGTTTGTGCATTGCCCAGTGTTCATGTAAACAGGAGTGACTGGATTGGCCAGTGTTCATGTAAACAGGAGTGTGTGCATTTTGCAGTGTTGAAGTAAACAGGACTGTGTGCATTTTGCAGTGTTGATGAATGCAGTACTGTATACATTGTCAAGAGTTGATGTAAACAACAGTGTGAGCATTGCCCAGAGTTGAATTAAACAGCAGTGTGTGAATTGCCCAGTGTTTATGTAGACAGGAGTGTGTGCATTGCCAGGTTTTGATGCAAACAGGAGTGTTTGCTTTGCCCAGTGTTGAAGTAAACCCCAGTGAGCGCATTACCAAATGTTGATGTAAACATGTGTGTGCATTACCCAGTGTTGATGTAAACATGTGTGTGTGCATTGCCAAGTGTTGATGTAAACAAGAGTGTTTTCTTTGCCCAGTGTTGATTTAAACAGGAGTGTGTGCATTGCCCAGAATTGATGTAAGCAGGAGTGTGTGCATTGCCCAGAGTTGATGTAAACAGGAGTGTGTGCATTGCCCAGTGTTGTTGTAAACAGGAGTGTGTGCATTTCCCAGTGTTGATGTAAACAGGACTGGGTGCATTGCCCAGTGTTGTTGTAAACAGGAGTGTGTGCATTGCCCAGTGCTGATGTAAACAGGAGTGTGTGCATTGCCCAGTGTTGATGTAAACAGGAGTGTGTGCATTGCCCAGTGTTGATGGAAACAGGAGTGTTTGCTTTGTCCAGAGCTGATGTGAAATGTGTTTGTGCATTGCCCAGTGTTGATGTAAACAGGAGTGTCTGAATTGCCAAGGGTTGATGTAAACAGGAGTATGTGCATTTCTCTGTGTGTATGTAAACAGGAGGGTGTGCATTGCCCAGTGTTGATGTAAACAGTAGTGTGTGGATTGCCCAGTGTTGATGTAAACAGAAGTCTGTGCATTACCCAGAGTTGATGTAAACAGGAATGTGTGCATTGCCCAGTGTTGATGTAAACAGGAGTGTGTGCATTGCCCAGTGTTGATGTAAACAGAAGTCTGTGCATTACCCAGAGTTGATGTAAACAGGAATGTGTGCATTGCCCAGTGTTGATGTAAACAGGAGTGTGTGCATTGCCCAGTGTTGATGTAAACAGGAGTGTGTGGGTTGCCCAGTGTTCATGTAAACAGGAGTGTGTGCATTGCCCAGTGCTGTTGTAAACAGGAGTGTTTGCTTTGCCCAGTGTTGTAGTAAACCCCAATGAGCGCATTACCAAGTGTTGATGTAAACAGGAGTGTGTGCATTACCAAGTGTTGATGTAAACAGGAGTGTGTGCATTACCCAGCGTTGATGTAAACATGTGTGTGTGCATTGCCCAGTTTTGTTGTAAACAGTAGTGTGTGGATTGGCCAGTGTTCATGTGAACAGTAGTGTGTGGATTGCCCAGTGTTGATGTAAACAGGAGTGGGTGCATTGCCCAGTGTTGTTGTAAACAGGACTGTGTGCATTACCCAGAGTTGATCTAAACAGGAGTGTGTGCATTGCCCAGAGTTGATTCAAACAGGTGTGTGTGAATTGCCCAGTGTTGATGTAAACAGGAGTGTGTGCATTACCCAGAGTTGATGTAAACAGGAGTGTGTGGGTTGCCCAGTGTTGATGTAAACAGTAGTGTGTGAATTGCCCAGTGTTGATGTAAACAGGAGTGTGTGCATTGCCCAGTGTTGATGTAAACAGGAGTGTGTGGGTTGCCCAGTGTTCATGTAAACAGGAGTGTGTGCATTGCCCAGTGTTGTTGTAAACAGGAGTGTGTGCAATGCCCAGTGTTGATGTAAACAGGAGTGTGTGGATTGCCCAGTGTTGATGTAAACAGGACTGGGTGCATTGCCCAGTGTTGATGTAAACAGGAGTGTGTGCATTACACAGTGTTGATTTAAACATGTGTGTGTGCATTGCCCAGTGTTGATGTAAACAGTAGTGTGTGGATTGGCCAGTGTTCATGTAAACAGGAGTGTGTGCATTGCCCAGTGTTGTTGTAAACAGGAGTGTGTGCATTGCCCAGAGTTGATGTAAACAGGATTGTGTGCATTGCCCAGTGTTGATGTAAACAGGAGTGTGTGCATTGCCCAGTGTTGATGTAAACAGGAGTGTGTGAATTGCCCAGTGTTGATGTAAACAGGAGTGTGTGCATTACCCAGTGTTGATGTAAACATGTGTGTGTGCATTGCCCAGAGTTGATGTAAACAGGATTGTGTGCATTGCCCAGTGTTGATGTAAACAGGAGTTTGTGCATTGCCCAGTGTTGATGTAAACAGGCTTGTGTGGGTTGCCCAGTGTTCATGAATACAGGAGTGTTTGCATTGCCCAGTATTTTTGTAAACAGGAGTGTGTGCATTGCCCAGTGTTGATGTAAACAGGAGTGTGTGCATTGCCCAGTGTTGATGTGAACAGGAGTTTGAGCATTGCCCAGTGTTGATGTAAACAGGAGTGTCTGAATTGCCAAGGGTTGATGTAAACAGGTGTATGTGCATTGCCCTGTGTTGATGTAAACAGGAGTATGTGCATTGCCCAGTGTTGATGTAAACAGGAATGTGTGCATTGCCCAGTGTTGATGTAAACAGGAGTGTGTGCATTACCCAGTGTTGATGTAAAGAAGTGTGTGTGCATTACACAGTGTTGATGTAAACAGAAGTGTGTGGATTGCACAGTGTTGTTGTAAACAGCAGTGTGCATTCCCCAGTGTTTGATATAAACAGGAGTGTCTGAATTCCCAAGGGTTGAGGTCAATTGGAGTGTGTGCATTACCCAGTGTTGATGTGAACAGGAGTTTGAGCATCGCCCAGTGTTGATGTAAACAGGAGTGTGTGCATTTTGCAGTGTTGATGAATACAGTACTGTGTGCATTTCCCAGTGTTTATGTAAACAGGAGTGTGTGAATTGCCCAGTGTTGATGTAAACAGGAATGTGAGCATTACCAAGTGTTGGTGTTAACAATTGTGTGTGCATTTCAAGTTTTGATGGAAACAGGAGTCTTTGCTTTGTCCAGAGCTGATGTGAAAAGGTGTTTGTGCATTGCCCAGTGTTCATGTAAACAGGAGTGACTGGATTGGCCAGTGTTCATGTAAACAGGATTGTGTGCATTTTGCAGTGTTGAAGTAAACAGGAGTGTGTGCATTTTGCAGTGTTGATGAATGCAGTACTGTATACATTGTCAAGAGTTGATGTAAACAACAGTGTGTGCATTGCCCAGAGTTGATGTAAACAGGATTGTGTGCATTGCCCAGTGTTGATGTAAACAGGAGTGTGTGCATTGCCCAGTGTTGATGTGAACAGGAGTTTGAGCATTGCCCAGTGTTGATGTAAACAGGAGTGTCTGAATTGCCAAGGGTTGATGTAAACAGGTGTATGTGCATTGCCCTGTGTTGATGTAAACAGGAGTATGTGCATTGCCCAGTGTTGATGTAAACAGGAATGTGTGCATTGCCCAGTGTTGATGTAAACAGGAGTGTGTGCATTACCCAGTGTTGATGTAAAGAAGTGTGTGTGCATTACACAGTGTTGATGTAAACAGAAGTGTGTGGATTGCACAGTGTTGTTGTAAACAGCAGTGTGCATTCCCCAGTGTTTGATATAAACAGGAGTGTCTGAATTCCCAAGGGTTGAGGTCAATTGGAGTGTGTGCATTACCCAGTGTTGATGTGAACAGGAGTTTGAGCATCGCCCAGTGTTGATGTAAACAGGAGTGTGTGCATTTTGCAGTGTTGATGAATACAGTACTGTGTGCATTTCCCAGTGTTTATGTAAACAGGAGTGTGTGAATTGCCCAGTGTTGATGTAAACAGGAATGTGAGCATTACCAAGTGTTGGTGTTAACAATTGTGTGTGCATTTCAAGTTTTGATGGAAACAGGAGTCTTTGCTTTGTCCAGAGCTGATGTGAAAAGGTGTTTGTGCATTGCCCAGTGTTCATGTAAACAGGAGTGACTGGATTGGCCAGTGTTCATGTAAACAGGATTGTGTGCATTTTGCAGTGTTGAAGTAAACAGGAGTGTGTGCATTTTGCAGTGTTGATGAATGCAGTACTGTATACATTGTCAAGAGTTGATGTAAACAACAGTGTGTGCATTGCCCAGAGTTGATGTAAACAGGATTGTGTGCATTGCCCAGTGTTGATGTAAACAGGAGTTTGTGCATTGCCCAGTGTTGATGTAAGCAGGCTTGTGTGGGTTGCCCAGTGTTCATGAATACAGGAGTGTTTGCATTGCCCAGTATTTTTGTAAACAGGAGTGTGTGCATTGCCCAGTGTTGATGTAAACAGGAGTGTGTGCATTGCCCAGTGTTGATGTGAACAGGAGTTTGAGCATTGCCCAGTGTTGATGTAAACAGGAGTGTCTGAATTGCCAAGGGTTGATGTAAACAGGTGTATGTGCATTGCCCTGTGTTGATGTAAACAGGAGTATGTGCATTGCCCAGTGTTGATGTAAACAGGAATGTGTGCATTGCCCAGTGTTGATGTAAACAGGAGTGTGTGCATTACCCAGTGTTGATGTAAAGAAGTGTGTGTGCATTACACAGTGTTGATGTAAACAGAAGTGTGTGGATTGCACAGTGTTGTTGTAAACAGCAGTGTGCATTCCCCAGTGTTTGATATAAACAGGAGTGTCTGAATTCCCAAGGGTTGAGGTCAATTGGAGTGTGTGCATTACCCAGTGTTGATGTGAACAGGAGTTTGAGCATCGCCCAGTGTTGATGTAAACAGGAGTGTGTGCATTTTGCAGTGTTGATGTAAACAGGAGTGTGTGCATTTTGCAGTGTTGATGAATACAGTACTGTGTGCATTTCCCAGTGTTTATGTAAACAGGAGTGTGTGAATTGCCCAGTGTTGATGTAAACAGGAATGTGAGCATTACCAAGTGTTGGTGTTAACAATTGTGTGTGCATTTCAAGTTTTGATGGAAACAGGAGTCTTTGCTTTGTCCAGAGCTGATGTGAAAAGGTGTTTGTGCATTGCCCAGTGTTCATGTAAACAGGAGTGACTGGATTGGCCAGTGTTCATGTAAACAGGATTGTGTGCATTTTGCAGTGTTGAAGTAAACAGGAGTGTGTGCATTTTGCAGTGTTGATGAATGCAGTACTGTATACATTGTCAAGAGTTGATGTAAACAACAGTGTGAGCATTGCCCAGAGTTGAATTAAACAGCCGTGTGTGAATTGCCCAGTGTTTATGTAGACAGGAGTGTGTGCATTGCCAGGTTTTGATGCAAACAGGAGTGTTTGCTTTGCCCAGTGTTGAAGTAAACCCCAGTGAGCGCATTACCAAGTGTTGATGTAAACATGTGTGTGCATTACCCAGTGTTGATGTAAACATGTGTGTGTGCATTGCCAAGTGTTGATGTAAACAAGGGTGTTTTCTTTGCCCAGTGTTGATTTAAACAGGAGTGTGTGCATTGCTCAGAATTGATGTAAACAGGAGTGTGTGCATTGCCCAGAGTTGATGTAAACAGGAGTGTGTGCATTGCCCAGTGTTGTTGTAAACAGGAGTGTGTGCATTTCCCAGTGTTGATGTAAACAGGACTGGGTGCATTGCCCAGTGTTCTTGTAAACAGGAGTGTGTGCATTGCCCAGTGCTGATGTAAACAGGAGTGTGTGCATTGCCCAGTGTTGATGTAAACAGGAGTGTGTGGGTTGCCCAGTGTTCATGTAAACAGGAGTGTGTGCATTGCCCAGTGCTGTTGTAAACAGGAGTGTCTGCAATGCCCAGTGTTGATGCAAACAGGAGTGTTTGCTTTGCCCAGTGTTGAAGTAAACCCCAATGAGCGCATTACCAAGTGTTGATGTAAACAGGAGTGTGTGCATTACCAAGTGTTGATGTAAACAGGAGTGTGTGCATTACCCAGCGTTGATGTAAACATGTGTGTGTGCATTGCCCAGTTTTGTTGTAAACAGTAGTGTGTGGATTGGCCAGTGTTCATGTGAACAGTAGTGTGTGGATTGCCCAGTGTTGATGTAAACAGGAGTGGGTGCATTGCCCAGTGTTGTTGTAAACAGGACTGTGTGCATTACCCAGAGTTGATCTAAACAGGAGTGTGTGCATTGCCCAGAGTTGATGTAAACAGGAGTTTGTGCATTGCCCAGTGTTGATGTAAACAGGCTTGTGTGGGTTGCCCAGTGTTCATGAATACAGGAGTGTTTGCATTGCCCAGTATTTTTGTAAACAGGAGTGTGTGCATTGCCCAGTGTTGATGTAAACAGGAGTGTGTGCATTGCCCAGTGTTGATGTGAACAGGAGTTTGAGCATTGCCCAGTGTTGATGTAAACAGGAGTGTCTGAATTGCCAAGGGTTGATGTAAACAGGTGTATGTGCATTGCCCTGTGTTGATGTAAACAGGAGTATGTGCATTGCCCAGTGTTGATGTAAACAGGAATGTGTGCATTGCCCAGTGTTGATGTAAACAGGAGTGTGTGCATTACCCAGTGTTGATGTAAAGAAGTGTGTGTGCATTACACAGTGTTGATGTAAACAGAAGTGTGTGGATTGCACAGTGTTGTTGTAAACAGCAGTGTGCATTCCCCAGTGTTTGATATAAACAGGAGTGTCTGAATTCCCAAGGGTTGAGGTCAATTGGAGTGTGTGCATTACCCAGTGTTGATGTGAACAGGAGTTTGAGCATCGCCCAGTGTTGATGTAAACAGGAGTGTGTGCATTTTGCAGTGTTGATGTATACAGTACTGTGTGCATTTCCCAGTGTTTATGTAAACAGGAGTGTGTGAATTGCCCAGTGTTGATGTAAACAGGAATGTGAGCATTACCAAGTGTTGGTGTTAACAATTGTGTGTGCATTTCAAGTTTTGATGGAAACAGGAGTCTTTGCTTTGTCCAGAGCTGATGTGAAAAGGTGTTTGTGCATTGCCCAGTGTTCATGTAAACAGGAGTGACTGGATTGGCCAGTGTTCATGTAAACAGGATTGTGTGCATTTTGCAGTGTTGAAGTAAACAGGAGTGTGTGCATTTTGCAGTGTTGATGAATGCAGTACTGTATACATTGTCAAGAGTTGATGTAAACAACAGTGTGTGCATTGCCCAGAGTTGATGTAAACAGGATTGTGTGCATTGCCCAGTGTTGATGTAAACAGGAGTTTGTGCATTGCCCAGTGTTGATGTAAACAGGCTTGTGTGGGTTGCCCAGTGTTCATGAATACAGGAGTGTTTGCATTGCCCAGTATTTTTGTAAACAGGAGTGTGTGCATTGCCCAGTGTTGATGTAAACAGGAGTGTGTGCATTGCCCAGTGTTGATGTGAACAGGAGTTTGAGCATTGCCCAGTGTTGATGTAAACAGGAGTGTCTGAATTGCCAAGGGTTGATGTAAACAGGTGTATGTGCATTGCCCTGTGTTGATGTAAACAGGAGTATGTGCATTGCCCAGTGTTGATGTAAACAGGAATGTGTGCATTGCCCAGTGTTGATGTAAACAGGAGTGTGTGCATTACCCAGTGTTGATGTAAAGAAGTGTGTGTGCATTACACAGTGTTGATGTAAACAGAAGTGTGTGGATTGCACAGTGTTGTTGTAAACAGCAGTGTGCATTCCCCAGTGTTTGATATAAACAGGAGTGTCTGAATTCCCAAGGGTTGAGGTCAATTGGAGTGTGTGCATTACCCAGTGTTGATGTGAACAGGAGTTTGAGCATCGCCCAGTGTTGATGTAAACAGGAGTGTGTGCATTTTGCAGTGTTGATGTAAACAGGAGTGTGTGCATTTTGCAGTGTTGATGAATACAGTACTGTGTGCATTTCCCAGTGTTTATGTAAACAGGAGTGTGTGAATTGCCCAGTGTTGATGTAAACAGGAATGTGAGCATTACCAAGTGTTGGTGTTAACAATTGTGTGTGCATTTCAAGTTTTGATGGAAACAGGAGTCTTTGCTTTGTCCAGAGCTGATGTGAAAAGGTGTTTGTGCATTGCCCAGTGTTCATGTAAACAGGAGTGACTGGATTGGCCAGTGTTCATGTAAACAGGATTGTGTGCATTTTGCAGTGTTGAAGTAAACAGGAGTGTGTGCATTTTGCAGTGTTGATGAATGCAGTACTGTATACATTGTCAAGAGTTGATGTAAACAACAGTGTGAGCATTGCCCAGAGTTGAATTAAACAGCCGTGTGTGAATTGCCCAGTGTTTATGTAGACAGGAGTGTGTGCATTGCCAGGTTTTGATGCAAACAGGAGTGTTTGCTTTGCCCAGTGTTGAAGTAAACCCCAGTGAGCGCATTACCAAGTGTTGATGTAAACATGTGTGTGCATTACCCAGTGTTGATGTAAACATGTGTGTGTGCATTGCCAAGTGTTGATGTAAACAAGGGTGTTTTCTTTGCCCAGTGTTGATTTAAACAGGAGTGTGTGCATTGCCCAGAATTGATGTAAACAGGAGTGTGTGCATTGCCCAGAGTTGATGTAAACAGGAGTGTGTGCATTGCCCAGTGTTGTTGTAAACAGGAGTGTGTGCATTTCCCAGTGTTGATGTAAACAGGACTGGGTGCATTGCCCAGTGTTCTTGTAAACAGGAGTGTGTGCATTGCCCAGTGCTGATGTAAACAGGAGTGTGTGCATTGCCCAGTGTTGATGTAAACAGGAGTGTGTGGGTTGCCCAGTGTTCATGTAAACAGGAGTGTGTGCATTGCCCAGTGCTGTTGTAAACAGGAGTGTCTGCAATGCCCAGTGTTGATGCAAACAGGAGTGTTTGCTTTGCCCAGTGTTGAAGTAAACCCCAATGAGCGCATTACCAAGTGTTGATGTAAACAGGAGTGTGTGCATTACCAAGTGTTGATGTAAACAGGAGTGTGTGCATTACCCAGCGTTGATGTAAACATGTGTGTGTGCATTGCCCAGTTTTGTTGTAAACAGTAGTGTGTGGATTGGCCAGTGTTCATGTGAACAGTAGTGTGTGGATTGCCCAGTGTTGATGTAAACAGGAGTGGGTGCATTGCCCAGTGTTGTTGTAAACAGGACTGTGTGCATTACCCAGAGTTGATCTAAACAGGAGTGTGTGCATTGCCCAGAGTTGATTCAAACAGGTGTGTGTGAATTGCCCAGTGTTGATGTAAACAGGAGTGTGTGCATTACCCAGAGTTGATGTAAACAGGAGTGTGTGGGTTGCCCAGTGTTGATGTAAACAGTAGTGTGTGAATTGCCCAGTGTTGATGTAAACAGGAGTGTGTGCATTGCCCAGTGTTGATGTAAACAGGAGTGTGTGGGTTGCCCAGTGTTCATGTAAACAGGAGTGTGTGCATTGCCCAGTGTTGTTGTAAACAGGAGTGTGTGCAATGCCCAGTGTTGATGTAAACAGGAGTGTGTGGATTGCCCAGTGTTGATGTAAACAGGACTGGGTGCATTGCCCAGTGTTGATGTAAACAGGAGTGTGTGCATTACCCAGTGTTGATTTAAACATGTGTGTGTGCATTGCCCAGTGTTGATGTAAACAGTAGTGTGTGGATTGGCCAGTGTTCATGTAAACAGGAGTGTGTGCATTGCCCAGTGTTGTTGTAAACAGGAGTGTGTGCATTGCCCAGAGTTGATGTAAACAGGATTGTGTGCATTGCCCAGTGTTGATGTAAACAGGAGTGTGTGCATTGCCCAGTGTTGATGTAAACAGGCTTGGGTGGGTTGCCCAGTGTTCATGAATACAGGAGTGTTTGCATTGCCCAGTATTTTTGTAAACAGGAGTGTGTGTATTGCCCAGTGTTGATGTAAACAGGAGTGTGTGCATTTTGCAGTTTTGAAGTAAACAGGAGTGTGTGCATTTTGCAGTGTTGATGAATGCAGTACTGTATACATTGTCAAGAGTTGATGTAAACAACAGTGTGAGCATTGCCCAGAGTTGAATTAAACAGCCGTGTGTGAATTGCCCAGTGTTTATGTAGACAGGAGTGTGTGCATTGCCAGGTTTTGATGCAAACAGGAGTGTTTGCTTTGCCCAGTGTTGAAGTAAACCCCAGTGAGCGCATTACCAAGTGTTGATGTAAACATCTGTGTGCATTACCCAGTGTTGATGTAAACATGTGTGTGTGCATTGCCAAGTGTTGATGTAAACAAGAGTGTTTTCTTTGCCCAGTGTTGATTTAAACAGGAGTGTGTGCATTGCCCAGAATTGATGTAAACAGGAGTGTGTGCATTGCCCAGAGTTGATGTAAATAGGAGTGTGTGCATTGCCCAGTGTTGTTGTAAACAGGAGTGTGTGCATTTCCCAGTGTTGATGTAAACAGGACTGGGTGCATTGCCCAGTGTTGTTGTAAACAGGAGTGTGTGCATTGCCCAGTGCTGATGTAAACAGGAGTGTGTGCATTGCCCAGTGTTGATGTAAACAGGAGTGTGTGCTTTGCCCAGTGTTGATGGAAACAGGAGTGTTTGCTTTGTCCAGAGCTGATGTGAAATGTGTTTGTGCATTGCCCAGTGTTGATGTAAACAGGAGTGCCTGAATTGCCAAGGGTTGATGTAAACAGGAGTATGTGCATTTCTCTGTGTGTATGTAAACAGGAGGGTGTGCATTGCCCAGTGTTGATGTAAACAGTAGTGTGTGGATTGCCCAGTGTTGATGTAAACAGAAGTCTGTGCATTACCCAGAGTTGATGTAAACAGGAATGTGTGCATTGCCCAGTGTTGATGTAAACAGGAGTGTGTGCATTGCCCAGTGTTGATGTAAACAGGAGTGTGTGGGTTGCCCAGTGTTCATGTAAACAGGAGTGTGTGTATTGCCCAGTGCTGTTGTAAACAGGAGTGTGTGCAATGCCCAGTGTTGATGCAAACAGGAGTGTTTGCTTTGCCCAGTGTTGAAGTAAACCCCAATGAGCGCATTACCAAGTGTTGATGTAAACAGGAGTGTGTGCATTACCCAGCGTTGATGTAAACATGTGTGTGTGCATTGCCCAGTTTTGTTGTAAACAGTAGTGTGTGGATTGGCCAGTGTTCATGTGAACAGTAGTGTGTGGATTGCCCTGTGTTGATGTAAACAGGAGTGGGTGCATTGCCCAGTGCTGTTGTAAACAGGACTGTGTGCATTACCCAGAGTTGATCTAAACAGGAGTGTGTGCATTGCCCAGTGTTGATGTAAACAGGAGTGTGTGCATTACCCAGAGTTGATGTAAACAGGAGTGTGTGGGTTGCCCAGTGTTGATGTAAACAGTAGTGTGTGAATTGCCCAGTGTTGATGTAAACAGGAGTGTGTGCATTGCCCAGTGTTGATGTAAACAGGAGTGTGTGGGTTGCCCAGTGTTCATGTAAACAGGAGTGTGTGTATTGCCCAGTGTTGTTGTAAACAGGAGTGTGTGCAATGCCCAGTGTTGATGTAAACAGGAGTGTGTGGATTGCCCAGTGTTGATGTAAACAGGACTGGGTGCATTGCCCAGTGTTGATGTAAACAGGAGTGTGTGCATTACCCAGTGTTGATTTAAACATGTGTGTGTGCATTGCCCAGTGTTGATGTAAACAGTAGTGTATGGATTGGCCAGTGTTCATGTAAACAGGAGTGTGTGCATTGCCCAGTGTTGTTGTAAACAGGAGTGTGTGCATTGCCCAGAGTTGATGTAAACAGGATTGTGTGCATTGCCCAGTGTTGATGTAAACAGGAGTGTGTGCATTGCCCAGTGTTGATGTAAACAGGCTTGTGTGGGTTGCCCAGTGTTCATGAATACAGGAGTGTTTGCATTGCCCAGTATTTTTGTAAACAGGAGTGTGTGTATTGCCCAGTGTTGATGTAAACAGGAGTGTGTGCATTTTGCAGTGTTGAAGTAAACAGGAGTGTGTGCATTTTGCAGTGTTGATGAATGCAGTACTGTATACATTGTCAAGAGTTGATGTAAACAACAGTGTGAGCATTGCCCAGAGTTGAATTAAACAGCCGTGTGTGAATTGCCCAGTGTTTATGTAGACAGGAGTGTGTGCATTGCCAGGTTTTGATGCAAACAGGAGTGTTTGCTTTGCCCAGTGTTGAAGTAAACCCCAGTGAGCGCATTACCAAGTGTTGATGTAAACATGTGTGTGCATTACCCAGTGTTGATGTAAACATGTGTGTGTGCATTGCCAAGTGTTGATGTAAACAAGAGTGTTTTCTTTGCCCAGTGTTGATTTAAACAGGAGTGTGTGCATTGCCCAGAATTGATGTAAACAGGAGTGTGTGCATTGCCCAGAGTTGATGTAAACAGGAGTGTGTGCATTGCCCAGTGTTGTTGTAAACAGGAGTGTGTGCATTTCCCAGTGTTGATGTAAACAGGACTGGGTGCATTGCCCAGTGTTGTTGTAAACAGGAGTGTGTGCATTGCCCAGTGCTGATGTAAATAGGAGTGTGTGCATTGCCCAGTGTTGATGTAAACAGGAGTGTGTGCATTGCCCAGTGTTGATGGAAACAGGAGTGTTTGCTTTGTCCAGAGCTGATGTGAAATGTGTTTGTGCATTGCCCAGTGTTGATGTAAACAGGAGTGTCTGAATTGCCAAGGGTTGATGTAAACAGGAGTATGTGCATTTCTCTGTGTGTATGTAAACAGGAGGGTGTGCATTGCCCAGTGTTGATGTAAACAGTAGTGTGTGGATTGCCCAGTGTTGATGTCAACAGAAGTCTGTGCATTACCCAGAGTTGATGTAAACAGGAATGTGTGCATTGCCCAGTGTTGATGTAAACAGGAGTGTGTGCATTGCCCAGTGTTGATGTAAACAGGAGTGTGTGGGTTGCCCAGTGTTCATGTAAACAGGAGTGTGTGCATTGCCCAGAGTTGATTCAAACAGGTGTGTGTGAATTGCCCAGTGTTGATGTAAACAGGAGTGTGTGCATTACCCAGAGTTGATGTAAACAGGAGTGTGTGGGTTGCCCAGTGTTGATGTAAACAGTAGTGTGTGAATTGCCCAGTGTTGATGTAAACAGGAGTGTGTGCATTGCCCAGTGTTGATGTAAACAGGAGTGTGTGGGTTGCCCAGTGTTCATGTAAACAGGAGTGTGTGCATTGCCCAGTGTTGTTGTAAACAGGAGTGTGTGCAATGCCCAGTGTTGATGTAAACAGGAGTGTGTGGATTGCCCAGTGTTGATGTAAACAGGACTGGGTGCATTGCCCAGTGTTGATGTAAACAGGAGTGTGTGCATTACCCAGTGTTGATTTAAACATGTGTGTGTGCATTGCCCAGTGTTGATGTAAACAGTAGTGTATGGATTGGCCAGTGTTCATGTAAACAGGAGTGTGTGCATTGCCCAGTGTTGTTGTAAACAGGAGTGTGTGCATTGCCCAGAGTTGATGTAAACAGGATTGTGTGCATTGCCCAGTGTTGATGTAAACAGGAGTGTGTGCATTGCCCAGTGTTGATGTAAACAGGCTTGTGTGGGTTGCCCAGTGTTCATGAATACAGGAGTGTTTGCATTGCCCAGTATTTTTGTAAACAGGAGTGTGTGTATTGCCCAGTGTTGATGTAAACAGGAGTGTGTGCATTTTGCAGTGTTGAAGTAAACAGGAGTGTGTGCATTTTGCAGTGTTGATGAATGCAGTACTGTATACATTGTCAAGAGTTGATGTAAACAACAGTGTGAGCATTGCCCAGAGTTGAATTAAACAGCCGTGTGTGAATTGCCCAGTGTTTATGTAGACAGGAGTGTGTGCATTGCCAGGTTTTGATGCAAACAGGAGTGTTTGCTTTGCCCAGTGTTGAAGTAAACCCCAGTGAGCGCATTACCAAGTGTTGATGTAAACATGTGTGTGCATTACCCAGTGTTGATGTAAACATGTGTGTGTGCATTGCCAAGTGTTGATGTAAACAAGAGTGTTTTCTTTGCCCAGTGTTGATTTAAACAGGAGTGTGTGCATTGCCCAGAATTGATGTAAACAGGAGTGTGTGCATTGCCCAGAGTTGATGTAAACAGGAGTGTGTGCATTGCCCAGTGTTGTTGTAAACAGGAGTGTGTGCATTTCCCAGTGTTGATGTAAACAGGACTGGGTGCATTGCCCAGTGTTGTTGTAAACAGGAGTGTGTGCATTGCCCAGTGCTGATGTAAATAGGAGTGTGTGCATTGCCCAGTGTTGATGTAAACAGGAGTGTGTGCATTGCCCAGTGTTGATGGAAACAGGAGTGTTTGCTTTGTCCAGAGCTGATGTGAAATGTGTTTGTGCATTGCCCAGTGTTGATGTAAACAGGAGTGTCTGAATTGCCAAGGGTTGATGTAAACAGGAGTATGTGCATTTCTCTGTGTGTATGTAAACAGGAGGGTGTGCATTGCCCAGTGTTGATGTAAACAGTAGTGTGTGGATTGCCCAGTGTTGATGTCAACAGAAGTCTGTGCATTACCCAGAGTTGATGTAAACAGGAATGTGTGCATTGCCCAGTGTTGATGTAAACAGGAGTGTGTGCATTGCCCAGTGTTGATGTAAACAGGAGTGTGTGGGTTGCCCAGTGTTCATGTAAACAGGAGTGTGTGCATTGCCCAGAGTTGATTCAAACAGGTGTGTGTGAATTGCCCAGTGTTGATGTAAACAGGAGTGTGTGCATTACCCAGAGTTGATGTAAACAGGAGTGTGTGGGTTGCCCAGTGTTGATGTAAACAGTAGTGTGTGAATTGCCCAGTGTTGATGTAAACAGGAGTGTGTGCATTGCCCAGTGTTGATGTAAACAGGAGTGTGTGGGTTGCCCAGTGTTCATGTAAACAGGAGTGTGTGCATTGCCCAGTGTTGTTGTAAACAGGAGTGTGTGCAATGCCCAGTGTTGATGTAAACAGGAGTGTGTGGATTGCCCAGTGTTGATGTAAACAGGACTGGGTGCATTGCCCAGTGTTGATGTAAACAGGAGTGTGTGCATTACCCAGTGTTGATTTAAACATGTGTGTGTGCATTGCCCAGTGTTGATGTAAACAGTAGTGTATGGATTGGCCAGTGTTCATGTAAACAGGAGTGTGTGCATTGCCCAGTGTTGTTGTAAACAGGAGTGTGTGCATTGCCCAGAGTTGATGTAAACAGGATTGTGTGCATTGCCCAGTGTTGATGTAAACAGGAGTGTGTGCATTGCCCAGTGTTGATGTAAACAGGCTTGTGTGGGTTGCCCAGTGTTCATGAATACAGGAGTGTTTGCATTGCCCAGTATTTTTGTAAACAGGAGTGTGTGTATTGCCCAGTGTTGATGTAAACAGGAGTGTGTGCATTTTGCAGTGTTGAAGTAAACAGGAGTGTGTGCATTTTGCAGTGTTGATGAATGCAGTACTGTATACATTGTCAAGAGTTGATGTAAACAACAGTGTGAGCATTGCCCAGAGTTGAATTAAACAGCCGTGTGTGAATTGCCCAGTGTTTATGTAGACAGGAGTGTGTGCATTGCCAGGTTTTGATGCAAACAGGAGTGTTTGCTTTGCCCAGTGTTGAAGTAAACCCCAGTGAGCGCATTACCAAGTGTTGATGTAAACATGTGTGTGCATTACCCAGTGTTGATGTAAACATGTGTGTGTGCATTGCCAAGTGTTGATGTAAACAAGAGTGTTTTCTTTGCCCAGTGTTGATTTAAACAGGAGTGTGTGCATTGCCCAGAATTGATGTAAACAGGAGTGTGTGCATTGCCCAGAGTTGATGTAAACAGGAGTGTGTGCATTGCCCAGTGTTGTTGTAAACAGGAGTGTGTGCATTTCCCAGTGTTGATGTAAACAGGACTGGGTGCATTGCCCAGTGTTGATGGAAACAGGAGTGTTTGCTTTGTCCAGAGCTGATGTGAAATGTGTTTGTGCATTGCCCAGTGTTGATGTAAACAGGAGTGTCTGAATTGCCAAGGGTTGATGTAAACAGGAGTATGTGCATTTCTCTGTGTGTATGTAAACAGGAGGGTGTGCATTGCCCAGTGTTGATGTAAACAGTAGTGTGTGGATTGCCCAGTGTTGATGTAAACAGAAGTCTGTGCATTACCCAGAGTTGATGTAAACAGGAATGTGTGCATTGCCCAGTGTTGATGTAAACAGGAGTGTGTGCATTGCCCAGTGTTGATGTAAACAGGAGTGTGTGGGTTGCCCAGTGTTCATGTAAACAGGAGTGTGTGCATTGCCCAGTGCTGTTGTAAACAGGAGTGTGTGCAATGCCCAGTGTTGATGCAAACAGGAGAGTTTGCTTTGCCCAGTGTTGAAGTAAACCCCAATGAGCGCATTACCAAGTGTTGATGTAAACAGGAGTGTGTGCATTACCAAGTGTTGATGTAAACAGGAGTGTGTGCATTACCCAGCGTTGATGTAAACATGTGTGTGTGCATTGCCCAGTTTTGTTGTAAACAGTAGTGTGTGGATTGGCCAGTGTTCATGTGAACAGTAGTGTGTGGATTGCCCAGTGTTGATGTAAACAGGAGTGGGTGCATTGCCCAGTGTTGTTGTAAACAGGACTGTGTGCATTACCCAGAGTTGATCTAAACAGGAGTGTGTGCATTGCCCAGAGTTGATTCAAACAGGTGTGTGTGAATTGCCCAGTGTTGATGTAAACAGGAGTGTGTGCATTACCCAGAGTTGATGTAAACAGGAGTGTGTGGGTTGCCCAGTGTTGATGTAAACAGTAGTGTGTGAATTGCCCAGTGTTGATGTAAACAGGAGTGTGTGCATTGCCCAGTGTTGATGTAAACAGGAGTGTGTGGGTTGCCCAGTGTTCATGTAAACAGGAGTGTGTGCATTGCCCAGTGTTGTTGTAAACAGGAGTGTGTGCAATGCCCAGTGTTGATGTAAACAGGAGTGTGTGGATTGCCCAGTGTTGATGTAAACAGGACTGGGTGCATTGCCCAGTGTTGATGTAAACAGGAGTGTGTGCATTACCCAGTGTTGATTTAAACATGTGTGTGTGCATTGCCCAGTGTTGATGTAAACAGTAGTGTGTGGATTGGCCAGTGTTCATTTAAACAGGAGTGTGTGCATTGCCCAGTGTTGTTGTAAACAGGAGTGTGTGCATTGCCCAGAGTTGATGTAAACAGGATTGTGTGCATTGCCCAGTGTTGATGTAAACAGGAGTGTGTGCATTGCCCAGAGTTGATGTAAACAGGCTTGTGTGGGTTGCCCAGTGTTCATGAATACAGGACTGTTTGCATTGCCCAGTATTTTTGTAAACAGGAGTGTGTGCATTGCCCAGTGTTGTTGTAAACAGGAGTGTGTGCATTGCCCAGAGTTGATGTAAACAGGATTGTGCGCATTGCCCAGTGTTGATGTAAACAGGAGTGTGTGCATTGCCCAGTGTTGATGTAAACAGGCTTGTGTGGGTTGCCCAGTGTTCATGAATACAGGAGTGTTTGCATTGCCCAGTATTTTTGTAAACAGGAGTGTGTGCATTGCCCAGTGTTGATGTGAACAGGAGTTTGAGCATTGCCCAGTGTTGATGTAAACAGGAGTGTGAGCATTACCAAGTGTTGGTGTTAACAATTGTGTGTGCATTTCAAGTTTTGATGGAAACGGGAGTGTTTGCTTTGTCCAGAGCTGATGTGAAAAGGAGTTTGTGCATTGCCCAGTGTTGATGTAAACAGGAGTGTCTGAATTGCCAAGGGTTGATGTAAACAGGTGTATGTGCATTGGCCAGTGTTGATGTAAACAGGAGTATGTGCATTGCCCAGTGTTGATGTAAACAGGAATGTGTGCATTGCCCAGTGTTGATGTAAACAGGAGTGTGTGCATTACCCAGTGTTGATGTAAAGAAGTGTGTGTGCATTACACAGTGTTGATGTAAACAGAAGTGTGTGGATTGCACAGTGTTGTTGTAAACAGCAGTGTGCATTCCCCAGTGTTTGATATAAACAGGAGTGTCTGAATTCCCAAGGGTTGATGTCAATTGGAGTGTGTGCATTACCCAGTGTTGATGTGAACAGGAGTGTGTGCATTTTGCAGTGTTGATGAATACAGTACTGTGTGCATTTCCCAGTGTTTATGTAAACAGGAGTGTGTGAATTGCCCAGTGTTGATGTAAACAGGAATATGAGCATTACCAAGTGTTGGTGTTAACAATTGTGTGTGCATTTCAAGTTTTGATGGAAACAGGAGTCTTTGCTTTGTCCAGAGCTGATGTGAAAAGGTGTTTGTGCATTGCCCAGTGTTCATGTAAACAGGAGTGAGTGGATTGGCCAGTGTTCATGTAAACAGGAGTGTGTGCATTTTGCAGAGTTGAAGTAAACAGGAGTGTGTGCATTTTGCAGTGTTGATGAATGCAGTACTGTATACATTGTCAAGAGTTGATGTAAACAACAGTGTGAGCATTGCCCAGAGTTGAATTAAACAGCAGAGTGTGAATTGCCCAGTGTTTATGTAGACAGGAGTGTGTGCATTGCCAGGTTTTGATGCAAACAGGAGTGTTTGCTTTGCCCAGTATTGAAGTAAACCCCAGTGAGCGCATTACCAAGTGTTGATGTAAACATGTGTCTGCATTATCCAGTGTTGATGTAAACATGTGTGTGTGCATTGCCAAGTGTTGATGTAAACAAGAGTGTTTTCTTTGCCGAGTGTTGATTTAAACAGGAGTGTGTGCATTGCCCAGAATTGATGTAAACAGGAGTGTGTGCATTGCCCAGAGTTGATGTAAACAGGTGTGTGTGCATTGCCCAGTGTTGTTGTAAACAGGAGTGTGTGCATTTCCCAGTGTTGTTGTAAACAGGAGTATGTGCATTGCCCAGTGTTGAAGTAAACAGGAGTGTGTGCATTTTGCTGTGTTGATGAATACAGTACTGTGTACTTTGTCGAGAGTTGATGAAAACAACAGTGTGTGCATTGCCCAGTGTTGAATTAAACAGCAGTGTGTGAATTGCCCAGAGTTTATGTAAAAAGGAGTGTGTGCATTGCCAGGTTTTGATGCAAACAGGAGTGTTTGCTTTGCCCAGTGTTGAAGAAAACCCCAGTGAGCGCATTACCAAGTGTTGATGTAAACAGGTGTATGTGCATCACCAAGTGCTGATGTAAACAGGATTGTGTGCATTGCCCAGTGTTGATGTAAACAGGAGTGTGTGCATTGCCCAGTGTTGATGTAAACAGGCTTGTGTGGGTTGCCCAGTGTTCATGTAAACAGGAGTGTGTGCATTGCCAAGTGTTGATGTAAACATGAGTGTTTTCTTTGCCCAGTGTTGATTTAAACAGGAGTGTGTGCATTGCCCAGAATTGATGTAAACAGGAGTGTGTGCATTTCCCAGTGTTGTTGTAAACAGGAGTATGTGCATTGCCCAGTGTTGTTGTAAACAGGACTGTGTGCATTACCCAGAGTTGATCTAAACAGGAGTGTGTGCATTACACAGTGTTGTTGTAAACAGGAGTGTGTGCAATGCCCAGTGTTGATGCAAACAGGAGTGAGTGGATTGGCCAGTGTTCATGTAAACAGGAGTGTGTGCATTTTGCAGTGTTGAAGTAAACAGGAGTGTGTGCATTTTGCAGTGTTGATGAATGCAGTACTGTATACATTGTCGAGAGTTGATGTAAACAACAGTGTGAGCATTGCCCAGAGTTGAATTAAACAGCAGTGTGTGAATTGCCCAGTGTTTATGTAGACAGGAGTGTGTGCATTGCCAGGTTTTGATGCAAACAGGAGTGTTTGCTTTGCCCAGTGTTGAAGTAAACTCCAGTGAGCGCATTACCAAGTGTTGATGTAAACAGGAGTGTGCATTACCCAGTGTTGATGTAAACAGGAGTGTGTGCATTACCCAGTGTTGATGTAAACATGTGTGTGCATTACCCAGTGTTGATGTAAACATGTGTGTGTGCATTGCCCAGTGTTGATGTAAAGAAGTGTGTGTGCATTACACAGTGTTGATGTAAACAGTAGTGTGTGGATTGCACAGTGTCATTGTAAACAGGAATGTGAGCATTCTCCAGTGTTTGATATAAACAGGAGTGTCTGAATTCCCAAGGGTTGATGTCAATTGGAGTGTGTGCATTACCCAGTGTTGATGTGAACAGGAGTTTGAGCATCGCCCAGTGTTGATGTAAACAGGAGTGTGTGCATTTTGCAGTATTGATGAATACAGTACTGTGTACATTGTCGAGAGTTGATGTAAACAACAGTGTGTGCATTGCCCAGAGTTGAATTAAACAGGAGTGTGTGCATTTCCCAGTGTTTATGTAAACAGGAGTGTGTGAATTGCCCAGTTTTGATGTAAACAGGAGTGTGAGCATTACCAAGTGTTGGTGTTAACAATTGTGTGTGCATTTCAAGTTTTGATGGAAGCAGGAGTCTTTGCTTTGTCCAGAGCTGATGTGAAAAGGTGTTTGTGCATTGCCCAGTGTTCATGTAAACAGGAGTGAGCGGATTGGCCAGTGTTCATGTAAACAGGAGTGTGTGCATTTTGCAGTGTTGAAGTAAACAGGAGTGTGTGCATTTTGCAGTGTTGATGAATGCAGTACTGTATACATTGTCGGGAGTTGATGAAAACAACAGTGTGTGCATTGCCCAGAGTTGAATTAAACAGCAGTGTGTGAATTGCCCAGAGTTTATGTAAAAAGGAGTGTGTGCATTGCCAGGTTTTGATGCAAACAGGAGTGTTTGCTTTGCCCAGTGTTGAAGTAAACCCCAGTGAGCGCATTACCAAGTGTTGATGTAAACAGGAGTGTGTGCATTACCCAGTGTTGATGTAAACATGTGTGTGCATTACCCAGTGTTGATGTAAACAGGAGTGTGTGCATTGCCCAGTGTTGATGTAAACAGGCTTGTGTGGGTTGCCCAGTGTTCATGTAAACAGGAGTGTGTGCATTGCCAAGTGTTGATGTAAACAAGAGTGTTTTCTTTGCCCAGTGTTGATTTAAACAGGAGTGTGTGCATTGCCCAGAATTGATGTAAACAGGAGTGTGTGCATTGCCCAGAGTTGATGTAAACAGGAGTGTGTGCATTGCCAGGTTTTGATGCAAACAGGAGTGTTTGCTTTGCCCAGTGTTGAAGTAAACCCCAGTGAGCGCATTACCAAGTGTTGATATAAACAGGAGTGTGTGCATTATCAAGTGTTGATGTAAACATGTGTGCGCATTACCCAGTGTTGATGTAAACATGTGTGTGTGCATTGCCAAGTGTTGATGTAAACAAGAGTGTTTTCTTTGCCCAGTGTTGATTTAAACAGGAGTGTGTGCATTGCCCAGAATTGATGTAAACAGGAGTGTGTGCATTGCCCAGAGTTGATGTAAACAGGAGTGTGTGCATTGCCCAGAGTTGATCTAAACAGGAGTGTGTGCATTACACAGTGTTGAAGTAAACAGGAGTGTGTGCATTTTGCAGTGTTGATGAATACAATAATGTGTACATTGTCGAGAGTTGATGAAAACAACAGTGTGAGCATTGCCCAGAGTTGAATTAAACAGCAGTGTATGAATTGCCCAGAGTTTATGTAAACAGGAGTGTGTGCATTGCCAGGTTTTGATGCAAACAGGAGTGTTTGCTTTGCCCAGTGTTGAAGAAAACCCCAGTGAGCGCATTACCAAGTGTAGATGTAAACAGGAGTGTGTGCATTACCAAGTGTTGATGTAAACAGGAGTGTGTGCATTACCCAGTGTTGATGTAAACATGTGTGTGTGCATTGCCCAGTGTTGATGTAAGCGGTAGTGAGTGCATTGCCCAGTGTTGATGTAAACAGTCTTGTGTGAGTTGCCCAGTGTTCATGTAAACAGGAGTGTGTGCATTGCCCAGTGTTGTTGTAAACAGGAGTGTGTGCATTGCCCAGTGTTAATGTAAACAGGAGTGTGTGCATTGCCAAGGGTTGATGTAAACAGGAGTATGTGCATTTCTCTGTGTGTATGTAAACAGGAGGGTGTGCATTGCCCAGTGTTGATGTAAACAGTAGTGTGTGGATTGCCCAGTGTTGATGTAAACAGGAGTGTGTGCATTGCCCAGAGTTGATGTAAACAGGAGTGTGTGCATTGCCCAGTGTTGATGGAAACAGGAGTGTTTGCTTTGTCCAGAGCTGATGTGAAAAGGTGTTTGTGCATTGCCCAGTTTTGATGTAAACAGGAGTGTCTGAATTGCCAGGGGTTGATGTAAACAGGAGTATGTGCATTTCTCTGTGTGGATGTAAACAGGAGTATGTGCATTGCCCAGTGTTGATGTAAACAGTAGTGTGTGGATTGCCCAGTGTTGATGTAAACAGGAGTCTGTGCATTACCCAGAGTTGATGTAAACAGGAGTGTGTGCATTGCCCAGTGTTGATGTAAACAGGAGTGTGTGCATTGCCCAGTGTTCATGTAAACAGGAGTGTGTGCATTGCCCAGAGTTGTTGTAAACAGGACTGTGTGCATTACCCAGAGTTGATCTAAACAGGAGTGTGTGCATTGCCCAGAGTTGATTCAAACAGGTGTATGTGAATTGCCCAGAGTTGATGTAAACATGAGTGTGTTCATTGCCCTGTGTAGATGTAAACAGGAGTGTGTGCATTACCCAGCGTTGATGTGAACAGGAGTTTGAGCATTGCCCAGTGTTGATGTAAACAGGAGTATCTGAATTGCCAAGGGTTGATGCAAACAGGTGTATGTGCATTGCCCGGTGTTGATGTAAACAGGAGTATGTGCATTGCCCCGTGTTGATGTAAACAGGAGTGTGTGCATAGCCCAGTGTTGATGTAAACAGAAGTGTGTGCATTGCCCAGTGTTGATGTAAAGAAGTGTGTGTGCATTACACAGTGTTGATGTAAACAGTAGTGTGTGGATTGCCCAGTGTTGATGTAAACAGGAGTGTGTGCATTCTCCAGTGTTTGATATAAACTGGAGTGTCTGAATTCCCAAGGGTTGATGTCAATTGGAGTGTGTGCATTACCCAGTGTTGATGTGAACAGGAGTTTGAGCATTGCCCAGTGTTGATGTAAACAGGAGTGTGTGCATTACCAAGTGTTGGTGTTAACAATTGTGTGTGCATTTCAAGTTTTGATGGAAACAGGAGTCTTTGCTTTGTCCAGAGCTGATGTGAAAAGGTGTTTGTGCATTGCCCAGTGTTCATGTAAACAGGAGTGAGCGGATTGGCCAGTGTTCATGTAAACAGGAGTGTGTGCATTTTGCAGTGTTGAAGTAAACAGGAGTGTGTGCATTTTGCAGTGTTGATGAATGCAGTACTGTATACATTGTCGGGAGTTGATGAAAACAACAGTGTGTGCATTGCCCAGAGTTGAATTAAACAGCAGTGTGTGAATTGCCCAGAGTTTATGTAAAAAGGAGTGTGTGCATTGCCAGGTTTTGATGCAAACAGGAGTGTTTGCTTTGCCCAGTGTTGAAGTAAACCCCAGTGAGCGCATTACCAAGTGTTGATGTAAACAGGAGTGTGTGCATTACCCAGTGTTGATGTAAACATGTGTGTGCATTACCCAGTGTTGATGTAAACAGGAGTGTGTGCATTGCCCAGTGTTGATGTAAACAGGCTTGTGTGGGTTGCCCAGTGTTCATGTAAACAGGAGTGTGTGCATTGCCAAGTGTTGATGTAAACAAGAGTGTTTTCTTTGCCCAGTGTTGATTTAAACAGGAGTGTGTGCATTGCCCAGAATTGATGTAAACAGGAGTGTGTGCATTGCCCAGAGTTGATGTAAACAGGAGTGTGTGCATTGCCAGGTTTTGATGCAAACAGAAGTGTTTGCTTTGCCCAGTATTGAAGTAAACCCCAGTGAGCGCATTACCAAGTGTTGATATAAACAGGAGTGTGTGCATTATCAAGTGTTGATGTAAACATGTGTGCGCATTACCCAGTGTTGATGTAAACATGTGTGTGTGCATTGCCATGTGTTGATGTAAACAAGAGTGTTTTCTTTGCCCAGTGTTGATTTAAACAGGAGTGTGTGCATTGCCCAGAATTGATGTAAACAGGAGTGTGTGCATTGCCCAGAGTTGATGTAAACAGGAGTGTGTGCATTGCCCAGAGTTGATCTAAACAGGAGTGTGTGCATTACACAGTGTTGAAGTAAACAGGAGTGTGTGCATTTTGCAGTGTTGATGAATACAATAATGTGTACATTGTCGAGAGTTGATGAAAACAACAGTGTGAGCATTGCCCAGAGTTGAATTAAACAGCAGTGTATGAATTGCCCAGAGTTTATGTAAACAGGAGTGTGTGCATTGCCAGGTTTTGATGCAAACAGGAGTGTTTGCTTTGCCCAGTGTTGAAGTAAACCCCAGTGAGCGCATTACCAAGTGTTGATGTAAACAGGAGTGTGTGCATTACCAAGTGTTGATGTAAACAGGAGTGTGTGCATTACCCAGTGTTGATGTAAACATGTGTGTGTGCATTGCCCAGTGTTGATGTAAGCGGTAGTGTGTGCATTGCCCAGTGTTGATGTAAACAGTCTTGTGTGAGTTGCCCAGTGTTCATGTAAACAGGAGTGTGTGCATTGCCCAGTGTTGTTGTAAACAGGAGTGTGTGCATTGCCCAGTGTTAATGTAAACAGGAGTGTGTGCATTGCCAAGGGTTGATGTAAACAGGAGTATGTGCATTTCTCTGTGTGTATGTAAACAGGAGGGTGTGCATTTCCCAGTGTTGATGTAAACAGTAGTGTGTGGATTGCCCAGTGTTGATGTAAACAGGAGTGTGTGCATTGCCCTGAGTTGATGTAAACAGGAGTGTGTGCATTGCCCAGTGTTGATGGAAACAGGAGTGTTTGCTTTGTCCAGAGCTGATGTGAAAAGGTGTTTGTGCATTGCCCAGTTTTGATGTAAACAGGAGTGTCTGAATTGCCATGGGTTGATGTAAACAGGAGTATGTGCATTTCTCTGTGTGGATGTAAACAGGACTATGTGCATTGCCCAGTGTTGATGTAAACAGTAGTGTGTGGATTGCCCAGTGTTGATGTAAACAGGAGTCTGTGCATTACCCAGAGTTGATGTAAACAGGAGTGTGTGCATTGCCCAGTGTTGATGTAAACAGGAGTGTGTGCATTGCCCAGTGTTGATGTAAACAGGAGTGTGTGCATTGCCCAGTGTTCATGTAAACAGGAGTGTGTGCATTGCCCAGTGTTGTTGTAAACAGGACTGTGTGCATTACCCAGAGTTGATCTAAACAGGAGTGTGTGCATTGCCCAGAGTTGATTCAAACAGGTGTGTGTGAATTGCCCAGAGTTGATGTAAACATGAGTGTGTTCATTGCCCTGTGTAGATGTAAACAGGAGTGTGTGCATTACCCAGCGTTGATGTGAACAGGAGTTTGAGCATTGCCCAGTGTTGATGTAAACAGGAGTATCTGAATTGCCAAGGGTTGATGTAAACAGGTGTATGTGCATTGCCCAGTGTTGATGTAAACAGGAGTATGTGCATTGCCCCGTGTTGATGTAAACAGGAGTGTGTGCATAGCCCAGTGTTGATGTAAACAGGAGTGTGTGCATTGCCCAGTGTTGATGTAAAGAAGTGTGTGTGCATTACACAGTGTTGATGTAAACAGGAGTGTGCGGATTGGCCAGTGTTCTTGTAAACAGGAGTGTGTGCATTTTGCAGTGTTGAAGTAAACAGGAGTGTGTGCATTTTGCAGTGTTGATGAATGCAGTACTGTATACATTGTCGGGAGTTGATGAAAACAACAGTGTGTGCATTGCCCAGAGTTGAATTAAACAGCAGTGTGTGAATTGCCCAGAGTTTATGTAAAAAGGAGTGTGTGCATTGCCAGGTTTTGATGCAAACAGGAGTGTTTGCTTTGCCCAGTGTTGAAGTAAACCCCAGTGAGCGCATTACCAAGTGTTGATGTAAACAGGAGTGTGTGCATTACCCAGTGTTGATGTAAACATGTGTGTGCATTACCCAGTGTTGATGTAAACAGGAGTGTGTGCATTGCCCAGTGTTGATGTAAACAGGCTTGTGTGGGTTGCCCAGTGTTCATGTAAACAGGAGTGTGTGCATTGCCAAGTGTTGATGTAAACAAGAGTGTTTTCTTTGCCCAGTGTTGATTTAAACAGGAGTGTGTGCATTGCCCAGAATTGATGTAAACAGGAGTGTGTGCATTGCCCAGAGTTGATGTAAACAGGAGTGTGTGCATTGCCAGGTTTTGATGCAAACAGGACTGTTTGCTTTGCCCAGTGTTGAAGTAAACCCCAGTGAGCGCATTACCAAGTGTTGCTATAAACAGGAGTGTGTGCATTATCAAGTGTTGATGTAAACATGTGTGCGCATTACCCAGTGTTGATGTAAACATGTGTGTGTGCATTGCCAAGTGTTGATGTAAACAAGAGTGTTTTCTTTGCCCAGTGTTGATTTAAACAGGAGTGTGTGCATTGCCCAGAATTGATGTAAACAGGAGTGTGTGCATTGCCCAGAGTTGATGTAAACAGGAGTGTGTGCATTGCCAGGTTTTGATGCAAACAGGACTGTTTGCTTTGCCCAGTGTTGAAGTAAACCCCAGTGAGCGCATTACCAAGTGTTGCTATAAACAGGAGTGTGTGCATTATCAAGTGTTGATGTAAACATGTGTGCGCATTACCCAGTGTTGATGTAAACATGTGTGTGTGCATTGCCAAGTGTTGATGTAAACAAGAGTGTTTTCTTTGCCCAGTGTTGATTTAAACAGGAGTGTGTGCATTGCCCAGAATTGATGTAAACAGGAGTGTGTGCATTGCCCAGAGTTGATGTAAACAGGAGTGTGTGCATTGCCCAGAGTTGATCTAAACAGGAGTGTGTGCATTACACAGTGTTGAAGTAAACAGGAGTGTGTGCATTTTGCAGTGTTGATGAATACAATAATGTGTACATTGTCGAGAGTTGATGAAAACAACAGTGTGAGCATTGCCCAGAGTTGAATTAAACAGCAGTGTATGAATTGCCCAGAGTTTATGTAAACAGGAGTGTGTGCATTGCCAGGTTTTGATGCAAACAGGAGTGTTTGCTTTCCCAGTGTTGAAGAAAACCCCAGTGAGCGCATTACCAAGTGTTGATGTAAACAGGAGTGTGTGCATTACCCAGTGTTGATGTAAACATGTGTGTGTGCATTGCCCAGTGTTGATGTAAGCGGTAGTGTGTGCATTGCCCAGTGTTGATGTAAACAGTCTTGTGTGAGTTGCCCAGTGTTCATGTAAACAGGAGTGTGTGCATTGCCCAGTGTTGTTGTAAACAGGAGTGTGTGCATTGCCCAGTGTTAATGTAAACAGGAGTGTGTGCATTGCCAAGGGTTGATGTAAACAGGAGTATGTGCATTTCTCTGTGTGTATGTAAACAGGAGGGTGTGCATTGCCCAGTGTTGATGTAAACAGGAGTGTGTGCATTGCCCAGAGTTGATGTAAACAGGAGTGTGTGCATTGCCCAGTGTTGATGGAAACAGGAGTGTTTGCTTTGTCCAGAGCTGATGTGAAAAGGTGTTTGTGCATTGCCCAGTTTTGATGTAAACAGGAGTGTCTGAATTGCCAAGGGTTGATGTAAACAGGAGTATGTGCATTTCTCTGTGTGGATGTAAACAGGAGTATGTGCATTGCCCAGTGTTGATGTAAACAGTAGTGTGTGGATTGCCCAGTGTTGATGTAAACAGGAGTCTGTGCATTACCCAGAGTTGATGTAAACAGGAGTGTGTGCATTGCCCAGTGTTGATGTAAACAGGAGTGTGTGCATTGCCCAGTGTTGATGTAAACAGGAGTGTGTGCATTGCCCAGTGTTCATGTAAACAGGTGTGTGTGAATTGCCCAGAGTTGATGTAAACATGAGTGTGTTCATTGCCCTGTGTAGATGTAAACAGGAGTGTGTGCATTACCCAGCGTTGATGTGAACAGGAGTTTGAGCATTGCCCAGTGTTGATGTAAACAGGAGTATCTGAATTGCCAAGGGTTGATGTAAACAGGTGTATGTGCATTGCCCAGTGTTGATGTAAACAGGAGTATGTGCATTGCCCCGTGTTGATGTAAACAGGTGTGTGTGCATAGCCCAGTGTTGATGTAAACAGGAGTGTGTGCATTGCCCAGTGTTGATGTAAAGAAGTGTGTGTGCATTACACAGTGTTGATGTAAACAGTAGTGTGTGGATTGCCCAGTGTTGATGTAAACAGGAGTGTGTGCATTCTCCAGTGTTTGATATAAACTGGAGTGTCTGAATTCCCAAGGGTTGATGTCAATTGGAGTGTGTGCATTACCCAGTGTTGATGTGAACAGGAGTTTGAGCATTGCCCAGTGTTGATGTAAACAGGAGTGTGTGCATTACCAAGTGTTGGTGTTAACAATTGTGTGTGCATTTCAAGTTTTGATGGAAACAGGAGTCTTTGCTTTGTCCAGAGCTGATGTGAAAAGGTGTTTGTGCATTGCCCAGTGTTCATGTAAACAGGAGTGAGCGGATTGGCCAGTGTTCATGTAAACAGGAGTGTGTGCATTTTGCAGTGTTGAAGTAAACAGGAGTGTGTGCATTTTGCAGTGTTGATGAATGCAGTACTGTATACATTGTCGGGAGTTGATGAAAACAACAGTGTGTGCATTGCCCAGAGTTGAATTAAACAGCAGTGTGTGAATTGCCCAGAGTTTATGTAAAAAGGAGTGTGTGCATTGCCAGGTTTTGATGCAAACAGGAGTGTTTGCTTTGCCCAGTGTTGAAGTAAACCCCAGTGAGCGCATTACCAAGTGTTGATGTAAACAGGAGTGTGTGCATTACCCAGTGTTGATGTAAACATGTGTGTGCATTACCCAGTGTTGATGTAAACAGGAGTGTGTGCATTGCCCAGTGTTGATGTAAACAGGCTTGTGTGGGTTGCCCAGTGTTCATGTAAACAGGAGTGTGTGCATTGCCAAGTGTTGATGTAAACAAGAGTGTTTTCTTTGCCCAGTGTTGATTTAAACAGGAGTGTGTGCATTGCCCAGAATTGATGTAAACAGGAGTGTGTGCATTGCCCAGAGTTGATGTAAACAGGAGTGTGTGCATTGCCAGGTTTTGATGCAAACAGGAGTGTTTGCTTTGCCCAGTGTTGAAGTAAACCCCAGTGAGCGCATTACCAAGTGTTGATGTAAACAGGAGTGTGTGCATTACCCAGTGTTGATGTAAACATGTGTGTGCATTACCCAGTGTTGATGTAAACAGGAGTGTGTGCATTGCCCAGTGTTGATGTAAACAGGCTTGTGTGGGTTGCCCAGTGTTCATGTAAACAGGAGTGTGTGCATTGCCAAGTGTTGATGTAAACAAGAGTGTTTTCTTTGCCCAGTGTTGATTTAAACAGGAGTGTGTGCATTGCCCAGAATTGATGTAAACAGGAGTGTGTGCATTGCCCAGAGTTGATGTAAACAGGAGTGTGTGCATTGCCAGGTTTTGATGCAAACAGAAGTGTTTGCTTTGCCCAGTATTGAAGTAAACCCCAGTGAGCGCATTACCAAGTGTTGATATAAACAGGAGTGTGTGCATTATCAAGTGTTGATGTAAACATGTGTGCGCATTACCCAGTGTTGATGTAAACATGTGTGTGTGCATTGCCATGTGTTGATGTAAACAAGAGTGTTTTCTTTGCCCAGTGTTGATTTAAACAGGAGTGTGTGCATTGCCCAGAATTGATGTAAACAGGAGTGTGTGCATTGCCCAGAGTTGATGTAAACAGGAGTGTGTGCATTGCCCAGAGTTGATCTAAACAGGAGTGTGTGCATTACACAGTGTTGAAGTAAACAGGAGTGTGTGCATTTTGCAGTGTTGATGAATACAATAATGTGTACATTGTCGAGAGTTGATGAAAACAACAGTGTGAGCATTGCCCAGAGTTGAATTAAACAGCAGTGTATGAATTGCCCAGAGTTTATGTAAACAGGAGTGTGTGCATTGCCAGGTTTTGATGCAAACAGGAGTGTTTGCTTTGCCCAGTGTTGAAGTAAACCCCAGTGAGCGCATTACCAAGTGTTGATGTAAACAGGAGTGTGTGCATTACCAAGTGTTGATGTAAACAGGAGTGTGTGCATTACCCAGTGTTGATGTAAACATGTGTGTGTGCATTGCCCAGTGTTGATGTAAGCGGTAGTGTGTGCATTGCCCAGTGTTGATGTAAACAGTCTTGTGTGAGTTGCCCAGTGTTCATGTAAACAGGAGTGTGTGCATTGCCCAGTGTTGTTGTAAACAGGAGTGTGTGCATTACAGTGTTATTGTAAACAGGAGTGTGTGCATTGCCAAGGGTTGATGTAAACAGGAGTATGTGCATTTCTCTGTGTGTATGTAAACAGGAGGGTGTGCATTGCCCAGTGTTGATGTAAACAGGAGTATCTGAATTGCCAAGGGTTGATGTAAACAGGTGTATGTGCATTGCCCAGTGTTGATGTAAACAGGAGTATGTGCATTGCCCCGTGTTGATGTAAACAGGTGTGTGTGCATAGCCCAGTGTTGATGTAAACAGGAGTGTGTGCATTGCCCAGTGTTGATGTAAAGAAGTGTGTGTGCATTACACAGTGTTGATGTAAACAGTAGTGTGTGGATTGCCCAGTGTTGATGTAAACAGGAGTGTGTGCATTCTCCAGTGTTTGATATAAACTGGAGTGTCTGAATTCCCAAGGGTTGATGTCAATTGGAGTGTGTGCATTACCCAGTGTTGATGTGAACAGGAGTTTGAGCATTGCCCAGTGTTGATGTAAACAGGAGTGTGTGCATTACCAAGTGTTGGTGTTAACAATTGTGTGTGCATTTCAAGTTTTGATGGAAACAGGAGTCTTTGCTTTGTCCAGAGCTGATGTGAAAAGGTGTTTGTGCATTGCCCAGTGTTCATGTAAACAGGAGTGAGCGGATTGGCCAGTGTTCATGTAAACAGGAGTGTGTGCATTTTGCAGTGTTGAAGTAAACAGGAGTGTGTGCATTTTGCAGTGTTGATGAATGCAGTACTGTATACATTGTCGGGAGTTGATGAAAACAACAGTGTGTGCATTGCCCAGAGTTGAATTAAACAGCAGTGTGTGAATTGCCCAGAGTTTATGTAAAAAGGAGTGTGTGCATTGCCAGGTTTTGATGCAAACAGGAGTGTTTGCTTTGCCCAGTGTTGAAGTAAACCCCAGTGAGCGCATTACCAAGTGTTGATGTAAACAGGAGTGTGTGCATTACCCAGTGTTGATGTAAACATGTGTGTGCATTACCCAGTGTTGATGTAAACAGGAGTGTGTGCATTGCCCAGTGTTGATGTAAACAGGCTTGTGTGGGTTGCCCAGTGTTCATGTAAACAGGAGTGTGTGCATTGCCAAGTGTTGATGTAAACAAGAGTGTTTTCTTTGCCCAGTGTTGATTTAAACAGGAGTGTGTGCATTGCCCAGAATTGATGTAAACAGGAGTGTGTGCATTGCCCAGAGTTGATGTAAACAGGAGTGTGTGCATTGCCAGGTTTTGATGCAAACAGGAGTGTTTGCTTTGCCCAGTGTTGAAGTAAACCCCAGTGAGCGCATTACCAAGTGTTGATGTAAACAGGAGTGTGTGCATTACCCAGTGTTGATGTAAACATGTGTGTGCATTACCCAGTGTTGATGTAAACAGGAGTGTGTGCATTGCCCAGTGTTGATGTAAACAGGCTTGTGTGGGTTGCCCAGTGTTCATGTAAACAGGAGTGTGTGCATTGCCAAGTGTTGATGTAAACAAGAGTGTTTTCTTTGCCCAGTGTTGATTTAAACAGGAGTGTGTGCATTGCCCAGAATTGATGTAAACAGGAGTGTGTGCATTGCCCAGAGTTGATGTAAACAGGAGTGTGTGCATTGCCAGGTTTTGATGCAAACAGAAGTGTTTGCTTTGCCCAGTATTGAAGTAAACCCCAGTGAGCGCATTACCAAGTGTTGATATAAACAGGAGTGTGTGCATTATCAAGTGTTGATGTAAACATGTGTGCGCATTACCCAGTGTTGATGTAAACATGTGTGTGTGCATTGCCATGTGTTGATGTAAACAAGAGTGTTTTCTTTGCCCAGTGTTGATTTAAACAGGAGTGTGTGCATTGCCCAGAATTGATGTAAACAGGAGTGTGTGCATTGCCCAGAGTTGATGTAAACAGGAGTGTGTGCATTGCCCAGAGTTGATCTAAACAGGAGTGTGTGCATTACACAGTGTTGAAGTAAACAGGAGTGTGTGCATTTTGCAGTGTTGATGAATACAATAATGTGTACATTGTCGAGAGTTGATGAAAACAACAGTGTGAGCATTGCCCAGAGTTGAATTAAACAGCAGTGTATGAATTGCCCAGAGTTTATGTAAACAGGAGTGTGTGCATTGCCAGGTTTTGATGCAAACAGGAGTGTTTGCTTTGCCCAGTGTTGAAGTAAACCCCAGTGAGCGCATTACCAAGTGTTGATGTAAACAGGAGTGTGTGCATTACCAAGTGTTGATGTAAACAGGAGTGTGTGCATTACCCAGTGTTGATGTAAACATGTGTGTGTGCATTGCCCAGTGTTCATGTAAGCGGTAGTGTGTGCATTGCCCAGTGTTGATGTAAACAGTCTTGTGTGAGTTGCCCAGTGTTCATGTAAACAGGAGTGTGTGCATTGCCCAGTGTTGTTGTAAACAGGAGTGTGTGCATTGCCCAGTGTTAATGTAAACAGGAGTGTGTGCATTGCCAAGGGTTGATGTAAACAGGAGTATGTGCATTTCTCTGTGTGTATGTAAACAGGAGGGTGTGCATTGCCCAGTGTTGATGTAAACAGTAGTGTGTGGATTGCCCAGTGTTGATGTAAACAGGAGTGTGTGCATTGCCCTGAGTTGATGTAAACAGGAGTGTGTGCATTGCCCAGTGTTGATGGAAACAGGAGTGTTTGCTTTGTCCAGAGCTGATGTGAAAAGGTGTTTGTGCATTGCCCAGTTTTGATGTAAACAGGAGTGTCTGAATTGCCATGGGTTGATGTAAACAGGAGTATGTGCATTTCTCTGTGTGGATGTAAACAGGAGTATGTGCATTGCCCAGTGTTGATGTAAACAGTAGTGTGTGGATTGCCCAGTGTTGATGTAAACAGGAGTCTGTGCATTACCCAGAGTTGATGTAAACAGGAGTGTGTGCATTGCCCAGTGTTGATGTAAACAGGAGTGTGTGCATTGCCCAGTGTTGATGTAAACAGGAGTGTGTGCATTGCCCAGTGTTCATGTAAACAGGAGTGTGTGCATTGCCCAGTGTTGTTGTAAACAGGACTGTGTGCATTACCCAGAGTTGATCTAAACAGGAGTGTGTGCATTGCCCAGAGTTGATTCAAACAGGTGTGTGTGAATTGCCCAGAGTTGATGTAAACATGAGTGTGTTCATTGCCCTGTGTAGATGTAAACAGGAGTGTGTGCATTACCCAGCGTTGATGTGAACAGGAGTTTGAGCATTGCCCAGTGTTGATGTAAACAGGAGTATCTGAATTGCCAAGGGTTGATGTAAACAGGTGTATGTGCATTGCCCAGTGTTGATGTAAACAGGAGTATGTGCATTGCCCCGTGTTGATGTAAACAGGAGTGTGTGCATAGCCCAGTGTTGATGTAAACAGGAGTGTGTGCATTGCCCAGTGTTGATGTAAAGAAGTGTGTGTGCATTACACAGTGTTGATGTAAACAGGAGTGTGCGGATTGGCCAGTGTTCTTGTAAACAGGAGTGTGTGCATTTTGCAGTGTTGAAGTAAACAGGAGTGTGTGCATTTTGCAGTGTTGATGAATGCAGTACTGTATACATTGTCGGGAGTTGATGAAAACAACAGTGTGTGCATTGCCCAGAGTTGAATTAAACAGCAGTGTGTGAATTGCCCAGAGTTTATGTAAAAAGGAGTGTGTGCATTGCCAGGTTTTGATGCAAACAGGAGTGTTTGCTTTGCCCAGTGTTGAAGTAAACCCCAGTGAGCGCATTACCAAGTGTTGATGTAAACAGGAGTGTGTGCATTACCCAGTGTTGATGTAAACATGTGTGTGCATTACCCAGTGTTGATGTAAACAGGAGTGTGTGCATTGCCCAGTGTTGATGTAAACAGGCTTGTGTGGGTTGCCCAGTGTTCATGTAAACAGGAGTGTGTGCATTGCCAAGTGTTGATGTAAACAAGAGTGTTTTCTTTGCCCAGTGTTGATTTAAACAGGAGTGTGTGCATTGCCCAGAATTGATGTAAACAGGAGTGTGTGCATTGCCCAGAGTTGATGTAAACAGGAGTGTGTGCATTGCCAGGTTTTGATGCAAACAGGACTGTTTGCTTTGCCCAGTGTTGAAGTAAACCCCAGTGAGCGCATTACCAAGTGTTGCTATAAACAGGAGTGTGTGCATTATCAAGTGTTGATGTAAACATGTGTGCGCATTACCCAGTGTTGATGTAAACATGTGTGTGTGCATTGCCAAGTGTTGATGTAAACAAGAGTGTTTTCTTTGCCCAGTGTTGATTTAAACAGGAGTGTGTGCATTGCCCAGAATTGATGTAAACAGGAGTGTGTGCATTGCCCAGAGTTGATGTAAACAGGAGTGTGTGCATTGCCCAGAGTTGATCTAAACAGGAGTGTGTGCATTACACAGTGTTGAAGTAAACAGGAGTGTGTGCATTTTGCAGTGTTGATGAATACAATAATGTGTACATTGTCGAGAGTTGATGAAAACAACAGTGTGAGCATTGCCCAGAGTTGAATTAAACAGCAGTGTATGAATTGCCCAGAGTTTATGTAAACAGGAGTGTGTGCATTGCCAGGTTTTGATGCAAACAGGAGTGTTTGCTTTCCCAGTGTTGAAGAAAACCCCAGTGAGCGCATTACCAAGTGTTGATGTAAACAGGAGTGTGTGCATTACCAAGTGTTGATGTAAACAGGAGTGTGTGCATTACCCAGTGTTGATGTAAACATGTGTGTGTGCATTGCCCAGTGTTGATGTAAGCGGTAGTGTGTGCATTGCCCAGTGTTGATGTAAACAGTCTTGTGTGAGTTGCCCAGTGTTCATGTAAACAGGAGTGTGTGCATTGCCCAGTGTTGTTGTAAACAGGAGTGTGTGCATTGCCCAGTGTTAATGTAAACAGGAGTGTGTGCATTGCCAAGGGTTGATGTAAACAGGAGTATGTGCATTTCTCTGTGTGTATGTAAACAGGAGGGTGTGCATTGCCCAGTGTTGATGTAAACAGGAGTGTGTGCATTGCCCAGAGTTGATGTAAACAGGAGTGTGTGCATTGCCCAGTGTTGATGGAAACAGGAGTGTTTGCTTTGTCCAGAGCTGATGTGAAAAGGTGTTTGTGCATTGCCCAGTTTTGATGTAAACAGGAGTGTCTGAATTGCCAAGGGTTGATGTAAACAGGAGTATGTGCATTTCTCTGTGTGGATGTAAACAGGAGTATGTGCATTGCCCAGTGTTGATGTAAACAGTAGTGTGTGGATTGCCCAGTGTTGATGTAAACAGGAGTCTGTGCATTACCCAGAGTTGATGTAAACAGGAGTGTGTGCATTGCCCAGTGTTGATGTAAACAGGAGTGTGTGCATTGCCCAGTGTTGATGTAAACAGGAGTGTGTGCATTGCCCAGTGTTCATGTAAACAGGAGTGTGTGCATTGCCCAGTGTTGTTGTAAACAGGACTGTGTGCATTACCCAGAGTTGATCTAAACAGGAGTGTGTGCATTGCCCAGAGTTGATTCAAACAGGTGTGTGTGAATTGCCCAGAGTTGATGTAAACATGAGTGTGTTCATTGCCCTGTGTAGATGTAAACAGGAGTGTGTGCATTACCCAGCGTTGATGTGAACAGGAGTTTGAGCATTGCCCAGTGTTGATGTAAACAGGAGTATCTGAATTGCCAAGGGTTGATGTAAACAGGTGTATGTGCATTGCCCAGTGTTGATGTAAACAGGAGTATGTGCATTGCCCCGTGTTGATGTAAACAGGTGTGTGTGCATAGCCCAGTGTTGATGTAAACTGGAGTGTGTGCATTGCCCAGTGTTGATGTAAAGAAGTGTGTGTGCATTACACAGTGTTGATGTAAACAGTAGTGTGTGGATTGCCCAGTGTTGATGTAAACAGGAGTGTGTGCATTCTCCAGTGTTTGATATAAACTGGAGTGTCTGAATTCCCAAGGGTTGATGTCAATTGGAGTGTGTGCATTACCCAGTGTTGATGTGAACAGGAGTTTGAGCATTGCCCAGTGTTGATGTAAACAGGAGTGTGTGCATTACCAAGTGTTGGTGTTAACAATTGTGTGTGCATTTCAAGTTTTGATGGAAACAGGAGTCTTTGCTTTGTCCAGAGCTGATGTGAAAAGGTGTTTGTGCATTGCCCAGTGTTCATGTAAACAGGAGTGAGCGGATTGGCCAGTGTTCATGTAAACAGGAGTGTGTGCATTTTGCAGTGTTGAAGTAAACAGGAGTGTGTGCATTTTGCAGTGTTGATGAATGCAGTACTGTATACATTGTCGGGAGTTGATGAAAACAACAGTGTGTGCATTGCCCAGAGTTGAATTAAACAGCAGTGTGTGAATTGCCCAGAGTTTATGTAAAAAGGAGTGTGTGCATTGCCAGGTTTTGATGCAAACAGGAGTGTTTGCTTTGCCCAGTGTTGAAGTAAACCCCAGTGAGCGCATTACCAAGTGTTGATGTAAACAGGAGTGTGTGCATTACCCAGTGTTGATGTAAACATGTGTGTGCATTACCCAGTGTTGATGTAAACAGGAGTGTGTGCATTGCCCAGTGTTGATGTAAACAGGCTTGTGTGGGTTGCCCAGTGTTCATGTAAACAGGAGTGTGTGCATTGCCAAGTGTTGATGTAAACAAGAGTGTTTTCTTTGCCCAGTGTTGATTTAAACAGGAGTGTGTGCATTGCCCAGAATTGATGTAAACAGGAGTGTGTGCATTGCCCAGAGTTGATGTAAACAGGAGTGTGTGCATTGCCAGGTTTTGATGCAAACAGGAGTGTTTGCTTTGCCCAGTGTTGAAGTAAACCCCAGTGAGCGCATTACCAAGTGTTGATATAAACAGGAGTGTGTGCATTATCAAGTGTTGATGTAAACATGTGTGCGCATTACCCAGTGTTGATGTAAACATGTGTGTGTGCATTGCCAAGTGTTGATGTAAACAAGAGTGTTTTCTTTGCCCAGTGTTGATTTAAACAGGAGTGTGTGCATTGCCCAGAATTGATGTAAACAGGAGTGTGTGCATTGCCCAGAGTTGATGTTAACAGGAGTGTGTGCATTGCCCAGAGTTGATCTAAACAGGAGTGTGTGCATTACACAGTGTTGAAGTAAACAGGAGTGTGTGCATTTTGCAGTGTTGATGAATACAATAATGTGTACATTGTCGAGAGTTGATGAAAACAACAGTGTGAGCAATGCCCAGAGTTGAATTAAACAGCAGTGTATGAATTGCCCAGAGTTTATGTAAACAGGAGTGTGTGCATTACCAAGTGCTGATGTAAACAGGAGTGTGCGCATTGCCCAGTGTTGATGTAAACAGGAGTGTGTGGGTTGCCCAGTGTTCATGTAAACAGGAGTGTGTGCATTGCCCAGTGTTGTTTTAAACAGGAGTGTGTGCAATGCCCAGTGTTGATGCAAACAGGAGTGAGTGGATTGGCCAGTGTTCATGTAAACAGGAGTGTGTGCATTGTGCAGTGTTGAAGTAAACAGGAGTGTGTGCATTTTGCAGTGTTGATGAATGCAGTACTGTATACATTGTCGAGAGTTGATGTAAACAACAGTGTGAGCATTGCCCAGAGTTGAATTAAACAGCAGTGTGTGAATTGCCCAGTGTTTATGTAGACAGGAGTGTGTGCATTGCCAGGTTTTGATGCAAACAGGAGTGTTTGCTTTGCCCAGTGTTGAAGTAAACTCCAGTGAGCGCATTACCAAGTGTTGATGTAAACAGGAGTGTGTGCATTGCCCAGTGTTGATGTAAACAGGAGTGTGTGCATTACCCAGTGTTGATGTAAACATGTGTGTGCATTACCCAGTGTTGATGTAAACATGTGTGTGTGCATTGCCAAGTGTTGATGCAAACAAGAGTGTTTTCTTTGCCCAGTGTTGATTTAAACAGGAGTGTGTGCATTGCCCAGAATTGATGTAAACAGGAGTGTGTGCATTGCCCAGAGTTGATGTAAACAGGAGTGTGTGCATTACCCAGTGTTGTTGTAAACAGGAGTGTGTGCATTTCCCAGTGTTGTTGTAAACAGGAGTATGTGCATTGCCCAGTGTTGTTGTAAAAAGGACTGAGTGCATTACCCAGAGTTGATCTAAACAGGAGTGTGTGCATTACACAGTGTTGAAGTAAACAGGAGTGTGTGCATTTTGCAGTGTTGATGAATACAGTACTGTGTACATTGTCAAGAGTTGATGAAAACAACGGTGTGTGCATTGCCCAGTGTTGATGTAAACAGTAGTGTGTGGATTGGCCAGTGTTGATGCAAACAGGAGTGTGTGCATTGCCCAGTGTTGATGTAAACAGGAGTGTGTGCATTGCCCAGTGTTGATGTAAACAGGAGTGTGTGCATTGCCCAGTGTTGATGTAAACAGGAGTGTGTGGGTTGCCCAGTGTTCATGTAAACAGGAGTGTGTGCATTGCCCAGTGTTGTTGTAAACAGGAGTGTGTGCAATGCCCAGTGTTGATGCAAACAGGAGTGAGTGGATTGGCCAGTGTTCATGTAAACAGGAGTGTGTGCATTTTGCAGTGTTGAAGTAAACAGGAGTGTGTGCATTTTGCAGTGTTGATGAATGCAGTACTGTATACATTGTCGAGAGTTGATGTAAGCAACAGTGTGAGCATTGCCCAGAGTTGAATTAAACAGCAGTGTGTGAATTGCCCAGTGTTTATGTAGACAGGAGTGTGTGCATTGCCAGGTTTTGATGCAAACAGGAGTGTTTCCTTTGCCCAGTGTTGAAGTAAACCCCAGTGAGCGCATTACCAAGTGTTGATGTAAACAGGAGTGTGTGCATTACCCAGTGTTGATGTAAACATGTGTGTGCATTACCCAGTGTTGATGTAAACATGTGTGTGTGCATTGCCAAGTGTTGATGTAAACAAGAGTGTTTTCTTTGCCCAGTGTTGATTTCAACAGGAGTGTGTGCATTGCCCAGTGTTGATGTAAACAGGAGTGTGTGCATTGCCCAGTGTTGATGTAAAGAAGTGTGTGTGCATTACACAGTGTTGATGTAAACAGTAGTGTGTGGATTGCACAGTGTCATTATAAACAGGAGTGTGAGCATTCTCCAGTGTTTGATATAAACAGGAGTGTCTGAATTCCCAAGGGTTGATGTCAATTGGAGTGTGTGCATTACCCAGTGTTGATGTGAACAGGAGTTTGAGCATCGCCTAGTGTTGATGTAAACAGGAGTGTGTGCATTTTGCAGTATTGATGAATACAGTACTGTGTACATTGTCGAGAGTTGATGTAAACAACAGTGTGTGCATTGCCCAGAGTTGAATTAAACAGGAGTGTGTGCATTTCCCAGTGTTTATGTAAACAGGAGTGTGTGAATTGCCCAGTGTTGATGTAAACAGGAGTGTGAGCATTACCAAGTGTTGGTGTTAACAATTGTGTGTGCATTTCAAGTTTTGATGGAAACAGGAGTGTGTGCATTACCCAGTGTTGATGTAAACATGTGTGTGCATTACCCAGTGTTGATGTAAACATGTGTGTGTGCATTGCCAAGTGTTGATGTAAACAAGACTGTTTTCTTTGCCCAGCGTTGATTTAAACAGGAGTGTGTGCATTGCCCAGTGTTGATGTAAACAGGAGTGTGTGCATTGCCCAGTGTTGATGTAAAGAAGTGTGTGTGCATTACACAGTGTTGATGTAAACAGTAGTGTGTGGATTGCACAGTGTCATAGAAAACAGGAGTGTGAGCATTCTCCAGTGTTTGATATAAACAGGAGTGTCTGAATTCCCAAGGGTTGAGGTCAATTGGAGTGTGTGCATTACCCAGTGAACAGTTGATGTGAACAGGAGTTTGAGCATCGCCCAGTGTTGATGTAAACAGGTGTGTGTGCATTGCCCAGTGTTGATGTAAACAGGATTGTGTGCATTGCCCAGTTTTGATGTAAACAGGAGTGTGTGCATTACCCAGTGTTGAAGTAAACATGTGTGTGTGCATTGCCCAGTGATGATGTAAACAGTAGTGTGTGGATTGGCCAGTGTTCATGTAAACAGGAGTGTGTGCATTGCCCAGTGTTGTTGTAAACAGGAGTGTGTGCATTGCCCAGTTTTGATGTAAACAGGATTGTGTGCATTGCCCAGTGTTGATGTAAACAGGAGTGTGTGCATTGCCCGGTGTTGATGTAAACAGGCTTGTGTGGGTTGCCCAGTGTTCATGTAAACAGGAGTGTGTGCATTTCCAAGTGTTGATGTAAACAAGAGTGTTTTCTTTGCCCAGTGTTGATTTAAACAGGAGTGTGTGCATTGCCCAGAATTGATGTAAACAGGAGTGTGTGCATTGCCCAGAGTTGATGTAAACAGGAGTGTGTGCATTGCCCAGTGTTGTTGTAAACAGGAGTGTGTGCATTTCCCAGTGTTGTTGTAAACAGGAGTATGTGCATTGCCCAGTGTTGAAGTAAACAGGAGTGTGTGCATTTTGCTGTGTGAATGAATACAGTACTGTGTACTTTGTCGAGAGTTCATGAAAACAACAGTGTGTGCATTGCCCAGTGTTGAATTAAACTGCAGTGTGTGAATTGCCCAGAGTTTATGTAAACAGGAGTGTGTGCATTGCCAGGTTTTGATGCAAACAGGAGTGTTTGCTTTGCCCAGTGTTGAAGTAAACCCCAGTGAGCGCATTACCAAGTGTTGATGTAAACATGTGTGCGCATTACCCAGTGTTGATGTAAACATGTGTGTGTGCATTGCCAAGTGTTGATGTAAACAAGAGTGTTTTCTTTGCCCAGTGTTGATTTAAACAGGAGTGTGTGCATCGCCCAGAATTGATGTAAACTGGAGTGTGTGCATTGCCCAGAGTTGATGTAAACAGGAGTGTGTGCATTGCCCAGAGTTGATCTAAACAGGAGTGTGTGCATTACACAGTGTTGAAGTAAACAGGAGTGTGTGCATTTTGCAGTGTTGATGAATACAGTAATGTGTACATTGTCGAGAGTTGATGAAAACAACAGTGTGAGCATTGCCCAGAGTTGAATTAAACAGCAGTGTATGAATTGCCCAGAGTTTATGTAAACAGGAGTGTGTGCATTGCCAGGTTTTGATGCAAACAGGAGTGTTTGCTTTGCCCAGTGTTGAAGTAAACCCCAGTGAGCGCATTACCAAGTGTTGATGTAAACAGGAGTGTGTGCATTACCAAGTGTTGATGTAAACAGGAGTGTTTTCTTTGCCCAGTGTTGATTTAAACAGGAGTGTGTGCATCGCCCAGAATTGATGTAAACTGGAGTGTGTGCATTGCCCAGAGTTGATGTAAACAGGAGTGTGTGCATTGCCCAGAGTTGATCTAAACAGGAGTGTGTGCATTACACAGTGTTGAAGTAAACAGGAGTGTGTGCATTTTGCAGTGTTGATGAATACAGTAATGTGTACATTGTCGAGAGTTGATGAAAACAACAGTGTGAGCATTGCCCAGAGTTGAATTAAACAGCAGTGTATGAATTGCCCAGAGTTTATGTAAACAGGAGTGTGTGCATTGCCAGGTTTTGATGCAAACAGGAGTGTTTGCTTTGCCCAGTGTTGAAGTAAACCCCAGTGAGCGCATTACCAAGTGTTGATGTAAACAGGAGTGTGTGCATTACCAAGTGTTGATGTAAACAGGAGTGTGTGCATTACCCAGTGTTGATGTAAACATGTGTGTGTGCATTGCCCAGTGTTGATGTAAACAGTAGTGTGTGCATTGCCCAGTGTTGATGTAAACAGGCTTGTGTGAGTTGCCCAGTGTTCATGTAAACAGGAGTGTGTGCATTGCCCAGTGTTGTTGTAAACAGGAGTGTGTGCATTGCCCAGTGTTAGTGTAAACAGGAGTGTGTGCATTGCCAAGGGTTGATGTAAACAGGAGTATGTGCATTTCTCTGTGTGTATGTAAACAGGAGTGTGTGCATTGCCCAGTGTTGATGTAAACAGTAGTGTGTGGATTGCCCAGTGTTGATGTAAACAGGAGTGTGTGCATTGCCCAGAGTTGATGTAAACAGGAGTGTGTGCATTGCCCAGTGTTGATGGAAACAGGAGGATGTGCATTGCCAAGTGTTGATGTAAACAGGAGTTTGTGCATTACCCAGTGTTGATGTAAACAGGAGTGTGAGCATTACCAAGTGTTGGTGTTAACAATTGTGTGTGCATTTCAAGTTTTGATGGAAACAGGAGTCTTTGCTTTGTCCAGAGCTGATGTGAAAAGGTGTTTGTGCATTGCCCAGTGTTCATGTAAACAGGAGTGAGTGGATTGGCCAGTGTTCATGTAAACAGGAGTGTGTGCATTTTGCAGTGTTGAAGTAAACAGGAGTGTGTGCATTTTGCAGTGTTGAAGTAAACAGGAGTGTGTGCATTTTGCAGTGTTGATGAATGCAGTACTGTATACATTGTTGAGAGTTGATGTAAACAACAGTGTGAGCATTGCCCAGAGTTGAATTAAACAGCAGTGTGTGAATTGCCCAGTGTTTATGTAGACAGGAGTGTGTGCATTGCCAGGTTTTGATGCAAACAGGAGTGTTTCCTTTGCCCAGTGTTGAAGTAAACCCCAGTGAGCGCATTACCAAGTGTTGATGTAAACAGGAGTGTGTGCATTATCAAGTGTTGATGTAAACATGTGTGCGCATTACCCAGTGTTGATGTAAACATGTGTGTGTGCATTGCCAAGTGTTGATGTAAACAAGAGTGTTTTCTTTGCCCAGTGTTGATTTAAACAGGAGTGTGTGCATTGCCCAGAATTGATGTAAACAGGAGTGTGTGCATTGCCCAGAGTTGATGTAAACAGGAGTGTGTGCATTGCCCAGAGTTGATCTAAACAGGAGTGTGTGTATTACACAGTGTTGAAGTAAACAGGAGTGTGTGCATTTTGCAGTGTTGATGAATACAGTAATGTGTACATTGTCGAGAGTTGATGAAAACAACAGTGTGAGCATTGCCCAGAGTTGAATTAAACAGCAGTGTATGAATTGCCCAGAGTTTATGTAAACATGAGTGTGTGCATTGCCAGGTTTTGATGCAAACAGGAGTGTTTGCTTTGCCCAGTGTTGAAGTAAACCCCAGTGAGCGCATTACCAAGTGTTGATGTAAACAGGAGTGTGTGCATTACCCAGTGTTGATGTAAACATGTGTGTGTGCATTGCCCAGTGTTGATGTAAACAGTAGTGTGTGCATTGCCCAGTGTTGATGTAAACAGGCTTGTGTGAGTTGCCCAGTGTTCATGTAAACAGGAGTGTGTGCATTGCCCAGTGTTGTTGTAAACAGGAGTGTGTGCATTGCCCAGTGTTAATGTAAACAGGAGTGTGTGCATTGCCAAGGGTTGATGTAAACAGGAGTATGTGCATTTCTCTGTGTGTATGTAAACAGGAGGGTGTGCATTGCCCAGTGTTGATGTAAACAGTAGTGTGTGGATTGCCCAGTGTTGATGTAAACAGGAGTGTGTGCATTGCCCAGAGTTGATGTAAACAGGAGTGTGTGCATTGCCCAGTGTTGATGGAAACAGGAGTGTTTGCTTTGTCCAGAGCTGATGTGAAAAGGTGTTTGTGCATTGCCCAGTGTTGATGTAAACAGGAGTGTCTGAATTGCCAAGGGTTGATGTAAACAGGAGTATGTGCATTTCTCTGTGTGGATGTAAACAGGAGTATGTGCATTTCTCTGTGTGGATGTAAACAGGAGTCTGTGCATTACCCAGAGTTGATGTAAACTGGAGTGTGTGCATTGCCCAGAGTTGATGTAAACAGGACTGTGTGCATTACCCAGAGTTGATCTAAACAGGAGTGTGTGCATTGCCCAGAGTTGATTCAAACAGGTGTGTGTGAATTGCCCAGAGTTGATGTAAACATGAGTGTGTTCATTGCCCTGTGTAGATGTAAACAGGAGTGTGTGCATTACCCAGCGTTGATGTGAACAGGAGTTTGAGCATTGCCCAGTGTTGATGTAAACAGGAGTGTGAGCATTACCAAGTGTTGGTGTTAACAATTGTGTGTGCATTTCAAGTTTTGATGGTAACAGGATTGTTTGCTTTGTCCAGAGCTGATGTGAAAAGGAGTTTGTGCATTGCCCAGTGTTGATGTAAACAGGAGTATCTGAATTGCCAAGGGTTGATGTAAACAGGTGTATGTGCATTGCCCAGTGTTGATGTAAACAGGAGTATGTGCATTGCCCCGTGTTGATGTAAACAGGAGTGTGTGCATTACCCAGTGTTGATGTAAACAGGAGTGTGTGCATTGCCCAGTGTTGATGTAAAGAAGTGTGTGTGCATTATACAGTGTTGATGTAAACAGTAGTGTGTGGATTGCCCAGTGTTGATGTAAACAGGAGTGTGTGCATTCTCCAGTGTTTGATATAAACTGGAGTGTCTGAATTCCCAAGGGTTGATGTCAATTGGAGTGTGTGCATTACCCAGTGTTGATGTGAACAGGAGTTTGAGCATTGCCCAGTGTTGATGTAAACAGGAATGTGAGCATTACCAAGTGTTGGTGTTAACAATTGTGTGTGCATTTCAAGTTTTGATGGAAACAGGAGTCTTTGCTTTGTCCAGAGCTGATGTGAAAAGGTGTTTGTGCATTGCCCAGTGTTCATGTAAACAGGAGTGAGTGGATTGGCCAGTGTTCATGTAAACAGGACTGTGTGCATTTTGCAGTGTTGAAGTAAACAGGAGTGTGTGCATTTTGCAGTGTTGAAGTAAACAGGAGTGTGTGCATTTTGCAGTGTTGATGAATGCAGTACTGTATACATTGTCGAGAGTTGATGTAAACAACAGTGTGAGCATTGCCCAGAGTTGAATTAAACAGCAGTGTGTGAATTGCCCAGTGTTTATGTAGACAGGAGTGTGTGCATTGCCAGGTTTTGATGCAAACAGGAGTGTTTGCTTTGCCCAGTGTTGAAGTAAACCCCAGTGAGCGCATTACCAAGTGTTGATGTAAACAGGAGTGTGTGCATTACCCAGTGTTGATGTAAACATGTGTGTGCATTACCCAGTGTTGATGTAAACATGTGTGTGTGCATTGCCAAGTGTTGATGTAAACAAGACTTTTTTCTTTGCCCAGTGTTGATTTAAACAGGAGTGTGTGCATTGCCCAGAATTGATGTAAACATGAGTGTGTGCATTGCCCAGAGTTGATGTAAACAGGAGTGTGTGCATTGCCCAGTGTTGTTGTAAACAGGAGTGTGTGCATTTCCCAGTGTTGTTGTAAACAGGAGTATGTGCATTGCCCAGTGTTGTTGTAAACAGGACTGTGTGCATTACCCAGAGTTGATCTAAACAGGAGTGTGTGCATTGCCTAGTGTTGATGTAAACAAGAGTGTTTTCTTTGCCCAGTGTTGATTTAAACTGGAGTGTGTGCATTGCCCAGAATTGATGTAAACAGGAGTGTGTGCATTGCCCAGAGTTGAAGTAAACAGGAGTGTGTGCATTTTGCAGTGTTGATGAATACAGTACTGTGTACATTGTCGAGAGTTGATGAAAACAACAGTGTGTGCATTGCCCAGAGTTGAATTAAACAGCACTGTGTGAATTGCCCAGAGTTTATGTAAACAGGAGTGTGTGCATTCCCAGTATTACCAACTGTTTGTGTTCACAGGAGTCTGTGCATTGTCAAGTTTTGGTGGAAACAGGACTGTTTGCATTGCCCAAACTTGATGTAAACAAGAGTGTGTGCATTACCAAGTTTCGATGGAAACAGAAGTGTTGCTTTGACCAGTGTTGATGTGAAAAGGAGATTGTGCATTACCCAGTATTGAAACAAAACGAGTGTGTGCGTTACCCAGTGTTGATGTAAACAGGATAGTGTGCATTACCCAGAGATGATGTAAACTGGAGTGTCTGCATTACCCACTGTTGACGTAAACAGGAGTGTGTGCATTTTCAAGTTTTAATGGAAACAGGACTGTTTGTTTCCCCCAAACCTGATGTAAACAAGAGTGTGTGGATTACCAAGTGATGGTGTTAACTAGAGTGTGTGCATTCCCAGAGTTGATATAAAGAGGAGTGTGTGCATTACAGTGTTGATGAAAACAGGAGGATGTGCATTGTCAAGTTTTGATGGAAACATGACTGTTTGCTTTGTCCAGTGTTGATGTGAAAAGAAGTTTGTTCATTGCCCAGAGTTGATGTAAACAGGAGTGTGTGCATTACCCAGTGTTGATTTAAACAGGAGTTTGTTCATTGGCCAGAGTTGATGTAAACATGAGTGTGTGCATTAAACAGTGTTGATGAAAACAGGAGTATTTGCATTGTCAAGTTTTGATGGAAACAGGACTGTTTGCTTTGGCTATAGTTGGTGTAAACAATAATGTGTGGATTGCCCAGATTCGATGTAAACTATAGTGTCAGGATTGGACAGTTTTGATGGAAACATGAATGTATGAATTGCCCAGTGTTGATGTAAACAGGAGTGTGTGCATTGCCAAGGGTTGATGTAAACAGGAGTATGTGCATTTCTCTGTGTGTATGTAAACCGGAGGGTGTGCATTGCCCAGTGTTGATGTAAACAGTAGTGTGTGGATTGCCCCGTGTTAATGTAAACAGGAGTCTGTGCATTACCCAGAGTTGATGTAAACAGTAGTGTGTGCATTGCCCAGTGTTGATGTAAACAGCAGTGTGTGCATTGCCCAGTGTTGATGGAAACAGGAGTGTTTGCTTTGTCCAGAGCTGATGTGAAAAGGTGTTTCTGCATTGCCCAGAGTTGATGTAAACAGGATTGTGTGCATTACACACTGTTGATGTAAACAGGAGTATGCGAATTGTCAAGTTTTGATGGAAACAGGACATTTTGCTTTGGCTACAATTGATGTAAACAATAATGTGTGAATTGCCCAGTGTTGATGTAACCAGGAGTGTGTGCATTCCCAGTATTACCAACTGTTTGTGTTCACAGGAGTCTGTGCATTGTCAAGTTTTGATGGAAACAGGACTGTTTGCATTGCCCAAACTTGATGTAAACAAGAGTGTGTGCATTACCAAGTTTCGATAGAAACAGAAGTGTTGCTTTGACCAGTGTTGATGTGAAAAGGAGATTGTGCATTACCCAGTATTGAAACAAAACGAGTGTGTGCGTTACCCAGTGTTGATGTAAACAGGATAGTGTGCATTACCCAGAGATGATGTAAACTGTAGTGTCTGCATTACCCACTGTTGACGTAAACAGGAGTGTGTGCATTTTCAAGTTTTAATGGAAACAGGACTGTTTGTTTCCCCCAAACCTGATGTAAACAAGAGTGTGTGGATTACCAAGTGATGGTGTTAACAAGAGAGTGTGCATTGCCCAGTGTTGATATAAAGAGGAGTGTGTGCATTACAGTGTTGATGAAAACAGGAGGATGTGCATTGTCAAGTTTTGATGGAAACATGACTGTTTGCTTTGTCCAGTGTTGATGTGAAAAGAAGTTTGTTCATTGCCCAGAGTTGATGTAAACAGGAGTGTGTGCATTACCCAGTGTTGATTTAAACAGGAGTTTGTTCATTGGCCAGAGTTGATGTAAACATGAGTGTGTGCATTAAACAGTGTTGATGAAAACAGGAGTATTTGCATTGTCAAGTTTTGATGGAAACAGGACTGTTTGCTTTGGCTATAGTTGGTGTAAACAATAATGTGTGGATTGCCCAGATTCGATGTAAACTATAGTGTCAGGATTGGACAGTTTTGATGGAAACATGAATATATGAATTGCCCAGTGTTGATGTAAACAGGAGTGTGTGCATGGCCAGAGTTGATGTGAAAAGGAGTTTGTGCATAACCCAGTGTTGATGTAAACAGGAGTTTGTTCATTGCCCAGTGTTGATATAAACAGGAGTGTGTGCATTACCCAGTATTGATGTAAACAGAAGTGTGTGCATTGTCATTTTTGATGGAAACAGGAGTAATGGTTAGCCCAAACTTGATGTAAACAGGAGTGTGTGCACTACCAAGTGTTGACGTTAACAAGAGTGTGTGCATTGTCAAGTTTTGATGGAAACAGCAGTGTTTGCTTTGTCCAGAGTTGATGTGAAAAGGAGTTTGTGCATAACCCAGTGTTGATGTAAACAGGAGTTTGTTCATTGCCCAGTGTTGATATAAACAGGAGTGTGTGCATTACCCAGTATTGATGTAAACAGAAGTGTGTACATTACACACTGTTGATGTAAACAGGAGTATGTGCATTGTCAAGTTTTGATGGAAACAGGACTGTTTGCTTTGGCTACAGTTGATGTAAACAATAATGTGTGGATTGCCCAGTCTTGATGTAAACAGGAGTGTGTGAATTGCCTGGAGTTGATGTAAACAGGAGTGTGTGCATTGCCAGTATTACCAACTCTATGTGTTCACAGGAGTCTGTGCTTTGTCAAGTTTTGATAGAAACAGGACTGTTTGCATTGCCCAAACTTGATGTAAACAAGAGCGTGTGCATTGTCAAGTTTCGATGGAAACAGGAGTGTTTGCTTTGACCAGTGTTGATGTGAAAAGGACTTTGTGCATTACCCAGAATTGAAACAAAACGAGTGTGTGCGTTACCCAGTGTTGATGTAAACAGGATAGTGTGCATTACCCAGAGATGTTGTATACAGGAGTGTGTGTATTACCCACTGTTGACGTAAACAGGAGTGTGTGCATTTTCAAGTTTTAATGGAAACAAGACTGTTTGTTTTCCCCAAACCTGATGTAAACAAGAGTGTGTGGATTACCAAGTGATGGTGTTAACAAGAGTGTGTGCATTACCCAGTGTTGATGTAAACAGGAGTGTGTGCATTAGACAGTGTTGATGCAAACAGGAGTGCGTGCATTGTCAAGTTTTGATGGAAGCAGGATTGATTGCTTTGCCCAGAGTTGATGTAAACAGGACTGTGTGCATCGCCAAATGTTGGTGTTAACAAGAGTGTGTGCATTCCCGTTGTTGATGTAAACAGGAGTGAGTGCATTGCCCGGTATTGATGTAAACAGAAGTGTGTACATTACACAGTGTTGATGAAAAAAAGGAGTATGTGCATTGTCAAGTTTTGATGAAAACAAGACTGTTTGCTTTGGCTAGAGTTGATGTAATCAATAATGTGTGGATTGCCCAGTTTCGATATAAACAATAGTGTGTACTTTGCCCAGTGTTGATGTAAACAGGAGTGTGTGCATTACCCAGTGTTGATGTAAACAGGAGTTTGTTCATTGCCCAAAGTTGATGTAAACAGGAGTGTGTGCATTACACACTGTTGATGTAAATAGGAGTATGTGCCTTGTCAAGTTTTGATGGAAACGGGAATGTTTACTTTGGCTACAGTTGATGTAAACAATAATTTGTGGATTGCCCAGGTTCGATGTAAACTATAGTGTCTGGATTGGCCAGTTTTGTGGGAAACATGAATGTATGAATGTATGAGTGTTGATGTAAACAGGAGTGTTTGCAGTGCCCAGAGTTGACGTAAACAGGAGTGTGTGAATTGCTCAGTGTTGATGTAAACAGGAGAGTGTGCACTGCCCAGAGTTGATGTAAACAGGAGTGTGTGCATTTCCCAGTGTTGTTGTAAACAGGAGTATGTGCATTGCCCAGTGTTGTTGTAAACAGGACTGTGTGCATTACCCAGAGTTGATCTAAACAGGAGTGTGTGCATTGCCCAGTGTTGTTGTAAACAGGACTGTGTGCATTACCCAGAGTTGATCTAAACAGGAGTGTGTGCATTACACAGTGTTGAAGTAAACAGGAGTGTGTGCATTTTGCAGTGTTGATGAATACAGTACTGTGTACATTGTCAAGAGTTGATGAAAGCAACAGTGTGTGCATTGCCCAGTGTTGATGTAAACAGTACTGTGTGGATTGGCCAGTGTTGATGCAAACAGGAGTGTGTGCATTGCCCAGTGTTGATGTAAACAGGAGTGTGTGCATTGCCCAGTGTTGATGTAAACAGGAGTATGTGCATTTCTCTGTGTGGATGTAAACAGGAGTGTGTGCATAGCCCAGTGTTGATGTAAACAGGAGTGTGTGCATTGCCCAGTGTTGATGTAAAGAAGTGTGTGTGCATTACACAGTGTTGATGTAAACAGTAGTGTGTGGATTGCCCAGTGTTGATGTAAACAGGAGTGTGTGCATTCTCCAGTGTTTGATATAAACTGGAGTGTCTGAATTCCCAAGGGTTGATGTCAATTGGAGTGTGTGCATTACCCAGTGTTGATGTGAACAGGAGTTTGAGCATTGCCCAGTGTTGATGTAAACAGGAGTGTGAGCATTACCAAGTGTTGGTGTTAACAATTGTGTGTGCATTTCAAGTTTTGATGGAAACAGGAGTCTTTGCTTTGTCCAGAGCTGATGTGAAAAGGTGTTTGTGCATTGCCCAGTGTTCATGTAAACAGGAGTGAGTGGATTGGCCAGTGTTCATGTAAACAGGAGTGTGTGCATTTTGCAGTGTTGAAGTAAACAGGAGTGTGTGCATTTTGCAGTGTTGAAGTAAACAGGAGTGTGTGCATTTTGCAGTGTTGATGAATGCAGTACTGTATACATTGTCGAGAGTTGATGTAAACAACAGTGTGAGCATTGCCCAGAGTTGAATTAAACAGCAGTGTGTGAATTGCCCAGTGTTTATGTAGACAGGAGTGTGTGCATTGCCAGGTTTTGATGCAAACAGGAGTGTTTGCTTTGCCCAGTGTTGAAGTAAACCCCAGTGAGCGCATTACCAAGTGTTGATGTAAAAAGGAGTGTGTGCATTATCAAGTGTTGATGTAAACATGTGTGCGCATTACCCAGTGTTGATGTAAACATGTGTGTGTGCATTGCCAAGTGTTGATGTAAACAAGAGTGTTTTCTTTGCCCAGTGTTGATTTAAACAGGAGTGTGTGCATTGCCCAGAATTGATGTAAACAGGAGTGTGTGCATTGCCCAGAGTTGATGTAAACAGGAGTGTGTGCATTGCCCAGAGTTGATCTAAACAGGAGTGTGTGTATTACACAGTGTTGAAGTAGTGTGTGCATTTTGCAGTGTTGATGAATACAGTAATGTGTACATTGTCGAGAGTTGATGAAAACAACAGTGTGAGCATTGCCCAGAGTTGAATTAAACAGCAGTGTATGAATTGCCCAGAGTTTATGTAAACAGGAGTGTGTGCATTGCCAGGTTTTGATGCAAACAGGAGTGTTTGCTTTGCCCAGTGTTGAAGTAAACCCCAGTGAGCGCATTACCAAGTGTTGATGTAAACAGGAGTGTGTGCATTACCAAGTGTTGATGTAAACAGGAGTGTGTGCATTACCCAGTGTTGATGTAAACATGTGTGTGTGCATTGCCCAGTGTTAATGTAAACAGGAGTGTGTGCATTGCCAAGGGTTGATGTAAACAGGAGTATGTGCATTTCTCTGTGTGTATGTAAACAGGAGGGTGTGCATTGCCCAGTGTTGATGTAAACAGTAGTGTGTGGATTGCCCAGTGTTGATGTAAACAGGAGTGTGTGCATTGCCCAGAGTTGATGTAAACAGGAGTGTGTGCATTGCCCAGTGTTGATGGAAACAGGAGTGTTTGCTTTGTCCAGAGCTGATGTGAAGAGGTGTTTGTGCATTGCCCAGTGTTGATGTAAACAGGAGTGTCTGAATTGCCAAGGGTTGATGTAAACAGGAGTATGTGCATTTCTCTGTGTGGATGTAAACAGGAGTATGTGCATTGCCCAGTGTTGATGTAAACAGTAGTGTGTGGATTGCCCAGTGTTGATGTAAACATGTGTGTGTGCATTGCCCAGTGTTGATGTAAACAGGAGTGTCTGAATTGCCAAGGGTTGATGTAAACAGGAGTATGTGCATTTCTCTGTGTGGATGTAAACAGGAGTCTGTGCATTACCCAGAGTTGATGTAAACAGGAGTGTGTGCATTGCCCAGTGTTGATGTAAACAGGAGTGTGTGCATTGCCCAGTGTTCATGTAAACAGGAGTGTGTGCATTGCCCAGTGTTGTTGTAAACAGGACTGTGTGCATTACCCAGAGTTGATCTAAACAGGAGTGTGTGCATTGCCCAGAGTTGATTCAAACAGGTGTGTGTGAATTGCCCAGAGTTGATGTAAACATGAGTGTGTGCATTGCCCAGTGTTGATGTGAACAGGAGTGTGTGAATTGCCCAGTGTTGATGTAAACAGGAGTGTGAGCATTACCAAGTGTTGGTGTTAACAATTGTGTGTGCATTTCAAGTTTTGATGGAAACAGGAGTCTTTGCTTTGTCCAGAGCTGATGTGAAAAGGTGTTTGTGCATTGCCCAGTGTTCATGTAAACAGGAGTGAGTGGATTGGCCAGTGTTCATGTAAACAGGAGTGTGTGCATTTTGCAGTGTTGAAGTAAACAGGAGTGTGTGCATTTTGCAGTGTTGAAGTAAACAGGAGTGTGTGCATTTTGCAGTGTTGATGAATGCAGTACTGTATACATTGTCGAGAGTTGATGTAAACAACAGTGTGAGCATTGCCCAGAGTTGAATTAAACAGCAGTGTGTGAATTGCCCAGTGTTTATGTAGACAGGAGTGTGTGCATTGCCAGGTTTTGATGCAAACAGGAGTGTTTGCTTTGCCCAGTGTTGAAGTAAACCCCAGTGAGCGCATTACCAAGTGTTGATGTAAACAGGAGTGTGTGCATTATCAAGTGTTGATGTAAACATGTGTGCGCATTACCCAGTGTTGATGTAAACATGTGTGTGTGCATTGCCAAGTGTTGATGTAAACAAGAGTGTTTTCTTTGCCCAGTGTTGATTTAAACAGGAGTGTGTGCATTGCCCAGAATTGATGTAAACAGGAGTGTGTGCATTGCCCAGAGTTGATGTAAACAGGAGTGTGTGCATTGCCCAGAGTTGATCTAAACAGGAGTGTGTGTATTACACAGTGTTGAAGTAAACAGGAGTGTGTGCATTTTGCAGTGTTGATGAATACAGTAATGTGTACATTGTCGAGAGTTGATGAAAACAACAGTGTGAGCATTGCCCAGAGTTGAATTAAACAGCAGTGTATGAATTGCCCAGAGTTTATGTAAACAGGAGTGTGTGCATTGCCAGGTTTTGATGCAAACAGGAGTGTTTGCTTTGCCCAGTGTTGAAGTAAACCCCAGTGAGCGCATTACCAAGTGTTGATGTAAACAGGAGTGTGTGCATTACCAAGTGTTGATGTAAACAGGAGTGTGTGCATTACCCAGTGTTGATGTAAACATGTGTGTGTGCATTGCCCAGTGTTGATGTAAACAGTAGTGTGTGCATTGCCCAGTGTTGATGTAAACAGGCTTGTGTGAGTTGCCCAGTGTTCATGTAAACAGGAGTGTGTGCATTGCCCAGTGTTGTTGTAAACAGGAGTGTGTGCATTGCCCAGTGTTAATGTAAACAGGAGTGTGTGCATTGCCAAGGGTTGATGTAAACAGGAGTTTGTGCATTTCTCTGTGTGTATGTAAACAGGAGGGTGTGCATTGCCCAGTGTTGATGTAAACAGTAGTGTGTGGATTGCCCAGTGTTGATGTAAACAGGAGTGTGTGCATTGCCCAGAGTTGATGTAAACAGGAGTGTGTGCATTGCCCAGTGTTGATGGAAACAGGAGTGTTTGCTTTGTCCAGAGCTGATGTGAAGAGGTGTTTGTGCATTGCCCAGTGTTGATGTAAACAGGAGTGTCTGAATTGCCAAGGGTTGATGTAAACAGGAGTATGTGCATTTCTCTGTGTGGATGTAAACAGGAGTATGTGCATTGCCCAGTGTTGATGTAAACAGTAGTGTGTGGATTGCCCAGTGTTGATGTAAACATGTGTGTGTGCATTGCCCAGTGTTGATGTAAACAGGAGTGTCTGAATTGCCAAGGGTTGATGTAAACAGGAGTATGTGCATTTCTCTGTGTGGATGTAAACAGGAGTCTGTGCATTACCCAGAGTTGATGTAAACAGGAGTGTGTGCATTGCCCAGTGTTGATGTAAACAGGAGTGTGTGCATTGCCCAGTGTTCATGTAAACAGGAGTGTGTGCATTGCCCAGTGTTGTTGTAAACAGGACTGTGTGCATTACCCAGAGTTGATCTAAACAGGAGTGTGTGCATTGCCCAGAGTTGATTCAAACAGGTGTGTGTGAATTGCCCAGAGTTGATGTAAACATGAGTGTGTGCATTGCCCAGTGTTGATGTGAACAGGAGTGTGTGAATTGCCCAGTGTTGATGTAAACAGGAGTGTGAGCATTACCAAGTGTTGGTGTTAACAATTGTGTGTGCATTTCAAGTTTTGATGGAAACAGGAGTCTTTGCTTTGTCCAGAGCTGATGTGAAAAGGTGTTTGTGCATTGCCCAGTGTTCATGTAAACAGGAGTGAGTGGATTGGCCAGTGTTCATGTAAACAGGAGTGTGTGCATTTTGCAGTGTTGAAGTAAACAGGAGTGTGTGCATTTTGCAGTGTTGAAGTAAACAGGAGTGTGTGCATTTTGCAGTGTTGATGAATGCAGTACTGTATACATTGTCGAGAGTTGATGTAAACAACAGTGTGAGCATTGCCCAGAGTTGAATTAAACAGCAGTGTGTGAATTGCCCAGTGTTTATGTAGACAGGAGTGTGTGCATTGCCAGGTTTTGATGCAAACAGGAGTGTTTGCTTTGCCCAGTGTTGAAGTAAACCCCAGTGAGCGCATTACCAAGTGTTGATGTAAACAGGAGTGTGTGCATTATCAAGTGTTGATGTAAACATGTGTGCGCATTACCCAGTGTTGATGTAAACATGTGTGTGTGCATTGCCAAGTGTTGATGTAAACAAGAGTGTTTTCTTTGCCCAGTGTTGATTTAAACAGGAGTGTGTGCATTGCCCAGAATTGATGTAAACAGGAGTGTGTGCATTGCCCAGAGTTGATGTAAACAGGAGTGTGTGCATTGCCCAGAGTTGATCTAAACAGGAGTGTGTGTATTACACAGTGTTGAAGTAAACAGGAGTGTGTGCATTTTGCAGTGTTGATGAATACAGTAATGTGTACATTGTCGAGAGTTGATGAAAACAACAGTGTGAGCATTGCCCAGAGTTGAATTAAACAGCAGTGTATGAATTGCCCAGAGTTTATGTAAACAGGAGTGTGTGCATTGCCAGGTTTTGATGCAAACAGGAGTGTTTGCTTTGCCCAGTGTTGAAGTAAACCCCAGTGAGCGCATTACCAAGTGTTGATGTAAACAGGAGTGTGTGCATTACCCAGTGTTGATGTAAACATGTGTGTGTGCATTGCCCAGTGTTGATGTAAACAGTAGTGTGTGCATTGCCCAGTGTTGATGTAAACAGGCTTGTGTGAGTTGCCCAGTGTTCATGTAAACAGGAGTGTGTGCATTGCCCAGTGTTGTTGTAAACAGGAGTGTGTGCATTGCCCAGTGTTAATGTAAACAGGAGTGTGTGCATTTCTCTGTGTGTATGTAAACAGGAGGGTGTGCATTGCCCAGTGTTGATGTAAACAGTAGTGTGTGGATTGCCCAGTGTTGATGTAAACAGGAGTGTGTGCATTGCCCAGAGTTGATGTAAACAGGAGTGTGTGCATTGCCCAGTGTTGATGGAAACAGGAGTGTGTGCTTTGTCCAGAGCTGATGTGAAGAGGTGTTTGTGCATTGCCCAGTGTTGATGTAAACAGGAGTGTCTGAATTGCCAAGGGTTGATGTAAACAGGAGTATGTGCATTTCTCTGTGTGGATGTAAACAGGAGTATGTGCATTGCCCAGTGTTGATGTAAACAGTAGTGTGTGGATTGCCCAGTGTTGATGTAAACATGTGTGTGTGCATTGCCCAGTGTTGATGTAAACAGGAGTGTCTGAATTGCCAAGGGTTGATGTAAACAGGAGTATGTGCATTTCTCTGTGTGGATGTAAACAGGAGTCTGTGCATTACCCAGAGTTGATGTAAACAGGAGTGTGTGCATTGCCCAGTGTTGATGTAAACAGGAGTGTGTGCATTGCCCAGTGTTCATGTAAACAGGAGTGTGTACATTGCCCAGTGTTGTTGTAAACAGGACTGTGTGCATTACCCAGAGTTGATCTAAACAGGAGTGTGTGCATTGCCCAGAGTTGATTCAAACAGGTGTGTGTGAATTGCCCAGAGTTGATGTAAACATGAGTGTGTGCATTGCCCAGTGTTGATGTGAACAGGAGTGTGTGAATTGCCCAGTGTTGATGTAAACAGGAGTGTGAGCATTACCAAGTGTTGGTGTTAACAATTGTGTGTGCATTTCAAGTTTTGATGGTAACAGGATTGTTTGCTTTGTCCAGAGCTGATGTGAAAAGGAGTTTGTGCATTGCCCAGTGTTGATGTAAACAGGAGTGTGAGCATTACCAAGTGTTGGTGTTAACAACTGTGTGTGCATTTCAAGTTTTGATGGTAACAGGATTGTTTGCTTTGTCCAGAGCTGATGTGAAAAGGAGTTTGTGCATTGCCCAGTGTTGATGTAAACAGGAGTATCTGAATTGCCAAGGGTTGATGTAAACAGGTGTATGTGCATTGCCCAGTGTTGATGTAAACAGGAGTATGTGCATTGCCCCGTGTTGATGTAAACAGGAGTGTGTGCATAGCCCAGTGTTGATGTAAACAGGAGTGTGTGCATTGCCCAGTGTTGATGTAAGGAAGTGTGTGTGCATTACACAGTGTTGATGTAAACAGTAGTGTGTGGATTGCCCAGTGTTGATGTAAACAGGAGTGTGTGCATTCTCCAGTGTTTGATATAAACTGGAGTGTCTGAATTCCCAAGGGTTGATGTCAATTGGAGTGTGTGCATTACCCAGTGTTGAGGTGAACAGGAGTTTGAGCATTGCCCAGTGTTGATGTAAACAGGAGTGTGTGCATAGCCCAGTGTTGATGTAAACAGGAGTGTTTGCATTGCCCCGTGTTGATGTAAACAGGAGTGTGTGCATAGCCCAGTGTTGATGTAAACAGGAGTGTGTGCATTACCCAGTGTTGATGTGAACAGGAGTTTGAGCATCGCCCAGTGTTGATGTAAACAGGAGTGTGTGAATTGCCCAGTGTTGATGTAAACAGGAATGTGAGCATTACCAAGTGTTGGTGTTAACAATTGTGTGTGCATTTCAAGTTTTGATGGAAACAGGAGTGTGTGCATTTTGCAGTGTTGAAGTAAACAGGAGTGTGTGCATTTTGCAGTGTTGATGAATGCAGTACTGTATACATTGTGGAGAGTTGATGTAAACAACAGTGTGAGCATTGCCCAGAGTTGAATTAAACAGCAGTGTGTGAATTGCCCAGTGTTTATGTAGACAGGAGTGTGTGCATTGCCAGGTTTTGATGCAAACAGGAGTGTTTGCTTTGCCCAGTGTTGAAGTAAACCCCAGTGAGCGCATTACCAAGTGTTGATGTAAACAGGAGTGTGTGCATTACCCAGTGTTGATGTAAACATGTGTGTGCATTACCCAGTGTTGATGTAAACATGTGTGTGTGCATTGCCAAGTGTTGATGTAAACAAGACTGTTTTCTTTGCCCAGTGTTGATTTAAACAGGAGTGTGTGCATTGCCCAGAATTGATGTAAACATGAGTGTGTGCATTGCCCAGAGTTGATGTAAACAGGAGTGTGTGCATTGCCCAGTGTTGTTGTAAACAGGAGTGTGTGCATTTCCCAGTGTTGTTGTAAACAGGAGTATGTGCATTGCCCAGTGTTGTTGTAAACAGGACTGTGTGCATTACCCAGAGTTGATCTAAACAGGAGTGTGTGCATTGCCTAGTGTTGATGTAAACAAGAGTGTTTTCTTTGCCCAGTGTTGATTTAAACAGGAGTGTGTGCATTGCCCAGAATTGATGTAAACAGGAGTGTGTGCATTGCCCAGAGTTGAAGTAAACAGGAGTGTGTGCATTTTGCAGTGTTGATGAATACAGTACTGTGTACATTGTCGAGAGTTGATGAAAACAACAGTGTGTGCATTGCCCAGAGTTGAATTAAACAGCAGTGTGTGAATTGCCCAGAGTTTATGTAAACAGGAGTGTGTGCATTCCCAGTATTACCAACTGTTTGTGTTCACAGGAGTCTGTGCATTGTCAAGTTTTGGTGGAAACAGGACTGTTTGCATTGCCCAAACTTGATGTAAACAAGAGTGTGTGCATTACCAAGTTTCGATGGAAACAGAAGTGTTGCTTTGACCAGTGTTGATGTGAAAAGGAGATTGTGCATTACCCAGTATTGAAACAAAACGAGTGTGTGCGTTACCCAGTGTTGATGTAAACAGGATAGTGTGCATTACCCAGAGATGATGTAAACTGGAGTGTCTGCATTACCCACTGTTGACGTAAACAGGAGTGTGTGCATTTTCAAGTTTTAATGGAAACAGGACTGTTTGTTTCCCCCAAACCTGATGTAAACAAGAGTGTGTGGATTACCAAGTGATGGTGTTAACTAGAGTGTGTGCATTCCCAGTGTTGATATAAAGAGGAGTGTGTGCATAACACAGTGTTGATGAAAACAGGAGGATGTGCATTGTCAAGTTTTGATGGAAACATGACTGTTTGCTTTGTCCAGTGTTGATGTGAAAAGAAGTTTGTTCATTGCCCAGAGTTGATGTAAACAGGAGTGTGTGCATTACCCAGTGTTGATTTAAAAAGGAGTTTGTTCATTGGCCAGAGTTGATGTAAACATGAGTGTGTGCATTAAACAGTGTTGATGAAAACAGGAGTATTTGCATTGTCAAGTTTTGATGGAAACAGGACTGTTTGCTTTGGCTATAGTTGGTGTAAACAATAATGTGTGGATTGCCCAGATTCGATGTAAACTATAGTGTCAGGATTGGACAGTTTTGATGGAAACATGAATGTATGAATTGCCCAGTGTTGATGTAAACAGGAGTGTGTGCATTGCCAAGGGTTGATGTAAACAGGAGTATGTGCATTTCTCTGTGTGTATGTAAACCGGAGGGTGTGCATTGCCCAGTGTTGATGTAAACAGTAGTGTGTGGATTGCCCCGTGTTAATGTAAACAGGAGTCTGTGCATTACCCAGAGTTGATATAAACAGGAGTGTGTGCATTGCCCAGTGTTGATGTAAACAGCAGTGTGTGCATTGCCCAGTGTTGATGGAAACAGGAGTGTTTGCTTTGTCCAGAGCTGATGTGAAAAGGTGTTTCTGCATTGCCCAGAGTTGATGTAAACAGGATTGTGTGCATTACACACTGTTGATGTAAACAGGAGTATGCGAATTGTCAAGTTTTGATGGAAACAGGACATTTTGCTTTGGCTACAGTTGACGTAAACAATAATGTGTGAATTGCCCAGTGTTGATGTAACCAGGAGTGTGTGCATTCCCAGTATTACCAACTGTTTGTGTTCACAGGAGTCTGTGCATTGTCAAGTTTTGATGGAAACAGGACTGTTTGCATTGCCCAAACTTGATGTAAACAAGAGTGTGTGCATTACCAAGTTTCGATGGAAACAGAAGTGTTGCTTTGACCAGTGTTGATGTGAAAAGGAGATTGTGCATTACCCAGTATTGAAACAAAACGAGTGTGTGCGTTACCCAGTGTTGATGTAAACAGGATAGTGTGCATTACCCAGAGATGATGTAAACTGGAGTGTCTGCATTACCCACTGTTGACGTAAACAGGAGTGTGTGCATTTTCAAGTTTTAATGGAAACAGGACAGTTTGTTTCCCCCAAACCTGATGTAAACAAGAGTGTGTGGATTACCAAGTGATGGTGTTAACTAGAGTGTGTGCATTCCCAGTGTTGATATAAAGAGGAGTGTGTGCATTACACACTGTTGATGTAAACAGGAGTATGTGCATTGTCAAGTTTTGATGGAAACAGTAGTGTTTGCTTTGTCCAGTGTTGATGTGAAAAGGAGTTTGTGCTTTACCCAGTGTTGATGTAAACAGGAGTGTGTGCATCACCAAGTGATGGTGTTAACAAGAGTGTGTGCATTCCCAGTGTTGATATAAAGAGGAGTGTGTGCATAACACAGTGTTGATGAAAACAGGAGGATGTGCATTGTCAAGTTTTGATGGAAACATGACTGTTTGCTTTGTCCAGTGTTGATGTGAAAAGAAGTTTGTTCATTGCCCAGAGTTGATGTAAACAGGAGTGTGTGCATTACCCAGTGTTGATTTAAACAGGAGTTTGTTCATTGGCCAGAGTTGATGTAAACATGAGTGTGTGCATTAAACAGTGTTGATGAAAACAGGAGTATTTGCATTGTCAAGTTTTGATGGAAACAGAACTGTTTGCTTTGGCTATAGTTGGTGTAAACAATAATGTGTGGATTGCCCAGATTCGATGTAAACTATAGTGTCAGGATTGGACAGTTTTGATGGAAACATGAATGTATGAATTGCCCAGTGTTGATGTAAACAGGAGTGTGTGCATTGCCCAGTGTTGTTGTAAACAGGAGTGTGTGCATTTCCCAGTGTTGTTGTAAACAGGAGTATGTGCATTGCCCAGTGTTGTTGTAAACAGGACTGTGTGCATTACCCAGAGTTGATCTAAACAGGAGTGTGTGCATTGCCTAGTGTTGATGTAAACAAGAGTGTTTTCTTTGCCCAGTGTTGATTTAAACAGGAGTGTGTGCATTGCCCAGAATTGATGTAAACAGGAGTGTGTGCATTGCCCAGAGTTGATGTAAACAGGAGTGTGTGCATTGCCAGGTTTTGATGCAAACAGGAGTGTTTGCTTTGCCCAGTGTTGATGCAAACAGGAGTGAGTGGATTGGCCAGTGTTCATGTAAACAGGAGTGTGTGCATTGTGCAGTGTTGAAGTAAACAGGAGTGTGTGCATTTTGCAGTGTTGATGAATGCAGTACTGTATACATTGTCGAGAGTTGATGAAAACAACAGTGTGTGCATTGCCCAGAGTTGAATTAAACAGCAGTGTGTGAATTGCCCAGAGTTTATGTAAACAGGAGTGTGTGCATTCCCAGTATTACCAACTGTTTGTGTTCACAGGAGTCTGTGCATTGTCAAGTTTTGGTGGAAACAGGACTGTTTGCATTGCCCAAACTTGATGTAAACAAGAGTGTGTGCATTACCAAGTTTCGATGGAAACAGAAGTGTTGCTTTGACCAGTGTTGATGTGAAAAGGAGATTGTGCATTACCCAGTATTGAAACAAAACGAGTGTGTGCGTTACCCAGTGTTGATGTAAACAGGATAGTGTGCATTACCCAGAGATGATGTAAACTGGAGTGTCTGCATTACCCACTGTTGACGTAAACAGGAGTGTGTGCATTTTCAAGTTTTAATGGAAACAGGACTGTTTGTTTCCCCCAAACCTGATGTAAACAAGAGTGTGTGGATTACCAAGTGATGGTGTTAACTAGAGTGTGTGCATTCCCAGTGTTGATATAAAGAGGAGTGTGTGCATAACACAGTGTTGATGAAAACAGGAGGATGTGCATTGTCAAGTTTTGATGGAAACATGACTGTTTGCTTTGTCCAGTGTTGATGTGAAAAGAAGTTTGTTCATTGCCCAGAGTTGATGTAAACAGGAGTGTGTGCATTACCCAGTGTTGATTTAAAAAGGAGTTTGTTCATTGGCCAGAGTTGATGTAAACATGAGTGTGTGCATTAAACAGTGTTGATGAAAACAGGAGTATTTGCATTGTCAAGTTTTGATGGAAACAGGACTGTTTGCTTTGGCTATAGTTGGTGTAAACAATAATGTGTGGATTGCCCAGATTCGATGTAAACTATAGTGTCAGGATTGGACAGTTTTGATGGAAACATGAATGTATGAATTGCCCAGTGTTGATGTAAACAGGAGTGTGTGCATTGCCAAGGGTTGATGTAAACAGGAGTATGTGCATTTCTCTGTGTGTATGTAAACCGGAGGGTGTGCATTGCCCAGTGTTGATGTAAACAGTAGTGTGTGGATTGCCCCGTGTTAATGTAAACAGGAGTCTGTGCATTACCCAGAGTTGATGTAAACAGGAGTGTGTGCATTGCCCAGTGTTGATGTAAACAGCAGTGTGTGCATTGCCCAGTGTTGATGGAAACAGGAGTGTTTGCTTTGTCCAGAGCTGATGTGAAAAGGTGTTTCTGCATTGCCCAGAGTTGATGTAAACAGGATTGTGTGCATTACACACTGTTGATGTAAACAGGAGTATGCGAATTGTCAAGTTTTGATGGAAACAGGACATTTTGCTTTGGCTACAGTTGACGTAAACAATAATGTGTGAATTGCCCAGTGTTGATGTAACCAGGAGTGTGTGCATTCCCAGTATTACCAACTGTTTGTGTTCACAGGAGTCTGTGCATTGTCAAGTTTTGATGGAAACAGGACTGTTTGCATTGCCCAAACTTGATGTAAACAAGAGTGTGTGCATTACCAAGTTTCGATGGAAACAGAAGTGTTGCTTTGACCAGTGTTGATGTGAAAAGGAGATTGTGCATTACCCAGTATTGAAACAAAACGAGTGTGTGCGTTACCCAGTGTTGATGTAAACAGGATAGTGTGCATTACCCAGAGATGATGTAAACTGGAGTGTCTGCATTACCCACTGTTGACGTAAACAGGAGTGTGTGCATTTTCAAGTTTTAATGGAAACAGGACAGTTTGTTTCCCCCAAACCTGATGTAAACAAGAGTGTGTGGATTACCAAGTGATGGTGTTAACTAGAGTGTGTGCATTCCCAGTGTTGATATAAAGAGGAGTGTGTGCATTACACACTGTTGATGTAAACAGGAGTATGTGCATTGTCAAGTTTTGATGGAAACAGTAGTGTTTGCTTTGTCCAGAGCTGATGTGAAAAGGAGTTTGTGCTTTACCCAGTGTTGATGTAAACAGGAGTGTGTGCATCACCAAGTGATGGTGTTAACAAGAGTGTGTGCATTCCCAGTGTTGATATAAAGAGGAGTGTGTGCATTACAGTGTTGATGAAAACAGGAGTGTGTGCATTGTCAAGTTTTGATGGAAACATGACTGTTTGCTTTGTCCAGTGTTGATGTGAAAAGAAGTTTGTTCATTGCCCAGAGTTGATGTAAACAGGAGTGTGTGCATTACCCAGTGTTGATTTAAACAGGAGTTTGTTCATTGGCCAGAGTTGATGTAAACATGAGTGTGTGCATTAAACAGTGTTGATGAAAACAGGAGTATTTGCATTGTCAAGTTTTGATGGAAACAGAACTGTTTGCTTTGGCTATAGTTGGTGTAAACAATAATGTGTGGATTGCCCAGATTCGATGTAAACTATAGTGTCAGGATTGGACAGTTTTGATGGAAACATGAATGTATGAATTGCCCAGTGTTGATGTAAACAGGAGTGTGTGCATTGCCCAGTGTTGTTGTAAACAGGAGTGTGTGCATTTCCCAGTGTTGTTGTAAACAGGAGTATGTGCATTGCCCAGTGTTGTTGTAAACAGGACTGTGTGCATTACCCAGAGTTGATCTAAACAGGAGTGTGTGCATTGCCTAGTGTTGATGTAAACAAGAGTGTTTTCTTTGCCCAGTGTTGATTTAAACAGGAGTGTGTGCATTGCCCAGAATTGATGTGAAAAGGAGTTTGTGCATAACCCAGTGTTGATGTAAACAGGAGTTTGTTCATTGCCCAGTATTGATGTAAACAGAAGTGTGTGCATTGTCATTTTTGATGGAAACAGGAGTAATGGTTAGCCCAAACTTGATGTAAACAGGAGTGTGTGCACTACCAAGTGTTGAAGTTAACAAGAGTGTGTGCATTGTCAAGTTTTGATGGAAACAGCAGTGTTTGCTTTGTCCAGAGTTGATGTGAAAAGGAGTTTGTGCATAACCCAGTGTTGATGTAAACAGGAGTTTGTTCATTGCCCAGTGTTGATATAAACAGGAGTGTGTGCATTACCCAGTATTGATGTAAACAGAAGTGTGTACATTACACACTGTTGATGTAAACAGGAGTATGTGCATTGTCAAGTTTTGATGGAAACAGGACTGTTTGCTTTGGCTACAGTTGATGTAAACAATAATGTGTGGATTGCCCAGTCTTGATATAAACAGAAGTGTGTGAATTGCCCAGTGTTGATGTAAACAGGAGTGTGTGAATTGCCTGGAGTTGATGTAAACAGGAGTGTGTGCATTGCCAGTATTACCAACTCTATGTGTTCACAGGAGTCTGTGCTTTGTCAAGTTTTGATAGAAACAGGACTGTTTGCATTGCCCAAACTTGACGTAAACAAGAGCGTGTGCATTGTCAAGTTTCGATGGAAACAGGAGTGTTTGCTTTGACCAGTGTTGATGTGAAAAGGACTTTGTGCATTACCCAGAATTGAAACAAAACGAGTGTGTGCGTTACCCAGTGTTGATGTAAACAGGATAGTGTGCATTACCCAGAGATGTTGTATACAGGAGTGTGTGTATTACCCACTGTTGACGTAAACAGGAGTGTGTGCATTTTCAAGTTTTAATGGAAACAAGACTGTTTGTTTTCCCCAAACCTGATGTAAACAAGAGTGTGTGGATTACCAAGTGATGGTGTTAACAAGAGTGTGTGCATTACCCAGTGTTGATGTAAACAGGAGTGTGTGCATTAGACAGTGTTGATGCAAACAGGAGTGCGTGCATTGTCAAGTTTTGATGGAAGCAGGATTGATTGCTTTGCCCAGAGTTGATGTAAACAGGACTGTGTGCATCGCCAAATGTTGGTGTTAACAAGAGTGTGTGCATTCCCGTTGTTGATGTAAACAGGAGTGAGTGCATTGCCCGGTATTGATGTAAACAGAAGTGTGTACATTACACAGTGTTGATGAAAAAAAGGAGTATGTGCATTGTCAAGTTTTGATGAAAACAAGACTGTTTGCTTTGGCTAGAGTTGATGTAATCAATAATGTGTGGATTGCCCAGTTTCGATATAAACAATAGTGTGTTCTTTGCCCAGTGTTGATGTAAACAGGAGTGTGTGCATTACCCAGTGTTGATGTAAACAGGAGTTTGTTCATTGCCCAAAGTTGATGTAAACAGGAGTGTGTGCATTACACACTGTTGATGTAAACAGGAGTATGTGCCTTGTCAAGTTTTGATGGAAACGGGAATGTTTACTTTGGCTACAGTTGATGTAAACAATAATTTGTGGATTGCCCAGGTTCGATGTAAACTATAGTGTCTGGATTGGCCAGTTTTGTGGGAAACATGAATGTATGAATGTATGAGTGTTGATGTAAACAGGAGTGTTTGCAGTACCCAGAGTTGACGTAAACAGGAGTGTGTGAATTGCCCAGTGTTGATGTAAACAGGAGTGTGTGCATTTCCCAGTGTTGTTGTAAACAGGAGTATGTGCATTCCCAGTGTTGTTGTAAACAGGACTGTGTGCATTGCCCAGTGTTGATGTAAACAGGAGTGTGTGCATTGCCCAGTGTTGATGTAAACAGGAGTGTGTGCAATGCCCAGTGTTGATGCAAACAGGAGTGAGTGGATTGGCCAGTGTTCATGTAAACAGGAGTGTGTGCATTTTGCAGTGTTGAAGTAAACAGGAGTGTGTGCATTTTGCAGTGTTGATGAATGCAGTACTGTATACATTGTCGAGAGTTGATGTAAACAACAGTGTGAGCATTGCCCAGAGTTGAATTAAACAGCAGTGTGTGAATTGCCCAGTGTTTATGTAGACAGGAGTGTGTGCATTGCCAGGTTTTGATGCAAACAGGAGTGTTTGCTTTGCCCAGTGTTGAAGTAAACTCCAGTGAGCGCATTACCAAGTGTTGATGTAAACAGGAGTGTGTGCATTACCCAGTGTTGATGTAAACATGTGTGTGCATTACCCAGTGTTGATGTAAACATGTGTGTGCATTACCCAGTGTTGATGTAAACATGTGTGTGTGCATTGCCAAGTGTTGATGTAAACAAGAGTGTTTTCTTTGCCCAGTGTTGATTTAAACAGGAGTGTGTGCATTGCCCAGAATTGATGTAAACAGGAGTGTGTGCATTGCCCAGAGTTGATGTAAACAGGAGTGTGTGCATTACCCAGTGTTGTTGTAAACAGGAGTGTGTGCATTTCCCAGTGTTGTTGTAAACAGGAGTATGTGCATTGCCCAGTGTTGTTGTAAACAGGACTGAGTGCATTACCCAGAGTTGATCTAAACAGGAGTGTGTGCATTACACAGTGTTGATGAATACAGTACTGTGTACATTGTCGAGAGTTGATGAAAACAACAGTGTGTGCATTGCCCAAAGTTGAATTAAACAGCAGTGTGTGAATTGCCCAGAGTTTATGTAAAAAGGAGTGTGTGCATTGCCAGGTTTTGATGCAAACAGGAGTGTTTGCTCTGCCCAGTGTTGAAGTAAACCCCAGTGAGCGCATTACCAAGTGTTGATGTAAACAGGTGTGTGTGCATCACCAAGTGTTCATGTAAACAGGAGTGTGTGCATTGCCCAGTGTTGTTGTAAACAGGTGTGTGTGCATTGCCCACTGTTGATGTAAACAGGATTGTGTGCATTGCCCAGTATTGATGTAAACAGGAGTGTGTACATTACCCAGTGTTGATGTAAACATGTGTGTGTGCATTGCCCAGTGTTGATGTAAACAGTAGTGTGTGGATTGGCCAGTGCTCATGTAAACAGGAGTGTGTGCATTGCCCAGTGTTGTTGTAAACAGGAGTGTGTGCATTGCACAGTTTTGATGTAAACAGGATTGTGTGCATTGCCCAGTGTTGATGTAAACAGGAGTGTGTGCATTGCCCAGTGTTGATGTAAACAGGCTTGTGTGGGTTGCCCAGGGTTCATGTAAACAGGAGTGTGTGCATTGCCAAGTGTTGAAGTAAACAAGAGTGTTTTCTTTGCCCAGTGTTGATTTAAACAGGAGTGTGTGCATTGCCCAGAGTTGATGTAAACAGGAGTGTGTGCATTGCCCAGTGTTGTTGTAAACAGGAGTGTGTGCATTTCCCAGTGTTGTTGTAAACAGGAGTATGTGCATTGCCCAGTGTTGTTGTAAACAGGACTGAGTACATTACCCAGAGTTGATCTAAACAGGAGTGTGTGCATTACACAGTGTTGATGAATACAGTACTGTGTACATTGTCGAGAGTTGATGAAAACAACAGTGTGTGCATTGCCCAAAGTTGAATTAAACAGCAGTGTGTGAATTGCCCAGAGTTTATGTAAAAAGGAGTGTGTGCATTGCCAGGTTTTGATGCAAACAGGAGTGTTTGCTCTGCCCAGTGTTGAAGTAAACCCCAGTGAGCGCATTACCAAGTGTTGATGTAAACAGGTGTGTGTGCATCACCAAGTGTTCATGTAAACAGGAGTGTGTGCATTGCCCAGTGTTGTTGTAAACAGGTGTGTGTGCATTGCCCACTGTTGATGTAAACAGGATTGTGTGCATTGCCCAGTATTGATGTAAACAGGAGTGTGTACATTACCCAGTGTTGATGTAAACATGTGTGTGTGCATTGCCCAGTGTTGATGTAAACAGTAGTGTGTGGATTGGCCAGTGTTCATGTAAACAGGAGTGTGTGCATTGCCCAGTGTTGTTGTAAACAGGAGTGTGTGCATTGCACAGTTTTGATGTAAACAGGATTGTGTGCATTGCCCAGTGTTGATGTAAACAGGAGTGTGTGCATTGCCCAGTGTTGATGTAAACAGGCTTGTGTGGGTTGCCCAGGGTTCATGTAAACAGGAGTGTGTGCATTGCCAAGTGTTGAAGTAAACAAGAGTGTTTTCTTTGCCCAGTGTTGATTTAAACAGGAGTGTGTGCATTGCCCAGAGTTGATGTAAACAGGAGTGTGTGTATTTCCCAGTGTTGTTGTAAACAGGAGTATGTGCATTGCCCAGTGTTGTTGTAAACAGGACTGTGTGCATTACCCAGAGTTGATCTAAACAGGAGTGTGTGCATTTTGCAGTGTTGATGAATACAGTACTGTGTACATTGTCGAGAGTTGATGAAAACAACAGTGTGTGCATTGCCCAGTGTTGATGTAAACAGTAGTGTGTGGATTGGCCAGTGTTGATGTAAACAGGTGTGTGTGCATTGCCCAGTGTTGATGTAAACAGGGGTGTGTGCATTGCCAAGGGTTGATGTAAACAGGAGTATGTGCATTTCTCTGTGTGTATGTAAACAGGAGGGTGTGCATTACCCAGAGTTGATGTAAACAGGAGTGTGCATTGCCCAGTGTTGATGTAAACAGGAGTGTGTGCATTGCCCAGTGTTGATGTAAACAGGAGTGTCTGAATTGCCAAGGGTTGATGTAAACAGGAGTATGTGCATTTCTCTGTGTGCATGTAAACAGGTGTGTGCATTGCCCAGTGTTGATGTAAACAGTAGTGTGTGGATTGCCCAGTGTTGATGTAAACAGGAGTCTGTGCCTTTCCCAGAGTTGATGTAAACAGGAGTGTGTGCATTGCCCAGTGTTGATGTAAACAGGAGTGTGTGCATTGCCCAGTGTTGATGTAAACAGGAGTGTGTGGGTTGCCCAGTGTTCATGTAAACAGGAGTGTGTGCATTGCCCAGTGTTGTTGTAAACAGGAGTGTGTGCAATGCCCAGTGTTGATGCAAACAGGAGTGAGTGGATTGGCCAGTGTTCATGTAAACAGGAGTGTGTGCATTTTGCAGTGTTGAAGTAAACAGGAGTGTGTGCATTTTGCAGTGTTGATGAATGCAGTACTGTATACATTGTCGAGAGTTGATGTAAACAACAGTGTGAGCATTGCCCAGAGTTGAATTAAACAGCAGTGTGTGAATTGCCCAGTGTTTATGTAGACAGGAGTATGTGCATTGCCAGGTTTTGATGCAAACAGGAGTGTTTGCTTTGCCCAGTGTTGAAGTAAAACCCAGTGAGCGCATTACCAAGTGTTGACGTAAACAGGAGTGTGTGCATTACCCAGTGTTGATGTAAACTTGTGTGTGCATTACCCAGTGTTGATGTAAACATGTGTGTGTGCATTGCCAAGTGTTGATGTAAACAAGAGTGTTTTCTTTGCCCAGTGTTGATTTCAACAGGAGTGTGTGCATTGCCCAGTGTTGATGTAAAGAAGTGTGTGTGCATTACACAGTGTTGATGTAAACAGTAGTGTGTGGATTGCACAGTGTCATTGTAAACAGGAGTGTGTGCATTCTCCAGTGTTTGATATAAACAGGAGTGTCTGAATTCCCAAGGGTTGATGTCAATTGGAGTGTGTGCATTACCCAGTGTTGATGTGAACAGGAGTTTGAGCATCGCCCAGTGTTGATGTAAACAGGAGTGTGTGCATTTTGCAGTGTTGATGAATACAGTCCTGTGTGCATTTCCCAGTGTTTATGTAAACAGGAGTGTGTGAATTGCCCAGTGTTGATGTAAACAGGAATGTGAGCATTACCAAGTGTTGGTGTTAACAATTGTGTGTGCATTTCAAGTTTTGATGGAAACAGGAGTCTTTGCTTTGTCCAGAGCTGATGTGAAAAGGTGTTTGTGCATTGCCCAGTGTTCATGTAAACAGGAGTGAGTGGATTGGCCAGTGTTCATGTAAACAGGAGTGTGTGCATTTTGCAGTGTTGAAGTAAACAGGAGTGTTTGCATTTTGCAGTGTTGATGAATGCAGTACTGTATACATTGTCGAGAGTTGATGAAAACAACAGTGTGTGCATTGCCCAGAGTTGAATTAAACAGCAGTTTGTGAATTGCCCAGAGTTTATGTAAAAAGGAGTGTGTGCATTGCCAGGTTTTGATGCAAACAGGAGTGTTTGCTTTGCCCAGTGTTGAAGTAAACCCCAGTGAGCGCATTACCAAGTGTTGATGTAAACAGGTGTGTGTGCATCACCAAGTGTTGATGTAAACAGGAGTGTGTGCATTGCCCAGTGTTGTTGTAAACAGGTGTGTGTGCATTGCCCAGTGTTGATGTAAACAGGATTGTGTGCATTGCCCAGTTTTGATGTAAACAGGAGTGTGTGCATTACCCAGTGTTGATGTAAACATGTGTGTGTGCATTGCCCAGTGATGATGTAAACAGTAGTGTGTGGATTGGTCAGTGTTCATGTAAACAGGAGTGTGTGCATTGCCCAGTGTTGTTGTAAACAGGAGTGTGTGCATTGCCCAGTTTTGATGTAAACAGGATTGTGTGCATTGCCCAGTGTTGATGTAAACAGGAGTGTGTGCATTGCCCAGTGTTGATGTAAACAGGCTTGTGTGGGTTGCCCAGTGTTCATGTAAACAGGAGTGTGTGCATTGCCAAGTGTTGATGTAAACAAGAGTGTTTTCTTTGCCCAGTGTTGATTTAAACAGGAGTGTGTGCATTGCCCAGAATTGATGTAAACAGGAGTGTGTGCATTGCCCAGAGTTGATGTAAACAGGAGTGTGTGCATTGCCCAGTGTTGTTGTAAACAGGAGTGTGTGCATTTCCCAGTGTTGTTGTAAACAGGAGTATGTGCATTGCCCAGTGTTGAAGTAAACAGGAGTGTGTGCATTTTGCTGTGTTGATGAATACAGTACTGTGTACTTTGTCGAGAGTTGATGAAAACAACAGTGTGTGCATTGCCCAGTGTTGAATTAAACTGCAGTGTGTGAATTGCCCAGAGTTTATGTAAACAGGAGTGTGTGCATTGCCAGGTTTTGATGCAAACAGGAGTGTTTGCTTTGCCCAGTGTTGAAGTAAACCCCAGTGAGCGCATTACCAAGTGTTGATGTAAACAGGAGTGTGTGCATTATCAAGTGTTGATGTAAACATGTGTGCGCATTACCCAGTGTTGATGTAAACATGTGTGTGTGTATTGCCAAATGTTGATGTAAACAAGAGTGTTTTCTTTGCCCAGTGTTGATGTAAACAGGAGTGTGTGGATTGCCCAGTGTTGATGTAAACAGGACTGGGTGCATTGCCCAGTGTTGATGTAAACAGGAGTGTGTGCATTACCCAGTGTTGATTTAAACATGTGTGTGTGCATTGCCCAGTGTTGATGTAAACAGTAGTGTATGGATTGGCCAGTGTTCATGTAAACAGGAGTGTGTGCATTGCCCAGTGTTGTTGTAAACAGGAGTGTGTGCATTGCCCAGAGTTGATGTAAACAGGATTGTGTGCATTGCCCAGTGTTGATGTAAACAGGAGTGTGTGCATTGCCCAGTGTTGATGTAAACAGGCTTGTGTGGGTTGCCCAGTGTTCATGAATACAGGAGTGTTTGCATTGCCCAGTATTTTTGTAAACAGGAGTGTGTGTATTGCCCAGTGTTGATGTAAACAGGAGTGTGTGCATTTTGCAGTGTTGAAGTAAACAGGAGTGTGTGCATTTTGCAGTGTTGATGAATGCAGTACTGTATACATTGTCAAGAGTTGATGTAAACAACAGTGTGAGCATTGCCCAGAGTTGAATTAAACAGCCGTGTGTGAATTGCCCAGTGTTTATGTAGACAGGAGTGTGTGCATTGCCAGGTTTTGATGCAAACAGGAGTGTTTGCTTTGCCCAGTGTTGAAGTAAACCCCAGTGAGCGCATTACCAAGTGTTGATGTAAACATGTGTGTGCATTACCCAGTGTTGATGTAAACATGTGTGTGTGCATTGCCAAGTGTTGATGTAAACAAGAGTGTTTTCTTTGCCCAGTGTTGATTTAAACAGGAGTGTGTGCATTGCCCAGAATTGATGTAAACAGGAGTGTGTGCATTGCCCAGAGTTGATGTAAACAGGAGTGTGTGCATTGCCCAGTGTTGTTGTAAACAGGAGTGTGTGCATTTCCCAGTGTTGATGTAAACAGGACTGGGTGCATTGCCCAGTGTTGTTGTAAACAGGAGTGTGTGCATTGCCCAGTGCTGATGTAAATAGGAGTGTGTGCATTGCCCAGTGTTGATGTAAACAGGAGTGTGTGCATTGCCCAGTGTTGATGGAAACAGGAGTGTTTGCTTTGTCCAGAGCTGATGTGAAATGTGTTTGTGCATTGCCCAGTGTTGATGTAAACAGGAGTGTCTGAATTGCCAAGGGTTGATGTAAACAGGAGTATGTGCATTTCTCTGTGTGTATGTAAACAGGAGGGTGTGCATTGCCCAGTGTTGATGTAAACAGTAGTGTGTGGATTGCCCAGTGTTGATGTCAACAGAAGTCTGTGCATTACCCAGAGTTGATGTAAACAGGAATGTGTGCATTGCCCAGTGTTGATGTAAACAGGAGTGTGTGCATTGCCCAGTGTTGATGTAAACAGGAGTGTGTGGGTTGCCCAGTGTTCATGTAAACAGGAGTGTGTGCATTGCCCAGAGTTGATTCAAACAGGTGTGTGTGAATTGCCCAGTGTTGATGTAAACAGGAGTGTGTGCATTACCCAGAGTTGATGTAAACAGGAGTGTGTGGGTTGCCCAGTGTTGATGTAAACAGTAGTGTGTGAATTGCCCAGTGTTGATGTAAACAGGAGTGTGTGCATTGCCCAGTGTTGATGTAAACAGGAGTGTGTGGGTTGCCCAGTGTTCATGTAAACAGGAGTGTGTGCATTGCCCAGTGTTGTTGTAAACAGGAGTGTGTGCAATGCCCAGTGTTGATGTAAACAGGAGTGTGTGGATTGCCCAGTGTTGATGTAAACAGGACTGGGTGCATTGCCCAGTGTTGATGTAAACAGGAGTGTGTGCATTACCCAGTGTTGATTTAAACATGTGTGTGTGCATTGCCCAGTGTTGATGTAAACAGTAGTGTATGGATTGGCCAGTGTTCATGTAAACAGGAGTGTGTGCATTGCCCAGTGTTGTTGTAAACAGGAGTGTGTGCATTGCCCAGAGTTGATGTAAACAGGATTGTGTGCATTGCCCAGTGTTGATGTAAACAGGAGTGTGTGCATTGCCCAGTGTTGATGTAAACAGGCTTGTGTGGGTTGCCCAGTGTTCATGAATACAGGAGTGTTTGCATTGCCCAGTATTTTTGTAAACAGGAGTGTGTGTATTGCCCAGTGTTGATGTAAACAGGAGTGTGTGCATTTTGCAGTGTTGAAGTAAACAGGAGTGTGTGCATTTTGCAGTGTTGATGAATGCAGTACTGTATACATTGTCAAGAGTTGATGTAAACAACAGTGTGAGCATTGCCCAGAGTTGAATTAAACAGCCGTGTGTGAATTGCCCAGTGTTTATGTAGACAGGAGTGTGTGCATTGCCAGGTTTTGATGCAAACAGGAGTGTTTGCTTTGCCCAGTGTTGAAGTAAACCCCAGTGAGCGCATTACCAAGTGTTGATGTAAACATGTGTGTGCATTACCCAGTGTTGATGTAAACATGTGTGTGTGCATTGCCAAGTGTTGATGTAAACAAGAGTGTTTTCTTTGCCCAGTGTTGATTTAAACAGGAGTGTGTGCATTGCCCAGAATTGATGTAAACAGGAGTGTGTGCATTGCCCAGAGTTGATGTAAACAGGAGTGTGTGCATTGCCCAGTGTTGTTGTAAACAGGAGTGTGTGCATTTCCCAGTGTTGATGTAAACAGGACTGGGTGCATTGCCCAGTGTTGTTGTAAACAGGAGTGTGTGCATTGCCCAGTGCTGATGTAAACAGGAGTGTGTGCATTGCCCAGTGTTGATGTAAACAGGAGTGTGTGCATTGCCCAGTGTTGATGGAAACAGGAGTGTTTGCTTTGTCCAGAGCTGATGTGAAATGTGTTTGTGCATTGCCCAGTGTTGATGTAAACAGGAGTGTCTGAATTGCCAAGGGTTGATGTAAACAGGAGTATGTGCATTTCTCTGTGTGTATGTAAACAGGAGGGTGTGCATTGCCCAGTGTTGATGTAAACAGTAGTGTGTGGATTGCCCAGTGTTGATGTAAACAGAAGTCTGTGCATTACCCAGAGTTGATGTAAACAGGAATGTGTGCATTGCCCAGTGTTGATGTAAACAGGAGTGTGTGCATTGCCCAGTGTTGATGTAAACAGGAGTGTGTGGGTTGCCCAGTGTTCATGTAAACAGGAGTGTGTGCATTGCCCAGTGCTGTTGTAAACAGGAGTGTGTGCAATGCCCAGTGTTGATGCAAACAGGAGAGTTTGCTTTGCCCAGTGTTGAAGTAAACCCCAATGAGCGCATTACCAAGTGTTGATGTAAACAGGAGTGTGTGCATTACCAAGTGTTGATGTAAACAGGAGTGTGTGCATTACCCAGCGTTGATGTAAACATGTGTGTGTGCATTGCCCAGTTTTGTTGTAAACAGTAGTGTGTGGATTGGCCAGTGTTCATGTGAACAGTAGTGTGTGGATTGCCCAGTGTTGATGTAAACAGGAGTGGGTGCATTGCCCAGTGTTGTTGTAAACAGGACTGTGTGCATTACCCAGAGTTGATCTAAACAGGAGTGTGTGCATTGCCCAGAGTTGATGTAAACAGGAGTGTGTGAATTGCCCAGTGTTGATGTAAACAGGAGTGTGTGCATTACCCAGAGTTGATGTAAACAGGAGTGTGTGAATTGCCCAGTGTTGATGTAAACAGGAGTGTGTGCATTGCCCAGTGTTGATGTAAACAGGAGTGTGTGGGTTGCCCAGTGTTCATGTAAACAGGAGTGTGTGCATTGCCCAGTGTTGTTGTAAACAGGAGTGTGTGCAATGCCCAGTGTTGATGTAAACAGGAGTGTGTGGATTGCCCAGTGTTGATGTAAACAGGACTGGGTGCATTGCCCAGTGTTGATGTAAACAGGAGTGTGTGCATTACCCAGTGTTGATTTAAACATGTGTGTGTGCATTGCCCAGTGTTGATGTAAACAGTAGTGTGTGGATTGGCCAGTGTTCATGTAAACAGGAGTGTGTGCATTGCCCAGTGTTGTTGTAAACAGGAGTGTGTGCATTGCCCAGAGTTGATGTAAACAGGATTGTGTGCATTGCCCAGTGTTGATGTAAACAGGAGTGTGTGCATTGCCCAGAGTTGATGTAAACAGGCTTGTGTGGGTTGCCCAGTGTTCATGAATACAGGACTGTTTGCATTGCCCAGTATTTTTGTAAACAGGAGTGTGTGCATTGCCCAGTGTTGTTGTAAACAGGAGTGTGTGCATTGCCCAGAGTTGATGTAAACAGGATTGTGCGCATTGCCCAGTGTTGATGTAAACAGGAGTGTGTGCATTGCCCAGTGTTGATGTAAACAGGCTTGTGTGGGTTGCCCAGTGTTCATGAATACAGGAGTGTTTGCATTGCCCAGTATTTTTGTAAACAGGAGTGTGTGCATTGCCCAGTGTTGATGTGAACAGGAGTTTGAGCATTGCCCAGTGTTGATGTAAACAGGAGTGTGAGCATTACCAAGTGTTGGTGTTAACAATTGTGTGTGCATTTCAAGTTTTGATGGAAACGGGAGTGTTTGCTTTGTCCAGAGCTGATGTGAAAAGGAGTTTGTGCATTGCCCAGTGTTGATGTAAACAGGAGTGTCTGAATTGCCAAGGGTTGATGTAAACAGGTGTATGTGCATTGGCCAGTGTTGATGTAAACAGGAGTATGTGCTTTGCCCAGTGTTGATGTAAACAGGAATGTGTGCATTGCCCAGTGTTGATGTAAACAGGAGTGTGTGCATTACCCAGTGTTGATGTAAAGAAGTGTGTGTGCATTACACAGTGTTGATGTAAACAGAAGTGTGTGGATTGCACAGTGTTGTTGTAAACAGCAGTGTGCATTCCCCAGTGTTTGATATAAACAGGAGTGTCTGAATTCCCAAGGGTTGATGTCAATTGGAGTGTGTGCATTACCCAGTGTTGATGTGAACAGGAGTGTGTGCATTTTGCAGTGTTGATGAATACAGTACTGTGTGCATTTCCCAGTGTTTATGTAAACAGGAGTGTGTGAATTGCCCAGTGTTGATGTAAACAGGAATGTGAGCATTACCAAGTGTTGGTGTTAACAATTGTGTGTGCATTTCAAGTTTTGATGGAAACAGGAGTCTTTGCTTTGTCCAGAGCTGATGTGAAAAGGTGTTTGTGCATTGCCCAGTGTTCATGTAAACAGGAGTGAGTGGATTGGCCAGTGTTCATGTAAACAGGAGTGTGTGCATTTTGCAGAGTTGAAGTAAACAGGAGTGTGTGCATTTTGCAGTGTTGATGAATGCAGTACTGTATACATTGTCAAGAGTTGATGTAAACAACAGTGTGAGCATTGCCCAGAGTTGAATTAAACAGCAGAGTGTGAATTGCCCAGTGTTTATGTAGACAGGAGTGTGTGCATTGCCAGGTTTTGATGCAAACAGGAGTGTTTGCTTTGCCCAGTATTGAAGTAAACCCCAGTGAGCGCATTACCAAGTGTTGATGTAAACATGTGTCTGCATTATCCAGTGTTGATGTAAACATGTGTGTGTGCATTGCCAAGTGTTGATGTAAACAAGAGTGTTTTCTTTGCCGAGTGTTGATTTAAACAGGAGTGTGTGCATTGCCCAGAATTGATGTAAACAGGAGTGTGTGCATTGCCCAGAGTTGATGTAAACAGGTGTGTGTGCATTGCCCAGTGTTGTTGTAAACAGGAGTGTGTGCATTTCCCAGTGTTGTTGTAAACAGGAGTATGTGCATTGCCCAGTGTTGAAGTAAACAGGAGTGTGTGCATTTTGCTGTGTTGATGAATACAGTACTGTGTACTTTGTCGAGAGTTGATGAAAACAACAGTGTGTGCATTGCCCAGTGTTGAATTAAACAGCAGTGTGTGAATTGCCCAGAGTTTATGTAAAAAGGAGTGTGTGCATTGCCAGGTTTTGATGCAAACAGGAGTGTTTGCTTTGCCCAGTGTTGAAGAAAACCCCAGTGAGCGCATTACCAAGTGTTGATGTAAACAGGTGTATGTGCATCACCAAGTGCTGATGTAAACAGGATTGTGTGCATTGCCCAGTGTTGATGTAAACAGGAGTGTGTGCATTGCACAGTGTTGATGTAAACAGGCTTGTGTGGGTTGCCCAGTGTTCATGTAAACAGGAGTGTGTGCATTGCCAAGTGTTGATGTAAACATGAGTGTTTTCTTTGCCCAGTGTTGATTTAAACAGGAGTGTGTGCATTGCCCAGAATTGATGTAAACAGGAGTGTGTGCATTTCCCAGTGTTGTTGTAAACAGGAGTATGTGCATTGCCCAGTGTTGTTGTAAACAGGACTGTGTGCATTACCCAGAGTTGATCTAAACAGGAGTGTGTGCATTACACAGTGTTGTTGTAAACAGGAGTGTGTGCAATGCCCAGTGTTGATGCAAACAGGAGTGAGTGGATTGGCCAGTGTTCATGTAAACAGGAGTGTGTGCATTTTGCAGTGTTGAAGTAAACAGGAGTGTGTGCATTTTGCAGTGTTGATGAATGCAGTACTGTATACATTGTCGAGAGTTGATGTAAACAACAGTGTGAGCATTGCCCAGAGTTGAATTAAACAGCAGTGTGTGAATTGCCCAGTGTTTATGTAGACAGGAGTGTGTGCATTGCCAGGTTTTGATGCAAACAGGAGTGTTTGCTTTGCCCAGTGTTGAAGTAAACCCCAGTGAGCGCATTACCAAGTGTTGATGTAAACAGGAGTGTGTGCATTACCCAGTGTTGATGTAAACATGTGTGTGCATTACCCAGTGTTGATGTAAACATGTGTGTGTGCATTGCCCAGTGTTGATGTAAAGAAGTGTGTGTGCATTACACAGTGTTGATGTAAACAGTAGTGTGTGGATTGCACAGTGTCATTGTAAACAGGAATGTGAGCATTCTCCAGTGTTTGATATAAACAGGAGTGTCTGAATTCCCAAGGGTTGATGTCAATTGGAGTGTGTGCATTACCCAGTGTTGATGTGAACAGGAGTTTGAGCATCGCCCAGTGTTGATGTAAACAGGAGTGTGTGCATTTTGCAGTATTGATGAATACAGTACTGTGTACATTGTCGAGAGTTGATGTAAACAACAGTGTGTGCATTGCCCAGAGTTGAATTAAACAGGAGTGTGTGCATTTCCCAGTGTTGATGTAAACAGGAGTGTGTGCATTGCCCAGTGTTGATGTAAACAGGCTTGTGTGGGTTGCCCAGTGTTCATGTAAACAGGAGTGTGTGCATTGCCAAGTGTTGATGTAAACAAGAGTGTTTTCTTTGCCCAGTGTTGATTTAAACAGGAGTGTGTGCATTGCCCAGAATTGATGTAAACAGGAGTGTGTGCATTGCCCAGAGTTGATGTAAACAGGAGTGTGTGCATTGCCAGGTTTTGATGCAAACAGGAGTGTTTGCTTTGCCCAGTGTTGAAGTAAACCCCAGTGAGCGCATTACCAAGTGTTGATATAAACAGGAGTGTGTGCATTATCAAGTGTTGATGTAAACATGTGTGCGCATTACCCAGTGTTGATGTAAACATGTGTGTGTGCATTGCCAAGTGTTGATGTAAACAAGAGTGTTTTCTTTGCCCAGTGTTGATTTAAACAGGAGTGTGTGCATTGCCCAGAATTGATGTAAACAGGAGTGTGTGCATTGCCCAGAGTTGATGTAAACAGGAGTGTGTGCATTGCCCAGAGTTGATCTAAACAGGAGTGTGTGCATTACACAGTGTTGAAGTAAACAGGAGTGTGTGCATTTTGCAGTGTTGATGAATACAATAATGTGTACATTGTCGAGAGTTGATGAAAACAACAGTGTGAGCATTGCCCAGAGTTGAATTAAACAGCAGTGTATGAATTGCCCAGAGTTTATGTAAACAGGAGTGTGTGCATTGCCAGGTTTTGATGCAAACAGGAGTGTTTGCTTTGCCCAGTGTTGAAGAAAACCCCAGTGAGCGCATTACCAAGTGTTGATGTAAACAGGAGTGTGTGCATTACCAAGTGTTGATGTAAACAGGAGTGTGTGCATTACCCAGTGTTGATGTAAACATGTGTGTGTGCATTGCCCAGTGTTGATGTAAGCGGTAGTGTGTGCATTGCCCAGTGTTGATGTAAACAGTCTTGTGTGAGTTGCCCAGTGTTCATGTAAACAGGAGTGTGTGCATTGCCCAGTGTTGTTGTAAACAGGAGTGTGTGCATTGCCCAGTGTTAATGTAAACAGGAGTGTGTGCATTGCCAAGGGTTGATGTAAACAGGAGTATGTGCATTTCTCTGTGTGTATGTAAACAGGAGGGTGTGCATTGCCCAGTGTTGATGTAAACAGTAGTGTGTGGATTGCCCAGTGTTGATGTAAACAGGAGTGTGTGCATTGCCCAGAGTTGATGTAAACAGGAGTGTGTGCATTGCCCAGTGTTGATGGAAACAGGAGTGTTTGCTTTGTCCAGAGCTGATGTGAAAAGGTGTTTGTGCATTGCCCAGTTTTGATGTAAACAGGAGTGTCTGAATTGCCAGGGGTTGATGTAAACAGGAGTATGTGCATTTCTCTGTGTGGATGTAAACAGGAGTATGTGCATTGCCCAGTGTTGATGTAAACAGTAGTGTGTGGATTGCCCAGTGTTGATGTAAACAGGAGTCTGTGCATTACCCAGAGTTGATGTAAACAGGAGTGTGTGCATTGCCCAGTGTTGATGTAAACAGGAGTGTGTGCATTGCCCAGTGTTCATGTAAACAGGAGTGTGTGCATTGCCCAGTGTTGTTGTAAACAGGACTGTGTGCATTACCCAGAGTTGATCTAAACAGGAGTGTGTGCATTGCCCAGAGTTGATTCAAACAGGTGTATGTGAATTGCCCAGAGTTGATGTAAACATGAGTGTGTTCATTGCCCTGTGTAGATGTAAACAGGAGTGTGTGCATTACCCAGCGTTGATGTGAACAGGAGTTTGAGCATTGCCCAGTGTTGATGTAAACAGGAGTATCTGAATTGCCAAGGGTTGATGCAAACAGGTGTATGTGCATTGCCCGGTGTTGATGTAAACAGGAGTATGTGCATTGCCCCGTGTTGATGTAAACAGGAGTGTGTGCATAGCCCAGTGTTGATGTAAACAGAAGTGTGTGCATTGCCCAGTGTTGATGTAAAGAAGTGTGTGTGCATTACACAGTGTTGATGTAAACAGTAGTGTGTGGATTGCCCAGTGTTGATGTAAACAGGAGTGTGTGCATTCTCCAGTGTTTGATATAAACTGGAGTGTCTGAATTCCCAAGGGTTGATGTCAATTGGAGTGTGTGCATTACCCAGTGTTGATGTGAACAGGAGTTTGAGCATTGCCCAGTGTTGATGTAAACAGGAGTGTGTGCATTACCAAGTGTTGGTGTTAACAATTGTGTGTGCATTTCAAGTTTTGATGGAAACAGGAGTCTTTGCTTTGTCCAGAGCTGATGTGAAAAGGTGTTTGTGCATTGCCCAGTGTTCATGTAAACAGGAGTGAGTGGATTGGCCAGTGTTCATGTAAACAGGAGTGTGTGCATTTTGCAGTGTTGAAGTAAACAGGAGTGTGTGCATTTTGCAGTGTTGATGAATGCAGTACTGTATACATTGTCGGGAGTTGATGAAAACAACAGTGTGTGCATTGCCCAGAATTGAATTAAACAGCAGTGTGTGAATTGCCCAGAGTTTATGTAAAAAGGAGTGTGTGCATTGCCAGGTTTTGATGCAAACAGGAGTGTTTGCTTTGCCCAGTGTTGAAGTAAACCCCAGTGAGCGCATTACCAAGTGTTGATGTAAACAGGAGTGTGTGCATTACCCAGTGTTGATGTAAACATGTGTGTGCATTACCCAGTGTTGATGTAAACAGGAGTGTGTGCATTGCCCAGTGTTGATGTAAACAGGCTTGTGTGGGTTGCCCAGTGTTCATGTAAACAGGAGTGTGTGCATTGCCAAGTGTTGATGTAAACAAGAGTGTTTTCTTTGCCCAGTGTTGATTTAAACAGGAGTGTGTGCATTGCCCAGAATTGATGTAAACAGGAGTGTGTGCATTGCCCAGAGTTGATGTAAACAGGAGTGTGTGCATTGCCAGGTTTTGATGCAAACAGAAGTGTTTGCTTTGCCCAGTATTGAAGTAAACCCCAGTGAGCGCATTACCAAGTGTTGATATAAACAGGAGTGTGTGCATTATCAAGTGTTGATGTAAACATGTGTGCGCATTACCCAGTGTTGATGTAAACATGTGTGTGTGCATTGCCATGTGTTGATGTAAACAAGAGTGTTTTCTTTGCCCAGTGTTGATTTAAACAGGAGTGTGTGCATTGCCCAGAATTGATGTAAACAGGAGTGTGTGCATTGCCCAGAGTTGATGTAAACAGGAGTGTGTGCATTGCCCAGAGTTGATCTAAACAGGAGTGTGTGCATTACACAGTGTTGAAGTAAACAGGAGTGTGTGCATTTTGCAGTGTTGATGAATACAATAATGTGTACATTGTCGAGAGTTGATGAAAACAACAGTGTGAGCATTGCCCAGAGTTGAATTAAACAGCAGTGTATGAATTGCCCAGAGTTTATGTAAACAGGAGTGTGTGCATTGCCAGGTTTTGATGCAAACAGGAGTGTTTGCTTTGCCCAGTGTTGAAGTAAACCCCAGTGAGCGCATTACCAAGTGTTGATGTAAACAGGAGTGTGTGCATTACCAAGTGTTGATGTAAACAGGAGTGTGTGCATTACCCAGTGTTGATGTAAACATGTGTGTGTGCATTGCCCAGTGTTGATGTAAGCGGTAGTGTGTGCATTGCCCAGTGTTGATGTAAACAGTCTTGTGTGAGTTGCCCAGTGTTCATGTAAACAGGAGTGTGTGCATTGCCCAGTGTTGTTGTAAACAGGAGTGTGTGCATTGCCCAGTGTTAATGTAAACAGGAGTGTGTGCATTGCCAAGGGTTGATGTAAACAGGAGTATGTGCATTTCTCTGTGTGTATGTAAACAGGAGGGTGTGCATTGCCCAGTGTTGATGTAAACAGTAGTGTGTGCATTACCCAGTGTTGATGTAAACAGGAGTGTGTGCATTGCCCTGAGTTGATGTAAACAGGAGTGTGTGCATTGCCCAGTGTTGATGGAAACAGGAGTGTTTGCTTTGTCCAGAGCTGATGTGAAAAGGTGTTTGTGCATTGCCCAGTTTTGATGTAAACAGGAGTGTCTGAATTGCCAAGGGTTGATGTAAACAGGAGTATGTGCATTTCTCTGTGTGGATGTAAACAGGAGTATGTGCATTGCCCAGTGTTGATGTAAACAGTAGTGTGTGGATTGCCCAGTGTTGATGTAAACAGGAGTCTGTGCATTACCCAGAGTTGATGTAAACAGGAGTGTGTGCATTGCCCAGTGTTGATGTAAACAGGAGTGTGTGCATTGCCCAGTGTTGATGTAAACAGGAGTGTGTGCATTGCCCAGTGTTCATGTAAACAGGAGTGTGTGCATTGCCCAGTGTTGTTGTAAACAGGACTGTGTGCATTACCCAGAGTTGATCTAAACAGGAGTGTGTGCATTGCCCAGAGTTGATTCAAACAGGTGTGTGTGAATTGCCCAGAGTTGATGTAAACATGAGTGTGTTCATTGCCCTGTGTAGATGTAAACAGGAGTGTGTGCATTACCCAGCGTTGATGTGAACAGGAGTTTGAGCATTGCCCAGTGTTGATGTAAACAGGAGTATCTGAATTGCCAAGGGTTGATGTAAACAGGTGTATGTGCATTGCCCAGTGTTGATGTAAACAGGAGTATGTGCATTGCCCCGTGTTGATGTAAACAGGAGTGTGTGCATAGCCCAGTGTTGATGTAAACAGGAGTGTGTGCATTGCCCAGTGTTGATGTAAAGAAGTGTGTGTGCATTACACAGTGTTGATGTAAACAGGAGTGTGCGGATTGGCCAGTGTTCTTGTAAACAGGAGTGTGTGCATTTTGCAGTGTTGAAGTTAACAGGAGTGTGTGCATTTTGCAGTGTTGATGAATGCAGTACTGTATACATTGTCGGGAGTTGATGAAAACAACAGTGTGTGCATTGCCCAGAGTTGAATTAAACAGCAGTGTGTGAATTGCCCAGAGTTTATGTAAAAAGGAGTGTGTGCATTGCCAGGTTTTGATGCAAACAGGAGTGTTTGCTTTGCCCAGTGTTGAAGTAAACCCCAGTGAGCGCATTACCAAGTGTTGATGTAAACAGGAGTGTGTGCATTACCCAGTGTTGATGTAGACATGTGTGTGCATTACCCAGTGTTGATGTAAACAGGAGTGTGTGCATTGCCCAGTGTTGATGTAAACAGGCTTGTGTGGGTTGCCCAGTGTTCATGTAAACAGGGGTGTGTGCATTGCCAAGTGTTGATGTAAACAAGAGTGTTTTCTTTGCCCAGTGTTGATTTAAACAGGAGTGTGTGCATTGCCCAGAATTGATGTAAACAGGAGTGTGTGCATTGCCCAGAGTTGATGTAAACAGGAGTGTGTGCATTGCCAGGTTTTGATGCAAACAGGACTGTTTGCTTTGCCCAGTGTTGAAGTAAACCCCAGTGAGCGCATTACCAAGTGTTGCTATAAACAGGAGTGTGTGCATTATCAAGTGTTGATGTAAACATGTGTGCGCATTACCCAGTGTTGATGTAAACATGTGTGTGTGCATTGCCAAGTGTTGATGTAAACAAGAGTGTTTTCTTTGCCCAGTGTTGATTTAAACAGGAGTGTGTGCATTGCCCAGAATTGATGTAAACAGGAGTGTGTGCATTGCCCAGAGTTGATGTAAACAGGAGTGTGTGCATTGCCCAGAGTTGATCTAAACAGGAGTGTGTGCATTACACAGTGTTGAAGTAAACAGGAGTGTGTGCATTTTGCAGTGTTGATGAATACAATAATGTGTACATTGTCGAGAGTTGATGAAAACAACAGTGTGAGCATTGCCCAGAGTTGAATTAAACAGCAGTGTATGAATTGCCCAGAGTTTATGTAAACAGGAGTGTGTGCATTGCCAGGTTTTGATGCAAACAGGAGTGTTTGCTTTCCCAGTGTTGAAGAAAACCCCAGTGAGCGCATTACCAAGTGTTGATGTAAACAGGAGTGTGTGCATTACCAAGTGTTGATGTAAACAGGAGTGTGTGCATTACCCAGTGTTGATGTAAACATGTGTGTGTGCATTGCCCAGTGTTGATGTAAGCGGTAGTGTGTGCATTGCCCAGTGTTGATGTAAACAGTCTTGTGTGAGTTGCCCAGTGTTCATGTAAACAGGAGTGTGTGCATTGCCCAGTGTTGTTGTAAACAGGAGTGTGTGCATTGCCCAGTGTTAATGTAAACAGGAGTGTGTGCATTGCCAAGGGTTGATGTAAACAGGAGTATGTGCATTTCTCTGTGTGTATGTAAACAGGAGGGTGTGCATTGCCCAGTGTTGATGTAAACAGGAGTGTGTGCATTGCCCAGAGTTGATGTAAACAGGAGTGTGTGCATTGCCCAGTGTTGATGGAAACAGGAGTGTTTGCTTTGTCCAGAGCTGATGTGAAAAGGTGTTTGTGCATTGCCCAGTTTTGATGTAAACAGGAGTGTCTGAATTGCCAAGGGTTGATGTAAACAGGAGTATGTGCATTTCTCTGTGTGGATGTAAACAGGAGTATGTGCATTGCCCAGTGTTGATGTAAACAGTAGTGTGTGGATTGCCCAGTGTTGATGTAAACAGGAGTCTGTGCATTACCCAGAGTTGATGTAAACAGGAGTGTGTGCATTGCCCAGTGTTGATGTAAACAGGAGTGTGTGCATTGCCCAGTGTTGATGTAAACAGGAGTGTGTGCATTGCCCAGTGTTCATGTAAACAGGAGTGTGTGCATTGCCCAGTGTTGTTGTAAACAGGACTGTGTGCATTACCCAGAGTTGATCTAAACAGGAGTGTGTGCATTGCCCAGAGTTGATTCAAACAGGTGTGTGTGAATTGCCCAGAGTTGATGTAAACATGAGTGTGTTCATTGCCCTGTGTAGATGTAAACAGGAGTGTGTGCATTACCCAGCGTTGATGTGAACAGGAGTTTGAGCATTGCCCAGTGTTGATGTAAACAGGAGTATCTGAATTGCCAAGGGTTGATGTAAACAGGTGTATGTGCATTGCCCAGTGTTGATGTAAACAGGAGTATGTGCATTGCCCCGTGTTGATGTAAACAGGTGTGTGTGCATAGCCCAGTGTTGATGTAAACAGGAGTGTGTGCATTGCCCAGTGTTGATGTAAAGAAGTGTGTGTGCATTACACAGTGTTGATGTAAACAGTAGTGTGTGGATTGCCCAGTGTTGATGTAAACAGGAGTGTGTGCATTCTCCAGTGTTTGATATAAACTGGAGTGTCTGAATTCCCAAGGGTTGATGTCAATTGGAGTGTGTGCATTACCCAGTGTTGATGTGAACAGGAGTTTGAGCATTGCCCAGTGTTGATGTAAACAGGAGTGTGTGCATTACCAAGTGTTGGTGTTAACAATTGTGTGTGCATTTCAAGTTTTGATGGAAACAGGAGTCTTTGCTTTGTCCAGAGCTGATGTGAAAAGGTGTTTGTGCATTGCCCAGTGTTCATGTAAACAGGAGTGAGCGGATTGGCCAGTGTTCATGTAAACAGGAGTGTGTGCATTTTGCAGTGTTGAAGTAAACAGGAGTGTGTGCATTTTGCAGTGTTGATGAATGCAGTACTGTATACATTGTCGGGAGTTGATGAAAACAACAGTGTGTGCATTGCCCAGAGTTGAATTAAACAGCAGTGTGTGAATTGCCCAGAGTTTATGTAAAAAGGAGTGTGTGCATTGCCAGGTTTTGATGCAAACAGGAGTGTTTGCTTTGCCCAGTGTTGAAGTAAACCCCAGTGAGCGCATTACCAAGTGTTGATGTAAACAGGAGTGTGTGCATTACCCAGTGTTGATGTAAACATGTGTGTGCATTACCCAGTGTTGATGTAAACAGGAGTGTGTGCATTGCCCAGTGTTGATGTAAACAGGCTTGTGTGGGTTGCCCAGTGTTCATGTAAACAGGAGTGTGTGCATTGCCAAGTGTTGATGTAAACAAGAGTGTTTTCTTTGCCCAGTGTTGATTTAAACAGGAGTGTGTGCATTGCCCAGAATTGATGTAAACAGGAGTGTGTGCATTGCCCAGAGTTGATGTAAACAGGAGTGTGTGCATTGCCAGGTTTTGATGCAAACAGGAGTGTTTGCTTTGCCCAGTGTTGAAGTAAACCCCAGTGAGCGCATTACCAAGTGTTGATATAAACAGGAGTGTGTGCATTATCAAGTGTTGATGTAAACATGTGTGCGCATTACCCAGTGTTGATGTAAACATGTGTGTGTGCATTGCCAAGTGTTGATGTAAACAAGAGTGTTTTCTTTGCCCAGTGTTGATTTAAACAGGAGTGTGTGCATTGCCCAGAATTGATGTAAACAGGAGTGTGTGCATTGCCCAGAGTTGATGTTAACAGGAGTGTGTGCATTGCCCAGAGTTGATCTAAACAGGAGTGTGTGCATTACACAGTGTTGAAGTAAACAGGAGTGTGTGCATTTTGCAGTGTTGATGAATACAATAATGTGTACATTGTCGAGAGTTGATGAAAACAACAGTGTGAGCATTGCCCAGAGTTGAATTAAACAGCAGTGTATGAATTGCCCAGAGTTTATGTAAACAGGAGTGTGTGCATTACCAAGTGTTGATGTAAACAGGAGTGTGCGCATTGCCCAGTGTTGATGTAAACAGGAGTGTATGGGTTGCCCAGTGTTCATGTAAACAGGAGTGTGTGCATTGCCCAGTGTTGTTGTAAACAGGAGTGTGTGCAATGCCCAGTGTTGATGCAAACAGGAGTGAGTGGATTGGCCAGTGTTCATGTAAACAGGAGTGTGTGCATTGTGCAGTGTTGAAGTAAACAGGAGTGTGTGCATTTTGCAGTGTTGATGAATGCAGTACTGTATACATTGTCGAGAGTTGATGTAAACAACAGTGTGAGCATTGCCCAGAGTTGAATTAAACAGCAGTGTGTGAATTGCCCAGTGTTTATGTAGACAGGAGTGTGTGCATTGCCAGGTTTTGATGCAAACAGGAGTGTTTGCTTTGCCCAGTGTTGAAGTAAACTCCAGTGAGCGCATTACCAAGTGTTGATGTAAACAGGAGTGTGTGCATTACCCAGTGTTGATGTAAACATGTGTGTGCATTACCCAGTGTTGATGTAAACATGTGTGTGTGCATTGTCAAGTGTTGATGCAAACAAGAGTGTTTTCTTTGCCCAGTGTTGATTTAAACAGGAGTGTGTGCATTGCCCAGAATTGATGTAAACAGGAGTGTGTGCATTGCCCAGAGTTGATGTAAACAGGAGTGTGTGCATTACCCAGTGTTGTTGTAAACAGGAGTGTGTGCATTTCCCAGTGTTGTTGTAAACAGGAGTATGTGCATTGCCCAGTGTTGTTGTAAAAAGGACTGAGTGCATTACCCAGAGTTGATCTAAACAGGAGTGTGTGCATTACACAGTGTTGAAGTAAACAGGAGTGTGTGCATTTTGCAGTGTTGATGAATACAGTACTGTGTACATTGTCAAGAGTTGATGAAAACAACGGTGTGTGCATTGCCCAGTGTTGATGTAAACAGTAGTGTGTGGATTGGCCAGTGTTGATGCAAACAGGAGTGTGTGCATTGCCCAGTGTTGATGTAAACAGGAGTGTGTGCATTGCCCAGTGTTGATGTAAACAGGAGTGTGTGCATTGCCCAGTGTTGATGTAAACAGGAGTGTGTGGGTTGCCCAGTGTTCATGTAAACAGGAGTGTGTGCATTGCCCAGTGTTGTAGTAAACAGGAGTGTGTGCAATGCCCAGTGTTGATGCAAACAGGAGTGAGTGGATTGGCCAGTGTTCATGGAAACAGGAGTGTGTGCATTTTGCAGTGTTGAAGTAAACAGGAGTGTGTGCATTTTGCAGTGTTGATGAATGCAGTACTGTATACATTGTCGAGAGTTGATGTAAACAACAGTGTGAGCATTGCCCAGAGTTGAATTAAACAGCAGTGTGTGAATTGCCCAGTGTTTATGTAGACAGGAGTGTGTGCATTGCCAGGTTTTGATGCAAACAGGAGTGTTTCCTTTGCCCAGTGTTGAAGTAAACCCCAGTGAGCGCATTACCAAGTGTTGATGTAAACAGGAGTGTGTGCATTACCCAGTGTTGATGTAAACATGTGTGTGCATTACCCAGTGTTGATGTAAACATGTGTGTGTGCATTGCCAAGTGTTGATGTAAACAAGAGTGTTTTCTTTGCCCAGTGTTGATTTCAACAGGAGTGTGTGCATTGCCCAGTGTTGATGTAAACAGGAGTGTGTGCATTGCCCAGTGTTGATGTAAAGAAGTGTGTGTGCATTACACAGTGTTGATGTAAACAGTAGTGTGTGGATTGCACAGTGTCATTATAAACAGGAGTGTGAGCATTCTCCAGTGTTTGATATAAACAGGAGTGTCTGAATTCCCAAGGGTTGATGTCAATTGGAGTGTGTGCATTACCCAGTGTTGATGTGAACAGGAGTTTGAGCATCGCCCAGTGTTGATGTAAACAGGAGTGTGTGCATTTTGCAGTATTGATGAATACAGTACTGTGTACATTGTCGAGAGTTGATGTAAACAACAGTGTGTGCATTGCCCAGAGTTGAATTAAACAGGAGTGTGTGCATTTCCCAGTGTTTATGTAAACAGGAGTGTGTGAATTGCCCAGTGTTGATGTAAACAGGAGTGTGAGCATTACCAAGTGTTGGTGTTAACAATTGTGTGTGCATTTCAAGTTTTGATGGAAACAGGAGTGTGTGCATTACCCAGTGTTGATGTAAACATGTGTGTGCATTACCCAGTGTTGATGTAAACATGTGTGTGTGCATTGCCAAGTGTTGATGTAAACAAGACTGTTTTCTTTGCCCAGCGTTGATTTAAACAGGAGTGTGTGCATTGCCCAGTGTTGATGTAAACAGGAGTGTGTGCATTGCCCAGTGTTGATGTAAAGAAGTGTGTGTGCATTACACAGTGTTGATGTAAACAGTAGTGTGTGGATTGCACAGTGTCATAGAAAACAGGAGTGTGAGCATTCTCCAGTGTTTGATATAAACAGGAGTGTCTGAATTCCCAAGGGTTGAGGTCAATTGGAGTGTGTGCATTACCCAGTGTTGATGTGAACAGGAGTTTGAGCATCGCCCAGTGTTGATGTAAACAGGTGTGTGTGCATTGCCCAGTGTTGATGTAAACAGGATTGTGTGCATTGCCCAGTTTTGATGTAAACAGGAGTGTGTGCATTACCCAGTGTTGAAGTAAACATGTGTGTGTGCATTGCCCAGTGATGATGTAAACAGTAGTGTGTGGATTGGCCAGTGTTCATGTAAACAGGAGTGTGTGCATTGCCCAGTGTTGTTGTAAACAGGAGTGTGTGCATTGCCCAGTTTTGATGTAAACAGGATTGTGTGCATTGCCCAGTGTTGATGTAAACAGGAGTGTGTGCATTGCCCGGTGTTGATGTAAACAGGCTTGTGTGGGTTGCCCAGTGTTCATGTAAACAGGAGTGTGTGCATTTCCAAGTGTTGATGTAAACAAGAGTGTTTTCTTTGCCCAGTGTTGATTTAAACAGGAGTGTGTGCATTGCCCAGAATTGATGTAAACAGGAGTGTGTGCATTGCCCAGAGTTGATGTAAACAGGAGTGTGTGCATTGCCCAGTGTTGTTGTAAACAGGAGTGTGTGCATTTCCCAGTGTTGTTGTAAACAGGAGTATGTGCATTGCCCAGTGTTGAAGTAAACAGGAGTGTGTGCATTTTGCTGTGTGAATGAATACAGTACTGTGTACTTTGTCGAGAGTTCATGAAAACAACAGTGTGTGCATTGCCCAGTGTTGAATTAAACTGCAGTGTGTGAATTGCCCAGAGTTTATGTAAACAGGAGTGTGTGCATTGCCAGGTTTTGATGCAAACAGGAGTGTTTGCTTTGCCCAGTGTTGAAGTAAACCCCAGTGAGCGCATTACCAAGTGTTGATGTAAACATGTGTGCGCATTACCCAGTGTTGATGTAAACATGTGTGTGTGCATTGCCAAGTGTTGATGTAAACAAGAGTGTTTTCTTTGCCCAGTGTTGATTTAAACAGGAGTGTGTGCATCGCCCAGAATTGATGTAAACTGGAGTGTGTGCATTGCCCAGAGTTGATGTAAACAGGAGTGTGTGCATTGCCCAGAGTTGATCTAAACAGGAGTGTGTGCATTACACAGTGTTGAAGTAAACAGGAGTGTGTGCATTTTGCAGTGTTGATGAATACAGTAATGTGTACATTGTCGAGAGTTGATGAAAACAACAGTGTGAGCATTGCCCAGAGTTGAATTAAACAGCAGTGTATGAATTGCCCAGAGTTTATGTAAACAGGAGTGTGTGCATTGCCAGGTTTTGATGCAAACAGGAGTGTTTGCTTTGCCCAGTGTTGAAGTAAACCCCAGTGAGCGCATTACCAAGTGTTGATGTAAACAGGAGTGTGTGCATTACCAAGTGTTGATGTAAACAGGAGTGTTTTCTTTGCCCAGTGTTGATTTAAACAGGAGTGTGTGCATCGCCCAGAATTGATGTAAACTGGAGTGTGTGCATTGCCCAGAGTTGATGTAAACAGGAGTGTGTGCATTGCCCAGAGTTGATCTAAACAGGAGTGTGTGCATTACACAGTGTTGAAGTAAACAGGAGTGTGTGCATTTTGCAGTGTTGATGAATACAGTAATGTGTACATTGTCGAGAGTTGATGAAAACAACAGTGTGAGCATTGCCCAGAGTTGAATTAAACAGCAGTGTATGAATTGCCCAGAGTTTATGTAAACAGGAGTGTGTGCATTGCCAGGTTTTGATGCAAACAGGAGTGTTTGCTTTGCCCAGTGTTGAAGTAAACCCCAGTGAGCGCATTACCAAGTGTTGATGTAAACAGGAGTGTGTGCATTACCAAGTGTTGATGTAAACAGGAGTGTGTGCATTACCCAGTGTTGATGTAAACATGTGTGTGTGCATTGCCCAGTGTTGATGTAAACAGGCTTGTGTGAGTTGCCCAGTGTTCATGTAAACAGGAGTGTGTGCATTGCCCAGTGTTGTTGTAAACAGGAGTGTGTGCATTGTCAAGTTTTGATGGAAACAGTAGTGTTTGCTTTGTCCAGTGTTGATGTAAACAGGAGTGTGTGCATTACCCAGTGTTGATTTAAACAGGAGTTTGTTCATTGGCCAGAGTTGATGTAAACATGAGTGTGTGCATTAAACAGTGTTGATGAAAACAGGAGTATTTGCATTGTCAAGTTTTGATGGAAACAGGACTGTTTGCTTTGGCTATAGTTGGTGTAAACAATAATGTGTGGATTGCCCAGATTCGATGTAAACTATAGTGTCAGGATTGAACAGTTTTGATGGAAACATGAATGTATGAATTGCCCAGTGTTGATGTAAACAGGAGTGTGTGCATGGCCAGAGTTGATGTGAAAAGGAGTTTGTGCATAACCCAGTGTTGATGTAAACAGGGGTTTGTTCATTGCCCAGTGTTGATATAAACAGGAGTGTGTGCATTACCCAGTATTGATGTAAACAGAAGTGTGTGCATTGTCATTTTTGATGGAAACAGGAGTAATGGTTAGCCCAAACTTGATGTAAACAGGAGTGTGTGCACTACCAAGTGTTGACGTTAACAAGAGTGTGTGCATTGTCAAGTTTTGATGGAAACAGCAGTGTTTGCTTTGTCCAGAGTTGATGTGAAAAGGAGTTTGTGCATAACCCAGTGTTGATGTAAACAGGAGTTTGTTCATTGCCCAGTGTTGATATAAACAGGAGTGTGTGCATTACCCAGTATTGATGTAAACAGAAGTGTGTACATTACACACTGTTGATGTAAACAGGAGTATGTGCATTGTCAAGTTTTGATGGAAACAGGACTGTTTGCTTTGGCTACAGTTGATGTAAACAATAATGTGTGGATTGCCCAGTCTTGATATAAACAGAAGTGTGTGAATTGCCCAGTGTTGATGTAAACAGGAGTGTGTGAATTGCCTGGAGTTGATGTAAACAGGAGTGTGTGCATTGCCAGTATTACCAACTCTATGTGTTCACAGGAGTCTGTGCTTTGTCAAGTTTTGATAGAAACAGGACTGTTTGCATTGCCCAAACTTGATGTAAACAAGAGCGTGTGCATTGTCAAGTTTCGATGGAAACAGGAGTGTTTGCTTTGACCAGTGTTGATGTGAAAAGGACTTTGTGCATTACCCAGAATTGAAACAAAACGAGTGTGTGCGTTACCCAGTGTTGATGTAAACAGGATAGTGTGCATTACCCAGAGATGATGTAAACTGGAGTGTCTGCATTACCCACTGTTGACGTAAACAGGAGTGTGTGCATTTTCAAGTTTTAATGGAAACAGGACTGTTTGTTTCCCCCAATCCTGATGTAAACAAGAGTGTGTGGATTACCAAGTGATGGTGTTAACTAGAGTGTGTGCATTCCCAGTGTTGATATAAAGAGGAGTGTGTGCATAACACAGTGTTGATGAAAACAGGAGGATGTGCATTGTCAAGTTTTGATGGAAACAGGACTGTTTGCTTTGTCCAGTGTTGATGTGAAAAGAAGTTTGTTCATTGCCCAGAGTTGATGTAAACAGGAGTGTGTGCATTACCCAGTGTTGATTTAAACAGGAGTTTGTTCATTGGCCAGAGTTGATGTAAACATGAGTGTGTGCATTAAACAGTGTTGATGAAAACAGGAGTATTTGCATTGTCAAGTTTTGATGGAAACAGGACTGTTTGCTTTGGCTATAGTTGGTGTAAACAATAATGTGTGGATTGCCCAGATTCGATGTAAACTATAGTGTCAGGATTGGACAGTTTTGATGGAAACATGAATGTATGAATTGCCCAGTGTTGATGTAAACAGGAGTGTGTGCATGGCCAGAGTTGATGTGAAAAGGAGTTTGTGCATAACCCAGTGTTGATGTAAACAGGAGTTTGTTCATTGCCCAGTGTTGATATAAACAGGAGTGTGTGCATTACCCAGTATTGATGTAAACAGAAGTGTGTGCATTGTCATTTTTGATGGAAACAGGAGTAATGGTTAGCCCAAACTTGTTGTAAACAGGAGTGTGTGCACTACCAAGTGTTGACGTTAACAAGAGTGTGTGCATTGTCAAGTTTTGATGGAAACAGCAGTGTTTGCTTTGTCCAGAGTTGATGTGAAAAGGAGTTTGTGCATAACCCAGTGTTGATGTAAACAGGAGTTTGTTCATTGCCCAGTGTTGATATAAACAGGAGTGTGTGCATTACCCAGTATTGATGTAAACAGAAGTGTGTACATTACACACTGTTGATGTAAACAGGAGTATGTGCATTGTCAAGTTTTGATGGAAACAGGACTGTTTGCTTTGGCTACAGTTGATGTAAACAATAATGTGTGGATTGCCCAGTCTTGATATAAACAGAAGTGTGTGAATTGCCCAGTGTTGATGTAAACATGAATGTATGAATTGCCCAGTGTTGATGTAAACAGGAGTGTGTGCATGGCCAGAGTTGATGTGAAAAGGAGTTTGTGCATAACCCAGTGTTGATGTAAACAGGAGTTTGTTCATTGCCCAGTGTTGATATAAACAGGAGTGTGTGCATTACCCAGTATTGATGTAAACAGAAGTGTGTGCATTGTCATTTTTGATGGAAACAGGAGTAATGGTTAGTCCAAACTTGTTGTAAACAGGAGTGTATGCACTACCAAGTGTTGACGTTAACAAGAGTGTGTGCATTGTCAAGTTTTGATGGAAACAGCAGTGTTTGCTTTGTCCAGAGTTGATGTGAAAAGGAGTTTGTGCATAACCCAGTGTTGATGTAAACAGGAGTTTGTTCATTGCCCAGTGTTGATATAAACAGGAGTGTGTGCATTACCCAGTATTGATGTAAACAGAAGTGTGTACATTACACACTGTTGATGTAAACAGGAGTATGTGCATTGTCAAGTTTTGATGGAAACAGGACTGTTTGCTTTGGCTACAGTTGATGTAAACAATAATGTGTGGATTGCCCAGTCTTGATATAAACAGGAGTGTGTGAATTGCCTGGAGTTGATGTAAACAGGAGTGTGTGCATTGCCAGTATTACCAACTCTATGTGTTCACAGGAGTCTGTGCTTTGTCAAGTTTTGATAGAAACAGGACTGTTTGCATTGCCCAAACTTGATGTAAACAAGAGCGTGTGCATTGTCAAGTTTCGATGGAAACAGGAGTGTTTGCTTTGACCAGTGTTGATGTGAAAAGGACTTTGTGCATTACCCAGAATTGAAACAAAACGAGTGTGTGCGTTACCCAGTGTTGATGTAAACAGGATAGTGTGCATTACCCAGAGATGTTGTATACAGGAGTGTGTGTATTACCCACTGTTGACGTAAACAGGAGTGTGTGCATTTTCAAGTTTTAATGGAAACAAGACTGTTTGTTTTCCCCAAACCTGATGTAAACAAGAGTGTGTGGATTACCAAGTGATGGTGTTAACAAGAGTGTGTGCATTACCCAGTGTTGATGTAAACAGGAGTGTGTGCATTAGACAGTGTTGATGCAAACAGGAGTGCGTGCATTGTCAAGTTTTGATGGAAGCAGGATTGATTGCTTTGCCCAGAGTTGATGTAAACAGGACTGTGTGCATCGCCAAATGTTGGTGTTAACAAGAGTGTGTGCATTCCCGTTGTTGATGTAAACAGGAGTGAGTGCATTGCCCGGTATTGATGTAAACAGAAGTGTGTACATTACACAGTGTTGATGAAAAAAAGGAGTATGTGCATTGTCAAGTTTTGATGAAAATAAGACTGTTTGCTTTGGCTAGAGTTGATGTAATCAATAATGTGTGGATTGCCCAGTTTCGATATAAACAATAGTGTGTTCTTTGCCCAGTGTTGATGTAAACAGGAGTGTGTGCATTACCCAGTGTTGATGTAAACAGGAGTTTGTTCATTGCCCAAAGTTGATGTAAACAGGAGTGTGTGCATTACACACTGTTGATGTAAACAGGAGTATGTGCCTTGTCAAGTTTTGATGGAAACGGGAATGTTTACTTTGGCTACAGTTGATGTAAACAATAATTTGTGGATTGCCCAGGTTCGATGTAAACTATAGTGTCTGGATTGGCCAGTTTTGTGGGAAACATGAATGTATGAATGTATGAGTGTTGATGTAAACATGAGTGTTTGCAGTGCCCAGAGTTGACGTAAACAGGAGTGTGTGAATTGCCCAGTGTTGATGTAAACAGGAGTGTGTGCATTTCCCAGTGTTGTTGTAAACAGGAGTATGTGCATTGCCCAGTGTTGTTGTAAACAGGACTGTGTGCATTACCCAGAGTTGATCTAAACAGGAGTGTGTGCATTGCCCAGTGTTGTTGTAAACAGGACTGTGTGCATTACCCAGAGTTGATCTAAACAGGAGTGTGTGCATTACACAGTGTTGAAGTAAACAGGAGTGTGTGCATTTTGCAGTGTTGATGAATACAGTACTGTGTACATTGTCAAGAGTTGATGAAAACAACAGTGTGTGCATTGCCCAGTGTTGATGTAAACAGTAGTGTGTGGATTGGCCAGTGTTGATGCAAACAGGAGTGTGTGCATTGCCCAGTGTTGATGTAAACAGGAGTGTGTGCATTGCCCAGTGTTGATGTAAACAGGAGTGTGTGCATTGCCCAGTGTTGTTGTAAACAGGAGTGTGTGCAATGCCCAGTGTTGATGCAAACAGGAGTGAGTGGATTGGCCAGTGTTGTTGTAAACAGGAGTGTGTGCATTTTGCAGTGTTGAAGTAAACAGGAGTGTGTGCATTTTGCAGTGTTGATGAATGCAGTACTGTATACTTTGTCGAGAGTTGATGTAAACAACAGTGTGAGCATTGCCCAGAGTTGAATTAAACAGCAGTGTGTGAATTGCCCAGTGTTTATGTAGACAGGAGTGTGTGCATTGCCAGGTTTTGATGCAAACAGGAGTGTTTGCTTTGCCCAGTGTTGAAGTAAACTCCAGTGAGCGCATTACCAAGTGTTGATGTAAACAGGAGTGTGTGCATTACCCAGTGTTGATGTAAACATGTGTGTGCATTACCCAGTGTTGATGTAAACATGTGTGTGTGCATTGCCAAGTGTTGATGTAAACAAGAGTGTTTTCTTTGCCCAGTGTTGATTTAAACAGGAGTGTGTGCATTGCCCAGAATTGATGTAAACAGGAGTGTGTGCATTCCCAGTATTACCAACTGTTTGTGTTCACAGGAGTCTGTGCATTGTCAAGTTTTGATGGAAACAGGACTGTTTGCATTGCCCAAACTTGATGTAAACAAGAGTGTGTGCATTACCAAGTTTCGATGGAAACAGAAGTGTTGCTTTGACCAGTGTTGATGTGAAAAGGAGATTGTGCATTACCCAGTATTGAAACAAAACGAGTGTGTGCGTTACCCAGTGTTGATGTAAACTGGAGTGTCTGCATTACCCACTGTTGACGTAAACAGGAGTGTGTGCATTTTCAAGTTTTAATGGAAACAGGACTGTTTGTTTCCCCCAAACCTGATGTAAACAAGAGTGTGTGGATTACCAAGTGATGGTGTTAACTAGAGTGTGTGCATTCCCAGTGTTGATATAAAGATGAGTGTGTGCATTACCCAGTGTTGATGTAAACAGGAGTGTGTGCATTACCCAGTATTGATGTAAACAGAAGTGTGTGCATTCCCAGTATTACCAACTGTTGGTTTTCACAGGAGTCTGTGAATTTTTAAGTTTTGATGGATACAGGACTGTTTGCTTTGCCCAAACTTGATGTAAACAAGAGTGTGTGCATTACGAATTGTTGCTGTTCACAAGAGTGTGTGCATTGTCAAGTTTCGATGGAAACAGGAGTGTTTGCTTTGACCAGTGTTGATGTGAAAAGGAGTTTGTGCATTACCCAGAATTGAAACAAAGCGAGTGTGTGCGTTACCCAGTGTTGATGTAAACAGGATAGTGTGCATTACCCAGAGATGTTGTATACAGGAGTGTGTGTATTACCCACTGTTGACGTAAACAGGAGTGTGTGCATTTTCAAGTTTTAATGGAAACAAGACTGTTTGTTTTCCCCAAACCTGATGTAAACAAGAGTGTGTGGATTACCAAGTGATGGTGTTAACAAGAGTGTGTGCATTACCCAGTGTTGATGTAAACAGGAGTGTGTGCATTAGACAGTGTTGATGCAAACAGGAGTGCGTGCATTGCCCAGTGTTGATGTAAACAGGAGTATGTGCCTTGTCAAGTTTTGATGGAAACGGGAATGATTACTTTGGCTACAGTTGATGTAAACAATAATTTGTGGATTGCCCAGGTTCGATGTAAACTATAGTGTCTGGATTGGCCAGTTTTGTGGGAAACATGAATGTATGAATGTATGAGTGTTGATGTAAACATGAGTGTTTGCAGTGCCCAGAGTTGACGTAAACAGGAGTGTGTGAATTGCCCAGTGTTGATGTAAACAGGAGTGTGTGCATTTCCCAGTGTTGTTGTAAACAGGAGTATGTGCATTGCCCAGTGTTGTTGTAAACAGGACTGTGTGCATTACCCAGAGTTGATCTAAACAGGAGTGTGTGCATTGCCCAGTGTTGTTGTAAACAGGACTGTGTGCATTACCCAGAGTTGATCTAAACAGGAGTGTGTGCATTACACAGTGTTGAAGTAAACAGGAGTGTGTGCATTTTGCAGTGTTGATGAATACAGTACTGTGTACATTGTCAAGAGTTGATGAAAACAACAGTGTGTGCATTGCCCAGTGTTGATGTAAACAGTAGTGTGTGGATTGGCCAGTGTTGATGCAAACAGGAGTGTGTGCATTGCCCAGTGTTGATGTAAACAGGAGTGTGTGCATTGCCCAGTGTTGATGTAAACAGGAGTGTGTGCATTGCCCAGTGTTGATGTAAACAGGAGTGTGTGGGTTGCCCAGTGTTCATGTAAACAGGAGTGTGTGCATTGCCCAGTGTTGTTGTAAACAGGAGTGTGTGCAATGCCCAGTGTTGATGCAAACAGGAGTGAGTGGATTGGCCAGTGTTCATGTAAACAGGAGTGTGTGCATTTTGCAGTGTTGAAGTAAACAGGAGTGTGTGCATTTTGCAGTGTTGATGAATGCAGTACTGTATACTTTGTCGAGAGTTGATGTAAACAACAGTGTGAGCATTGCCCAGAGTTGAATTAAACAGCAGTGTGTGAATTGCCCAGTGTTTATGTAGACAGCAGTGTGTGCATTGCCAGGTTTTGATGCAAACAGGAGTGTTTGCTTTGCCCAGTGTTGAAGTAAACTCCAGTGAGCGCATTACCAAGTGTTGATGTAAACAGGAGTGTGTGCATTACCCAGTGTTGATGTAAACATGTGTGTGCATTACCCAGTGTTGATGTAAACATGTGTGTGTGCATTGCCAAGTGTTGATGTAAACAAGAGTGTTTTCTTTGCCCAGTGTTGATTTAAACAGGAGTGTGTGCATTGCCCAGGATTGATGTAAACAGGAGTGTGTGCATTCCCAGTATTACCAACTGTTTGTGTTCACAGGAGTCTGTGCATTGTCAAGTTTTGATGGAAACAGGACTGTTTGCATTGCCCAAACTTGATGTAAACAAGAGTGTGTGCATTACCAAGTTTCGATGGAAACAGAAGTGTTGCTTTGACCAGTGTTGATGTGAAAAGGAGATTGTGCATTACCCAGTATTGAAACAAAACGAGTGTGTGCGTTACCCAGTGTTGATGTAAACAGGATAGTGTGCATTACCCAGAGATGATGTAAACTGGAGTGTCTGCATTACCCACTGTTGACGTAAACAGGAGTGTGTGCATTTTCAAGTTTTAATGGAAACAGGACTGTTTGTTTCCCCCAAACCTGATGTAAACAAGAGTGTGTGGATTACCAAGTGATGGTGTTAACTAGAGTGTGTGCATTCCCAGTGTTGATATAAAGAGGAGTGTGTGCATAACACAGTGTTGATGTAAACAGGAGGATGTGCATTGTCAAGTTTTGATGGAAACATGACTGTTTGCTTTGTCCAGTGTTGATGTGAAAAGAAGTTTGTTCATTGCCCAGAGTTGATGTAAACAGGAGTGTGTGCATTACCCAGTGTTGATTTAAACAGGAGTTTGTTCATTGGCCAGAGTTGATGTAAACATGAGTGTGTGCATTAAACAGTGTTGATGAAAACAGGAGTATTTGCATTGTCAAGTTTTGATGGAAACAGGACTGTTTGCTTTGGCTATAGTTGGTGTAAACAATAATGTGTGGATTGCCCAGATTCGATGTAAACTATAGTGTCAGGATTGGACAGTTTTGATGGAAACATGAATGTATGAATTGCCCAGTGTTGATGTAAACAGGAGTGTGTGCATGGCCAGAGTTGATGTGAAAAGGAGTTTGTGCATAACCCAGTGTTGATGTAAACAGGAGTTTGTTCATTGCCCAGTGTTGATATAAACAGGAGTGTGTGCATTACCCAGTATTGATGTAAACAGAAGTGTGTGCATTGTCATTTTTGATGGAAACAGGAGTAATGGTTAGCCCAAACTTGATGTAAACAGGAGTGTGTGCACTACCAAGTGTTGACGTTAACAAGAGTGTGTGCATTGTCAAGTTTTGATGGAAACAGCAGTGTTTGCTTTGTCCAGAGTTGATGTGAAAAGGAGTTTGTGCATAACCCAGTGTTGATGTAAACAGGAGTTTGTTCATTGCCCAGTGTTGATGTAAACAGGACTGTGTGCATTACCCAGAGTTGATCTAAACAGGAGTGTGTGCATTGCCCAGTGTTGTTGTAAACAGGACTGTGTGCATTACCCAGAGTTGATCTAAACAGGAGTGTGTGCATTACACAGTTTTGAAGTAAACAGGAGTGTGTGCATTTTGCAGTGTTGATGAATACAGTACTGTGTACATTGTCAAGAGTTGATGAAAACAACAGTGTGTGCATTGCCCAGTGTTGATGTAAACAGTAGTGTGTGGATTGGCCAGTGTTGATGCAAACAGGAGTGTGTGCATTGCCCAGTGTTGATGTAAACAGGAGTGTGTGCATTGCCCAGTGTTGATGTAAACAGGAGTGTGTGCATTGCCCAGTGTTGATGTAAACAGGAGTGTGTGGGTTGCCCAGTGTTCATGTAAACAGGAGTGTGTGCATTGCCCAGTGTTGTTGTAAACAGGAGTGTGTGCAATGCCCAGTGTTGATGCAAACAGGAGTGAGTGGATTGGCCAGTGTTCATGTAAACAGGAGTGTGTGCATTTTGCAGTGTTGAAGTAAACAGGAGTGTGTGCATTTTGCAGTGTTGATGAATGCAGTACTGTATACTTTGTCGAGAGTTGATGTAAACAACAGTGTGAGCATTGCCCAGAGTTGAATTAAACAGCAGTGTGTGAATTGCCCAGTGTTTATGTAGACAGGAGTGTGTGCATTGCCAGGTTTTGATGCAAACAGGAGTGTTTGCTTTGCCCAGTGTTGAAGTAAACTCCAGTGAGCGCATTACCAAGTGTTGATGTAAACAGGAGTGTGTGCATTACCCAGTGTTGATGTAAACATGTGTGTGCATTACCCAGTGTTGATGTAAACATGTGTGTGTGCATTGCCAAGTGTTGATGTAAACAAGAGTGTTTTCTTTGCCCAGTGTTGATTTAAACAGGAGTGTGTGCATTGCCCAGAATTGATGTAAACAGGAGTGTGTGCATTCCCAGTATTACCAACTGTTTGTGTTCACAGGAGTCTGTGCATTGTCAAGTTTTGATGGAAACAGGACTGTTTGCATTGCCCAAACTTGATGTAAACTAGAGTGTGTGCATTACCAAGTTTCGATGGAAACAGAAGTGTTGCTTTGACCAGTGTTGATGTGAAAAGGAGATTGTGCATTACCCAGTATTGAAACAAAACGAGTGTGTGCGTTACCCAGTGTTGATGTAAACAGGATAGTGTGCATTACCCAGAGATGATGTAAACTGGAGTGTCTGCATTACCCACTGTTGACGTAAACAGGAGTGTGTGCATTTTCAAGTTTTAATGGAAACAGGACTGTTTGTTTCCCCCAAACCTGATGTAAACAAGAGTGTGTGGATTACCAAGTGATGGTGTTAACTAGAGTGTGTGCATTCCCAGTGTTGATATAAAGAGGAGTGTGTGCATAACACAGTGTTGATGAAAACAGGAGGATGTGCATTGTCAAGTTTTGATGGAAACATGACTGTTTGCTTTGTCCAGTGTTGATGTGAAAAGAAGTTTGTTCATTGCCCAGAGTTGATGTAAACAGGAGTGTGTGCATTACCCAGTGTTGATTTAAAAAGGAGTTTGTTCATTGGCCAGAGTTGATGTAAACATGAGTGTGTGCATTAAACAGTGTTGATGAAAACAGGAGTATTTGCATTGTCAAGTTTTGATGGAAACAGGACTGTTTGCTTTGGCTATAGTTGGTGTAAACAATAATGTGTGGATTGCCCAGATTCGATGTAAACTATAGTGTCAGGATTGGACAGTTTTGATGGAAACATGAATATATGAATTGCCCAGTGTTGATGTAAACAGGAGTGTGTGCATGGCCAGAGTTGATGTGAAAAGGAGTTTGTGCATAACCCAGTGTTGATGTAAACAGGAGTTTGTTCATTGCCCAGTGTTGATATAAACAGGAGTGTGTGCATTACCCAGTATTGATGTAAACAGAAGTGTGTGCATTGTCATTTTTGATGGAAACAGGAGTAATGGTTAGCCCAAACTTGATGTAAACAGGAGTGTGTGCATTACCCACTGTTGACGTAAACAGGAGTGTGTGCATTGCACAGTGTTGATGTAAACAGGAGTGTGTACATTACACAGTGTTGATGAAAACAGGAGTATGTGCATTGTCAAGTTTTGATGAAAACAAGACTGTTTGCTTTGGCTAGAGTTGATGTAATCAATAATGTGTGGATTGCCCAGTTTCGATATAAACAATAGTGTGTTCTTTGCCCAGTGTTGATGTAAACAGGAGTGTGTGCATTACCCAGTGTTGATGTAAACAGGAGTTTGTTCATTGCCCAAAGTTGATGTAAACAGGAGTGTGTGCATTACACACTGTTGATGTAAACAGGAGTATGTGCCTTGTCAAGTTTTGATGGAAACGGGAATGTTTACTTTGGCTACAGTTGATGTAAACAATAATTTGTGGATTGCCGAAGTTCGATGTAAACTATAGTGTCTGGATTGGCCAGTTTTGTGAGAAACATGAATGTATGAATGTATGAGTGTTGATGTAAACAGGAGTGTTTGCAGTGCCCAGAGTTGACGTAAACAGGAGTGTGTGAATTGCCCAGTGTTGATGTAAACAGGAGTGTGTGCATTTCCCAGTGTTGTTGTAAACAGGAGTATGTGCATTGCCCAGTGTTGTTGTAAACAGGACTGTGTGCATTACCCAGAGTTGATCTAAACAGGAGTGTGTGCATTACACAGTGTTGAAGTAAACAGGAGTGTGTGCATTTTGCAGTGTTGATGAATACAGTACTGTGTACATTGTCAAGAGTTGATGAAAACAACAGTGTGTGCATTGCCCAGTGTTGATGTAAACAGTAGTGTGTGGATTGGCCAGTGTTGATGCAAACAGGAGTGTGTGCATTGCCCAGTGTTGATGTAAACAGGAGTGTGTGCATTGCCCAGTGTTGATGTAAACAGGAGTGTGTGCATTGCCCAGTGTTGATGTAAACAGGAGTGTGTGCAATGCCCAGTGTTGATGCAAACAGGAGTGAGTGGATTGGCCAGTGTTCATGTAAACAGGAGTGTGTGCATTTTGCAGTGTTGATGAATGCAGTACTGTATACATTGTCGAGAGTTGATGTAAACAACAGTGTGAGCATTGCCCAGAGTTGAATTAAACAGCAGTGTGTGAATTGCCCAGTGTTTATGTAGACAGGAGTGTGTGCATTGCCAGGTTTTGATGCAAACAGGAGTGTTTGCTTTGCCCAGTGTTGAAGTAAACTCCAGTGAGCGCATTACCAAGTGTTGATGTAAACAGGAGTGTGTGCATTACCCAGTGTTGATGTAAACATGTGTGTGCATTACCCAGTGTTGATGTAAACATGTGTGTGCATTACCCAGTGTTGATGTAAACATGTGTGTGTGCATTGCCAAGTGTTGATGTAAACAAGAGTGTTTTCTTTGCCCAGTGTTGATTTAAACAGGAGTGTGTGCATTGCCCAGAATTGATGTAAACAGGAGTGTGTGCATTGCCCAGAGTTGATGTAAACAGGAGTGTGTGCATTACCCAGTGTTGTTGTAAACAGGAGTGTGTGCATTTCCCAGTGTTGTTGTAAACAGGAGTATGTGCATTGCCCAGTGTTGTTGTAAACAGGACTGAGTGCATTACCCAGAGTTGATCTAAACAGGAGTGTGTGCATTACACAGTGTTGATGAATACAGTACTGTGTACATTGTCGAGAGTTTATGAAAACAACAGTGTGTGCATTGCCCAAAGTTGAATTAAACAGCAGTGTGTGAATTGCCCAGAGTTTATGTAAAAAGGAGTGTGTGCATTGCCAGGTATTGATGCAAACAGGAGTGTTTGCTCTGCCCAGTGTTGAAGTAAACCCCAGTGAGCGCATTACCAAGTGTTGATGTAAACAGGTGTGTGTGCATCACCAAGTGTTCATGTAAACCGGAGTGTGTGCATTGCCCAGTGTTGTTGTAAACAGGTGTGTGTGCATTGCCCAGTGTTGATGTAAACAGGATTGTGTGCATTGCCCAGTATTGATGTAAACAGGAGTGTGTGCATTACCCAGTGCTGATGTAAACATGTGTGTGTGCATTGCCCAGTGTTGATGTAAACAGTAGTGTGTGGATTGGCCAGTGTTCATGCAAACAGGAGTGTGTGCATTGCCCAGTGTTGTTGTAAACAGGAGTGTGTGCATTGCCCAGTTTTGATGTAAACAGGATTGTGTGCATTGCCCAGTGTTGATGTAAACAGGAGTGTGTGCATTGCCCAGCGTTGATGTAAACAGGCTTGTGTGGGTTGCCCAGGGTTCATGTAAACAGGAGTGTGTGCATTGCCAAGTGTTGATGTAAACAAGAGTGTTTTCTTTGCCCAGTGTTGATTTAATCAGGAGTGTGTGCATTGCCCAGAGTTGATGTAAACAGGAGTGTGTGCATTGCCCGGTGTTGTTGTAAACAGGAGTGTGTGCATTTCCCAGTGTTGTTGTAAACAGGAGTATGTGCATTGCCCAGTGTTGTTGTAAACAGGACTGTGTGCATTACCCAGAGTTGATCTAAACAGGAGTGTGTGCATTTTGCAGTGTTGATGAATACAGTACTGTGTACATTGTCGAGAGTTGATGAAAACAACAGTGTGTGCATTGCCCAGTGTTGATGTAAACAGTAGTGTGTGGATTGGCCAGTGTTGATGTAAACAGGAGTGTGTGCATTGCCCAGTGTTGATGTAAACAGGGGTGTGTGCATTGCCAAGGGTTGATGTAAACAGGAGTATGTGCAATTCTCTGTGTGTATGTAAACAGGAGGGTGTGCATTACCCAGAGTTGATGTAAACAGGAGTGTGTGGATTGCACAGTGTTGATGTAAACAGGAGTCTGTGCATTACCCAGAGTTGATGTAAACAGGAGTGTGTGGATTGCCCAGTGTTGATGTAAACAGGAGTGTGTGCATTGCCCAGTGTTGATGTAAACAGGAGTGTGTGGGTTGCCCAGTGTTCATGTAAACAGGAGTGTGTGCATTGCCCAGTGTTGTTGTAAACAGGAGTGTGTGCAATGCCCAGTGTTGATGCAAACAGGAGTGAGTGGATTGGCCAGTGTTCATGTAAACAGGGGTGTGTGCATTTTGCAGTGTTGAAGTAAACAGGAGTGTGTGCATTTTGCAGTGTTGATGAATGCAGTACTGTATACATTGTCGAGAGTTGATGTAAACAACAGTGTGAGCATTGCCCAGAGTTGAATTAAACAGCAGTGTGTGAATTGCCCAGTGTTTATGTAGACAGGAGTGTGTGCATTGCCAGGTTTTGATGCAAACAGGAGTGTTTGCTTTGCCCAGTGTTGAAGTAAACCCCAGTGAGCGCATTACCAAGTGTTGATGTAAACAGGAGTGTGTGCATTACCCAGTGTTGATGTAAACATGTGTGTGCATTACCCAGTGTTGATGTAAACATGTGTGTGTGCATTGCCAAGTGTTGATGTAAACAAGAGTGTTTTCTTTGCCCAGTGTTGATTTCAACAGGAGTGTGTGCATTGCCCAGTGTTGATGTAAACAGGAGTGTGTGCATTGCCCAGTGTTGATGTAAAGAAGTGTGTGTGCATTACACAGTGTTGATGTAAACAGTAGTGTGTTGATTGCACAGTGTCATTGTAAACAGGAGTGTGAGCATTCTCCAGTGTTTGATATAAACAGGAGTGTCTGAATTCCCAAGGGTTGAGGTCAATTGGAGAGTGTGCATTACCCAGTGTTGATGTGAACAGGAGTTTGAGCATCGCCCAGTGTTGATGTAAACAGGAGTGTGCGCATTTTGCAGTATTGATGAATACAGTACTGTGTACATTGTCGAGAGTTGATGTAAACAACAGTGTGTGCATTGCCCAGAGTTGAATTAAACAGGAGTGTGTGCATTTCCCAGTGTTTATGTAGACAGGAGTGTGTGAATTGCCCAGTGTTGATGTAAACAGGAGTGTGAGCATTACCAAGTGTTGGTGTTAACAATTGTGTGTGCATTTCAAGTTTTGATGGAAACAGGAGTCTTTGCTTTGTCCAGAGCTGATGTGAAAAGGTGTTTGTGCATTGCCCAGTGTTCATGTAAACAGGAGTGAGTGGATTGGCCAGTGTTCATGTAAACAGGAGTGTGTGCATTTTGCAGTGTTGAAGTAAACAGGAGTGTGTGCATTTTGCAGTGTTGATGAATGCAGTACTGTATACATTGTCGAGAGTTGATGAAAACAACAGTGTGTGCATTGCCCAGAGTTGAATTAAACAGCAGTGTGTGAATTGCCCAGAGTTTATGTAAAAAGGAGTGTGTGCATTGCCAGGTTTTGATGCAAACAGGAGTGTTTGCTTTGCCCAGTGTTGAAGTAAACCCCAGTGAGCGCATTACCAAGTGTTTATGTAAACAGTTGTGTGTGCATCACCAAGTGTTGATGTAAACAGGAGTGTGTGCATTGCCCCGTGTTGTTGTAAACAGGTGTGTGTGCATTGCCCAGTGTTGATGTAAACAGGATTGTGTGCATTGCCCAGTTTTGATGTAAACAGGAGTGTGTGCATTACCCAGTGTTGATGTAAACATGTGTGTGTGCATTGCCCAGTGATGATGTAAACAGTAGTGTGTGGATTGGCCAGTGTTCATGTAAACAGGAGTGTGTGCATTGCCCAGTGTTGTTGTAAACAGGAGTGTGTGCATTGCCCAGTTTTGATGTAAACAGGATTGTGTGCATTGCCCAGTGTTGATGTAAACAGGAGTGTGTGCATTGCCCAGTGTTGATGTAAACAGGCTTGTGGGGGTTGCCCAGTGTTCATGTAAACAGGAGTGTGTGCATTGCCAAGTGTTGATGTAAACAGGAGTGTGTGCATTGCCCAGAGTTGATGTAAACAGGAGTGTGTGCATTGCCCAGTGTTGTTGTAAACAGGAGTGTGTGCATTTCCCAGTGTTGTTGTAAACAGGAGTATGTGCATTGCCCAGTGTTGAAGTAAACAGGAGTGTGTGCATTTTGCTGTGTTGATGAATACAGTACTGTGTACTTTGTCGAGAGTTGATGAAAACAACAGTGTGTGCATTGCCCAGTGTTGAATTAAACTGCAGTGTGTGAATTGCCCAGAGTTTATGTAAACAGGAGTGTGTGCATTGCCAGGTTTTGATGCAAACAGGAGTGTTTGCTTTGCCCAGTGTTGAAGTAAACCCCAGTGAGCGCATTACCAAGTGTTGATGTAAACAGGAGTGTGTGCATTATCAAGTGTTGATGTAAACATGTGTGCGCATTACCCAGTGTTGATGTAAACATGTGTGTGTGCATTGCCAAGTGTTGATGTAAACAAGAGTGTTTTCCTTGCCCAGTGTTGATTTAAAAAGGAGTGTGTGCATTGCCCAGAATTGATGTAAACAGGAGTGTGTGCATTGCCCAGAGTTGATGTAAACAGGAGTGTGTGCATTGCCCAGAGTTGATCTAAACAGGAGTGTGTGCATTACACAGTGTTGAAGTAAACAGGAGTGTGTGCATTTTGCAGTGTTGATGAATACAGTAATGTGTACATTGTCGAGAGTTGATGAAAACAACAGTGTGAGCATTGCCCAGAGTTGAATTAAACAGCAGTGTATGAATTGCCCAGAGTTTATGTAAACAGGAGAGTGTGCATTGCCAGGTTTTGATGCAAACAGGAGTGTTTGCTTTGCCCAGTGTTGAAGTAAACCCCAGTGAGCGCATTACCAAGTGTTGATGTAAACAGGAGTGTGTGCATTACCAAGTGTTGATGTAAACAGGAGTGTGTGCATTACCCAGTGTTGATGTAAACATGTGTGTGTGCATTGCCCAGTGTTGATGTAAACAGTAGTGTGTGCATTGCCCCGTGTTGATGTAAACAGGCTTGTGTGAGTTGCCCAGTGTTCATGTAAACAGGAGTGTGTGCATTGCCCAGTGTTAATGTAAACAGGAGTGTGTGCATTGCCAAGGGTTGATGTAAACAGGAGTATGTGCATTTCTCTGTGTGTATGTAAACAGGAGGGTGTGCATTGCCCAGTGTTGATGTAAACAGTAGTGTGTGGATTGCCCAGTGTTGATGTAAACAGGAGTGTGTGCATTGCCCAGAGTTGATGTAAACAGGAGTGTGTGCATTGCCCAGTGTTGATGGAAACAGGAGTGTTTGCTTTGTCCAGAGCTGATGTGAAAAGGTGTTTGTGCATTGCCCAGTGTTGATGTAAACAGGAGTGTCTGAATTGCCAAGGGTTGATGTAAACAGGAGTATGTGCATTTCTCTGTGTGGATGTAAACAGGAGTATGTGCATTGCCCAGTGTTGATGTAAACAGTAGTGTGTGGATTGCCCAGTGTTGATGTAAACAGGAGTCTGTGCATTACCCAGCGTTGATGTAAACAGGAGTGTGTGCATTGCCCAGTGTTGATGTAAACAGGAGTGTGTGCATTGCCCAGTGTTCATGTAAACAGGAGTGTGTGCATTGCCCAGTGTTGTTGTAAACAGGACTGTGTGCATTACCCAGAGTTGATCTAAACAGGAGTGTGTGCATTTTGCAGTGTTGATGAATGCAGTACTGTATACATTGTCGAGAGTTGATGTAAACAACAGTGTGAGCATTGCCCAGAGTTGAATTAAACAGCAGTGTGTGAATTGCCCAGTGTTTATGTAGACAGGAGTGTGTGCATTGCCAGGTTTTGATGCAAACAGGAGTGTTTGCTTTGCCCAGTGTTGAAGTAAACCCCAGTGAGCGCATTACCAAGTGTTGATGTAAACAGGAGTGTGTGCATTACCCAGTGTTGATGTAAACATGTGTGTGCATTACCCAGTGTTGATGTAAACATGTGTGTGTGCATTGCCAAGTGTTGATGTAAACAAGACTGTTTTCTTTGCCCAGTGTTGATTTAAACAGGAGTGTGTGCATTGCCCAGAATTGATGTAAACATGAGTGTGTGCATTGCCCAGAGTTGATGTAAACAGGAGTGTGTGCATTGCCCAGTGTTGTTGTAAACAGGAGTGTGTGCATTTCCCAGTGTTGTTGTAAACAGGAGTATGTGCATTGCCCAGTGTTGTTGTAAACAGGACTGTGTGCATTACCCAGAGTTGATCTAAACAGGAGTGTGTGCATTGCCAAGTGTTGATGTAAACAAGAGTGTTTTCTTTGCCCAGTGTTGATTTAAACAGGAGTGTGTGCATTGCCCAGAATTGATGTAAACAGGAGTGTGTGCATTGCCCAGAGTTGAAGTAAACAGGAGTGTGTGCATTTTGCAGTGTTGATGAATACAGTACTGTGTACATTGTCGAGAGTTGATGAAAACAACAGTGTGTGCATTGCCCAGAGTTAAATTAAACAGCAGTGTGTGAATTGCCCAGAGTTTATGTAAACAGGAGTGTGTGCATTCCCAGTATTACCAACTGTTTGTGTTCACAGGAGTCTGTGCATTGTCAACTTTTGATGGAAACAGGACTGTTTGCATTGCCCAAACTTGATGTAAACTAGAGTGTGTGCATTACCAAGTTTCGATGGAAACAGAAGTGTTGCTTTGACCAGTGTTGATGTGAAAAGGAGATTGTGCATTACCCAGTATTGAAACAAAACGAGTGTGTGCGTTACCCAGTGTTGATGTAAACAGGATAGTGTGCATTACCCAGAGATGATGTAAACTGGAGTGTCTGCATTACCCACTGTTGACGTAAACAGGAGTGTGTGCATTTTCAAGTTTTAATGGAAACAGGACTGTTTGTTTCCCCCAAACCTGATGTAAACAAGAGTGTGTGGATTACCAAGTGATGGTGTTAACTAGAGTGTGTGCATTCCCAGTGTTGATATAAAGAGGAGTGTGTGCATAACACAGTGTTGATGAAAACAGGAGGATGTGCATTGTCAAGTTTTGATGGAAACATGACTGTTTGCTTTGTCCAGTGTTGATGTGAAAAGAAGTTTGTTCATTGCCCAGAGTTGATGTAAACAGGAGTGTGTGCATTACCCAGTGTTGATTTAAACAGGAGTTTGTTCATTGGCCAGAGTTGATGTAAACATGAGTGTGTGCATTAAACAGTGTTGATGAAAACAGGAGTATTTGCATTGTCAAGTTTTGATGGAAACAGGACTGTTTGCTTTGGCTATAGTTGGTGTAAACAATAATGTGTGGATTGCCCAGATTCGATGTAAACTATAGTGTCAGGATTGAACAGTTTTGATGGAAACATGAATGTATGAATTGCCCAGTGTTGATGTAAACAGGAGTGTGTGCATTGCCAAGGGTTGATGTAAACAGGAGTATGTGCATTTCTCTGTGTGTATGTAAACCGGAGGGTGTGCATTGCCCAGTGTTGATGTAAACAGTATTGTGTGGATTGCCCCGTGTTAATGTAAACAGGAGTCTGTGCATTACCCAGAGTTGATGTAAACAGGAGTGTGTGCATTGCCCAGTGTTGATGTAAACAGCAGTGCGTGCATTGCCCAGTGTTGATGGAAACAGGAGTGTTTGCTTTGTCCAGAGCTGATGTGAAAAGGTGTTTCTGCATTGCCCAGAGTTGATGTAAACAGGATTGTGTGCATTACACACTGTTGATGTAAACAGGAGTATGCGAATTGTCAAGTTTTGATGGAAACAGGACATTTTGCTTTGGCTACAGTTGATGTAAACAATAATGTGTGAATTGCCCAGTGTTGATGTAACCAGGAGTGTGTGCATTCCCAGTATTACCAACTGTTTGTGTTCACAGGAGTCTGTGCATTGTCAAGTTTTGATGGAAACAGGACTGTTTGCATTGCCCAAACTTGCTGTAAACAAGAGTGTGTGCATTACCAAGTTTCGATGGAAACAGAAGTGTTGCTTTGACCAGTGTTGATGTGAAAAGGAGATTGTGCATTACCCAGTATTGAAACAAAACGAGTGTGTGCGTTACCCAGTGTTGATGTAAACAGGATAGTGTGCATTACCCAGAGATGATGTAAACTGGAGTGTCTGCATTACCCACTGTTGACGTAAACAGGAGTGTGTGCATTTTCAAGTTTTAATGGAAACAGGACTGTTTGTTTCCCCCAAACCTGATGTAAACAAGAGTGTGTGGATTACCAAGTGATGGTGTTAACTAGAGTGTGTGCATTCCCAGTGTTGATATAAAGAGGAGTGTGTGCATTACACACTGTTGATGTAAACAGGAGTATGTGCATTGTCAAGTTTTGATGGAAACAGTAGTGTTTGCTTTGTCCAGTGTTGATGTGAAAAGGAGTTTGTGCTTTACCCAGTGTTGATGTAAACAGGAGTGTGTGCATCACCAAGTGATGGTGTTAACAAGAGTGTGTGCATTCCCAGTGTTGATATAAAGAGGAGTGTGTGCATAACACAGTGTTGATGAAAACAGGAGGATGTGCATTGTCAAGTTTTGATGGAAACATGACTGTTTGCTTTGTCCAGTGTTGATGTGAAAAGAAGTTTGTTCATTGCCCAGAGTTGATGTAAACAGGAGTGTGTGCATTACCCAGTGTTGATTTAAACAGGAGTTTGTTCATTGGCCAGAGTTGATGTAAACATGAGTGTGTGCATTAAATAGTGTTGATGAAAACAGGAGTATTTGCATTGTCAAGTTTTGATGGAAACAGGACTGTTTGCTTTGGCTATAGTTGGTGTAAACAATAATGTGTGGATTGCCCAGATTCGATGTAAACTATAGTGTCAGGATTGGACAGTTTTGATGGAAACATGAATGTATGAATTGCCCAGTGTTGATGTAAACAGGAGTGTGTGCATTGCCAGTATTACCAACTCTATGTGTTCACAGGAGTCTGTGCTTTGTCAAGTTTTGATGGAAACAGGACTGTTTGCATTGCCCAAACTTGCTGTAAACAAGAGTGTGTGCATTACCAAGTTTCGATGGAAACAGAAGTGTTGCTTTGACCAGTGTTGATGTGAAAAGGAGATTGTGCATTACCCAGTATTGAAACAAAACGAGTGTGTGCGTTACCCAGTGTTGATGTAAACAGGATAGTGTGCATTACCCAGAAATGATGTAAACTGGAGTGTCTGCATTACCCACTGTTGACGTAAACAGGAGTGTGTGCATTTTCAAGTTTTAATGGAAACAGGACTGTTTGTTTCCCCCAAACCTGATGTAAACAAGAGTGTGTGGATTACCAAGTGATGGTGTTAACTAGAGTGTGTGCATTCCCAGTGTTGATATAAAGAGGAGTGTGTGCATTACACACTGTTGATGTAAACAGGAGTATGTGCATTGTCAAGTTTTGATGGAAACAGTAGTGTTTGCTTTGTCCAGTGTTGATGTGAAAAGGAGTTTGTGCTTTACCCAGTGTTGATGTAAACAGGAATGTGTGCATTACCCAGAAATGATGTAAACTGGAGTGTCTGCATTACCCAGTGTTGATGTAAACAGGAGTGTGTGCATCACTAAGTGATGGTGTTAACAAGAGTGTGTGCATTCCCAGTGTTGATATAAAGAGGAGTGTGTGCATAACACAGTGTTGATGAAAACAGGAGGATGTGCATTGTCAAGTTTTGATGGAAACATGACTGTTTGCTTTGTCCAGTGTTGATGTGAAAAGAAGTTTGTTCATTGCCCAGAGTTGATGTAAACAGGAGTGTGTGCATTACCCAGTGTTGATTTAAACAGGAGTTTGTTCATTGGCCAGAGTTGATGTAAACATGAGTGTGTGCATTAAATAGTGTTGATGAAAACAGGAGTATTTGCATTGTCAAGTTTTGATGGAAACAGGACTGTTTGCTTTGGCTATAGTTGGTGTAAACAATAATGTGTGGATTGCCCAGATTCGATGTAAACTATAGTGTCAGGATTGGACAGTTTTGATGGAAACATGAATGTATGAATTGCCCAGTGTTGATGTAAACAGGAGTGTGTGCATTGCCAGTATTACCAACTCTATGTGTTCACAGGAGTCTGTGCTTTGTCAAGTTTTGATAGAAACAGGACTGTTTGCATTGCCCAAACTTGATGTAAACAAGAGCGTGTGCATTGTCAAGTTTCGATGGAAACAGGAGTGTTTGCTTTGACCAGTGTTGATGTGAAAAGGACTTTGTGCATTACCCAGAATTGAAACAAAACGAGTGTGTGCGTTACCCAGTGTTGATGTAAACAGGATAGTGTGCATTACCCAGAGATGTTGTATACAGGAGTGTGTGTATTACCCACTGTTGACGTAAACAGGAGTGTGTGCATTTTCAAGTTTTAATGGAAACAAGACTGTTTGTTTTCCCCAAACCTGATGTAAACAAGAGTGTGTGCATTACCCAGTGTTGATGTAAACAGGAGTGTGTGCATTAGACAGTGTTGATGCAAACAGGAGTGCGTGCATTGTCAAGTTTTGATGGAAGCAGGATTGATTGCTTTGCCCAGAGTTGATGTAAACAGGACTGTGTGCATCGCCAAATGTTGGTGTTAACAAGAGTGTGTGCATTCCCGTTGTTGATGTAAACAGGAGTGAGTGCATTGCCCGGTATTGATGTAAACAGAAGTGTGTACATTACACAGTGTTGATGAAAAAAAGGAGTATGTGCATTGTCAAGTTTTGATGAAAACAAGACTGTTTGCTTTGGCTAGAGTTGATGTAATCAATAATGTGTGGATTGCCCAGTTTCGATATAAACAATAGTGTGTTCTTTGCCCAGTGTTGATGTAAACAGGAGTGTGTGCATTACCCAGTGTTGATGTAAACAGGAGTTTGTTCATTGCCCAAAGTTGATGTAAACAGGAGTGTGTGCATTACCCAGTGTTGATGTAAACAGGAGTTTGTTCATTGCCCAAAGTTGATGTAAACAGGAGTGTGTGCATTACACACTGTTGATGTAAACAGGAGTATGTGCCTTGTCAAGTTTTGATGGAAACGGGAATGTTTACTTTGGCTACAGTTGATGTAAACAATAATTTGTGGATTGCCCAGGTTCGATGTAAACTATAGTGTCTGGATTGGCCAGTTTTGTGGGAAACATGAATGTATGAATGTATGAGTGTTGATGTAAACAGGAGTGTTTGCAGTGCCCAGAGTTGACGTAAACAGGAGTGTGTGAATTGCCCAGTGTTGATGTAAACAGGAGAGTGTGCATTAGCCAGACTTGATGTAAACAGGAGTGTGTGCATTGTCAAGTTCTGATGGAAACAGGAGTGTTTGCTTTCTCTAGTGTATATGTGAAAAGGAGTTTGTTCATTGCCCAGAGTTGATGTAAACAGGATTGTGTGCATTACACACTGTTGATGTAAACAAGAGTGTGTGCATTACGAATTGTTGCTGTTAACAAGAGTGTGTACATTGTCAAGATTCGATGGAAACAAGAGTGTTTGCTTTGGATATAGCTGATGTAAACAATAAAGTGTGGATTGCCCAGTTTCGATGTCATCTATAGTGTGTGGATTGGCCAGTGTTGACGGAAATAGGAGCGTATGAACTGCCCAGTGTTGATGTAAACTGGAGTGTGTGCATTTTCAAGTTATGACGGAAACAGGACTGTTTGTTTTGCCCAAACTTGATGTTAACAAGAGTGTGTGCATTCCCAGTGTTGATATAAAGAGGAGTGTGTGCATTACCCAGTGTTGATGTAAACAGGAGTGTGTGCATTACCCAGTATTGATGTAAACAGGAGTGCGTGCATTGTCAAGTTTTGATGGAAGCAGGATTGTTTGCTTTCCCAGAGTTGATGTAAACAGGAGTGTGTGCATTGCCAAATGTTGGTGTTAACAGGAGTGTGTGCATTGTCAAGTTTTAATGAAAACAGGACTGTTTGTTTTGCCCAAACTTAATGTAAACAAGAGTGTGTGCATTCCCAAGTGATGGTGTTAACAAGAGTGTGTGCATTCCCATTGTTGATGTAAACAGGAGTGAGTGCATTGCCCAGTGTTGATGTGAACAGGAGTGTGTGCATTGCCCAGTGTTGATGTAAACAGGAGTGTGTGCATTACCCAGTATTGATGTAAACAGAAGTGTGTACATTACCCAATGTTGATGAAAACAGGAGTATGTGCATTGTCAAGTTTTGATGGAAACAGGACTGTTTGCTTTGGCTAGAGTTGATGTAAACAATAATGTGTGGATTGCCCAGTTTCGATATAAACAATAGTGTGTTCTTTGCCCAGTGTTGATATAAACAAGTGTGTGTGAATTGCCCAGTGTTGATGTAAACAGGAGTTTGTTCATTGCCAAATGTTGGTGTTAACAGGAGTGTGTGCATTGTCAAGTTTTAATGAAAACAGGACTGTTTGTTTTGCCCAAACTTAATGTAAACAAGAGTGTGTGCATTCCCAAGTGATGGTGTTAACAAGAGTGTGTGCATTCCCATTGTTGATGTAAACAGGAGTGAGTGCATTGCCCAGTGTTGATGTGAACAGGAGTGTGTGCATTGCCCAGTGTTGATGTAAACAGGAGTGTGTGCATTACCCAGTATTGATGTAAACAGAAGTGTGTACATTACCCAATGTTGATGAAAACAGGAGTATGTGCATTGTCAAGTTTTGATGGAAACAGGACTGTTTGCTTTGGCTAGAGTTGATGTAAACAATAATGTGTGGATTGCCCAGTTTCGATATAAACAATAGTGTGTTCTTTGCCCAGTGTTGATATAAACAAGTGTGTGTGAATTGCCCAGTGTTGATGTAAACAGGAGTTTGTTCATTGCCCAGAGTTGATGTAAACATGAGTGTGTGCATTACACACTGTTGATGTAAACAGGAGTATGTGCCTTGTCACGTTTTGATGGAAACAGGAATGTTTACTTTGGCTACAGTTGGTGTAAACAATAATGTGTGGATTGCCCAGATTCGATGTAAATGTGGATTGGCCAGTTTTGTGGGAAACATAAATGTATGAAATGCCGAGTGCTGATGTAAACAGGAGAGTTTGCTGTGCCCAGAGTTGACGTAAAGAGGAGTGTGAGCATTGCCCAGTGTTGATATAAACAGGAGTGTGTGAATTGCCCAGAGTTGATGTAAACAGGTGTGTGTGCATTACCCACTGTTGACGTAAACAGGAGTGTGTGCATTGCCCAGTGTTGATGTAAACTGGAGTGTGTGCATTTTCAAGTTATGATGGAAACAGGACTGTTTGTTTTGCCCAAACTTGATGTAAACAAGAGTGTGTGGATTACCAAGTGATGGTGTTAACAAGAGTGTGTGCATTCCGAGTGTTGATATAAAGAGGAGTGTGTGCATTACCCAGTGTTGATGTAAACAGGAGTGTGTGCATCACCCAGTGTTGATGTAAACAGGAGTCAGTGCAATCCCCAGAGATGATGTAAACAGGACTGTGTGCATTAACCACTGTTGATGTGAACAGGAGTGTGTGCATTGTCAAGTTCTGATGGAAACAGGAGTGTTTGCTTTGTCCAGTGTTGATGTGAAAAGGAGTTTGTGCTTTACCCAGTGTTGATGTAAACAGGAGTGTTTGCAGTGCCCAGAGTTGACGTAAACAGGAGTGTGTGAATTGCCCAGTGTTGATGTAAACAGGAGAGTGTGCACTGCCCAGTGCTGATGTAAACAGGAGTGTTTGCTTTCTCTAGTGTATATGTGAAAAGGAGTTTGTTCATTGCCCAGAGTTGATGTAAACAGGATTGTGTGCATTACACACTGTTGATGTAAACAAGAGTGTGTGCATTGCGAATTGTGGCTGTTAACAAGAGTGTGTACATTGTCAAGTTTCGATGGAAACAGGAGTGTTTGCTTTGGCTATAGTTGAAGTAAACAATAAAGTGTGGATTGCCCAGTTTCGATGTAATCTATAGTGTGTGAATTGCCCAGTGTTGATGTAAACAGGATTATCTGCATTGCCCAGAGTTGATGTAAACAGGAGTGTGTGCATGGCCAGAGTAGATGTGAAAAGGGGACTGTGCATAACGCAGCGTTGATGTAAACAGGTGTGTGTGCATTACCCACTGTTGACGTAAACAGGAGTGTGTGCATTGCCCAGTGTTGATGAAAACAGGAGTGTGTGCATTACCCAGTATTGATGTAAACAGGAGAGTGTGCACTGCCCAGTGCTGATGTAAACAGGAGTGTTTGCTTTCTCTAGTGTATATGTGAAAAGGAGTTTGTTCATTGCCCAGAGTTGATGTAAACAGGATTGTGTGCATTACACACTGTTGATGTAAACAAGAGTGTGTGCATTGCGAATTGTTGCTGTTAACAAGAGTGTGTACATTGTCAAGTTTCGATGGAAACAGGAGTGTTTGCTTTGGCTATAGTTGAAGTAAACAATAAAGTGTGGATTGCCCAGTTTCGATGTAATCTATAGTGTGTGAATTGCCCAGTGTTGATGTAAACAGGATTATCTGCATTGGCCAGAGTTGATGTAAACAGGAGTGTGTGCATGGCCAGAGTAGATGTGAAAAGGGGACTGTGCATAACGCAGCGTTGATGTAAACAGGTGTGTGTGCATTACCCACTGTTGACGTAAACAGGAGTGTGTGCATTGCCCAGTGTTGATGTAAACTGGAGTGTGTGCATTTTCAAGTTATGATGGAAACAGGAATGTTTGTTTTGCCCAAACTTGATGTAAACAGGAGTGTGTGGATTACCAAGTGATGGTGTTAACAAGAGTGTGTGCATTCCCAGTGTTGATATAAAGAGGAGTATGTGCATTACACAGTGTTGATGAAAACAGGAGTGTGTGCATTACCCAGTATTGATGTAAACAGGAGAGTGTGCACTGCCCAGTGTTGATGTAAACAGGAGAGTGTGCATTAGCCAGACTTGATGTAAACAGGAGGTTGTGCATTGACAAGTTCTGATGGAAACAGGAGTGTTTGCTTTCTCTAGTGTATATGTGAAAAGGAGTTTGTTCATTGCCCAGAGTTGATGTAAACAGGATTGTGTGCATTACACACTGTTGATGTAAACAAGAGTGTGTGCATTACGAATTGTTGCTGTTAACAAGAGTGTGTACATTGTCAAGTTTCGATGGAAACAAGAGTGTTTGCTTTGGCTATAGTTGAAGTAAACAATAAAGTGTGGATTGCCCAGTTTCGATGTCATCTATAGTGTGTGGATTGGCCAGTGTTGACGGAAATAGGAGCGTATGAACTGCCCAGTGTTGATGTAAACTGGAGTGTGTGCATTTTCAAGTTATGACGGAAACAGGACTGTTTGTTTTGCCCAAACTTGATGTGAACAAGAGTGTGTGCATTCCCAGTGTTGATATAAAGAGGAGTGTGTGCATTACCCAGTGTTGATGTAAACAGGAGTGTGTGCATTACCCAGTATTGATGTAAACAGGAGTGCGTGCATTGTCAAGTTTTGATGGAAGCAGGATTGTTTGCTTTCCCAGAGTTGATGTAAACAGGAGTGTGTGCATTGCCAAATGTTGGTGTTAACAGGAGTGTGTGCATTGTCAAGTTTTAATGAAAACAGGACTGTTTGTTTTGCCCAAACTTAATGTAAACAAGAGTGTGTGCATTCCCAAGTGATGGTGTTAACAAGAGTGTGTGCATTCCCATTGTTGATGTAAACAGGAGTGAGTGCATTGCCCAGTGTTGATGTGAACAGGAGTGTGTGCATTGCCCAGTGTTGATGTAAACAGGAGTGTGTGCATTACCCAGTATTGATGTAAACAGAAGTGTGTACATTACCCAGTGTTGATGAAAACAGGAGTATGTGCATTGTCAAGTTTTGATGGAAACAGGACTGTTTGCTTTGGCTAGAGTTGATGTAAACAATAATGTGTGGATTGCCCAGTTTCGATATAAACAATAGTGTGTTCTTTGCCCAGTGTTGATATAAACAAGTGTGTGTGAATTGCCCAGTGTTGATGTAAACAGGAGTTTGTTCATTGCCCAGAGTTGATGTAAACAGGTGTGTGTGCATTACACACTGTTGATGTAAACAGGAGTATGTGCCTTGTCACGTTTTGATGGAAACAGGAATGTTTACTTTGGCTACAGTTGGTGTAAACAATAACGTGTGGATTGCCCAGATTCGATGTAAATGTGGATTGGCCAGTTTTGTGGGAAACATAAATGTATGAAATGCCGAGTGCTGATGTAAACAGGAGAGTTTGCTGTGCCCAGAGTTGACGTAAACAGGAGTGTGAGCATTGCCCAGTGTTGATATAAACAGGAGTGTGTGAATTGCCCAGTGTTGATGTAAACAGGATTATGTGCATTGCCCAGAGTTGATGTAAACAGGAGTGTGTGCATGGCCAGAGTTGATGTGAAAAGGGGACTGTGCATAACGCAGTGTTGATGTAAACAGGTGTGTGTGCATTACCCACTGTTGACGTAAACAGGAGTGTGTGCATTGCCCAGTGTTGATGTAAACTGGAGTGTGTGCATTTTCAAGTTATGATGGAAACAGGACTGTTTGCTTTGTCCAATGTTGATGTGAAAAGGAGTGTGTGCATTACCCAGTGTTGATGTAAACAGGAGTTTGTTCATTGCCCAGAGTTGATGTAAACAGGAGTGTGTGCATTACCCAGTGTTGATGTAAACAGGAGAGTGTGCATTGCCCAGAGTTGATGTAAACAGGAATGTGTGCATTACACACTGTTGATGTAAACAGGAGTATGTGCCTTGTCAAGTTTTGATGGAAACGGGAATGTTTACTTTGGCTACAGTTGATGTAAACAATAATTTGTGGATTGCCCAGGTTCGATGTAAACTATAATGTCTGGATTGGCCAGTTCTGTGGGAAACATGAATGTATGAATTGCCCAGTGTTGATGTTAACAGGAGTGTTTGCAGTGCCCAGAGTTGACGTAAACAGGAGTGTGTGAATTGCCCAGTGTTGATGTAAACAGGAGAGTGTGCACTGCCCTGTGCTGATGTAAACAGGAGAGTGTGCATTAGCCAGACTTGATGTAAACAGGAGGTTGTGCATTGTCAAGTTCTGATGGAAACAGGAGTGTTTGCTTTCTCTAGTGTATATGTGAAAAGGAGTTTGTTCATTGCCCAGAGTTGATGTAAACAGGATTGTGTGCATTACACACTGTTGATGTAAACAAGAGTGTGTGCATTACGAATTGTTGCTGTTAACAAGAGTGTGTACATTGTCAAGTTTCGATGGAAACAGGAGTGTTTGCTTTGGCTATAGTTGAAGTAAACAATAAAGTGTGGATTGCCCAGTTTCGATGTAAACTATAGTGTGTGGATTGCCCAGTGTTGGTGTAAACAGGATTATCTGCATTGCCCAGAGTTGATGTAAACAGGAGTGTGTGCATGGCCAGAGTAGATGTGAAAAGGGGACTGTGCATAACGCAGTGTTGATGTAAACAGGTGTGTGTGCATTACCCACTGTTGACGTAAACAGGAGTGTGTGCATTGCCCAGTGTTGATGTAAACTGGAGTGTGTGCATTTTCAAGTTATGATGGAAACAGGACTGTTTGTTTTGCCCAAACTTGATGTAAACAAGAGTGTGTGGATTACCAAGTGATGGTGTTAACAAGAGTGTGTGCATTCCTAGTGTTGATGTAAACAGGAGTGTGTGCATCACCCAGTGTTGATGTAAACAGGAGTGTGTGCATCACCCAGTGTTGATGTAAACAGGAGTGTGTGCATTGTCAAGTTCTGATGGAAACAGGAGTGTTTGCTTTGTCCAGTGTTGATGTAAACAGGAGTTTGTGCTTTACCCAGTGTTGATGTAAACAGGAGAGTGTGCATTGCCCAGAGTTGTTGTAAACAGGGGTGTGTGCATTACACACTGTTGATGTAAACTGGAGTATGTGCATTGTCAAGTTTTGATGGAAACTGGACTGTTTGCTTTGTCTACAGTTGATGTAAACAATAATGTGTGGATTGTCCAGATTCGATGTAAATGTGGATTGGCCAGTTTTGTGGGAAATATGAATGTATGAAATGCCCAGTGCTGATGTAAACAGGAGAGTTTGCTGTGCCCAGAGTTGACGTAAAGAGGAGTGTGAGCATTGCCCAGTGTTGATATAAACAGGAGTGTGTGAATTGCCCAGTGTTGATGTAAACAGGATTATGTGCATTGCCCAGAGTTGATGTAAACAGGAGTGTGTGCATGGCCAGAGTTCATGTGAAAAGGAGTCTGTGCATAACGCAGTGTTGATGTAAACAGCAGTTTGTGCATTACCCAGTGTTGATGTAAACAGGAGTTTGTGTATTACCCAGTATTGAAACAAAACAAGTGTGTGCGTTACCCAGTGTTGATTTAAACAGGATAGTGTGCATTACCCAGAGCTGATGTAAACAGGAGTGTGTGCATTACCCACTGTTGACGTAAACAGGAGTGTGTGCATTACCCAGTATTGATTTAAACAGGAGTGTGTGCATTACACAGTGTTGATGTAAACAGGAGTGCGTGCATTGTCAAGTTCTGATGGAAACAGGAGTGTTTGCTTTGTCCAGTGTTGATGTGAAAAGGAATTTGTGCTTTACCCAGTGTTGATGTAAACAGGAGTGTGTGCATTACCCAGTGTTGATGTTAACAGGAGTGTGTGCATTACCCAGTATTGATGTAAACAGGAGTGTGTGCATTACTCACGGTTGATGCAAACAGGAGTGCGTGCATTGTCAAGTTTTGATGGAAGCAGGATTGTTTGCTTTCCCAGTGTTGATGTAAACAGGAGTGTGTGCATTACACATTGTTGATGTAAACAGGTGTATGTGCCTTGACAAGTTTTGATGGAAACAGGACTGTTTGTTTTCCACAAACCTGATGTAAACAAGAGTGTGTGCATTACCAAGTGATGGTGTTAACAAGAGTGTGTGCATTCCCAGTGTTGATAGAAAGAGGAGTATGTGCATTACACAGTGTTAATGAAAACAGGAGTGCGTGCATTACCCAGTTTTGATGTAAACAGGAGTGTGTGCATTACCCAGTATTGATTTAAACAGGAGTGTGTGCATTACACAGTGTTGATTTAAACAGGAGTGCGTGCATTGTCAAGTTCTGATGGAAACAGGAGTGTTTGCTTTGTCCAGTGTTGATGTGAAAAGGAGTTTGTGCTTTACCCAGTGTTGATGTAAACAGGAGTGTGTGCCTTGTCAAGTTTTGATGGAAACAGGAGTGTTTGCATTCTCTAGTGTATATGTGAAAAGGAGTTTGTTCATTGCCCGGAGTTGATGTAAACAGGATTGTGTGGATTTCACACTGTTGATGTAAACAAGAGTGTGTGCATTACGAATTGTTGCTGTTAACAAGAGTGTGTACATTGTCAAGTTTCGATGGAAACAGGAGTGTTTGCTTTGGCTATAGTTGAAGTAAACAATAAAGTGTGGATTGCCCAGTTTCGATGTAATCTATAGTGTGTGGATTGGCCAGTATTGATGGAAATAGGAGCGTATGAACTGCCCAGTGTTGATGTAAACTGGAGTGTGTGCATTTTCAAGTTATGATGGAAACAGGACTGTTTGTTTTGCCCAAACTTGAGGTTAACAAGAGTGTGTGCATTCCCATTGTTGATGTAAACAGGAGTGAGTGCATTGCCCAGTGTTGATGTAAACAGGAGTGTGTGCATTGCCCAGTGTTGATGTAAACAGGAGTGTGTGCATTTCCCAGTATTGATGTAAACAGAAGTGTGTACATTACCCAGTGTTGATGAAAACAGGAGTATGTGCATTGTCAAGTTTTGATGGAAACAGGACTGTTTGCTTTGGCTAGAGTTGATGTAAACAATAATGTGTGGATTGCCCAGTTTCGATATAAACAATAGTGTGTTCTTTGCCCAGTGTTGATATAAACAAGTGTGTGTGAATTGCCCAGTGTTGATGTAAACAGGATGATGTGCATTGCCCAGAGTTGATGTAAACAGGAGTGTGTGCATTACCCAGTGTTGATGTAAACAGGAGTTTGTTCATTGCCCAGAGTTGATGTAAACAGGAGTGTGTGCATTACACACTGTTGATGTAAACAGGAGTATGTGCCTTGTCAAGTTTTGATGGAAACAGGAGTGTTTGCTTTGGCTATAGTTGAAGTAAACAATAAAGTGTGGATTGCCCAGTTTCGATGTAATCTATAGTGTGTGAATTGCCCAGTGTTGATGTAAACTGGATTATCTGCATTGCCCAGAGTTGATGTAAACAGGAGTGTGTGCATGGCCAGAGTAGATGTGAAAAGGGGACTGTGCATAACGCAGTGTTGATGTAAACAGGTGTGTGTGCATTACCCACTGTTGACGTAAACAGGAGTGTGTGCATTTTCAAGGTATGATGGAAACAGGACTGTTTGTTTTGCCCAAACTTGATGTAAACAAGAGTGTGTGGATTACCAAGTGATGGTGTTAACAAGAGTGTGTGCATTCCCAGTGTTGATATAAAGAAGAGTGTGTGCATTACCCAGTGTTGATGTAAACAGGAGTGTGTGCATTACCCAGTATTGATGTAAACAGGAGTGTGTGCATTACACACTGTTGATGTAAACAGGAGTGCGTGCATTGTCAAGTTTTGATGGAAGCAGGATTGTTTGCTTTCCCAGAGTTGATGTAAACACGAGTGTGTGCATTGCCAAAAGTTGGTGTTAACAGGAGTGTGTGCATTGTCAAGTTTTAATGGAAACAGGACTGCTTGTTTTGCCCAAACTTAATGTAAACAAGAGTGTGTGCATTACCAAGTGATGGTGTTAACAAGAGTGTGTGCATTCCCAGTGTTGATATAAAGAGGAGTGTGTGCATTACCCAGTGTTGATGTATACAGGAGTTTGTTCATTGGCCAGAGTTGATGTAAACAGGTGTGTGTGCATTACACACTGTTGATGTAAACAGGAGTATGTGCCTTGTCAAGTTAAGATGGAAACAGGAATGTTTACTTTGGCTACAGTTGATGTAAACAATAATGTGTGGATTGCCCAGATTCGATGTAAATGTGGATTGGCCAGTTTTGTGGGAAATATGAATGTATGAAATGCCCAGTGCTGATGTAAACAGGAGAGTTTGCTGTGCCCAGAGTTGACATAAACAGGAGTGTGAGCATTGCCCAGTGTTGATATAAACAGGTGTGTGTGAATTGCTAAGTGTTGATGTGTACAGGAGTATGTTCATTTCCCAGTGTTGATGTAAACAGGAGTGTGTGAATTGCTCAGAGTTGATGTAAACAGAAGTGTGTGCATTACCCAGTATTGATGTAAACAGAAGTGTGTGCATTCCCAGTATTACCAACTGTTGGTTTTCACAGGAGTCTGTGCATTTTTAAGTTTTGATGGATACAGGACTGTTTGCTTTGCCCAAACTTGATGTATACAAGAGTGTGTGCATTACGAATTGTTGCTGTTCACAAGAGTGTGTGCATTGTCAAGTTTCGATGGAAACAGGAGTGTTTGCTTTGACCAGTGTTGATGTGAAACGGAGTTTGTGCATTACCCAGAATTGAAACAAAGCGAGTGTGTGCATTACCCAGTGTTCATGTAAACAGGATAGTGTGCATTGCACAGTGTTGATGTAAACAGGAGTGTGTGCATGGCCAGAGTTGATGTGAAAAGGAGTCTGTGCATAACGCAGTGTTGATGTAAACAGCAGTTTGTGCAGTACCCAGTGTTGATGTAAACAGGATAGTGTGCATTACCCAGAGATGATGTAAACAGGAGTGTGTGCATTACGCACTGTTGACGTAAACAGGAGTGTGTGCATTGCCCAGTGTTGATGTAAACAGGAGTGTGTGCATTTTTAAGTTTTGATGGTAACAGGACTCTTTGTTTTCCCCAAACCTGATGTAAACAAGAGTGTGTGATTGACCAAGTGATGGTGTTAACAAGAATGTGTGCATTCCCAGTGTTGATATAAAGAGGAGTGTGTGCATTACCCAGTGTTGATGTAAACAGGAGTGTGTACATTACCCAGTATTGATGTAAACAGGAGTGTCTGCATTACACAGTGTTGATGTAAACAGGAGTGCGTGCATTACCCAGTACTGATTTAAACAGGAGTGTGTGCATTACACAGTGTTGATGTAAACAGGAGTTTGTTCATTGCCCAGACTTGATGTAAACAGGAGTGTGTGCATTGTCAAGTTCTGATGGAAACAGGAGTGTTTGCTTTGTCCAGTGTTGATGTGAAAAGGAGTTTGTGCTTTACCCAGTGTTGATGTAAACAGGAGTGTGTGCATTACCCAGTGTTGATGTAAACAAGGGTTTGTGCATTACCAAGTGATGGTGTTAACAAGAGTGTGTGCATTCCCATTGTTGATGTAAACAGGAGTGAGTGTATTACCCAGTGTTGATGTAAACAGGATAGTGTGCATTACCCAGAGATGATGTAAACTGGAGTGTGTGCATTACCCACTGTTGACTAAACAGGAGTGTGTGCATTGCCCAGTGTTGATGTAAACAGGAGTGTGTGCATTTTTAAGTGTTGATGGAAACAGGACTGTTTGTTTTCCCCAAACCTGATGTAAACAAGAGTGTGTGCATTACCAAGTGATGGTGTTAACAAGAGTGTGTGCATTCCCGTTGTTGATATAAAGTGGAGTGTGTGCATTACCCAGTGTTGATGTAAACAGGAGTGTGTGCATTACCCAGTTTTGATGTAAACAGAAGTGTGTGCATTCCCAGTATTACCAACTGTTGGTTTTCACAGGAGTCTGTGCATTTTTAAGTTTTGATGGATACAGGACTGTTTGCTTTGCCCAAACTTGATGTAAACAAGAGTGTGTGCATTACGAATTGTTGCTGTTCACAAGAGTGTGTGCATTGTCAAGTTTCGATGGAAACAGCAGTGTTTGCTTTGACCAGTGTTGATGTGAAAAGGAGTTTGTGCATTACCCAGAATTGAAACAAAGCGAGTGTGTGCATTACCCAGTGTTGATGTAAACAGGATAGTGTGCATTACCCAGAGATGATGTAAACAGGAGTGTGTGCATTACCCACTGTTGACGTAAACAGGAGTGTGTGCATTGCACAGTGTTGATGTAAACAGGAGTGTGTGCATTTTCAAGTTTTAATGGAAACAGGACTGTTTGTTCTCCCCAAACCTGATGTAAACAAGAGTGTGTGCATTACCAAGTGATGGTGTTAACAAGAGTGTGTGCATTCCCAGTGTTGATGTAAACAGGAGTGTGTGCATTACCCAGTGTTGATGTAAACAGGAGTGTGTGCATTACCCAGTATTGATGTAAACAGAAGTGTGTACATTACACAGTGTTGATGAAAACAGGAGTATGTGCATTGTCAAGTTTTGATGGTAACAGGACTGTTTGCTTTGGCTAGAGTTGATGTAATCAATAATGTGTGGATTGCCCAGTTTCGATATAAACAATAGTGTGTTCTTTGCCCAGTGTTGATATAAACAATAGTGTGTTCTTTGCCCAGTGTTGATATAAACAAGTGTGTGTGAATTGCCCAGTGTTGATGTAAACATGAGTGTGTGCATGGCCAGAGTTGATGTGAAAAGGAGTCTGTGCATAACGCAGTGTTGATGTAAACAGCAGTTTGTGCAGTACCCAGTGTTGATGTAAACAGGAGGTTGTGCATTACCCAGTGTTGATGTAAACAGGATAGTGTGCATTACCCAGAGATGATGTAAACAGGAGTGTGTGCATTACGCACTGTTGACGTAAACAGGAGTGTGTGCATTTTTAAGTTTTGATGGTAACAGGACTCTTTGTTTTCCCCAAACCTGATGTAAACAAGAGTGTGTGATTGACCAAGTGATGGTGTTAACAAGAATGTGTGCATTCCCAGTGTTGATATAAAGAGGAGTGTGTGCATTACCCAGTGTTGATGTAAACAGGAGTGTGTGCATTACCCAGTATTGATGTAAACAGGAGTGTCTGCATTACCCAGTGTTGATGTAAACAGGAGTGTGTGCATTACCCAGTACTGATGTAAACAGGAGTGTGTGCATTACCCAGTACTGATGTAAACAGGAGTGTGTGCATTACACAGTGTTGATGTATACAGGAGGTTGTGCATTGTCAAGTTCTGATGGAAACAGGAGTGTTTGCTTTGTCCAGTGTTGATGTGAAAAGGAGTTTGTGCTTTACCCAGTGTTGATGTAAACAGGAGTGTGTGCATTACCCAGTGTTGATGTAAACAAGAGATTGTGCATTACCAAGTGATGGTGTTAACAAGAGTGTGTGCATTCCCATTGTTGATGTAAACAGGAGTGTGTGCATTACCCAGTATTGATTTAAACAGGAGTGTGTGCATTACACTGTGTTGATTTAAACAGGAGTGCGTGCATTGTCAAGTTCTGATGGAAACAGGAGTGTTTGCTTTGTCCAGTGTTGATGTGAAAAGGAGTTTGTGCTTTACCCAGTGTTGATGTAAACAGGAGTGTGTGCATTACCCAGTGTTGACGTTAATTGGAGTTTGTTCATTGCCCAAAGTTGATGTAAACAGGAGTGTGTGCATTACACACTGTTGATGTAAACAGGAGTATGTGCCTTGTCAAGTTTTGATGGAAACGGGGATGTTTACTTTGGCTACAGTTGATGTAAACTATAATTTGTGGATTGCCCAGGTTCGATGTAAACTATAGTGTCTGGATTGGCCAGTTTTGTGGGAAACATGAATGTATGAATTACCCAGTGTTGATGTAAACAGGAGTGTTTGCAGTGCCCAGAGTTGACGTAAACAGGAGTGTGTGAATTGCCCAGTGTTGATGTAAACAGGAGGTTGTGCGTTACCCAGTGTTGATGTAAACAGGATAGTGTGCATTACCCAGAGATGATGTAAACAGGAGCGTGTGCATTACCCACTGTTGACGTAAACAGGAGTGTGTGCATTGCCCAGTGTTGATGTAAACAGGAGTGTGTGCATTTTTAAGTGTTGATGGAAACAGGACAGTTTGTTTTCCCCAAACCTGATGTAAACAAGAGTGTGTGCATTACCAAGTGATGGTGTTAACAAGAGTGTGTGCATTCCCGTTGTTGATATAAAGAGGAGTGTGTGCATTACCCAGTGTTGATGTAAACAGGAGTGTGTGCATTCCCAGCATTACCAACTGTTGGTTTTCACAGGAGTCTGTGCATTTTTAAGTTTTGATGGATACAGGACTGTTTGCTTTGCCCAAACTTGATGTAAACAAGAGTGTGTGCATTACGAATTGTTGCTGTTCACAAGAGTGTGTGCATTGTCAAGTTTCGATGGAAACAGGAGTGTTTGCTTTGACCAGTGTTGATGTGAAAAGGTGTTTGTGCATTACCCAGAATTGAAACAAAGCGAGTGTGTGCGTTACCCAGTGTTGATGTAAACAGGATAGTGTGCATTACCCAGAGATGATGTAAACAGGAGTGTGTGCATTACCCACTGTTGACGTAAACAGGAGTGTGTGCATTGCACAGTGTTGATGTAAACAGGAGTGTGTGCATTTTCAAGTTTTAATGGAAACAGGACTGTTTGTTCTCCCCAAACCTGATGTAAACAAGAGTGTGTGCATTACCAAGTGATGGTGTTAACAAGAGTGTGTGCATTCCCAGTGTTGATGTAAACAGGAGTGTGTGCATTACCCAGTGTTGATGTAAACAGGAGTGTGTGCATTACCCAGTATTGATGTAAACAGAAGTGTGTACATTACACAGTGTTGATGAAAACAGGAGTATGTGCATTGTCAAGTTTTGATGGTAACAGGACTGTTTGCTTTGGCTAGAGTTGATGTAATCAATAATGTGTGAATTGCCCAGTGTTGATGTAAACATGAGTGTGTGCATGGCCAGAGTTGATGTGAAAAGGAGTCTGTGCATAACGCAGTGTTGATGTAAACAGCAGTTTGTGCAGTACCCAGTGTTGATGTAAACAGGAGTTTGTGCATTACCCAGTATTGAAACAAAACGAGTATGTGCATTACCCAGAGATGATGTAAACAGGAGTGTGTGCATTACCCACTGTTGACGTAAACAGGAGTGTGTGCATTGCCCAGTGTTGATGTAAACAGGAGTGTGTGCATTTTTAAGTGTTGATGGAAACAGGACTGTTTGTTTTCCCCAAACCTGATGTAAACAAGAGTGTGTGATTTACCAAGTGATGGTGTTAACAAGAATGTGTGCATTCCCAGTGTTGATATAAAGAGGGGTGTGTGCATTACCCAGTGTTGATGTAAACAGGAGTGTGTGCATTACCCAGTATTGATGTAAACAGGAGTGTCTGCATTACACAGTGTTGATGTAAACAGGAGTGTGTGCATTACACAGTGTTGATGTAAACAGGAGGTTGTGCATTGTCAGGTTCTGATGGAAGCAGGAGTGTTTGCTTTGTCCAGTGTTGATGTGAAAAGGAGTTTGTGCTTTACCCAGTGTTGATGTAAACAGGAGTGTGTGCATTACCCAGTGTTGATGTAAACAAGAGTTTGTGCATTACCAAGTGATGGTGTTAACAAGAGTGTGTGCATTCCCATTGTTGATGTAAACAGGAGTGAGTGTATTACCCAGTGTTGATGGAAACAGAAGTGTGTACATTACACAGTGTTGATGAAAACAGGAGTACGTGCATTGTCAAGTTTTGATGGAAACAGGACTGTTTGCTTTGTCTAGTGTTGATGTAATCAATAATGTGTGGATTGCCCAGTTTCGATATAAACAATAGTTTATTCTTTGCCCAGTGTTGATTTAAACAAGTGTGTGTGAATTGCCCAGTGTTGATGTAAACAGGATTATCTGCATTGCCCAGAGTTGATGTAAACAGGAGTGTGTGCATGGCCAGAGTAGATGTGAAAAGGGGTCTGTGCATAACGCAGTGTTGATGTAAACAGGAGGTTGTGCATTACCCAGTGTTGATGTAAACAGGATAGTGTGCATTACCCAGAGATGATGTAAACAGGAGTGTGTGCATTACCCACTGTTGACGTAAACAGGAGTGTGTGCATTGCCCAGTGTTGATGTAAACAGGAGTGTGTGCATTTTTAAGTGTTGATGGAAACAGGATTGTTTGTTTTCCCCAAACCTGATGTAAACAAGAGTGTGTGCATTACCAAGTGATGGTGTTAACAAGAGTGTGTGCATTCCCGTTGTTGATATAAAGAGGAGTGTGTGCATTACCCAGTGTTGATGTAAACAGGAGTGTGTGCATTACCCAGTATTGATGTAAACAGAAGTGTGTGCATTCCCAGCATTACCAACTGTTGGTTTTCACAGGAGTCTGTGCATTTTTACGTTTTGATGGATACAGGACTGTTTGCTTTGCCCAAACTTGATGTAAACAAGAGTGTGTGCATTACGAATTGTTGCTGTTCACAAGAGTGTATGCATTGTCAAGTTTCGATGGAAACAGGAGTGTTTGCTTTGACCAGTGTTGATGTGAAAAGGAGTTTGTGCATTACCCAGAATTGAAACAAAGCGAGTGTGTGCGTTACCCAGTGTTGATGTAAACAGGAGTGTGTGCATTTTCAAGTTTTAATGGAAACAGGACTGTTTGTTCTCCCCAAACCTGATGTAAACAAGAGTGTGTGCATTACCAAGTGATGGTGTTAACAAGAGTGTGTGCATTCCCAGTGTTGATGTAAACAGCAGTGTGTGCTTTCCCCAGTGTTGATGTAAACAGGAGTATGTGCATTGTCAAGTTTTGATGGTAACAGGACTGTTTGCTTTGGCTAGAGTTGATGTAATCAATAATGTGTGGATTGCCCAGTTTCGATATAAACAATAGTGTGTTCTTTGCCCAGTGTTGATATAAACAAGTGTGTGTGAATTGCCCAGTGTTCATGTAAACATGAGTGTGTGCATGGCCAGAGTTGATGTGAAAAGGAGTCTGTGCATAACGCAGTGTTGATGTAAACAGCAGTTTGTGCAGTACCCAGTGTTGATGTAAACAGGAGTTTGTGCATTACCCAGTATTGAAACAAAACGAGTATGTGCATTACCCAGTGTTGATGTAAACAGGATAGTGTGCATTACCCAGAGATGATGTAAACAGGAGTGTGTGCATTACCCACTGTTGACGTAAACAGGAGTGTGTGCATTGCCCAGTGTTGATGTAAACAGGAGTGTGTGCATTTTTAAGTGTTGATGGAAACAGGACTGTTTGTTTTCCCCAAACCTGATGTAAACAAGAGTGTGTGCATTACCAAGTGATGGTGTTAACAAGAGTGTGTGCATTCCCGTTGTTGATATAAAGAGGAGTGTGTGCATTACCCAGTATTGATGTAAACAGGAGTGTGTGCATTACACAGTGTTGATGTAAACAGGAGTGCGTGCATTACCCAGTTTTGATGTAAACAGGAGTGTGCGCATTACCCAGTATTGATTTAAACAGGAGTGTGTGCATTACACTGTGTTGATGTAAACAGGAGTGCGTGCATTGTCAAGTTCTGATGGAAACAGGAGTGTTTGCTTTGTCCAGTGTTGATGTGAAAAGGAGTTTGTGCTTTACCCAGTGTTGATGTAAACAGGAGTGTGTGCATTACCCAGTGTTGACGTTAATTGGAGTTTGTTCATTGCCCAAAGTTGATGTAAACAGGAGTGTGTGCATTACACACTGTTGATGTAAACAGGAGTATGTGCCTTGTCAAGTTTTGATGGAAACGGGGATGTTTACTTTGGCTACAGTTGATGTAAACTATAATTTGTGGATTGCCCAGGTTCGATGTAAACTATAGTGTCTGGATTGGCCAGTTTTGTGGGAAACATGAATGTATGAATTACCCAGTGTTGATGTAAACAGGAGTGTTTGCAGTGCCCAGAGTTGACGTAAACAGGAGTGTGTGAATTGCCCAGTGTTGATGTAAACAGGAGGTTGTGCATTACCCAGTGTTGATGTAAACAGGATAGTGTGCATTACCCAGAGATGATGTAAACAGGAGCGTGTGCATTACCCACTGTTGACGTAAACAGGAGTGTGTGCATTGCCCAGTGTTGATGTAAACAGGAGTGTGTGCATTTTTAAGTGTTGATGGAAACAGGACTGTTTGTTTTCCCCAAACCTGATGTAAACAAGAGTGTGTGCATTACCAAGTGATGGTGTTAACAAGAGTGTGTGCATTCCCGTTGTTGATATAAAGAGGAGTGTGTGCATTACCCAGTGTTGATGTAAACAGGAGTGTGTGCATTACCCAGTATTGATGTAAACAGAAGTGTGTGCATTCCCAGTATTACCGACTGTTGGTTTTCACAGGAGTCTGTGCATTTTTAAGTTTTGATGGATACAGGACTGTTTGCTTTGCCCAAACTTGATGTAAACAAGAGTGTGTGCATTACGAATTGTTGCTGTTCACAAGAGTGTGTGCATTGTCAAGTTTCGATGGAAACAGGAGTGTTTGCTTTGACCAGTGTTGATGTGAAAAGGAGTTTGTGCATTACCCAGAATTGAAACAAAGCGAGTGTGTGCGTTACCCAGTGTTGATGTAAACAGGATAGTGTGCATTACCCAGAGATGATGTAAACAGGAGTGTGTGCATTACCCACTGTTGACGTAAACAGGAGTGTGTGCATTGCACAGTGTTGATGTAAACAGGAGTGTGTACATTACACAGTGTTGATGAAAACAGGAGTATGTGCATTGTCAAGTTTTGATGGTAACAGGACTGTTTGCTTTGGCTAGAGTTGATGTAATCAATAATGTGTGGATTGCCCAGTTTCGATATAAACAATAGTGTGTTCTTTGCCCAGTTTTGATATAAACAAGTGTGTGTGAATTGCCCAGTGTTGATGTAAACATGAGTGTGTGCATGGCCAGAGTTGATGTGAAAAGGAGTTTGTGCATTACCCAGTATTGAAACAAAACGAGTATGTGCATTACCCAGTGTTGATGTAAACAGGATAGTGTGCATTACCCAGAGATGATGTAAACAGGAGTGTGTGCATTACCCACTGTTGACGTAAACAGGAGTGTGTGCATTGCCCAGTGTTGATGTAAACAGGAGTGTGTGCATTTTTAAGTTTTGATGGTAACAGGACTCATTGTTTTCCCCAAACCTGATGTAAACAAGAGTGTGTGATTTACCAAGTGATGGTGTTAACAAGAATGTGTGCATTCCCAGTGTTGATATAAAGAGGAGTGTGTGCATTACCCAGTGTTGATGTAAACAGGAGTGTGTGCATTACCCAGTATTGATGTAAACAGGAGTGTCTGCATTACACAGTGTTGATGTAAACAGGAGTGCGTGCATTACCCAATGTTGATGTAAACAGGAATGTGTGCATTACCCAGTGTTGATGTAAACAGGAGTGTGTGCATTACCCAGTACTGATGTAAACAGGAGTGTGTGCATTACACAGTGTTGATGTAAACAGGAGGTTGTGCATTGTCAAGTTCTGATGGAAACAGGAGTGTTTGCTTTGTCCAGTGTTGATGTGAAAAGGAGTTTGTGCGTTACCCAGTGTTGATGTAAACAGGAGTGTGTGCATCACCCAGTGTTGATGTAAACAAGAGTTTGTGCATTACCAAGTGATGGTGTTAACAAGAGTGTGTGCATTCCCATTGTTGATGTAAACAGGAGTGAGGGCATTGCCCAGTGTTGATGGAAACAGAAGTGTGTACATTACACAGTGTTGATGAAAACAGGAGTACGTGCATTGTCAAGTTTTGATGGAAACAGGACTGTTTGCTTTGTCTAGTGTTGATGTAATCAATAATGTGTGGATTGCCCAGTTTCGATATAAACAATAGTGTATTCTTTGCCCAGTGTTGATTTAAACAAGTGTGTGTGAATTGCCCAGAGTTGATGTAAACAGGAGTGTGTGCATGGCCAGAGTAGATGTGAAAAGGGGTCTGTGCATAACGCAGTGTTGATGTAAACAGGAGGTTGTGCATTACCCAGTGTTGATGTAAACAGGAGTGTGTGCATTGCCCAGTGTTGATGTAAACAGGAGAGTGTGCATTTTTAAGTGTTGATGGAAACAGGACTGTTTGTTTTCCCCAAACCTGATGTAAACAAGAGTGTGTGCATTACCAAGTGATGGTGTTAACAAGAGTGTGTGCATTCCCGTTGTTGATATAAAGAGGAGTGTGTGCATTACCCAGTGTTGATGTAAACAGGAGTGTGTGCATTACCCAGTATTGATGTAAACAGGAGTGTGTGCATTACACAGTCTTGATGTAAACAGGAGTGCGTGCATTACCCAGTTATGATGTAAACAGGAGTGTGTGCATTACCCAGTATTGATTTAAACAGGAGTGTGTGCATTACACTGTGTTGATGTAAACAGGAGTGCGTGCATTGTCAAGTTCTGATGGAAACAGGAGTGTTTGCTTTGTCCAGTGTTGATGTGAAAAGGAGTTTGTGCTTTACCCAGTGTTGATGTAAACAGGAGTGTGTGCATTACCCAGTGTTGACGTTAATTGGAGTTTGTCCATTGCCCAAAGTTGATGTAAACAGGAGTGTGTGCATTACACACTGTTGATGTAAACAGGAGTATGTGCCTTGTCAAGTTTTGATGGAAACGGGGATGTTTACTTTGGCTACAGTTGATGTAAACTATAATTTGTGGATTGCCCAGGTTCGATGTAAACTATAATGTCTGGATTGGCCAGTTTTGTGGGAAACATGAATGTATGAATTACCCAGTGTTGATGTAAACAGGAGTGTTTGCAGTGCCCAGAGTTGACGTAAACAGGAGTGTGTGAATTGCCCAGTGTTGATGTAAACAGGAGGTTGTGCATTACCCAGTGTTGATGTAAACAGGATAGTGTGCATTACCCAGAGATGATGTAAACAGGAGCGTGTGCATTACCCACTGTTGACGTAAACAGGAGTGTGTGCGTTACCCAGTGTTGATGTAAACAGGATAGTGTGCATTACCCAGAGATGATGTAAACAGGAGCGTGTGCATTACCCACTGTTGACGTAAACAGGAGTGTGTGCATTGCCCAGTGTTGATGTAAACAGGAGTGTGTGCATTTTTAAGTGTTGATGGAAACAGGACTGTTTGTTTTCCCCAAACCTGATGTAAACAAGAGTGTGTGCATTACCAAGTGATGGTGTTAACAAGAGTGTGTGCATTCCCGTTGTTGATATAAAGAGGAGTGTGTGCATTACCCAGTGTTGATGTAAACAGAAGTGTGTGCATTACCCAGTATTGATGTAAACAGAAGTGTGTGCATTCCCAGTATTACCAACTGTTGGTTTTCACAGGAGTCTGTGCATTTTTAAGTTTTGATGGATACAGGACTGTTTGCTTTGCCCAAACTTGATGTAAACAAGAGTGTGTGCATTACGAATTGTTGCTGTTCACAAGAGTGTGTGCATTGTCAAGTTTCGATGGAAACAGCAGTGTTTGCTTTGACCAGTGTTGATGTGAAAAGGAGTTTGTGCATTACCCAGAATTGAAACAAAGCGAGTGTGTGCGTTACCCAGTGTTGATGTAAACAGGATAGTGTGCATTACCCAGAGATGATGTAAACAGGAGTGTGTGCATTACCCACTGTTGACGTAAACAGGAGTGTGTGCATTGCACAGTGTTGATGTAAACAGGAGTGTGTACATTACACAGTGTTGATGAAAACAGGAGTATGTGCATTGTCAAGTTTTGATGGTAACAGGACTGTTTGCTTTGGCTAGAGTTGATGTAATCAATAATGTGTGGATTGCCCAGTTTCGATATAAACAATAGTGTGTTCTTTGCCCAGTGTTGATATAAACAAGTGTGTGTAAATTGCCCAGTGTTGATGTAAACATGAGTGTGTGCATGGCCAGAGTTGATGTGAAAAGGAGTTTGTGCATTACCCAGTATTGAAACAAAATGATTATGTGCATTACCCAGTGTTGATGTAAACAGGATAGTGTGCATTACCCAGAGATGATGTAAACAGGAGTGTGTGCATTACCCACTGTTGACGTAAACAGGAGTGTGTGCATTGCCCAGTGTTGATGTAAACAGGAGTGTGTGCATTTTTAAGTTTTGATGGTAACAGGACTCATTGTTTTCCCCAAACCTGATGTAAACAAGAGTGTGTGATTTACCAAGTGATGGTGTTAACAAGAATGTGTGCATTCCCAGTGTTGATATAAAGAGGAGTGTGTGCATTACCCAGTGTTGATGTAAACAGGAGTGTGTGCATTACCCAGTATTGATGTAAACAGGAGTGTCTGCATTACGCAGTGTGGATGTAAACAGGAGTGCGTGCATTACCCAATGTTGATGTAAACAGGAATGTGTGCATTACCCAGTGTTGATGTAAACAGGAGTGTGTGCATTACCCAGTACTGATGTAAACAGGAGTGTGTGCATTACACAGTGTTGATGTAAACAGGAGGTTGTGCATTGTCAAGTTCTGATGGAAACAGGAGTGTTTGCTTTGTCCAGTGTTGATGTGAAAAGGAGTTTGTGCTTTACCCAGTGTTGATGTAAACAGGAGTGTGTGCATTACCCAGTGTTGATGTAAACAAGAGTTTGTGCATTACCAAGTGATGGTGTTAACAAGAGTGTGTGCATTCCCATTGTTGATGTAAACAGGAGTGAGGGCATTGCCCAGTGTTGATGGAAACAGAAGTGTGTACATTACACAGTGTTGATGAAAACAGGAGTACGTGCATTGTCAAGTTTTGATGGAAACAGGACTGTTTGCTTTGTCTAGTGTTGATGTAATCAATAATGTGTGGATTGCCCAGTTTCGATATAAACAATAGTGTATTCTTTGCCCAGTGTTGATTTAAACAAGTGTGTGTGAATTGCCCAGAGTTGATGTAAACAGGAGTGTGTGCATGGCCAGAGTAGATGTGAAAAGGGGTCTGTGCATAATGCAGTGTTGATGTAAACAGGAGGTTGTGCATTACCCAGTGTTGATGTAAACAGGAGTGTGTGCATTACCCACTGTTGACGTAAACAGGAGTGTGTGCATTGCCCAGTGTTGATGTAAACAGGAGTGTGTGCATTTTTAATTGTTGATGGAAACAGGACTGTTTGTTTTCCCCAAACCTGATGTAAACAAGAGTGTGTGCATTACCAAGTGATGGTGTTAACAAGAGTGTGTGCATTCCCGTTGTTGATATAAAGAGGAGTGTGTGCATTACCCAGTATTGATGTAAACAGGAGTGTGTGCATTACACAGTGTTGATGTAAACAGGAGTGCGTGCATTACCCAGTTTTGATGTAAACAGGAGTGTGTGCATTACCCAGTATTGATTTAAACAGGAGTGTGTGCATTACACTGTGTTGATGTAAACAGGAGTGCGTGCATTGTCAAGTTCTGATGGAAACAGGAGTGTTTGCTTTGTCCAGTGTTGATGTGAAAAGGAGTTTGTGCTTTACCCAGTGTTGATGTAAACAGGAGTGTGTGCATTACCCAGTGTTGACGTTAATTGGAGTTTGTTCATTGCCCAAAGTTGATGTAAACAGGAGTGTGTGCATTACACACTGTTGATGTAAACAGGAGTATGTGCCTTGTCAAGTTTTGATGGAAACGGGGATGTTTGCTTTGGCTACAGTTGATGTAAACTATAATTTGTGGATTGCCCAGGTTCGATGTAAACTATAATGTCTGGATTGGCCAGTTTTGTGGGAAACATGAATGTATGAATTACCCAGTGTTGATGTAAACAGGAGTGTTTGCAGTGCCCAGAGTTGACGTAAACAGGAGTGTGTGAATTGCCCAGTGTTGATGTAAACAGGAGAGTGTGCACTGCCCAGTGTTGATGTAAACAGGAGAGTGTGCATTAGCCAGACTTGATGTAAACAGAAGGTTGTGCATTGTCAAGTTCTGATGGAAACAGGAGTGTTTGCTTTCTCTAGTGTATATGTGAAAAGGAGTTTGTTCATTGCCCAGAGTTGATGTAAACAGGATTGTATGCATTACACACTGTTGATGTAATCAAGAGTGTGTGCATTACAAATTGTTGCTGTTAACAACAGTGTGTACATTGTCAAGTTTCGATGGAAACAGGAGTGTTTGCTTTGGCTATAGTTGAAGTAAACAATAAAGTGTGGATTGCCCAGTTTCGATGTAATCTATAGTGTGTGGATTGGCCAGTGTTGACGGAAATAGGAGCGTATGAACTGCCCAGTGTTGATATAAGCAGGAGTGTTAGCATTGCCCAGTGTTGATATAAACAGGAGTGTGTGAATTGCCCAGTGTTGATGTATAAAGGAGTGTGTTCATTTCCCAGTTTTGATGTAAACAGGAGTGTGTGCATTCCCGGTATTACCAACTGTTGGTGTTCACAGGAGTCTGTGCATTGTCAAGTTTTGATGGAAACAGGACTGTTTGCATTGCCCAAACTTGATGTAAACAAGAGTGTGTGCATTACGAATTGTTGCTGTTCACAAGAGTGTGTGCATTGTCAAGTTTTGATGGAAAAAGGAGTGTTTGCTTTGACCAGTGTTGATGTGAAAAGGACTTTGCGCATTACCCAGAATTGAAACAAAACGAGTGTGTGCGTTACCCAGTGTTGATGTAAACAGGATAGTGTGCATAACCCAGAGATGATGTAAACAGCAGTGTGTGCATTACCCACTGTTGACGTAAACAGGAGTGTGTGCATTGTCAAGTTTTAATGGAAACAGGACTGTTTGTTTTGCCTAAACTTGATGTAAACAAGAGTGTGTGCATTACCAAGTGATGGTGTTAACAAGAGTGTGTGCATTCCCAGTGTTGATATAGAGGAGTGAGTGCATTACCCAGTATTGATGTAAACAGGAGTGTGTGCATTACCCAGAGTTGATGTAAACAGGAGTGTGTGCATGGCCAGAGTTGATGTGAAAAGGAGTTTGTGCATAACCTATTGTTGATGTAAACAGGAGTTTGTTCATTGCCCAGATTTGATGTAAGCAGGAGTGTGTGCATTTTCAAGTTCTGTTGGAAACAGGAGTGTTTGCTTTGTCCAGTGTTGATGTGAAAAGGAGTTTGTGCTTTACCCAGTGTTGATAGAAACAGGCGAGTGTGCATTGCCCAGTGTTGATGCAAACAGGAAAGTGTGCATTAGCTAGACTTGATGTAAACAGGAGGTTGTGCAATGTCCAGAGTTGATGTATAAAGGAGTGTGTGAATTGTCCAGTGTTGATGTAAACTGGAGAGTATTCATTGCCCAGTGTTGATGTAAACAGGAGTGTGTGCGTTTACCAGAGTTGATGTAAACAGGAGTGTGTGCATTACCCAGTGTTGGTGTAAACAGGAGTGTGTACATTACCCAGTATTGATGTAAACAGAAGTGTGTACATTACACAGTGTTGATGAAAACAGGAGTATGTGCATTGTCAAGTCTTGATGGAAACAGGACTGTTTGCTTTGGCTAGAGTTGATGTAATCAATAATGTGTGGATTGCCCAGTTTTGATATAAAAAATAGTGTGTTCTTTGCCCAGTGTTGATATAAACAGGTGTGTGTGAATTGCCAAGTGTTGATGTAAACAGGATTATGTGCATTGCCCAGAGTTGATGTAAACAGGAGTGTGTGCATGGCCAGAGTTGATGTGAAAAGGAGTTTGTGCATAACCCAGTGTTCATGTAAACAGGAGTTTGTGCAATACCCAGTGTTGTTGTAAACAGGAATGTGTGTATTACCCAGTGTTGATGTAAACAGGAGTTTGTTAATTGCCCTGAGTTGATGTAAACAGGAGTGTGTGCATTACCCAGTGTTGATGTAAACAGGAGTTTGTTCATTGCCCAGAGTTGATGTAAACAGGTGGTTGTTGCAATGTCCAGAGTTGATGTATAAAGGAGTGTGTGAATTGCCCAGTGTTGATGTAAACAGGAGTGTGTGCATTACCCAGTGTTGATGTAAACAGGAGTGTGTGAATTGCCCAGTGTTCATGTAAACAGGAGAGTGTTCATTGTCAAGTTCTGATGGAAACAGGTCTGTTTGCTTTGCCGAGAGTTGATTTAAACAAAGTGTGTGCATTACCCAGTGTTGATTGGAACAGAAGTGTTTGCATTGCCCAGGGTTGATGTAAACAGGAGTGTGTGCATTTCCTGTAGTTGATGTAAACAGGTGTGTGTGCATTACCCAGTGTTGATGTAAACAGGACTGATTGCATAACCCAATTTTGTTGTAAACAGGAGTGTGTGCATTCCCAGTATTACTGACTGTTGGTGTTCACAGGAGTCTGTGCATTGTCAAGCTTTGATGGAAACAGGACTGTTTGCTTTGCCCAAACATGATGTAAAGAAGAGTGTGTGCATTACGAATTGTTGCTGTTAACAAGTGTGTGTGCATTGTCAAGTTTCGATGGAAACAGGAGTGTTTGCTTTGGAATTAGCTGATGTAAGCAATAAAGTGTGGATTACCCAGTTTCGATGTAAACTATAGTGTGTGGATTGGCCAGTGCTGTTGGAAATAGAAGCGTAGGAATTGCCCAGTGTTGATGTAAACAGGAGTATGTGCATTTTCAAGTTTTGATGGAAACAGGACTGTTTGCTTTGCCCAAACCTGATGGAAACAAGGCTGTGTGCATTACCAAGTGATGGTGTTAAGAAGAGTGTGTGCATTCCCAGTGCTGATGTAAACAGGAGTGTGTGCATTACACGGTGTTGATGAAAACAGGAGTATGTGCATTGTCAAGTTTTGATGGAAACATGACTGTTTGCTTTGTGTAGTGTTGATGTGAAAAGGAGTTTGTTCATTGCCCAGAGTTGATGTAAACAGGAGTGTGTGCATTACCCAGTGTTGATGTAAACAGGGGTGTGTGCACTCTCAAGTTCCGATGGAAACAGGAGTGTTTGCTTTGTCCAGTGTTGATGTGAAAAGGAGTTTGTTCATTACCCAGTATTGATGTAAACAGGAGTGTCTGCATTACACAGTGTTGATGTAAACAGGAGTGCGTGCATTACCCAGTGTTGATGTAAACAGGAGTGTGTGCATTACCCAGTGTTGATGTAAACAGGAGTGTGTGCATTACCCAGTACTGATGTAAACAGGAGTGTGTGCATTACCCAGTGTTGGTGTAAACAGGAGTGTGTACATTACCCAGTATTGATGTAAACAGAAGTGTGTACATTACACAGTGTTGATGAAAACAGGAGTATGTGCATTGTCAAGTCTTGATGGAAACAGGACTGTTTGCTTTGGCTAGAGTTGATGTAATCAATAATGTGTGGATTGCCCAGTTTTGATATAAAAAATAGTGTGTTCTTTGCCCAGTGTTGATATAAACAGGTGTGCGTGAATTGCCAAGTGTTGATGTAAACAGGATTATGTGCATTACCCAGTGTTGATGGAAACAGAAGTGTGTACATTACACAGTGTTGATGAAAACAGGAGTACGTGCATTGTCAAGTTTTGATGGAAACAGGACTGTTTGCTTTGTCTAGTGTTGATGTAATCAATAATGTGTGGATTGCCCAGTTTCGATATAAACAATAGTGTATTCTTTGCCCAGTGTTGATTTAAACAAGTGTGTGTGAATTGCCCAGTGTTGATGTAAACAGGATTATCTGCATTGCCCAGAGTTGATGTAAACAGGAGTGTGTGCATGGCCAGAGTAGATGTGAAAAGGGGTCTGTGCATAACGCAGTGTTGATGTAAACAGGAGGTTGTGCATTACCCAGAGATGATGTAAACAGGAGTGTGTGCATTACCCACTGTTGACGTAAACAGGGGTGTGTGCATTGCCCAGTGTTGATGTAAACAGGAGTGTCTGCATTTTTAAGTGTTGATGGAAACAGGACTGTTTGTTTTCCCCAAACCTGATGTAAACAAGAGTGTGTGCATTACCAAGTGATGGTGTTAACAAGAGTGTGTGCATTCCCGTTGTTGATATAAAGAGGAGTGTGTGCATTACCCAGTGTTGATGTAAACAGGAGTGTGTGCATTACCCAGTATTGATGTAAACAGGAGTGTGTGCATTACACAGTGTTGATGTAAACAGGAGTGCGTGCATTACCCATTTTTTAATGTAAACAGGAGTGTGTGCATTACCCAGTATTGATTTAAACAGGAGTGTGTGCATTACACTGTGTTGATGTAAACAGGAGTGCGTGCATTGTCAAGTTCTGATGGAAACAGGAGTGTTTGCTTTGTCCAGTGTTGATGTGAAAAGGAGTTTGTGCTTTACCCAGTGTTGATGTAAACAGGAGTGTGTGCATTACCCAGTGTTGACGTTAATTGGAGTTTGTTCATTGCCCAAAGTTGATGTAAACAGGAGTGTGTGCATTACACACTGTTGATGTAAACAGGAGTATGTGCCTTGTCAAGTTTTGATGGAAACGGGGATGTTTACTTTGGCTGCAGTTGATGTAAACTATAATTTGTGGATTGCCCAGGTTCGATGTAAACTATAGTGTCTGGATTGGCCAGTTTTGTGGGAAACATGAATGTATGAATTACCCAGTGTTGATGTAAACAGGAGTGTTTGCAGTGCCCAGAGTTGACGTAAACAGGAGTGTGTGAATTGCCCAGTGTTGATGTAAACAGGAGAGTGTGCACTGCCCAGTGTTGATGTAAACAGGAGAGTGTGCATTAGCCAAACTTGATGTAAACAGAAGGTTGTGCATTGTCAAGTTCTGATGGAAACAGGAGTGTTTGCTTTCTCTAGTGTATATGTGAAAAGGAGTTTGTTCATTGCCCAGAGTTGATGTAAACAGGATTGTATGCATTACACACTGTTGATGTAAACAAGAGTGTGTGCATTACAAATTGTTGCTGTTAACAACAGTGTGTACATTGTCAAGTTTCGATGGAAACAGGAGTGTTTGCTTTGGCTATAGTTGAAGTAAACAATAAAGTGTGGATTGCCCAGTTTCGATGTAATCTATAGTGTGTGGATTGGCCAGTGTTGACAGAAATAGGAGCGTATGAACTGCCCAGTGTTGATATAAGCAGGAGTGTTAGCATTGCCCAGTGTTGATATAAACAGGAGTGTGTGAATTGCCCAGTGTTGATGTATAAAGGAGTGTGTTCATTTCCCAGTTTTGATGTAAACAGGAGTGTGTGCATTCCCGGTATTACCAACTGTTGGTGTTCACAGGAGTCTGTGCATTGTCAAGTTTTGATGGAAACAGGACTGTTTGCATTGCCCAAACTTGATGTAAACAAGAGTGTGTGCATTACGAATTGTTGCTGTTCACAAGAGTGTGTGCATTGTCAAGTTTTGATGGAAACAGGAGTGTTTGCTTTGACCAGTGTTGATGTGAAAAGGACTTTGTGCATTACTCAGAATTGAAACAAAACGAGTGTGTGCGTTACCCAGTGTTGATATAAACAGGATAGTGTGCATAACCCAGAGATGATGTAAACAGCAGTGTGTGCATTACCCACTGTTGACGTAAACAGGAGTGTGAGCATTTTCAAGTTTTAATGGAAACAGGACTGTTTGTTTTGCCTAAACTTGATGTCAACAAGAGTGTGTGCATTCCCAGTGTTGATATAGAGGAGTGAGTGCATTACCCAGTATTGATGTAAACAGGAGTGTGTGCATTACCCAGAGTTGATGTAAACAGGAGTGTGTGCATGGCCAGAGTTGATGTGAAAAGGAGTTTGTGCATAACCTAGTGTTGATGTAAACAGGAGTTTGTTCATTGCCCAGATTTGATGTAAACAGGAGTGTGTGCATTTTCAAGTTCTGTTGGAAACAGGAGTGTTTGCTTTGTCCAGTGTTGATGTGAAAAGGAGTTTGTGCTTTACCCAGTGTTGATGTAAACAGGAGTATGTGCATTACCCAGTGTTGATGTAAACTGGAGTTTGTTCATTGCCCAGAGTTGATATAAACAGGTGTGTGTGAATTGCCAAGTGTTGATGTAAACAGGATTATGTGCATTGCCCAGAGTTGATGTAAACAGGAGTGTGTGCATGGCCAGAGTTGATGTGAAAAGGAGTTTGTGCATAACCCAGTGTTGATGTAAACAGGAGTTTGTGCAATACCCAGTGTTGTTGTAAACAGGAATGTGTGCATTACCCAGTGTTGATGTAAACAGGAGTTTGTTAATTGCCCTGAGTTGATGTAAACAGGAGTGTGTGCATTACCCAGTGTTGATGTAAACAGGAGTTTGTTCATTGCCCAGAGTTGATGTAAACAGGAGGTTGTTGCAATGTCCAGAGTTGATGTATAAAGGAGTGTGTGAATTGCCCAGTGTTGATGTAAACAGGAGTGTGTGCATTACCCAGTGTTGATGTAAACAGGAGTGTGTGAATTGCCCAGTGTTCATGTAAACAGGAGTGTGTTCATTGTCAAGTTCTGACGGAAACAGGTCTGTTTGCTTTGCCGAGAGTTGATTTAAACAAAGTGTGTGCATTACCCAGTGTTGATTGGAACAGAAGTGTTTGCATTGCCCAGGGTTGATGTAAACAGGAGTGTGTGCATTACTCAGTGTTAATGTAAACAGGAGTGTCTGCATTTCCTGTAGTTGATGTAAACAGGTGTGTGTGCATTACCCAGTGTTGATGTAAACAGGACTGATTGCATTACCCAATTTTGTTGAAAACAGCAGTGTGTGCATTCCCAGTATTACCAACTGTTGGTGTTCACAGGAGTCTGTGCATTGTCAAGTTTTGATGGAAACAGGACTGTTTGCTTTGCCCAAACCTGATGGAAACAAGGCTGTGTGCATTACCAAGTGATGGTGTTCAGAAGAGTGTGTGCATTCCCAGTGCTGATGTAAACATGAGTGTGTGCATTACACGGTGTTGATGAAAACAGGGGTATGTGCATTGTCAAGTTTTGATGGAAACATGACTGTTTGCTTTGTGTAGTGTTGATGTGAAAAGGAGTTTGTTCATTGCCCAGAGTTGATGTAAACAGGAGTGTGTGCATTACCCAGTGTTGATGTAAACAGGAGTGTGTGCACTCTCAAGTTCCGATGGAAACAGGAGTATTTGCTTTGTCCAGTGTTGATGTGAAAAGGAGCTTGTGCTTTACCCAGTGTAGATGTAAACAGGAGTTTGTTCATTGCCCAGAGTTGATGTAAACAGGAGTGTGTGCATTACACACTGTTGATGTAAACTGGAGTATGTGCATTGTCAAGTTTTGATGGAAACAGGACTGTTTGCTTTGGCTACAGTTGATGTAAACAATAATGTGTGGATTGCCCAGATTCGATGTAAATGTGGATTGGCCAGTTTTGATGGAAACATGAATGTATGAATTGCCCAGTGTTGATGTTAACAGGAGTGTTTGCAGTGCCCAGAGTTGACGTAAACAGGAGTGTGTGAATTGCCCAGAGTTCATGTAAACAGGAGGTTGTGCATTGTCAAGTTCTGATGGAAACAGGAGTGTTTGCTTTGTCCAGTGTTGATGTGAAAAGGAGTTTGTTCATTGCCCAGTGTTGATGTAAACAGGAGTGTGTGCATTACGCACTGTTGACGTAAACAGGAGTATGTGCATTGTCAAGTTTTGATGGAAACAGGACTTTTTGCTTTGGCTACAGTTCATGTAAACAATAAAGTGTGGATTGCCCAGTTTTGATATAAACAGGAGTGTGTGCATTTCCCAGTGTTGATATAAACAGGAGTGTGTGAATTGCCCAGTGTTGAAGTATACAGGAGTGTGTTCATTTCCCAGTGTTGATGTAAACAGAAGTGTGTGCATTCCCAGTGTTACCAACTGTTGGTGTTCACAGGAGTCTGTGCATTGTCAAGTTTTGATGGAAACAGGACAGTTTGCTTTGCCCAAACTTGATGTAAACAAGAGTGTGTGCATTACGAATTGTTGCTGTTCACAAGAGTGTGTGCATTGTCAAGTTTTGATGGAAACAGGAGTGTTTGCTTTGACCAGTGTTTTTTTTTTATTTTTTAAATAATTTTTTATTGCATTTTTAAATGATTACAAAGTATGAAAAAAAACAATGTATATAACCCATACCCCCTCCCCTTAACCCCTCCCCCCTAACTACCCCTTAGAAAAAAAAGAAAGAAAGAAAGAAAGAAAGAAAGAATGCCTGGCGGTTGGAAGATCTCCACATGCTCCATGGAGTTCGTAATAATTTTAATATGTATATTTATTTCTTTCCCCTAGTAACCAATTGTTTCATCTTAAAAGCATCTATATATTTAATCCTGTCTTTTGTAAATAAGGGCTCCAAATTTTCAAAAATGTTTCATATTTATCTCTTAAATTATAAGTAATTTTTTCTAATGGAATACAACCATAGATTTCTTTCTTCCAAGAATCTATACTTAAATGTGAATCCGATTTCCAAGTAACTGCAATAGCTTTTTTGGCTACTGCCAGTGCAATTTTTATAAATTCTTTCTGATACTTATTTAGTTTGATGTACCAGAAGATTTTATATACAAATGGGAATCTAAATGGATACGGGAAAAGAAAGAATCTCCTATATTAAAACATTTGATTGATTTATGGAATAAGATAAATGTTGATGATGAGATAAAAAAATCTTTGACCAGTGTTGATGTGAAAAGGACTTTGTGCATTACCCAGAATTGAAACAAAACGAGTGTGTGCGTTACCCAGTGTTGATGTAATCAGGATAGTGTGCATTACCCAGAGATGATGTAAACAGGAGTGTGTGCATTACCCACTGTTGATGTAAACAGGAGTGTGAGCATTGTCAAGATTTGATGGAAACAGGACCGTTTGCTTTGGCTAAAGTTGGTGTAAACAATAATGTGTGGATTGCACAGTTTCGATATAATCTATAGTGTGTGGATTGGCCAGTTTAGATGGAAACATGAATTTATGAATTCCCCAGTGTTGATGTAAACAGGAGGGTTTGCTGTGCCCAGAGTTGATGTAAACAGGAGTGTGGGAATTTCCCAGTGTTGATAGAAACAGGAGAGTGTGCATTGCCCAGTGTTGATGTAAACAGGAAAGTGCGCATTAGCCAGAGTTGATGTAAACAGGAGGTTGTTGCAATGTCCAGAGTTGATGTATAAAGGAGTGTGTGAATGGCCCAGTGTTGATTTAAACAGGAGTGTGTGCATTACCCAGTATTCATGTAAACAGGAGTGTGTGCATTGTCATTTTTGATGGAAACAGGAGTAATGGTTAGCCCAAACTTGATGTAAACAGGAGTGTGTGCACTACCAAGTGTTGACGTTAACAAGAGTGTGTGCATTGTCAAGTTTTGATAGAAACAGCAGTGTTTGCTTTGTCCAGAGTTGATGTGAAAAGGAGTTTGTGCATAACCCATTGTTGATGTAAACAGGAGTTTGTTCATTGCCCAGAGTTGATGTAAACAGGAGTGTATGCATTAGCCAGTGTTGACGGAAATAGGAGTTTGTTCATTGCCCAGAGTTGATGTAAACAGGTGTGTGAGCATTCCCAGTATTACCAACTGTTGGTGTTCACAGGAGCCTGTGCATTGTCAAGTTTTGATGGAAACGGGACTGTTTGCTTTGCCCAAACTTGATGTAAAGAAGAGTGTGTGCATTACGAATTGTTGCTGTTAACAAGAGTGTGTGCATTGTCAAGTTTCGATGGAAACAGGAGTGTTTGCTTTGGATATAGCTGATGTAAACAATAAAGTGTGGATTGCCCAGTTTCGATGTAAACTATAGTGTGTGGATTGGCCAGTGCTGTTGGAAATAGGAGCGTATGAATTGCCCAGTGTTGATGTAAACAGGAGTATGTGCATTTTCAGTTTTGATGGAAACAGGACTGTTTGCTTTGCACAAACGTGACAGAAACATGGCTGTGTGCATTACCAAGTGATGTGTTAACAAGAGTGTGTGCATTCCCAGTATTGAAACAAAGAGGAGTGTGTGCATTACACAGTGTTGATGAAAACAGGAGTGTGTGCATTACCCAGTATTGACGTAAACAGGAGTGTGTGAATTGCCCAGAGTTCATGTAAACAGGAGGTTGTGCATTGTCAAGTTCTGATGGAAACAGGAGTGTTTGCTTTGTCCAGTGTTGATGTGAAAAGGAGTTTGTTCATTGCCCAGTGTTGATGTAAACAGGAGTGTGTGCATTACGCACTGTTGACGTAAACAGGAGTATGTGCATTGTCAAGTTTTGATGGAAACAGGACTTTTTGCTTTGGCTACAGTTCATGTAAACAATAAAGTGTGGATTGCCCAGTTTTGATATAAACAGGAGTGTGTGCATTTCCCAGTGTTGATATAAACAGGAGTGTGTGAATTGCCCAGTGTTGAAGTATACAGGAGTGTGTTCATTTCCCAGTGTTGATGTAAACAGAAGTGTGTGCATTCCCAGTGTTACCAACTGTTGGTGTTCACAGGAGTCTGTGCATTGTCAAGTTTTGATGGAAACAGGACAGTTTGCTTTGCCCAAACTTGATGTAAACAAGAGTGTGTGCATTACGAATTGTTGCTGTTCACAAGAGTGTGTGCATTGTCAAGTTTTGATGGAAACAGGAGTGTTTGCTTTGACCAGTGTTGATGTGAAAAGGACTTTGTGCATTACCCAGAATTGAAACAAAACGAGTGTGTGCGTTACCCAGTGTTGATGTAATCAGGATAGTGTGCATTACCCAGAGATGATGTAAACAGGAGTGTGTGCATTACCCACTGTTGATGTAAACAGGAGTGTGAGCATTGTCAAGATTTGATGGAAACAGGACCGTTTGCTTTGGCTAAAGTTGGTGTAAACAATAATGTGTGGATTGCACAGTTTCGATATAATCTATAGTGTGTGGATTGGCCAGTTTAGATGGAAACATGAATTTATGAATTCCCCAGTGTTGATGTAAACAGGAGGGTTTGCTGTGCCCAGAGTTGATGTAAACAGGAGTGTGGGAATTTCCCAGTGTTGATAGAAACAGGAAAGTGCGCATTAGCCAGAGTTGATGTAAACAGGAGGTTGTTGCAATGTCCAGAGTTGATGTATAAAGGAGTGTGTGAATGGCCCAGTGTTGATTTAAACAGGAGTGTGTGCATTACCCAGTATTCATGTAAACAGGAGTGTGTGCATTGTCATTTTTGATGGAAACAGGAGTAATGGTTAGCCCAAACTTGATGTAAACAGGAGTGTGTGCACTACCAAGTGTTGACGTTAACAAGAGTGTGTGCATTGTCAAGTTTTGATGGAAACAGCAGTGTTTGCTTTGTCCAGAGTTGATGTGAAAAGGAGTTTGTGCATAACCCATTGTTGATGTAAACAGGAGTTTGTTCATTGCCCAGAGTTGATGTAAACAGGAGTGTATGCATTAGCCAGTGTTGACGGAAATAGGAGTTTGTTCATTGCCCAGAGTTGATGTAAACAGGTGTGTGAGCATTCCCAGTATTACCAACTGTTGGTGTTCACAGGAGCCTGTGCATTGTCAAGTTTTGATGGAAACGGGACTGTTTGCTTTGCCCAAACTTGATGTAAAGAAGAGTGTGTGCATTACGAATTGTTGCTGTTAACAAGAGTGTGTGCATTGTCAAGTTTCGATGGAAACAGGAGTGTTTGCTTTGGATATAGCTGATGTAAACAATAAAGTGTGGATTGCCCAGTTTCGATGTAAACTATAGTGTGTGGATTGGCCAGTGCTGTTGGAAATAGGAGCGTATGAATTGCCCAGTGTTGATGTAAACAGGAGTATGTGCATTTTCAGTTTTGATGGAAACAGGACTGTTTGCTTTGCACAAACGTGACAGAAACATGGCTGTGTGCATTACCAAGTGATGTGTTAACAAGAGTGTGTGCATTCCCAGTATTGAAACAAAGAGGAGTGTGTGCATTACACAGTGTTGATGAAAACAGGAGTGTGTGCATTACCCAGTATTGATGTAAACAGGAGTGTGTGCACTGCCCAGTGTTGATGTAAACAGGAGCGTGTGCATTATCCATTGCTGATATAAAGAGGATTGTGAGCATTACCCTGTGTTGTTGCAAACTAGATTGTGTGCATATCCCGGAGCAGATGTAAACATATGTTGTGCATTCCCCCGTGTTGAAGCAAACAGTAGTGTGTGCAGTGTTAGTGTAAACAGGTTTTTGTGCATTGACCTGTGTTGATGTAAATAGGAGGGTGCCCATTGCCCAGGGCTGATATTAACATAGTTTGTGCATTGCCCAGTGTTGATGTAAACAGGAGTGTGTGCATTGCACAGTGTTGATGTAAACAGGAGTGTGTGCATTGCCCAGTGTTGATGTAAACAGGAGTGTGTGCATTGCCCAGTGTTGATGTAAGTGTGTTTTTTGCATTGCCCTGCGTTGATTTAGACATGAATCTGTGCATTACACTTTGTTGATTTAAACAGTAGTGTGTGCATTACAGTGTTATTGTAAACAGAAGTGTGTACTTTGCCCAGTTTTGATGTAAACAGGAGCGTGTGCATTACCCATTGCTGATATAAAGAGGATTGTGAGCATTACCCTGTGTTGTTGCAAACTAGATTGTGTGCATAGCCCGGAGCAGATGTAAACATATTTTGTGCATTCCCCAGTGTTGAAGCAAACAGTAGTGTGTGCATTGTGCAGTGTTAGTGTAAACAGGTTTTTGTGCATTGACCAGTGTTGATGTAAATAGGAGGGTGCCCATTGCCCAGGGCTGATATTAACATAGTTTGTGCATTGCCCAGTGTTGATGTAAACAGGAGTGTGTGCATTGCACAGTGTTGATGTAAACAGGAGTGTGTGCATGGCCCAGTGTTGATTTAAAGAGGAGTGTGTGCATTGTCCAGCATTGATGTAAACAAGAGTGTGTGCATTGCCCAGCGCAGATGTAAACATATCTTGCGCATTACCCTGTGTTGATGTAAACAGGAGTGTGTGCATTGCCCAGTGTTGATGTAAACAGGAGTGTGTGCATTGCCCAGTGCCGATTTAAAGAGGAGTGTGTGCATTGCCCAGTGTTGATGTAAACAGGAGTGTGTGCATTGCCCAGTGCCGATTTAAAGAGGAGTGTGTGCATTGTCCAGAATTGATGTAAACAAGAGTGTGTGCATTCCCGTTGTTGATATAAACAGGACTGATTGCATTACCCAATTTTGCTGTAAACAGGAGTGTGTGCATTCCCAGTGTTACTAACTGTTGGTGTTCACTGGAGTCTGTCCATTGTCAAGTTTTGATGGAAACAGGACTGTTTGCTTTGCCCAAACTTGATGTAAAGAAGAGTGTGTGCATTACACAGTGTTGATGAAAACAGGAGTATGTGCATTGTCAATTTTTGATGGAAACAGGAGTGTTTGCTTTGGCTAGAGTTGATGTAAACAATAAAGTGTGGATTGCCCAGTTTTGATGTAAACTATAGTGTGTGGATTGGCCAGTGTTGATGGAAATAGGAGCGTATGAATTGCCCAGTGTTGATGTAAACAGGAGTGTGTGCCTTGCCAATACTTGATGTAAACTGGATTGTGTCCATTGCCCTGTGTAGCTGTAAACAGGAGTGTGTGAATTTCCCAGTGTTGGTGTGAAAAGGAGTATGTGCAGTGCCCAGTGTTGACGTAAACAGGAGTGTGTGCATTAACGACTGTTGTTGTAAACAGGAGTGATGGTTAGCCCAAACTTGATGTAAACAGGAGTGTGTGCACTACCAAGTGTTGACGTTAACAAGAGTGTGTGCATTGTCAAGTTTTGATGGAAACAGCAGTGTTTGCTTTGTCCAGAGTTGATGTGAAAAGGAGTTTGTGCATAACCCATTGTTGATGTAAACAGGAGTTTGTTCATTGCCCAGAGTTGATGTAAACAGCAGTGTATGCATTAGCCAGTGTTGACGTAAATAGGAGTTTGTTCATTGCCCAGAGTTGATGTAAACAGGAGTGTGAGCATTCCCAGCATTACCAACTGTTGGTGTTCACAGGAGCCTGTGCTTTGTCAAGTTTTGATGGAAACTAGACTGTTTGCTTTGCACAAACTTGATGTAAAGAAGAGTGTGTGCATTACGAATTGTTGCTGTTAACAAGAGTGTGTGCATTGTCAAGTTTCGATGGAAACAGGAGTGTTTGCTTTGGATATAGCTGATGTAAACAATAAAGTGTGGATTGCCCAGTTTCGATGTAAACTATAGTGTGGATTGGCCAGTGCTGTTGGAAATAGGAGCGTATGAATTGCCCAGTGTTGATGTAAACAGGAGTATGTGCATTTTCAAGTTTTGATGGAAACAGGACTGTTTGCTTTGCACAAACTTGATGGAAACAAGGCTGTGTGCATTACCAAGTGATGGTGTTAACAAGAGTGTGTGCATTCCCAGTGTTGATTCAAAGAGGAGTGTGTGCATTACACAGTGTTGATGAAAACAGGAGTGCGTGCATTGTCAACTTTTGATGGAAGCAGGATTGTTTGCTTTTCCCAGAGTTGATGTAAACAAAGTGTGTGCATCGCCAAATGTTGGTGTTAACAGGAGTGTGTGCATTGTCAAGTTTTAATGGAAACAGGACTGTTTGTTTTGCCCAAACTTAATGTAAACAAGAGTGTGTGCATTACCAAGTGATGGGGTTAACAGCAGTGTGTGCATTCCCGTTGTTGCTGTAAACAGGAGTGAGTGCATTGCCCAGTGTTGATGTAAACAGAAGTGTGTACATTACACAGTGTTGATGAAAACAGGAGTATGTGCATTGTCAAGTTTTGATGTAAACAGGAGTGTGTGCATTAGACAGTGTCGATGTAAACAGGAGTGCGTGCATTGTCAAGTTTTGATGGAAGCAGGATTGTTTGCTTTGCCCAGAGTTGATGTAAACAGGAGTGTGTGCATCGCCAAATGTTGGTGTTAACAGGAGTGTGTGGATTACCCAGTATTGATGTAAACAGAAGTGTGTACATTACACAGTGTTGATGAAAACAGGGGTATGTGCATTGTCAAGTTTTGATGGAAACAGGACTGTTTGCTTTGGCTAGAGTTGATGTAATCAATAATGTGTGGATTGCCCAGTTTTGATATAAACAATAGTGTGTTCTTTGCCCAGTGTTGATATAAACAGGTGTGTGTGAATTGTCCAGTGTTGATGTAAACAGGATTATGTGCATTGCCCAGAGTTGATGTAAACAGGAGTGTATGCATGGCCAGAGTTGATGTGAAAAGGAGTTTGTGCATAACCCAGTGTTGATGTAAACATGAGTTTGTGCATTACCCAGTGTTGATATAAACAGGAGTGTTTGCATTACCCAGTGCTGATGTAAATAGGAGTTTGTTCATTCCCAGAGTTGATGTAAACAGGTTGTGTGCATTACCCTGTGTTGATGTAAACAGGAGTTTGTTCATTGCCCAGAACTGATGTAAACAGGAGGTTGTGCAATGTCCAGAATTCATGTATAAAGGAGTGTGTGAATTGTCCAGTGTTGATGTAAACAGGAGTGTGTGCATTACCCAGTGTTCATGTAAACAGGAGTGTATTCATTGTCAAGTTCTGATGGAAACAGGTTTGTTTGCTTTACCGAGAGTTGATTTAAACAAAGTCTGTGCATTACCCAGTGTTGATTGGAACAGAAGTGTTTGCATTGCCCAGTGTTGATGTAAACAGGAGTGTGTGCATTACTCAGTGTTAATGTAAACAGGAGTGTCTGCATTTCCCGTAGTTGATGTAAACAGGTGTGTGTGCATTACCCAGTGTTGATGTAAACAGGACTGATTGCATTACCCAATTTTGTTGAAAACAGCAGTGTGTGCATTCCCAGTATTACCAACTGTTGGTGTTCACAGGAGTCTGTGCATTGTCAAGTTTTGATGGAAACAGGACTGTTTGCTTTGCCCAAACCTGATGGAAACAAGGCTGTGTGCATTACCAAGTGATGGTGTTCAGAAGAGTGTGTGCATTCCCAGTGCTGATGTAAACATGAGTGTGTGCATTACACGGTGTTGATGAAAACAGGGGTATGTGCATTGTCAAGTTTTGATGGAAACATGACTGTTTGCTTTGTGTAGTGTTGATGTGAAAAGGAGTTTGTTCATTGCCCAGAGTTGATGTAAACAGGAGTGTGTGCATTACCCAGTGTTGATGTAAACAGGAGTGTGTGCACTCTCAAGTTCCGATGGAAACAGGAGTATTTGCTTTGTCCAGTGTTGATGTGAAAAGGAGCTTGTGCTTTACCCAGTGTAGATGTAAACAGGAGTTTGTTCATTGCCCAGAGTTGATGTAAACAGGAGTGTGTGCATTACACACTGTTGATGTAAACTGGAGTATGTGCATTGTCAAGTTTTGATGGAAACAGGACTGTTTGCTTTGGCTACAGTTGATGTAAACAATAATGTGTGGATTGCCCAGATTCGATGTAAATGTGGATTGGCCAGTTTTGATGGAAACATGAATGTATGAATTGCCCAGTGTTGATGTTAACAGGAGTGTTTGCAGTGCCCAGAGTTGACGTAAACAGGAGTGTGTGAATTGCCCAGAGTTCATGTAAACAGGAGGTTGTGCATTGTCAAGTTCTGATGGAAACAGGAGTGTTTGCTTTGTCCAGTGTTGATGTGAAAAGGAGTTTGTTCATTGCCCAGTGTTGATGTAAACAGGAGTGTGTGCATTACGCACTGTTGACGTAAACAGGAGTATGTGCATTGTCAAGTTTTGATGGAAACAGGACTTTTTGCTTTGGCTACAGTTCATGTAAACAATAAAGTGTGGATTGCCCAGTTTTGATATAAACAGGAGTGTGTGCATTTCCCAGTGTTGATATAAACAGGAGTGTGTGAATTGCCCAGTGTTGAAGTATACAGGAGTGTGTTCATTTCCCAGTGTTGATGTAAACAGAAGTGTGTGCATTCCCAGTGTTACCAACTGTTGGTGTTCACAGGAGTCTGTGCATTGTCAAGTTTTGATGGAAACAGGACAGTTTGCTTTGCCCAAACTTGATGTAAACAAGAGTGTGTGCATTACGAATTGTTGCTGTTCACAAGAGTGTGTGCATTGTCAAGTTTTGATGGAAACAGGAGTGTTTGCTTTGACCAGTGTTGATGTGAAAAGGACTTTGTGCATTACCCAGAATTGAAACAAAACGAGTGTGTGCGTTACCCAGTGTTGATGTAATCAGGATAGTGTGCATTACCCAGAGATGATGTAAACAGGAGTGTGTGCATTGCCCAGTGTTGATGTAAACAGGAGTGTGAGCATTGTCAAGATTTGATGGAAACAGGACCGTTTGCTTTGGCTAAAGTTGGTGTAAACAATAATGTGTGGATTGCACAGTTTCGATATAATCTATAGTGTGTGGATTGGCCAGTTTAGATGGAAACATGAATTTATGAATTCCCCAGTGTTGAGGTAAACAGGAGGGTTTGCTGTGCCCAGAGTTGATGTAAACAGGAGTGTGGGAATTTCCCAGTGTTGATAGAAACAGGAGAGTGTGCATTGCCCAGTGTTGATGTAAACAGGAAAGTGCGCATTAGCCAGAGTTGATGTAAACAGGAGGTTGTTGCAATGTCCAGAGTTGATGTATAAAGGAGTGTGTGAATGGCCCAGTGTTGATTTAAACAGGAGTGTGTGCATTACCCAGTATTCATGTAAACAGGAGTGTGTGCATTGTCATTTTTGATGGAAACAGGAGTAATGGTTAGCCCAAACTTGATGTAAACAGGAGTGTGTGCACTACCAAGTGTTGACGTTAACAAGAGTGTGTGCATTGTCAAGTTTTGATGGAAACAGCAGTGTTTGCTTTGTCCAGAGTTGATGTGAAAAGGAGTTTGTGCATAACCCATTGTTGATGTAAACAGGAGTTCGTTCATTGCCCAGAGTTGATGTAAACAGGAGTGTATGCATTAGCCAGTGTTGACGGAAATAGGAGTTTGTTCATTGCCCAGAGTTGATGTAAACAGGTGTGTGAGCATTCCCAGTATTACCAACTGTTGGTGTTCACAGGAGCCTGTGCATTGTCAAGTTTTGATGGAAACGGGACTGTTTGCTTTGCCCAAACTTGATGTAAAGAAGAGTGTGTGCATTACGAATTGTTGCTGTTAACAAGAGTGTGTGCATTGTCAAGTTTCGATGGAAACAGGAGTGTTTGCTTTGGATATAGCTGATGTAAACAATAAAGTGTGGATTGCCCAGTTTCGATGTAAACTATAGTGTGTGGATTGGCCAGTGCTGTTGGAAATAGGAGCGTATGAATTGCCCAGTGTTGATGTAAACAGGAGTATGTGCATTTTCAGTTTTGATGGAAACAGGACTGTTTGCTTTGCACAAACGTGACAGAAACATGGCTGTGTGCATTACCAAGTGATGTGTTAACAAGAGTGTGTGCATTCCCAGTATTGAAACAAAGAGGAGTGTGTGCATTACACAGTGTTGATGAAAACAGGAGTGTGTGCATTACCCAGTATTGATGTAAACAGGAGTGTGTGCACTGCCCAGTGTTGATGTAAACAGGAGCGTGTGCATTATCCATTGCTGATATAAAGAGGATTGTGAGCATTACCCTGTGTTGTTGCAAACTAGATTGTGTGCATATCCCGGAGCAGATGTAAACATATGTTGTGCATTCCCCCGTGTTGAAGCAAACAGTAGTGTGTGCAGTGTGCAGTGTTAGTGTAAACAGGTTTTTGTGCATTGACCTGTGTTGATGTAAATAGGAGGGTGCCCATTGCCCAGGGCTGATATTAACATAGTTTGTGCATTGCCCAGTGTTGATGTAAACAGGAGTGTGTGCATTGCACAGTGTTGATGTAAACAGGAGTGTGTGCATTGCCCAGTGTTGATGTAAACAGGAGTGTGTGCATTGCCCAGTGTTGATGTAAGTGTGTTTTTTGCATTGCCCTGCGTTGATTTAGACATGAATCTGTGCATTACACTTTGTTGATTTAAACAGTAGTGTGTGCATTACAGTGTTATTGTAAACAGAAGTGTGTACTTTGCCCAGTTTTGATGTAAACAGGAGCGTGTGCATTACCCATTGCTGATATAAAGAGGATTGTGAGCATTACCCTGTGTTGTTGCAAACTAGATTGTGTGCATAGCCCGGAGCAGATGTAAACATATTTTGTGCATTCCCCAGTGTTGAAGCAAACAGTAGTGTGTGCATTGTGCAGTGTTAGTGTAAACAGGTTTTTGTGCATTGACCAGTGTTGATGTAAATAGGAGGGTGCCCATTGCCCAGGGCTGATATTAACATAGTTTGTGCATTGCCCAGTGTTGATGTAAACAGGAGTGTGTGCATTGCACAGTGTTGATGTAAACAGGAGTGTGTGCATGGCCCAGTGTTGATTTAAAGAGGAGTGTGTGCATTGTCCAGCATTGATGTAAACAAGAGTGTGTGCATTGCCCAGCGCAGATGTAAACATATCTTGCGCATTACCCTGTGTTGATGTAAACAGGAGTGTGTGCATTGCCCAGTGTTGATGTAAACAGGAGTGTGTGCATTGCCCAGTGCCGATTTAAAGAGGAGTGTGTGCATTGCCCAGTGTTGATGTAAACAGGAGTGTGTGCATTGCCCAGTGCCGATTTAAAGAGGAGTGTGTGCATTGTCCAGAATTGATGTAAACAAGAGTGTGTGCATTCCCGTTGTTGATATAAACAGAACTGATTGCATTACCCAATTTTGCTGTAAACAGGAGTGTGTGCATTCCCAGTGTTACTAACTGTTGGTGTTCACTGGAGTCTGTCCATTGTCAAGTTTTGATGGAAACAGGACTGTTTGCTTTGCCCAAACTTGATGTAAAGAAGAGTGTGTGCATTACACAGTGTTGATGAAAACAGGAGTATGTGCATTGTCAATTTTTGATGGAAACAGGAGTGTTTGCTTTGGCTAGAGTTGATGTAAACAATAAAGTGTGGATTGCCCAGTTTTGATGTAAACTATAGTGTGTGGATTGGCCAGTGTTGATGGAAATAGGAGCGTATGAATTGCCCAGTGTTGATGTAAACAGGAGTGTGTGCCTTGCCAAGACTTGATGTAAACTGGATTGTGTCCATTGCCCTGTGTAGCTGTAAACAGGAGTGTGTGAATTTCCCAGTGTTGGTGTGAAAAGGAGTATGTGCAGTGCCCAGTGTTGACGTAAACAGGAGTGTGTGCATTAACGACTGTTGTTGTAAACAGGAGTGATGGTTAGCCCAAACTTGATGTAAACAGGAGTGTGTGCACTACCAAGTGTTGACGTTAACAAGAGTGTGTGCATTGTCAAGTTTTGATGGAAACAGCAGTGTTTGCTTTGTCCAGAGTTGATGTGAAAAGGAGTTTGTGCATAACCCATTGTTGATGTAAACAGGAGTTTGTTCATTGCCCAGAGTTGATGTAAACAGCAGTGTATGCATTAGCCAGTGTTGACGTAAATAGGAGTTTGTTCATTGCCCAGAGTTGATGTAAACAGGAGTGTGAGCATTCCCAGCATTACCAACTGTTGGTGTTCACAGGAGCCTGTGCTTTGTCAAGTTTTGATGGAAACTAGACTGTTTGCTTTGCACAAACTTGATGTAAAGAAGAGTGTGTGCATTACGAATTGTTGCTGTTAACAAGAGTGTGTGCATTGTCAAGTTTCGATGGAAACAGGAGTGTTTGCTTTGGATATAGCTGATGTAAACAATAAAGTGTGGATTGCCCAGTTTCGATGTAAACTATAGTGTGGATTGGCCAGTGCTGTTGGAAATAGGAGCGTATGAATTGCCCAGTGTTGATGTAAACAGGAGTATGTGCATTTTCAAGTTTTGATGGAAACAGGACTGTTTGCTTTGCACAAACTTGATGGAAACAAGGCTGTGTGCATTACCAAGTGATGGTGTTAACAAGAGTGTGTGCATTCCCAGTGTTGATTCAAAGAGGAGTGTGTGCATTACACAGTGTTGATGAAAACAGGAGTGCGTGCATTGTCAACTTTTGATGGAAGCAGGATTGTTTGCTTTTCCCAGAGTTGATGTAAACAAAGTGTGTGCATCGCCAAATGTTGGTGTTAACAGGAGTGTGTGCATTGTCAAGTTTTAATGGAAACAGGACTGTTTGTTTTGCCCAAACTTAATGTAAACAAGAGTGTGTGCATTACCAAGTGATGGGGTTAACAGCAGTGTGTGCATTCCCGTTGTTGCTGTAAACAGGAGTGAGTGCATTGCCCAGTGTTGATGTAAACAGAAGTGTGTACATTACACAGTGTTGATGAAAACAGGAGTATGTGCATTGTCAAGTTTTGATGTAAACAGGAGTGTGTGCATTAGACAGTGTCGATGTAAACAGGAGTGCGTGCATTGTCAAGTTTTGATGGAAGCAGGATTGTTTGCTTTGCCCAGTGTTGATGTAAACAGGAGTGTGTGCATCGCCAAATGTTGGTGTTAACAGGAGTGTGTGGATTACCCAGTATTGATGTAAACAGAAGTGTGTACATTACACAGTGTTGATGAAAACAGGGGTATGTGCATTGTCAAGTTTTGATGGAAACAGGACTGTTTGCTTTGGCTAGAGTTGATGTAATCAATAATGTGTGGATTGCCCAGTTTTGATATAAACAATAGTGTGTTCTTTGCCCAGTGTTGATATAAACAGGTGTGTGTGAATTGTCCAGTGTTGATGTAAACAGGATTATGTGCATTGCCCAGAGTTGATGTAAACAGGAGTGTATGCATGGCCAGAGTTGATGTGAAAAGGAGTTTGTGCATAACCCAGTGTTGATGTAAACATGAGTTTGTGCATTACCCAGTGTTGATATAAACAGGAGTGTTTGCATTACCCAGTGCTGATGTAAACAGGAGTTTGTTCATTCCCAGAGTTGATGTAAACAGGTTGTGTGCATTACCCTGTGTTGATGTAAACAGGAGTTTGTTCATTGCCCAGAACTGATGTAAACAGGAGGTTGTGCAATGTCCAGAATTCATGTATAAAGGAGTGTGTGAATTGCCCAGAGTTGATGTAAACCGGAGTGTGTGCATTACCCTGTGTTGATGTAAACAGGAGTTTGTTCATTGCCCAGAACTGATGTAAACAGGAGGTTGTGCAATGTCCAGAATTCATGTATAAAGGAGTGTGTGAATTGTCCAGTGTTGATGTAAACAGGAGTGTGTGCATTACCCAGTGTTCATGTAAACAGGAGTGTATTCATTGTCAAGTTCTGATGGAAACAGGTTTGTTTGCTTTACCGAGAGTTGATTTAAACAAAGTCTGTGCATTACCCAGTGTTGATTGGAACAGAAGTGTTTGCATTGCCCAGTGTTGATGTAAACAGGAGTGTGTGCATTACTCAGTGTTAATGTAAACAGGAGTGTCTGCATTTCCCGTAGTTGATGTAAACAGGTGTGTGTGCATTACCCAGTGTTGATGTAAACAGGACTGATTGCATAACCCAATTTTGTTGTAAACAGGAGTGTGTGCATTCCCAGTATTACCAACTGTTGGTGTTCACAGGAGTCTGTGCATTGTCAAGTTTTGATGGAAACAGGATTGTTTGCTTTGCCCAAACTTGATGTAAAGAAGAGTGTGTGCATGACGAATTGTTGCTGTTCACAAGAGTGTGTGCATTGTCAAGGTTCGATGGAAACAGGAGTGTTTGCTTTGGCTATAGTTAAAGTAAACAATAAAGTGTGGATTGCCCAGTTTCAATGTAATCTATAGTGTGTAGATTGGCCAGTGTTGTTGGAAATAGGAGCGTATGAATTGCCCAGTGTTGATGTAAACAGGGAAGTGTGCATTTCCCAGTGTTGATGTAAACAGGGAAGTGTGCATTAGCCAGAGTTGATGTAAACAGGAGGTTGTGCAATGTCCAGAGTTGATGTATAAAGGAGTGTGTGAATTGCTCAGTGTTGATGTAAACAGGAGAGTGTTCATTGCCCAGAGTTGATGTAAACAGGAGAGTGTTCATTTCCCAGTGTTGATGTAAACAAGACTGTGTGCATTACGAATTGTTGCTGTTCACAAGAGTGTGTGCATTGTCAAGTTTTGATGGAAACAGGAGTGTTTGCTTTGACCAGTGTTGATGTGAAAAGGACTTTGTGCATTACCCAGAATTGAAGCAAAACGAGTGTGTGCGTTACCCAGTGTTGATGTAAACAGGATAGTGTGCATTATCCAGAGCTGATGTATACAGGAGTGTGTGCATTACCCACTGTTGACGTAAACAGGAGTGTGAGCATTGTCAAGTTTTGATGGAAACAGGACTGTTTGCTTTGCCCAAACTTGATGTAAAGAAGAGGGTGTGCATTACGAATTGTTGCAGTTAACAAGAGTGTGTGCATTGTCAAGTTTCGATGGAAACAGGAGTGTTTGCTTTGGATATAGCTGATGTAAACAATAAAGTGTGGATTGCCCAGTTTCGATGTAAACTATAGTGTGTGGATTGGCCAGTGTTGTTGGAAATAGGAGCGTATGAATTGCCCAGTGTTGATGTAAACAGGAGTGTGTGCCTTGCCAAGACTTGATGTAAACTGGAGTGTGTCCATTGCCCTGTGTAGGTGTAAACAGGAGTCTGTGAATTTCCCAGTGTTGGTGTGAGCAGGAGTATGTGCTGTGCCCAGTGTTAACCTAAACAGGAGTGTGTGCATTAACGACTGTTGTTGTAAACAGGAGTGTTTGCATTGTCATTTTTGATGGAAACAGGAGTGATGGTTAGCCCAAACGTGATGTAAACAAGAGTGTGTGCATTACCAATTGTTGACATTAACAAGAGTGTGTGCATTGTCAAGTTTTGATGGAAACAGCAGTGTTTGCTTTTTCCAGTGTTGATGTGAAAAGGAGTTTGTGCATAACCCATTGTTGATGTAAACAGGAGTGTGTGCATTAGCCAGTATTGACGTAAATAGGAGTTTGTTCATTGCCCAGAGTTAATGTAAACAGGAGTGTGTGCATTCCCAATATTACCAACAGTTGGTGTTCACAGGAGTCTGTGCATTGTCAAGTTTTGATGGAAACAGGACTGTTTGCTTTGCCCAAACTTGATGTAAAGAAGAGGGTGTGCATTACGAATTGTTGCAGTTAACAAGAGTGTGTGCATTGTCAAGTTTCGATGGAAACAGGAGTGTTTGCTTTGGATATAGCTGATGTAAACAATAAAGTGTGGATTGCCCAGTTTCGATGTAAACTATAGTGTGTGGATTGGCCAGTGTTGTTGGAAATAGGAGCGTATGAATTGCCCAGTGTTGATGTAAACAGGAGTGTGTGCATTTTCACGTTTTGATGGAAACAGGACTCTTTGTTTTGCCCAAACGATGTAAACAATACTGTGTGCATTACCAAGTGATGGTGTTAACAAGAGTGTGTGCATTCCCAGAGTTGATATAAAGAGGAGTGTGTGCATTACAGTGTTGATGAAAACAGGAGTATGTGCATTGTCAAGTTTTGATGGAAACAGGACCGTTTGCTTTGGCTAAAGTTGGTGTAACCTATAATGTGTAGATTGCCCAGTTTCGATATAAACTATAGTGTGTGGATTGGCCAGTTTTGATGGAAACATGAATTTATGAATTCCCCAGTGTTGATGTTAACAGGAGAGTTTGCTGTGCCCAGAGATGACGTAAACAGGAGTGTGTGAATTGCCCAGTGTTGATAGAAACCGGAGAGTGTGCATTGCCCAGTGTTGATGTAAACAGGGAAGTGTGCATTAGCCAGAGTTGATGTAAACAGGAGGTTGTGCAATGTCCAGATTTGATGTATAAAGGAGTGTGTGAATTGCCCAGTGTTGATAGAAGCAGGAGAGTGTGCATTGCCCAGTGTTAATGTAAACAGGGAAGTGTGCATGAGCCAGAGTTGATTTCAACAGGAGGTTGTGCAATGTCCAGATTTGATGTAAACAGGAGTGTGTGCATTACCCAGTGTTGATGTAAACAGGAGAGTGTTCATTGCCCAGAGTTGATGTAAACAGGAGTGTGTGCATTACCCAGTGTTGATGTAAACAGGTGTATGTGCATTGTCAAGATTTGATGGAAACAGGACCGTTTGCTTTGGCTAAAGTTGGTGTAAACAATAATGTGTGGATTGCCCAGTATCGATATAAACTATAGTATGTGGATTGGCCAGTTTTGAAGGAAACATGAATTTATGAATTCCCCGGTGTTGATGTAAACAGGAGAGTTTGCTGTGCCCAGAGTTGACGTAAACAGGAGTGTGTGAATTGCCCAGTGTTGATGTAAACAGGAGTGTGTGCATTACCCTGTGTTGATGTAAACAGAAGTTTGTTCATTGCCCAGAGTTGATGTAAACAGGAGTGTGTGCATTACCCAGTGTTGATGTAAACAGGAGTATGTGCATTGTCAAGTTTTGATGGAAACAGGACCGTTTGCTTTGGCTAAAGTTGGTGTAAACAATAATGTGTAGATTGCCCTGTTTCGATATAAACTATAGTGTGTGGATTGGCCAGTTTTGATGGAAACATGAATTTATGAATTCCCCAGTGTTGATGTAAACAGGAGAGTTTGCTGTGCCCAGAGATGACGTAAACAGGAGTGTGTGAATTGCCCAGTGTTGATAGAAACCGGAGAGTGTGCATTGCCCAGTGTTGATGTAAACAGGGAAGTGTGCATTAGCCAGAGTTGATGTAAACAGGAGTGTGTGCATTACCCTGTGTTGATGTAAACAGGAGTTTGTTCATTGCCCAGAACTGATGTAAACAGGAGGTTGTGCAATGTCCAGAATTGATGTATAAAGGAGTGTGTGAATTGCCCAGTGTTGATGTAAACAGGAGTGTGTGAATTGCCCAGTGTTCATGTAAACAGGAGTGTGTTCATTGTCAAGTTCTGATGGAAACAAGTTTGTTTGCTTTGCCGCGAGTTGATTTAAACAAAGTGTGTGCATTACTCAGTGTTAATGTAAACAGGAGTGTCTGCATTTCCCGTAGTTGATGTAAACAGGTGTGTGTTCATTACCCAGTGTTGATGTAAACAGGACTGATTCCATTACACAATTTTGCTGTAAAAAGGAGTGTGTGCATTCCCAGTATTACCAACTGTTGGTGTACACTGGAGTCTGTGCATTGTCAAGTTTTGATGGAAACACGACTGTTTGCTGTGCCCAAACTTGATGTAAAGAAGAGTGTGTGCATTACACAGTGTTGATGAAAACAGGAGTATGTGCATTGTCAATTTTTGATGGAAACAGGAGTGTTTGCTTTGGCTAGAGTTGATGTAAACAATAAAGTGTGGATTGGCCAGTGTTGATGGAAATAGGAGCGTATGAATTGCCCAGTGTTGATGTAAACTGGAGTGTGTGCCTTGCCAAGACTTGATGTAAACTGGAGTGTGTCCATTGCCCTGTGTAGGTGTAAACAGGAGTCTGTGAATTTCCCAGTGTTGGTGTGAACAGGAGTATGTGCTGTGCCCAGTGTTAACCTAAACAGGAGTGTGTGCATTAATGACTGTTGTTGTAAACAGGAGTGTTTGCATTGTCATTTGTGATGGAAACAGGAGTGATGGTTAGCCCAAACGTGATGTAAACAAGAGTGTGTGCATTACCAATTGTTGACATTAACAAGAGTGTGTGCATTGTCAAGTTTTGATGGAAACAGCAGTGTTTGCTTTTTCCAGTGTTGATGTGAAAAGGAGTTTGTGCATAACCCATTGTTGATGTAAACAGGAGTGTGTGCATTAGCCAGTATTGACGTAAATAGGAGTTTGTTCATTGCCCAGAGTTAATGTAAACAGGAGTGTGTGCATTCCCAGTATTACCAACAGTTGGTGTTCACAGGAGTCTGTGCATTGTCAAGTTTTGATGGAAACAGGACTGTTTGCTTTGCCCAAACGATGTAAAGAAGTGGGTGTGCATTACGAATTGTTGCAGTTAACAAGAGTGTGTACATTGTCAAGTTTCGATGGAAACAGGAGTGTTTGCTTTGGATATAGCTGATGTAAACAATTAAAGATTGCCCAGTTTCGATGTAAACTATAGTGTGTGGATTGGCCAGTGTTGTTGGAAATAGGAGCGTATGAATTGCCCAGTGTTGATGTAAACAGGAGTGTGTGCATTTTCACGTTTTGATGGAAACAGGACTCTTTGTTTTGCCCAAACTTGATGTAAACAATACTGTGTGCATTACCAAGTGATGGTGTTAACAAGAGTGTGTGCATTCCCAGAGTTGATATAAAGAGGAGTGTGTGCATTACAGTGTTGATGAAAACAGGAGTGTGTGCATTGTCAAGTTTTGATGGAAACAGGACTGTTTGCTTTGGCTGGAGTTGATGTGAACAATAAAGTGTGGATTGCCCAGTTTTGATATAAACTATAGTGTGTGGATTGACCAGTGCTGATGGAAATAGGAGCGTATGAATTGCCCAGTGTTGATGTAAACAGGAGTGTGTGCATTACCCAGTGTTGATGTAAACAGGAGTTTCTTCATTGCCCAGAGTTGATGTAAACAGGAGTGTGTGCATTACCCAGTGTTGATGTAAACAGGAGTATGTGCATTGTCAAGTTTTGATGGAAACAGGACCGTTTGCTTTGGCTAAAGTTGGTGTAAACAATAATGTGTAGATTGCCCAGTTTCGATATAAACTATAGTGTGTGGATTGGCCAGTTTTGATGGAAACATGAATTTATGAATTCCCCGGTGTTGATGTAAACAGGAGAGTTTGCTGTGCCCAGAGTTGACGTAAACAGGAGTGTGTGAATTGCCCAGTGTTGATGTAAACAGGAGTGTGTGCATTACCCTGTGTTGATGTAAACAGGAGTTTGTTCATTGCCCAGAACTGATGTAAACAGGAGGTTGTGCAAGGTCCAGAATTGATGTATAAAGGAGTGTGTGAATTGCCCAGTGTTGATGTAAACAGGAGTGTGTGAATTGCCCAGTGTTCATACAAACAGGAGTGTGTTCATTGTCAAGTTCTGATGGAAACAGGTTTGTTTGCTTTGCCGAGAGTTGAATTAAACAAAGTGTGTGCATTACCCAGTGTTGATTGGAACAGAAGTGTTTGCATTGCCCAGTGTTGATGTAAACAGGAGTGTGTGCATTACTCAGTGTTAATGTAAACAGGAGTGTCTGCATTTCCCGTAGTTGATGTAAACAGGTATGTGTGCATTACCCAGTGTTGATGTAAACAGGAGTGTGTGCATTCCCAGTATTACCAACTGTTGGTGTTCACTGGAGTCTGTGCATTGTCAAGTTTTGATGGAAACAGGACTGTTTGCTTTGCCCAAACTTGATGTAAAGAAGAGTGTGTGCATTACACAGTGTTGATGAAAACAGGAGTATGTGCATTGTCAAGTTTTGATGGAAACAGGAGTGTTTGCTTTGGCTAGAGTTGATGTAAACAATAAAGTGTGGATTGCCCAGTTTTGATGTAAACTATAGTGTGTGGATTGGCCAGTGTTGATTGAAATAGGAGCGTATGAATTGCCCAGTGTTGATGTAAACAGGAGTGTGTGCCTTGCCGAGACTTGATGTAAACTGGAGTGTGTCCATTGCCCTGTGTAGGTGTAAACAGGAGTGTGTGAATTTCCCAGTGTTGGTGTGAACAGCACTGTGTGCAGTGCCCAGTGTTGACCTAAACAGGAGTGTGTGCATTAACGACTGTTGTTGTAAACAGGAGTGTGTGCATTGTCATTTTTGATGGAAACAGGAGTGATGGTTAGCCCAAACGTGATGTAAACAAGAGTGTGTGCATTACCAAATGTTGACATTAACAAGAGTGTGTGCATTGTCAAGTTTTGAGGGAAACAGCAGTGTTTCCTTTTTCCAGTGTTGATGTGAAACGGAGTTTGTGAATAACCCATTGTTGATGTAAACAGGAGTGTGTGCATTAGCCAGTGTAGTCGTAAATAGGAGTTTGGTCATTGCCCAGAGTTAATGTAAACAGGAGTGTGTGCATTCCCAGTGTTACCAACTGTTGGTGTTCACAGGAGTCTGTGTATTGTCAAGTTTTGATGGAATCAGGACTGTTTGCTTTGCCCAACCTTGATGTAAAGAATAGTGTGTGCATTACGAATTCTTGTAGTTAACAAGAGTGTGTGCATTGTCAAGTTTCGATGGAAACAGGAGTGTTTGCTTTGGATATAGCTGATGTAAACAATAAAGTGTGGATTGCCCAGTTTCGATGTAAACTATAGTGTGTGGATTGGCCAGTGTTGTTGGAAATAGGAGCGTATGAATTGCCCAGTGTTGATGTAAACAGGAGTATGTGCATTTTCACGTTTTGATGGAAACAGGACTATTTGTTTTGCCCAAACTTGATGTAAACAATACTGTGTGCATTACCAAGTGATGGTGTTAACAAGAGTGTGTGCATTCCCAGAGTTGATATAAAGAGGAGTGTGTGCATTACAGTGTTGATGAAAACAGGAGTGTGTGCATTGTCAAGTTTTGATGGAAACAGGACTGTTTGCTTTGGCTAGAGTTGATGTGAACAATAAAGTGTGGATTGCCCAGTTTTGATATAAACTATAGTGTGTGGATTGAACAGTGTTGATGGAAATAGGAGCGTATGAATTGCCCAGTGTTGATGTAAACAGGAGTGTGTGCATTACCCAGTGTTGATGTAAACAGGAGTTTCTTCATTGCCCAGCGTTGATGTAAACAGGAGTGTGTGCATTACCCAGCGTTGATGTAAACAGGAGTATGTGCATTGTCAAGTTTTGATGGAAACAGGACCGTTTGCTTTGGCTAAAGTTGGTGTAAACAATAATGTGTAGATTGCCGAGTTTCGATATAAACTATAGTGTGTGGATTGGCCAGTTTTGATGGAAACATGAATTTATGAATTCCCCAGTGTTGATGTAAACAGGAGAGTTTGCTGTGCCCAGAGTTGACGTAAACAGGAGTGTGTGAATTGCCCAGTGTTGATAGAAACAGGAGTGTGTGCATTGCCCAGTGTTGATGTAAACAGGAAAGTGTGCATTAGCCAGAGTTGATGTAAACAGGAGGTTGTGCAATGTCCAGAATTCATGTATAAAGGAGTGTGTGAATTGTCCAGTGTTGATATAAACAGGAGTGTGTGCATTACCCAGTGTTCATGTAAACAGGAGTGTGTTCATTGTCAAGTTCTGATGGAAACAGGTTTGTTTGCTTTGCCGAGAGTTGATTTAAACAAAGTGTGTGCATTCCCCAGTGTTGATGTGAAAAGGAGTGTGTGCATTACCCAGTGTTGATGTAAACAGGAGTTTGTTCATTGCCCAAAGTTGATGTAAACAGGAGTGTGTGCATTACCCAGTGTTGATGTAAACAGGAGTTTGTTCATTGCCCAAATTTGATGTAAACAGGAGTGTGTGCATTACCCAGTGTTGATGTAAACAGGAGTTTGTTCATTGCCCAGAGTTGATGTAAACAGGAGTGTGTGCATTACACACTGTTGATGTAAACAGGCGTATGTGCATTGTCAAGATTTGATGGAAACCGGACCGTTTGCTTTTGCTACAGTTGATTTAAACAATAATGTCCGGGTTGCCCAGTTTTGATGGAAACATGAATTTATGAATTCCCAGGTGTTGATGTAAACAGGAGTGTGTGAATTGCCCAGTGTTGATAGAAACAGGAGAGTGTGCATTGCCCAGTGTTGATTTAAACAGGAAAGTGTGCATTAGCCAGAGTTGATGTAAACAGGAGGTTGTGCAATGTCCAGAGTTGATGTAAACAGGAGTGTGTGAATTGCCCAGTGTTGATGTAAACAGGAGAGTTTGCTGTGCCCAGAGTTGACTTAAACAGGAGTGTGTGAATTGCCCAGTGTTGATAGAAACGGGAGAGTGTACATTGCCCAGTGTTGATGTAAACAGGAGTGTGTTAATTGCCCAGTGTTGATAGAAACAGGACAGTGTGCATTGCCCAGTGTTGATGTAAACAGGAGAGTGTTCATTGCCCAGAGTTGATGTAAACAGGAGTGTGTGCATTTCCCAGAGTTGATGTAAACAGGAGTTTGTTCATTGCCCAGAGTTGATGTAAACAGGAGTGTGTGCATTACACACTGTTGATGTAAACAGGCGTATGTGCATTGTCAAGATTTGATGGAAACCGGACCGTTTGCTTTTGCTACAGTTGATTTAAACAATAATGTCCGGGTTGCCCAGTTTTGATGGAAACATGAATTTATGAATTCCCAGGTGTTGATGTAAACAGGAGTGTGTGAATTGCCCAGTGTTGATAGAAACAGGAGAGTGTGCATTGCCCAGTGTTGATGTAAACAGGAGAGTGTTCATTGCCCAGAGTTGATGTAAACAGGAGTGTGTGCATTACCCACTGTTGATGTAAACAGGAGTGTGTGCATTACCCAGTATTGATGTAAACAGGAGTTTGTTCATTGTCCAGAGTTGATGTAAACAGGAGTGTGTGCATTACCCAGTGTTGATGTAAACAGGAGTGTGTGCATTACCCAGTATTGATCTAAACAGGAGTGTGTGCATTACACAGTGTTGATGTAAACAGGAGTTCGTGCATTGTCAAGTTTTGATGGAAGCAGGATTGTTTGCTTTGCCCAGAGTTGATTTAAACAGGAGTGTGTGCATCGCCAAATGTTGGTGTTAACAGGAGTGTGTGCGTTGTCAAGTATTAATGGAAAAAGGACTGTTTGTTTTGCCCAAACTTAATGTAAACAAGAGAGTGTGCATTACCAAGTGATGGTGTTAACAAGAGTGTGTGCATTCCCGTTGTTGATGTAAACAGGAGTGAGTGCATTACCCAGTGTTGATGTAAACAGAACTGTGTACATTACCCAGTGTTGATGTGAAAAGGAGTGTGTGCTTTACCCTGTGTTGATGTAAACAGGAGTTTGTGCATAACCCAGTGTTGATGAAAACAGGAGCATGTGCATTGTCAAGTTTTGATGGAAACAGGACTGTTTGCTTTGGCTAGAGTTGATGTAATCAATAATGTGTGAATTGCCCAGTGTTGATGTAAACAGGATTATGTGCATTGCCCAGAGTTGATGTAAACAGGAGTGTGTGCATGGCCAGAGTTGATGTGAAAAGGAGTTTGTGCATAACCCAGTGTTGATGTAAACAGGAGTTTGTGCATGGCCAGAGTTGATGTAAACAGGAGTGTGTGCATTACCCAGTGTTGATATAAACAGGAGTGTTTGCATTACCCAGTGTTGATGTAAACAGGAGTTTGTTCATTGCCCAGAGTTGATGTAAACAGGAGTGTGTGCTTTACCCTGTGTTGATGTAAACAGGAGTTTGATCATTGCCCAGAACTGATGTAAACAGGAGGTTGTGCAATGTCCAGAATTGATGTATAAAGGAGTGTGTGAATTGCCCAGTGTTGATGTAAACAGGAGTGTGTGAATTGCCCAGTGTTCATGTAAACAGGAGTGTGTTCATTGTCATGTTCTGATGGAAACAGGTTTGTTTGCTTTGCCGAGAGTTGATTTAAACAAAGTGTTTGCATTGCCCAGTGTTGATGTAAACAGGAGTGTGTGCATTACTCAGTGTTAATGTAAACAGGAGTGTCTGCATTTCCCGTAGTTGATGCAAACAGGTGTGTGTTCATTACCCAGTGTTGATGTAAACAGGACTGATTCCATTACACAATTTTGCTGTAATCAGGAGTGTGTGCATTCCCAGTATTACCAACTGTTGGTGTACACTGGAGTCTGTGCATTGTCAAGTTTTGATGGAAACAGGACTGTTTGCTTTGCCCAAACTTGATGTAAAGAAGAGTGTGTGCATTACACAGTGTTGATGAAAACAGGAGTATGTGCATTGTCAAGTTTTGATGGAAACAGGACTGTTTGCTTTGGCTAGAGTTGATGTAATCAATAATGTGTGGATTGCCCAGTTTTGATATAAACAATAGTGTGTTCTTTGCCCAGTGTTGGTATTAACAGGAGTGTGTGAATTGCCCAGTGTTGATGTAAACAGGATTATGTGCATTGCCCAGAGTTGATGTAAACAGGAGTGTGTGCATGGCCAGAGTTGATGTGAAAAGGAGTTTGTGCATAACCCAGTGTTGATGTAAACAGGAGTTTGTGCATGGCCAGAGTTGATGTAAACAGGAGTGTGTGCATTACCCAGTGTTGATATAAACAGGAGTGTTTGCATTACCCAGTGTTTATGTAAACAGGAGTTTGTTCATTGCCCAGAGTTGATGTAAACAGGAGTGTGTGCATTACCCTGTGTTGATGTAAACAGGAGTTTGTTCATTGCCCAGAACTGATGTAAACAGGAGGTTGTGCAATGTCCAGAATTGATGTATAAAGGAGTGTGTGAATTGCCCAGTGTTGATGTAAACAGGAGTGTGTGAATTGCCCAGTGTTGATGTAAACAGGAGTGTGTGAATTGCCCAGTGTACATGTAAACAGGAGTGTGTTCATTGTCAAGTTCTGATGGAAACAGGTTTGTTTGCTTTGCCGAGAGTTGATTTAAACAAAGTGTGTGCATTACCCAGTGTTGATTGGAACAGAAGTGTTTGCATTACCCAGTGTTGATGTAAACAGGAGTGTGTGCATTACCCAGTGTTGATGTAAACAGGACTGATTCCATTACACAATTTTGCTGTAAACAGGAGTGTGTGCATTCCCAGTATTACCAACTGTTGGTGTACACTGGAGTCTGTGCATTGTCAAGTTTTGATGGAAACAGGACTGTTTGCTTTGCCCAAACTTGATGTAAAGAAGAGTGTGTGCATTACACAGTGTTGATGAAAACAGGAGTATGTGCATTGTCAATTTTTGATGGAAACTGGAGTGTTTGCTTTGGCTAGAGTTGATGTAAACAATAAAGTGTGGATTGCCCAGTTTTGATGTAAACTATAGTGTGTGGATTGGCCAGTGTTGATGGAAATAGGAGCGTATGAATTGCCCAGTGTTGATGTAAACAGGAGTGTGTGCCTTGCCGAGACTTGATGTAAACTGGAGTGTGTCCATTGCCCTGTGTAGGTGTAAACAGGAGTGTGTGAATTTCCCAGTGTTGGTGTGAACAGGAGTATGTGCAGTGCCCAGTGTTGACCTAAACAGGAGTGTGTGCATTAACGACTGTTGTTGTAAACAGGAGTGTGTGCATTGTCATTTTTGATGGAAACAGGAGTGATGGTTAGCCCAAACGTGATGTAAACAAGAGTGTGTGCATTACCAAATGTTGACATTAACAAGAGTGTGTGCATTGTCAAGTTTTGATGGAAACAGCAGTGTTTGCTTTTTCCAGTGTTGATGTGAAAAGGAGTTTGTGCATAACCCATTGTTGATGTAAACAGGAGTGTGTGCATTAGCCAGTGTTGTCGTAAATAGGAGTTTGTTCATTGCCCAGAGTTAATGTAAACAGGAGTGTGTGCATTCCCAGTATTACCAACTGTTGGTGTTCACAGGAGTCTGTGTATTGTCAAGTTTTGATGAAAACAGGACTGTTTGCTTTGCCCAAACTTGATGTAAAGAAGAGTGTGTGCATTACGAATTCTTGTAGTTAACAAGAGTGTGTGCATTGTCAAGTTTCGATGGAAACAGGAGTGTTTGCTTTGGATATAGCTGATGTAAACAATAAAGTGTGGATTGCCCAGTTTCGATGTAAACTATAGTGTGTGGATTGGCCAGTGTTGTTGGAAATAGGAGCGTATGAATTGCCCAGTGTTGATGTAAACAGGAGTATGTGCATTTTCACGTTTTGATGGAAACAGGACTGTTTGTTTTGCCCAAACTTGATGTAAACAATACTGTGTGCATTACCAAGTGATGGTGTTAACAAGAGTGTGTGCATTCCCAGAGTTGATATAAAGAGGACTGTGTGCATTACAGTGTTGATGAAAACAGGAGTGTGTGCATTGTCAAGTTTTGATGGAAACAGGACTGTTTGCTTTGGCTAGAGTTGATGTGAACAGTAATGTGTGGATTGCCCAGTTTTGATTTAAACAATAGTGTGTTCTTTGCCCAGTCTTGGTATAAACAGGTGTGTGTGAATTGCCCAGTGTTGATGTAAACAGGATTATGTGCATTACCCAGTGTTGATGTAAACAGGAGTGTTTGCATTACCCAGTGTTGATGTAAACAGGAGTTTGTTCATTGCCCAGAGTTGATGTAAACAGCAGGTTGTGCAATGTCCAGAGTTGATGTATAAAGGAGTGTGTGAATTGCCCAGTGTTGATGTAAACAGGAGTGTGTGCATTACTCAGTGTTAATGTTAACAGGAGTGTCTGCATTTCCCGTAGTTGATGTAAACAGCTGTGTGTGCATTACCCAGTGTTGATGTAAACAGGACTGATTGCATTCCCAATTTTGTTGTAAACAGGAGAGTGTGCATTCCCAGTATTACCGACTGTTGGTGTTCACAGGAGTCTGTGCATTGTCAAGTTTTGATGGAAACAGGACTGTTTGCTTTGCCCAAACTTGATGTAAAGAAGAGTGTGTGCATTACGATTTGTTGCAGTTAACAAGAGTGTGTGCATTGTCAAGTTTCGATGGAAACAGGAGTGTTTGCTTTGGATATAGCTGATGTAAACAATAAAGTGTGGATTGCCCAGTGTTGTTGGAAATAGGAGCGTATGAATTGCCCAGTGTTGATGTAAACAGGAGTATGTGCATTTTCAAGTTTTGATGGAAACAGGACTGTTTGCTTTGCCCAAACTTGATGGAAACAAGGCTGTGTGCATTACCAAGTGATGGTGTTAACAAGAGTGTGTGCATTCCCATTGTTGATATAACGAGGAGTGTGTGCATTACACAGTGTTGATGAAAACAGGAGTATGTGCATTGTCAAGTTTTGATGGAAACAGGACTGTTTGTTTTGGCTAGAGTTGATGTGAACAATAATGTGTGGATTGCCCAGTTTTGATATAAACAATAGTGTGTTCTTTGCCCAGTGTTGATATAAACAGGTGCGTGTGAATTGCCCAGTGTTGATGTAAACAGGATTATGTGCATTACGCAGTGTTGATGTAAACAGGAGTGTTTGCATTACCCAGTGTTGATGTAAACAGGAGTTTGTTCATTGCCCAGAGTTGATGTAAACAGAAGTGTGTGCATTACCCAGTGTTGATGTAAACAGGAGTTTGTTCATTGCCCAGATTTGATGTAAACAGGAGGTTGTGCAATGTCCAGAGTTGATGTATAAAGGAGTGTGTGAATTGCCCAGTGTTGATGTAAACAGGAGTGTGTGCATTACTCAGTGTTAATGTAAACAGGAGTGTCTGCATTTCCCGTAGTTGATGTAAACAGGTGTGTGTGCATTACCCAGTGTTGATGTAAACAGGAGTCTGTGCATTTTCAAGTTTTGATGGAAACAGGACTGTTTGCTTTGCCCAAACTTGATGGAAACAAGGCTGTGTGCATTACCAAGTGATGGTGTTAACAAGAGTGTGTGCATTCCCATTGTTGATATAAAGAGGAGTGTGTGCATTACACAGTGTTGATGAAAACAGGAGTATGTGCATTGTCAAGTTTTGATGGAAACAGGACTGTTTGCTTCGCCCAGACTTGATGTAAACAAGACTGTGTGCATTACCAAGTGATGGTGTTAACAATAGTGTGTGCATTCCCAGTGTTGATATAAATAGGAGTGTGTGCATTACACAGTGTTGATGAAAACAGGAGTATGTGCATTGTCAAGTTTTGATGGAAACACGACTGTTTGCTTTGGCTAGAGTTGATGTAAACAATAAACTGTGGATTGCCTAGTTTTGATATAAACTATAGTGTGTTGATTGGCCAGTGTTGATGGAAATAGGAGCGTATGAATTGGCCAGTGTTGATGAAAACTGGAGTGTGTGCCTTGCCCAGACTTGATGTAATCTGGAGTGTGTCCATTGCCCTGTGTAGGTGTAAACAGGAGTGTGTGAATTTCCCAGTGTTGATGTGAACTGGAGTATGTGCAGTGCCCAGTCTTGACATAAACAGGAGTGAGTGCATTAATGACTGTTGTTGTAAACAGGAGTGTGTGCATTGTCATTTTTGATGGAAACAGGAGTGATGGTTAGCCCAAACTTGATGTAAACAAGAGTGTGTGCATTACCAAGTGTTGACGTTAACAAGAGTGTGTGCATTGTCAAGTCTTGATGGAAACTGCAGTGTTTGCTTTTTCCAGTGTTGATGTGAAAAGGAGTTTGTGAATAACCCATTGTTGATGTAAACAGGAGTGTGTGCATTAGCCAGTGTTGACGTAAATAGGAGTTTGTTCATTGCCCAGAGTTGATGTAAACAGGAGTGTGTGCGTTCCCAGTATTACCAACTGTTGGTGTTCACAGGAGTCTGTGCATTGTCAAGTTTTGATGGAAACTGGACTGTTTGCTTTGCCCAAACTTGATGTAAAGAAGAGTGTGTGCATTACGAATTGTTGCTGTTAACAAGAGTATGTGCATTGTGAAGTTTCGATGGAAACAGGAGTGTTTGCTTCGGCTATAGTTGAAGTAAACAATAAAGTGTAGATTGCCCATTTTCGATGTAATCTATAGTGTGTGGATTGGCCAGTGTTGTTGGAAATAGGAGCGTATGAATTGCCCAGTGTTGATGTAAACAGGCGTATGTGCATTTTCACGTTTTGATGGAAACAAGACTGTTTGTTTTGCCCAAACTTGATGTAAACAATACTGTGTGCATTACCAAGTGATGGTGTTAACAAGAGTGTGTGCATTCCCAGAGTTGATATAAAGAGGAGTGTGTGCATTACAGTGTTGATGAAAACAGGAGTGTGTGCATTGTCAAGTTTTGATGGAAACAGGACTGTTTGCTTTGGCTAGAGTTGATGTGAACAATAAAGTGTGGATTGCCCAGTTTTGATAAAAACTATAGTGTGTGGATTGACCAGTGTTGATGGAAATAGGAGCGTATGAATTGCCCAGTGTTGATGTAAACAGGAGTGTGTGCATTACCCAGTGTTCATGTAAACAGGAGTTTGTTCATTGCCCAGAGTTGATGTAAACAGGAGTGTGTGCATTACCCAGTGTTGATCTAAACAGGAGTTTGTTCATTGCCCAGAGTTGATGTAAACAGGAGTGTGTGCATTACACACTGTTGATGTAATCAGGAGTGTGTGCATTCCCAGTATTACCAACTGTTGGTGTTCACAGGAGTCTGTGCATTGTCAAGTTTTGATGGAAACAGGACTGTTTGCTTTGCCCAAACTTGATGAAAAGAAGAGTGTGTGCATTACGAATTGTTGCTGTTAACAAGAGTGTGTGCATTGTCAAGTTTCGATGGAAACAGGAGTGTTTGCTTTGGCTATAGTTGAACTGAACAATAAAGTGTGGATTGCCCACTTTCGATGTAATCTATAGTGTGTGGATTGGCCAGTGTTGCTGTAAACTGGAGTGTGTGCATTGTCAAGTTTTGATGGAAACAGCAGTGTTTGCTTTTTCCAGTGTTGATGTGAAAAGGAGTTTGTGCATAACCTGTTGTTGATGTAAACAGGAGTGTGTGCTTTCCCAGTGTTACCAACTGTTGGTGTTCACAGGAGTCTGTGCATTGTCAAGTTTTGATGGAAACAGGACTGTTTGTTTTGGCTAGAGATGATGTAAACAATAAAGTGTGGATTGCCCAGTTTTGATGTAATCTATAGTGTGCGGATTGGCCAGTGTTGATGGAAATAGGAGCGTATGAATTGCCCAGTGTTGATGTAAACAGGTGTATGTGCATTTTCAAGTTTTGATGGAAACAGGACTGTTTGCTTTGCCCAAACTTGATGTAAAGAAGAGTGTGTGCATTACGAATTGCTGCAGTTAACAAGAGTGTGTGCATTGTCAAGTTTCGATCGACACAGGAGTGTTTGCTTTGGATATAGCTGATGTAAACAATAAAGTGTGGATTGCCCAGTTTCGATGTAAACTGTAGTGTGTGGATTGGCCAGTGTTGTTGGAAATAGGAGCGTATGAATTGCCCAGTGTTGATGTAAACAGGAGTATGTGCATTGTCAAGTTTTGATGGAAACAGGAGTGTGTGCATTGGCTAGAGTTGATGAGAACAATAAAGTGTGGATTGCCCAGTTTTGATATAAACTATAGTGTGTGGATTGACCAGTGTTGATGGAAATAGGAGCGTATGAATTGCCCAGTGTTGATGTAAACAGGAATGTGTGCATGACCCAGTGTTGATGTAAACAGGAGTTTCTTCATTGCCCAGAGTTGATGTAAACAGGAGTGTGTGCATTACCCAGTGTTGATGTAAACAGGAGTATGTGCATTGTCAAGTTTTGATGGAAACAGGACCATTTGCTTTGGCTAAAGTTGGTGTAAACAATAATGTGTGGATTGCCCAGTTTCGATATAAACTACAGTGTGTGGATTGGCCAGTTTTGATGGAAACATGAATTTATGAATTCCCCAGTGTAGATGTAAACAGGAGAGTTTGCTGTGCCCAGAGTTGATGTAAACAGGATTGTGTGCATTGCCCAGTGTTGATAGAAACAGGAGAGTGTACATTGCCCAGTGTTAATGTAAACAGGGAAGTGTGCATTAGCCAGAGTTGATGTAAACAGGAGGTTGTGCAATGTCCAGAGTTGATGTATAAAGGAGTGTGTGAATTGCTCAGTGTTGATGTAAACAGGAGTGTGTTCATTTCCCAGTGTTGATGTAAACAAGAGTGTGTGCATTACGAATTGTTGCTGTTCACAAGAGTGTGTGCATTGTCAAGGTTCGATGGAAACAGGCGTGTTTGCTTTGACCAGTGTTGATGTGGAAAGTACTTTGTGCATTACCCAGAATTGAAACAAAACGAGTGTGTGCGTTACCCAGTGTTGATGTAAACTGGATAGTGTGCATTACCCAGAGATGATGTATACAGGAGTGTGTGCATTACCCATTGTTGACGTAAACAGGTGTGTGTGCATTTTCAAGTTTTAATGGAAACAGGACTGTTTGTTTTGCCCAAACTTGATGTAAACAAGAGTGTCTGCATTGGCAAGTGATGGTGTTAACAAGAGTGTGTGCATTCCCAGTGTTGATATAAAGAGGAGTGTGTGCATTACCCAGTATTGATGTAAACAGGATTATGTGCATTGCCCAGTGTTGATGTAAACAGGAGTGTGTGCATGGCCAGAGTTGATGTGAAAAGGAGATTGTGCATAACCCAGTGTTGATGTAAACAGGAGTGTGTGCATTACCCAGTGTGTTTTTTTTTTTTAAATAATTTTTTATTGCATTTTTAAATGATTACAAAGTATGAAAAAACAATGTATATAACCCATACCCCCTCCCCTTAACCCCTCCCCCCTAACTGCCCCTTAGAAAAAAAAGAAAGAAAGAAAGAAAGGAAGAAAGAAAGAAAGAAAGAATGCCTGGTGGTTGGAAGATCTCCACATGCTCCATGGAGTTCGTAATAATTTTAATATGTATATTTATTTCTTTCCCCTAATAACCAATTGTTTCATCTTAAAAGCATCTATATATTTAATCCTGTCTTTTGTAAATAAGGGCTCCAAATTTTCAAAAATGTTTCATATTTATCTCTTAAAGTGTTGATGTAATCAGGAGTTTGTTCATTGCCCAGAGTTGATGTAAACAGGAGTGTGTGCATTACACACTGTTGATGTAAACAGGCGTATGTGCATTGTCAAGATTTGATGGAAACAGGACCGTTTGCTTTGGCTAAAGTTGGTGTAAACAATAATGTGTGGATTTCTCAGAATCGATATAAACTATAGTATGTGGATTGGCCAGTTTTGAAGGAAACATGAATTTATGAATTCCCCAGTGTTGATGTAAACAGGAGAGTTTGCTGTGCCCAGAGTTGACGTAAACAGGAGTGTGTGAATTGCCCAGTGTTGATAGAAATAGGAGAGGGTGCATTGCCCAGTGTTGATGTAAACAGGAAAGTGTGCATTAGCCAGAGTTGATGTAAACAGGAGGTTGTGCAATGTCCAGAGCTGATGTATAAAGGAGTGTGTGAATTGCCCAGTGTTGATAGAAACAGGAGTTTGTTCATTGCCCAGAGTTGATGTAAACAGGAGTATGTGCATTGCCCAGTGTTGATGTAAACAGGAGTGTGTGCATTACCCAGTGTTCATGTAAACAGGAGTGTGTTCATTGTCAAGTTCTGATGGAAAGAGGTCTGTTTGCTTTGCCGAGAGTTGATTTAAACAAAGTGTGTGCATTACCCAGTGTTGATTGGAACAGAAGTGTTTGCATTGCCCAGTGTTGATGTAAACAGGAGTGTGTGCATTACTCAGTGTTAATGTTAACAGGAGTGTCTGCATTTCCTGTAGTTGATGTAAACAGGTGTGTGTGCATTACCCAGTGTTGATGTAAACAAGACTGATTGCATTACCCAATTTTATTGTAAACAGGAGTGTGTGCATTCCCAGTATTACCAACTGTTGGTGTTCACAGGAGTCTGTGCATTGTCAAGTTTTTATGGAAACAGGACTGTTTGCTTTGCCCAAACTTGATGTAAAGAAGAGTGTGTGCATTACGAATTGTTGCAGTTAACAAGAGTGTGTGCATTGTCAAGTTTCGATGGAAACAGGAGTGTTTGCTTTGGATATAGCTGATGTAAACAATAAAGTGTGGATTGCCCAGTTTCGATGTAAACTATAGTGTGTGGATTGGCCAGTGTTGTTGGAAATAGGAGCGTATGAATTGCCCAGTGTTGATGTAAACAGGAGTTTGTGCATTTTCAAGTTTTGATGGAAACAGGACTGTTTGTTTTGCCCAAACTTGATGTAAACAATACTGTGTGCATTACCAAGTGATGGTGTTAACAAGAGTTTGTGCATTCCCAGAGTTGATATAAAGAGGAGTGTGTGCATTACACAGTGTTGATGAAAACAGGAGTGTGTGCATTGTCAAGTTTTGATGGAAACAGGACTGTTTGCTTTGGCTAGAGTTGATGTGAACAATAAAGTGTGGATTGCCCAGTTTTGATATAAACTATAGTGTGTGGATTGACCAGTGTTGATGGAAATAGGAGCGTATGAATTGCCCAGTGTTGATGTAAACAGGAGTGTGTGCATTACCCAGTGTTGATGTAAACAGGAGTTTGATCATTGCCCAGATTTGATGTAAACAGGAGGTTGTGCAATGTCCAGAGTTGATGTATAAAGGAGTGTGTGAATTGCCCAGTGTTGATGTAAACAGGAGTGTGTGCATTACTCAGTGTTAATGTAAACAGGAGTGTCTGCATTTCCCGTAGTTGATGTAAACAGGTGTGTGTGCATTACCCAGTGTTGATGTAAACAGGACTGATTGCATTACCCAATTTTGTTGTAAACAGGAGTTTGTGCATTCCCAGTATTACCGACTGTTGGTGTTCACAGGAGTCTGTGCATTGTCAAGTTTTGATGGAAACAGGACTGTTTGCTTTGCCCAAACTTGATGTAAAGAAGAGTGTGTGCATTACGAATTGTTGCAGTTAACAAGAGTGTGTGCATTGTCAAGTTTCGATGGAAACAGGAGTGTTTGCTTTGGATATAGCTGATGTAAACAATAAAGTGTGGATTGCCCAGTTTCGATGTAAACTATAGTGTGTGGATTGACCAGTGTTGTTGGAAATAGGAGCGTATGAATTGCCCAGTGTTGATGTAAACAGGAGTCTGTGCATTTTCAAGTTTTGATGGAAACAGGACTGTTTGCTTTGCCCAAACTTGATGGAAACAAGGCTGTGTGCATTACCAAGTGATGGTGTTAACAAGAGTGTGTGCATTCCCATTGTTGATATAAAGAGGAGTGTGTGCATTACACAGTGTTGATGAAAACAGGAGTATGTGCATTGTCAAGTTTTGATGGAAACAGGACTGTTTGCTTCGCCCAGACTTGATGTAAACAAGACTGTGTGCATTACCAAGTGATGGTGTTAACAATAGTGTGTGCATTCCCAGTGTTGATATAAATAGGAGTGTGTGCATTACACAGTGTTGATGAAAACAGGAGTATGTGCATTGTCAAGTTTTGATGGAAACACGACTGTTTGCTTTGGCTAGAGTTGATGTAAACAATAAACTGTGGATTGCCTAGTTTTGATATAAACTATAGTGTGTTGATTGGCCAGTGTTGATGGAAATAGGAGCGTATGAATTGGCCAGTGTTGATGAAAACTGGAGTGTGTGCCTTGCCCAGACTTGATGTAATCTGGAGTGTGTCCATTGCCCTGTGTAGGTGTAAACAGGAGTGTGTGAATTTCCCAGTGTTGATGTGAACTGGAGTATGTGCAGTGCCCAGTCTTGACATAAACAGGAGTGAGTGCATTAATGACTGTTGTTGTAAACAGGAGTGTGTGCATTGTCATTTTTGATGGAAACAGGAGTGATGGTTAGCCCAAACTTGATGTAAACAAGAGTGTGTGCATTACCAAGTGTTGACGTTAACAAGAGTGTGTGCATTGTCAAGTCTTGATGGAAACTGCAGTGTTTGCTTTTTCCAGTGTTGATGTGAAAAGGAGTTTGTGAATAACCCGTTGTTGATGTAAACAGGAGTGTGTGCATTAGCCAGTGTTGACGTAAATAGGAGTTTGTTCATTGCCCAGAGTTGATGTAAACAGGAGTGTGTGCGTTCCCAGTATTACCAACTGTTGGTGTTCACAGGAGTCTGTGCATTGTCAAGTTTTGATGGAAACAGGACTGTTTGCTTTGCCCAAACTTGATGTAAAGAAGAGTGTGTGCATTACGAATTGTTGCTGTTAACAAGAGTATGTGCATTGTCAAGTTTCGATGGAAACAGGAGTGTTTGCTTTGGCTATAGTTGAAGTAAACAATAAAGTGTAGATTGCCCATTTTCGATGTAATCTATAGTGTGTGGATTGGCCAGTGTTGTTGGAAATAGGAGCGTATGAATTGCCCAGTGTTGATGTAAACAGGAGTCTGTGCATTTTCAAGTTTTGATGGAAACAGGACTGTTTGCTTTGCCCAAACTTGATGGAAACAAGGCTGTGTGCATTACCAAGTGATGGTGTTAACAAGAGTGTGTGCATTCCCATTGTTGATATAAAGAGGAGTGTGTGCATTACACAGTGTTGATGAAAACAGGAGTATGTGCATTGTCAAGTTTTGATGGAAACAGGACTGTTTGCTTCGCCCAGACTTGATGTAAACAAGACTGTGTGCATTACCAAGTGATGGTGTTAACAATAGTGTGTGCATTCCCAGTGTTGATATAAATAGGAGTGTGTGCATTACACAGTGTTGATGAAAACAGGAGTATGTGCATTGTCAAGTTTTGATGGAAACACGACTGTTTGCTTTGGCTAGAGTTGATGTAAACAATAAACTGTGGATTGCCTAGTTTTGATATAAACTATAGTGTGTTGATTGGCCAGTGTTGATGGAAATAGGAGCGTATGAATTGGCCAGTGTTGATGAAAACTGGAGTGTGTGCCTTGCCCAGACTTGATGTAATCTGGAGTGTGTCCATTGCCCTGTGTAGGTGTAAACAGGAGTGTGTGAATTTCCCAGTGTTGATGTGAACTGGAGTATGTGCAGTGCCCAGTCTTGACATAAACAGGAGTGAGTGCATTAATGACTGTTGTTGTAAACAGGAGTGTGTGCATTGTCATTTTTGATGGAAACAGGAGTGATGGTTAGCCCAAACTTGATGTAAACAAGAGTGTGTGCATTACCAAGTGTTGACGTTAACAAGAGTGTGTGCATTGTCAAGTCTTGATGGAAACTGCAGTGTTTGCTTTTTCCAGTGTTGATGTGAAAAGGAGTTTGTGAATAACCCATTGTTGATGTAAACAGGAGTGTGTGCATTAGCCAGTGTTGACGTAAATAGGAGTTTGTTCATTGCCCAGAGTTGATGTAAACAGGAGTGTGTGCGTTCCCAGTATTACCAACTGTTGGTGTTCACAGGAGTCTGTGCATTGTCAAGTTTTGATGGAAACTGGACTGTTTGCTTTGCCCAAACTTGATGTAAAGAAGAGTGTGTGCATTACGAATTGTTGCTGTTAACAAGAGTATGTGCATTGTGAAGTTTCGATGGAAACAGGAGTGTTTGCTTCGGCTATAGTTGAAGTAAACAATAAAGTGTAGATTGCCCATTTTCGATGTAATCTATAGTGTGTGGATTGGCCAGTGTTGTTGGAAATAGGAGCGTATGAATTGCCCAGTGTTGATGTAAACAGGCGTATGTGCATTTTCACGTTTTGATGGAAACAAGACTGTTTGTTTTGCCCAAACTTGATGTAAACAATACTGTGTGCATTACCAAGTGATGGTGTTAACAAGAGTGTGTGCATTCCCAGAGTTGATATAAAGAGGAGTGTGTGCATTACAGTGTTGATGAAAACAGGAGTGTGTGCATTGTCAAGTTTTGATGGAAACAGGACTGTTTGCTTTGGCTAGAGTTGATGTGAACAATAAAGTGTGGATTGCCCAGTTTTGATAAAAACTATAGTGTGTGGATTGACCAGTGTTGATGGAAATAGGAGCGTATGAATTGCCCAGTGTTGATGTAAACAGGAGTGTGTGCATTACCCAGTGTTCATGTAAACAGGAGTTTGTTCATTGCCCAGAGTTGATGTAAACAGGAGTGTGTGCATTACCCAGTGTTGATCTAAACAGGAGTTTGTTCATTGCCCAGAGTTGATGTAAACAGGAGTGTGTGCATTACACACTGTTGATGTAATCAGGAGTGTGTGCATTCCCAGTATTACCAACTGTTGGTGTTCACAGGAGTCTGTGCATTGTCAAGTTTTGATGGAAACAGGACTGTTTGCTTTGCCCAAACTTGATGAAAAGAAGAGTGTGTGCATTACGAATTGTTGCTGTTAACAAGAGTGTGTGCATTGTCAAGTTTCGATGGAAACAGGAGTGTTTGCTTTGGCTATAGTTGAACTGAACAATAAAGTGTGGATTGCCCACTTTCGATGTAATCTATAGTGTGTGGATTGGCCAGTGTTGCTGTAAACTGGAGTGTGTGCATTGTCAAGTTTTGATGGAAACAGCAGTGTTTGCTTTTTCCAGTGTTGATGTGAAAAGGAGTTTGTGCATAACCTGTTGTTGATGTAAACAGGAGTGTGTGCTTTCCCAGTGTTACCAACTGTTGGTGTTCACAGGAGTCTGTGCATTGTCAAGTTTTGATGGAAACAGGACTGTTTGTTTTGGCTAGAGATGATGTAAACAATAAAGTGTGGATTGCCCAGTTTTGATGTAATCTATAGTGTGCGGATTGGCCAGTGTTGATGGAAATAGGAGCGTATGAATTGCCCAGTGTTGATGTAAACAGGTGTATGTGCATTTTCAAGTTTTGATGGAAACAGGACTGTTTGCTTTGCCCAAACTTGATGTAAAGAAGAGTGTGTGCATTACGAATTGCTGCAGTTAACAAGAGTGTGTGCATTGTCAAGTTTCGATCGACACAGGAGTGTTTGCTTTGGATATAGCTGATGTAAACAATAAAGTGTGGATTGCCCAGTTTCGATGTAAACTGTAGTGTGTGGATTGGCCAGTGTTGTTGGAAATAGGAGCGTATGAATTGCCCAGTGTTGATGTAAACAGGAGTATGTGCATTGTCAAGTTTTGATGGAAACAGGAGTGTGTGCATTGGCTAGAGTTGATGAGAACAATAAAGTGTGGATTGCCCAGTTTTGATATAAACTATAGTGTGTGGATTGACCAGTGTTGATGGAAATAGGAGCGTATGAATTGCCCAGTGTTGATGTAAACAGGAATGTGTGCATGACCCAGTGTTGATGTAAACAGGAGTTTCTTCATTGCCCAGAGTTGATGTAAACAGGAGTGTGTGCATTACCCAGTGTTGATGTAAACAGGAGTATGTGCATTGTCAAGTTTTGATGGAAACAGGACCATTTGCTTTGGCTAAAGTTGGTGTAAACAATAATGTGTGGATTGCCCAGTTTCGATATAAACTACAGTGTGTGGATTGGCCAGTTTTGATGGAAACATGAATTTATGAATTCCCCAGTGTAGATGTAAACAGGAGAGTTTGCTGTGCCCAGAGTTGATGTAAACAGGATTGTGTGCATTGCCCAGTGTTGATAGAAACAGGAGAGTGTACATTGCCCAGTGTTAATGTAAACAGGGAAGTGTGCATTAGCCAGAGTTGATGTAAACAGGAGGTTGTGCAATGTCCAGAGTTGATGTATAAAGGAGTGTGTGAATTGCTCAGTGTTGATGTAAACAGGAGTGTGTTCATTTCCCAGTGTTGATGTAAACAAGAGTGTGTGCATTACGAATTGTTGCTGTTCACAAGAGTGTGTGCATTGTCAAGGTTCGATGGAAACAGGCGTGTTTGCTTTGACCAGTGTTGATGTGGAAAGTACTTTGTGCATTACCCAGAATTGAAACAAAACGAGTGTGTGCGTTACCCAGTGTTGATGTAAACTGGATAGTGTGCATTACCCAGAGATGATGTATACAGGAGTGTGTGCATTACCCATTGTTGACGTAAACAGGTGTGTGTGCATTTTCAAGTTTTAATGGAAACAGGACTGTTTGTTTTGCCCAAACTTGATGTAAACAAGAGTGTCTGCATTGGCAAGTGATGGTGTTAACAAGAGTGTGTGCATTCCCAGTGTTGATATAAAGAGGAGTGTGTGCATTACCCAGTATTGATGTAAACAGGATTATGTGCATTGCCCAGTGTTGATGTAAACAGGAGTGTGTGCATGGCCAGAGTTGATGTGAAAAGGAGATTGTGCATAACCCAGTGTTGATGTAAACAGGAGTGTGTGCATTACCCAGTGTGTTTTTTTTTTTAAATAATTTTTTATTGCATTTTTAAATGATTACAAAGTATGAAAAAACAATGTATATAACCCATACCCCCTCCCCTTAACCCCTCCCCCCTAACTGCCCCTTAGAAAAAAAAGAAAGAAAGAAAGAAAGAAAGAAAGAAAGAAAGAAAGAATGCCTGGTGGTTGGAAGATCTCCACATGCTCCATGGAGTTCGTAATAATTTTAATATGTATATTTATTTCTTTCCCCTAATAACCAATTGTTTCATCTTAAAAGCATCTATATATTTAATCCTGTCTTTTGTAAATAAGGGCTCCAAATTTTCAAAAATGTTTCATATTTATCTCTTAAAGTGTTGATGTAATCAGGAGTTTGTTCATTGCCCAGAGTTGATGTAAACAGGAGTGTGTGCATTACACACTGTTGATGTAAACAGGCGTATGTGCATTGTCAAGATTTGATGGAAACAGGACCGTTTGCTTTGGCTAAAGTTGGTGTAAACAATAATGTGTGGATTTCTCAGAATCGATATAAACTATAGTATGTGGATTGGCCAGTTTTGAAGGAAACATGAATTTATGAATTCCCCAGTGTTGATGTAAACAGGAGAGTTTGCTGTGCCCAGAGTTGACGTAAACAGGAGTGTGTGAATTGCCCAGTGTTGATAGAAATAGGAGAGGGTGCATTGCCCAGTGTTGATGTAAACAGGAAAGTGTGCATTAGCCAGAGTTGATGTAAACAGGAGGTTGTGCAATGTCCAGAGCTGATGTATAAAGGAGTGTGTGAATTGCCCAGTGTTGATAGAAACAGGAGTTTGTTCATTGCCCAGAGTTGATGTAAACAGGAGTATGTGCATTGCCCAGTGTTGATGTAAACAGGAGTGTGTGCATTACCCAGTGTTCATGTAAACAGGAGTGTGTTCATTGTCAAGTTCTGATGGAAAGAGGTCTGTTTGCTTTGCCGAGAGTTGATTTAAACAAAGTGTGTGCATTACCCAGTGTTGATTGGAACAGAAGTGTTTGCATTGCCCAGTGTTGATGTAAACAGGAGTGTGTGCATTACTCAGTGTTAATGTTAACAGGAGTGTCTGCATTTCCTGTAGTTGATGTAAACAGGTGTGTGTGCATTACCCAGTGTTGATGTAAACAAGACTGATTGCATTACCCAATTTTGTTGTAAACAGGAGTGTGTGCATTCCCAGTATTACCAACTGTTGGTGTTCACAGGAGTCTGTGCATTGTCAAGTTTTTATGGAAACAGGACTGTTTGCTTTGCCCAAACTTGATGTAAAGAAGAGTGTGTGCATTACGAATTGTTGCAGTTAACAAGAGTGTGTGCATTGTCAAGTTTCGATGGAAACAGGAGTGTTTGCTTTGGATATAGCTGATGTAAACAATAAAGTGTGGATTGCCCAGTTTCGATGTAAACTATAGTGTGTGGATTGGCCAGTGTTGTTGGAAATAGGAGCGTATGAATTGCCCAGTGTTGATGTAAACAGGAGTTTGTGCATTTTCAAGTTTTGATGGAAACAGGACTGTTTGTTTTGCCCAAACTTGATGTAAACAATACTGTGTGCATTACCAAGTGATGGTGTTAACAAGAGTTTGTGCATTCCCAGAGTTGATATAAAGAGGAGTGTGTGCATTACACAGTGTTGATGAAAACAGGAGTGTGTGCATTGTCAAGTTTTGATGGAAACAGGACTGTTTGCTTTGGCTAGAGTTGATGTGAACAATAAAGTGTGGATTGCCCAGTTTTGATATAAACTATAGTGTGTGGATTGACCAGTGTTGATGGAAATAGGAGCGTATGAATTGCCCAGTGTTGATGTAAACAGGAGTGTGTGCATTACCCAGTGTTGATGTAAACAGGAGTTTGTTCATTGCCCAGATTTGATGTAAACAGGAGGTTGTGCAATGTCCAGAGTTGATGTATAAAGGAGTGTGTGAATTGCCCAGTGTTGATGTAAACAGGAGTGTGTGCATTACTCAGTGTTAATGTAAACAGGAGTGTCTGCATTTCCCGTAGTTGATGTAAACAGGTGTGTGTGCATTACCCAGTGTTGATGTAAACAGGACTGATTGCATTACCCAATTTTGTTGTAAACAGGAGTTTGTGCATTCCCAGTATTACCGACTGTTGGTGTTCACAGGAGTCTGTGCATTGTCAAGTTTTGATGGAAACAGGACTGTTTGCTTTGCCCAAACTTGATGTAAAGAAGAGTGTGTGCATTACGAATTGTTGCAGTTAACAAGAGTGTGTGCATTGTCAAGTTTCGATGGAAACAGGAGTGTTTGCTTTGGATATAGCTGATGTAAACAATAAAGTGTGGATTGCCCAGTTTCGATGTAAACTATAGTGTGTGGATTGACCAGTGTTGTTGGAAATAGGAGCGTATGAATTGCCCAGTGTTGATGTAAACAGGAGTCTGTGCATTTTCAAGTTTTGATGGAAACAGGACTGTTTGCTTTGCCCAAACTTGATGGAAACAAGGCTGTGTGCATTACCAAGTGATGGTGTTAACAAGAGTGTGTGCATTCCCATTGTTGATATAAAGAGGAGTGTGTGCATTACACAGTGTTGATGAAAACAGGAGTATGTGCATTGTCAAGTTTTGATGGAAACAGGACTGTTTGCTTCGCCCAGACTTGATGTAAACAAGACTGTGTGCATTACCAAGTGATGGTGTTAACAATAGTGTGTGCATTCCCAGTGTTGATATAAATAGGAGTGTGTGCATTACACAGTGTTGATGAAAACAGGAGTATGTGCATTGTCAAGTTTTGATGGAAACACGACTGTTTGCTTTGGCTAGAGTTGATGTAAACAATAAACTGTGGATTGCCTAGTTTTGATATAAACTATAGTGTGTTGATTGGCCAGTGTTGATGGAAATAGGAGCGTATGAATTGGCCAGTGTTGATGAAAACTGGAGTGTGTGCCTTGCCCAGACTTGATGTAATCTGGAGTGTGTCCATTGCCCTGTGTAGGTGTAAACAGGAGTGTGTGAATTTCCCAGTGTTGATGTGAACTGGAGTATGTGCAGTGCCCAGTCTTGACATAAACAGGAGTGAGTGCATTAATGACTGTTGTTGTAAACAGGAGTGTGTGCATTGTCATTTTTGATGGAAACAGGAGTGATGGTTAGCCCAAACTTGATGTAAACAAGAGTGTGTGCATTACCAAGTGTTGACGTTAACAAGAGTGTGTGCATTGTCAAGTCTTGATGGAAACTGCAGTGTTTGCTTTTTCCAGTGTTGATGTGAAAAGGAGTTTGTGAATAACCCGTTGTTGATGTAAACAGGAGTGTGTGCATTAGCCAGTGTTGACGTAAATAGGAGTTTGTTCATTGCCCAGAGTTGATGTAAACAGGAGTGTGTGCGTTCCCAGTATTACCAACTGTTGGTGTTCACAGGAGTCTGTGCATTGTCAAGTTTTGATGGAAACAGGACTGTTTGCTTTGCCCAAACTTGATGTAAAGAAGAGTGTGTGCATTACGAATTGTTGCTGTTAACAAGAGTATGTGCATTGTCAAGTTTCGATGGAAACAGGAGTGTTTGCTTTGGCTATAGTTGAAGTAAACAATAAAGTCTAGATTGCCCATTTTCGATGTAATCTATAGTGTGTGGATTGGCCAGTGTTGTTGGAAATAGGAGCGTATGAATTGCCCAGTGTTGATGTAAACAGGAGTATGTGCATTTTCACGTTTTGATGGAAACAAGACTGTTTGTTTTGCCCAAACTTGATGTAAACAATACTGTGTGCATTACCAAGTGATGGTGTTAACAAGAGTGTGTGCATTCCCAGAGTTGATATAAAGAGGAGTGTGTGCATTACAGTGTTGATGAAAACAGGAGTGTGTACATTACCCAGTGTTGATGAAAACAGGAGTATGTGCATTGTCAAGTTTTGATGGAAACTGGACTGTTTGCTTTGGCTAGAGTTGATGTGAACAATAAAGTGTGGATTGCCCAGTTTTGATATAAACTATAGTGTGTGGATTGACCAGTGTTGATGGAAATAGGAGCGTATGAATTGCCCAGTGTTGATGTAAACAGGAGTGTGTGCATTACCCAGTGTTCATGTAAACAGGAGTTTGTTCATTGCCCAGAGTTGATGTAAACAGGAGTGTGTGCATTACCCAGTGTTGATCTAAACAGGAGTTTGTTCATTGCCCAGAGTTGATGTAAACAGGAGTGTGTGCATTACACACTGTTGATGTAATCAGGAGTGTGTGCATTCCCAGTATTACCAATTGTTGGTGTTCACAGGAGTCTGTGCATTGTCAAGTTTTGATGGATATAGGACTGTTTGCTTTGCCCAAACTTGATGAAAAGAAGAGTGTGTGCATTACGAATTGTTGCTGTTAACAAGAGTGTGTGCATTGTCAAGTTTCGATGGAAACAGGAGTGTTTGCTTTGGCTATAGTTGAACTGAACAATAAAGTGTGGATTGCCCACTTTCGATGTAATCTATAGTGTGTGGATTGGCCAGTGTTGCTGTAAACTGGAGTGTGTGCATTGTCAAGTTTTGATGGAAACAGCAGTGTTTGCTTTTTCCAGTGTTGATGTGAAAAGGAGTTTGTGCATAACCCGTTGTTGATGTAAACAGGAGTGTGTGCTTTCCCAGTGTTACCAACTGTTGGTGTTCACAGGAGTCTGTGCATTGTCAAGTTTTGATGGAAACAGGACTGTTTGTTTTGGCTAGAGATGATGTAAACAATAAAGTGTGGATTGCCCAGTTTTGATGTAATCTTTTGTGTGCGGATTGGCCAGTGTTGATGGAAATAGGAGCGTATGAATTGCCCAGTGTTGATGTAAACAGGTGTATGTGCATTTTCAAGTTTTGATGGAAACAGGAGTGTTTGCTTTGGCTAGAGTTGATGTAAACAATAAAGTGTGGATTGGCCAGTGTTGATGGAAATAGGAGCGTATGAATTGCCCAGTGTTGATGTAAACAGGTGTATGTGCATTTTCAAGTTTTGATGGAAACAGGACTGTTTGCTTTGCCCAAACTTGATGTAAAGAAGAGTGTGTGCATTACGAATTGCTGCAGTTAACAAGAGTGTGTGCATTGTCAAGTTTCGATCGACACAGGAGTGTTTGCTTTGGATATAGCTGATGTAAACAATAAAGTGTGGATTGCCCAGTTTTGATATAAACTATAGTGTGTGGATTGACCAGTGTTGATGTAAACAGGAGTCTGTGCATTGTCAAGTTTTGATGGAAACAGGAGTGTTTGCTTTGGCTAGAGTTGATGTAAACAATAAAGTGTGGATTGGCCAGTGTTGATGGAAATAGGAGCGTATGAATTGCCCAGTGTTGATGTAAACAGGAGTCTGTGCATTTTCAAGTTTTGATGGAAACAGGACTGTTTGCTTTGCCCAAACTTGATGGAAACAAGGCTGTGTGCATTACCAAGTGATGGTGTTAACAAGAGTGTGTGCATTCCCATTGTTGATATAAAGAGGAGTGTGTGCATTACACAGTGTTGATGAAAACAGGAGTGTGTGCATTGTCAAGTTTTGATGGAAACAGGACTGTTTGCTTTGGCTAGAGTTGATGTAAACAATAAAGTGTGGATTGGCCAGTGTTGATGGAAATAGGAGCGTATGAATTGCCCAGTGTTGATGTAAACAGGTGTATGTGCATTTTCAAGTTTTGATGGAAACAGGACTGTTTGCTTTGCCCAAACTTGATGTAAAGAAGAGTGTGTGCATTACGAATTGCTGCAGTTAACAAGAGTGTGTGCATTGTCAAGTTTCGATCGACACAGGAGTGTTTGCTTTGGATATAGCTGATGTAAACAATAAAGTGTGGATTGCCCAGTTTTGATATAAACTATAGTGTGTGGATTGACCAGTGTTGATGTAAACAGGAGTCTGTGCATTGTCAAGTTTTGATGGAAACAGGAGTGTTTGCTTTGGCTAGAGTTGATGTAAACAATAAAGTGTGGATTGGCCAGTGTTGATGGAAATAGGAGCGTATGAATTGCCCAGTGTTGATGTAAACAGGAGTCTGTGCATTTTCAAGTTTTGATGGAAACAGGACTGTTTGCTTTGCCCAAACTTGATGGAAACAAGGCTGTGTGCATTACCAAGTGATGGTGTTAACAAGAGTGTGTGCATTCCCATTGTTGATATAAAGAGGAGTGTGTGCATTACACAGTGTTGATGTAAACAGGTGTATGTGCATTGTCAAGTTTTGATGGAAACAGGACTGTTTGCTTTGCCCAAACTTGATGTAAAGAAGAGTGTGTGCATTACGAATTGTTGCTGTTAACAAGAGTATGTGCATTGTCAAGTTTCGATGGAAACAGGAGTGTTTGCTTTGGCTATAGTTGAAGTAAACAATAAAGTCTAGATTGCCCATTTTCGATGTAATCTATAGTGTGTGGATTGGCCAGTGTTGTTGGAAATAGGAGCGTATGAATTGCCCAGTGTTGATGTAAACAGGAGTATGTGCATTTTCACGTTTTGATGGAAACAAGACTGTTTGTTTTGCCCAAACTTGATGTAAACAATACTGTGTGCATTACCAAGTGATGGTGTTAACAAGAGTGTGTGCATTCCCAGAGTTGATATAAAGAGGAGTGTGTGCATTACAGTGTTGATGAAAACAGGAGTGTGTGCATTGTCAAGTTTTGATGGAAACAGGACTGTTTGCTTTGGCTAGAGTTGATGTGAACAATAAAGTGTGGATTGCCCAGTTTTGATATAAACTATAGTGTGTGGATTGAACAGTGTTGATGGAAATAGGAGCGTATGAATTGCCCAGTGTTGATGTAAACAGGTGTATGTGCATTTTCAAGTTTTGATGGAAACAGGAGTGTTTGCTTTGGCTAGAGTTGATGTAAACAATAAAGTGTGGATTGGCCAGTGTTGATGGAAATAGGAGCGTATGAATTGCCCAGTGTTGATGTAAACAGGTGTATGTGCATTTTCAAGTTTTGATGGAAACAGGACTGTTTGCTTTGCCCAAACTTGATGTAAAGAAGAGTGTGTGCATTACGAATTGCTGCAGTTAACAAGAGTGTGTGCATTGTCAAGTTTCGATCGACACAGGAGTGTTTGCTTTGGATATAGCTGATGTAAACAATAAAGTGTGGATTGCCCAGTTTTGATATAAACTATAGTGTGTGGATTGACCAGTGTTGATGTAAACAGGAGTCTGTGCATTGTCAAGTTTTGATGGAAACAGGACTGTTTGCTTTGCCCAAACTTGATGTAAAGAAGAGTGTGTGCATTACGAATTGTTGCTGTTAACAAGAGTATGTGCATTGTCAAGTTTCGATGGAAACAGGAGTGTTTGCTTTGGCTATAGTTGAAGTAAACAATAAAGTGTAGATTGCCCATTTTCGATGTAATCTATAGTGTGTGGATTGGCCAGTGTTGTTGGAAATAGGAGCGTATGAATTGCCCAGTGTTGATGTAAACAGGAGTGTGTGCATTTTCACGTTTTGATGGAAACAAGACTGTTTGTTTTGCCCAAACTTGATGTAAACAATACTGTGTGCATTACCAAGTGATGGTGTTCACAAGAGTGTGTGCATTCCCAGAGTTGATATAAAGAGGAGTGTGTGCATTACAGTGTTGATGAAAACAGGAGTGTGTGCATTGTCAAGTTTTGATGGAAACAGGACTGTTTGCTTTGGCTAGAGTTGATGTGAACAATAAAGTGTGGATTGCCCAGTTTTGATATAAACTATAGTGTGTGGATTGACCAGTGTTGATGGAAATAGGAGCGTATGAATTGCCCAGTGTTGATGTAAACAGGAGTGTGTGCATTACCCAGTGTTCATGTAAACAGGAGTTTGTTCATTGCCCAGAGTTGATGTAAACAGGAGTGTGTGCATTACCCAGTGTTGATCTAAACAGGAGTTTGTTCATTGCCCAGAGTTGATGTAAACAGGAGTGTGTGCATTACACACTGTTGATGTAATCAGGAGTGTGTGCATTCCCAGTATTACCAACTGTTGGTGTTCACAGGAGTCTGTGCATTGTCAAGTTTTGATGGAAACAGGACTGTTTGCTTTGCCCAAACTTGATGAAAAGAAGAGTGTGTGCATTACGAATTGTTGCTGATAACAAGAGTGTGTGCATTGTCAAGTTTCGATGGAAACAGCAGTGTTCGCTTTTTCCAGTGTTGATGTGAAAAGGAGTTTGTGCATAACCCGTTGTTGATGTAAACAGGAGTGTGTGCTTTCCCAGTGTTACCAACTGTTGGTGTTCACAGGAGTCTGTGCATTGTCAGGTTTTGATGGAAACAGGACTGTTTGTTTTGGCTAGAGATGATGTAAACAATAAAGTGTGGATTGCCCAGTTTTGATGTAAACTATAGTGTGCGGATTGGCCAGTGTTGATGGAAATAGGAGCGTATGAATTGCCCAGTGTTGATGTAAACAGGTGTATGTGCATTTTCAAGTTTTGATGGAAACAGGACTGTTTGCTTTGCCCAAACTTGATGTAAAGAAGAGTGTGTGCATTACGAATTGCTGCAGTTAACAAGAGTGTGTGCATTGTCAAGTTTCGATCGACACAGGAGTGTTTGCTTTGGATATAGCTGATGTAAACAATAAAGTGTGGATTGCCCAGTTTCGATGTAAACTGTAGTGTGTGGATTGGCCAGTGTTGTTGGAAATAGGAGCGTATGAATTGCCCAGTGTTGATGTAAACAGGAGTATGTGCATTGTCAAGTTTTGATGGAAACAGGTGTGTGTGCATTGTCAAGTTTTGATGGAAACAGGACTGTTTGCTTTGGCTAGAGTTGATGAGAACAATAAAGTGTGGATTGCCCAGTTTTGATATAAACTATAGTGTGTGGATTGACCAGTGTTGATGTAAACAGGAGTGTGTGCATTACCCAGTGTTGATGTAAACAGGAATTTCTTCATTGCCCAGAGTTGATGTAAACAGGAGTGTGTGCATTACCCAGTGTTGATGTAAACAGGAGTATGTGCATTGTCAAGTTTTGATGGAAACAGGACCGTTTGCTTTGGCTAAAGTTGGTGTAAACAATAATGTGTGGATTGCCCAGTTTCGATATAAACTACAGTGTGTGGATTGGCCAGTTTTGATGGAAACATGAATTTATGAATTCCCCAGTGTAGATGTAAACAGGAGAGTTTGCTGTGCCCAGAGTTGACGTAAACAGGATTGTGTGCATTGCCCAGTGTTGATAGAAACAGGAGAGTGTACATTGCCCAGAGTTGATGTAAACAGGAGGTTGTGCAATGTCCAGAGTTGATGTATAAAGGAGTGTGTGAATTGCTCAGTGTTGATGTAAACAGGAGAGTGTTCATTGCCCAGAGTTGTTGTAAACAGTAGAGTGTTCATTTCCCAGTGTTGATGTAAACAAGAGTGTGTGCATTACGAATTGTTGCTGTTAACAAGAGTGAGTGCATTGTCAAGGTTCGATGGAAACAGGAGTGTTTGCTTTGACCAGTGTTGATGTGAAAAGGACTTTGTGCATTACCCAGAATTGAAACAAAACGAGTGTGTGCGTTACCCAGTGTTGATGTAAACTGGATAGTGTGCATTACCCAGAGATGATGTATACAGGAGTGTGTGCATTACCCATTGCTGACGTAAACAGGTGTGTGTGCATTTTCAAGTTTTAATGGAAACAGGACTGTTTGTTTTGCCCAAACTTGATGTAAACAAGAGTGTCTGCATTACCAAGTGATGGTGTTAACAAGAGTGTGTGCATTCCCAGTGTTGATGTAAACAGGAGTTTGTTCATTGCCCAGAGTTGATGTAAACAGGAAAGTGTGCATTAGCCAGAGTTGATGTAAACAGGAGGTTGTGCAATGTCCAGAGTTGATGTATAAAGGATTGTGTGAATTGCTCAGTGTTGATGTAAACAGGAGAGTGTTCATTGCCCAGAGTTGATGTAAACAGGAGTGTGTGCATTACACACTGTTGATGTAAACAGGCGTATGTGCATTGTCAAGATTTGATGGAAACAGGACTGTTTGCTTTGGCTACAGTTGATGTAAACAATAATGTGTGGATTGCCCAGATTCGATGTAAATGTGTATTGGCCAGTTTTGATAGAAACTATAGTGTGTGGATTGGCCAGTTTTGAAGGAAACATGAATTTATGAATTCCCCAGTGTTGATGTAAACAGGAGAATTTGCTGTGCCCAGAGTTGACGTAAACAGGAGTGTGTGAATTGCCCAGTGTTGATAGAAACAGGAGAGGGTGCATTGCCCAGAGTTGATGTAAACAGGAGGTTCTGCAATGTCCAGAGTTGATGTATAAAGGAGTGTGTGAATTGCTCAGTGTTGATGTAAACAGGAGAGTGTTCATTGCCCAGAGTTGATGTAAACAGGAGTGTGTGCATGGCAAGAGTTGATGTGAAAAGGAGTTTGTGCATAACCCAGTGTTGATGTAAACAGGAGTTTGTTCATTGACCAGATTTGATGTAAACAGGAGTGTGTGCATTGTCAAGTTCTGATAGAAACAGGAGAGTGTGCATTGCCCTGTGTTGATGTAAACTGGAAAGTGTGCATTAGCCAGAGTTGATGTAAACAGGAGGTTGTGCAATGTCCAGAGTTGATGTATAAAGGAGTGTGAGAATTGCCCAGTGTTGATGTAAACAGTAGTGTTTGCATTAACGAGTATTGATGTAAACAGGAGTTTGTTCATTGCCCAGAGTTGATGTAAACAGGAGTATGTGCATTACCCTGTGTTGATGTAAACAGGAGTTTGTTCATTGCCCAGAGTTGATGTAAACAGGAGGTTGTGCAAAGTCCAGAGTTGATGTATAAAGGAGTGTGTTCATTGTCAAGTTCTGATGGAAACAGGTCTGTTTGCTTTGCCGAGAGTTGATTTAAACAAAGTGTGTGCATTACCCAGTGTTGATTGGAACAGAAGTGTTTGCATTGCCCAGTGTTGATGTAAACAGGAGTGTGTGCATTACTCAGTGTTAATGTAAACAGGAGTGTCTGCATTTCCCGTAGTTGATGTAAACAGGTGTGTGTGCATTACCCAGTGTTGATGTAAACAAGACTGATTGCATTACCCAATTTTGTTGTAAACAGGAGTGTGTGCATTCCCAGTATTACCGACTGTTGGTGTTCACAGGAGTCTGTGCATTGTCAAGTTTTGATGGAAACAGGACTGTTTGCTTTGCCGAAACTTGATGTAAAGAAGAGTGTGTGCATTACGAATTGTTGCAGTTAACAAGAGTGTGTGCATTGTCAAGTTTCGATGGAAACAGGAGTGTTTGCTTTGGATATAGCTGATGTAAACAATAAAGTGTGGATTGCCCAGTTTCGATGTAAAGTATAGTGTGTGGATTGGCCAGTGTTGTTGGAAATAGGAGCATATGAATTGCCCAGTGTTGATGTAAACAGGAGTATGTGCATTTACAAATTTTGATGGAAACAGGACTGTTTGCTTTGCCCAAACTTGATGGAAACAAGGCTGTGTGCATTACCAAGTGATGGTGTTAATAAGAGTGTGTGCATTCCCATTGTTGATATAAAGAGGAGTGTGTGCATTACACAGTGTTGATGAAAACAGGAGTATGTGCATTGTCAAGTTTTGATGGAAACAGGACTGTTTGCTTTGGCTAGAGTTGATGTAAACAATAAAGTGTAGATTGCCTAGTTTTGATGTAAACTATCGTGTGTCGATTGGCCAGTGTTGATGGAAATAGGAGCGTATGAATTGCCCAGTGTTGATGAAAACTGGAGTGTGTGCCTTGCCAAGACTTGATGTAAACTGGAGTGTGTCCATTGCCCTGTGTAGGTGTAAACAGGAGTGTGTGAATTTCCCTGTGTTGATCTGAACAGGAGTATGTGCAGTGCCCAGTGTTAAAGTAAACAGGAGTGTGTGCATTAACGACTGTTGTTGTAAACAGCAGTGTGTGCATTGTCATTGTTGATGGAAACAGGAGTGATGGTTAGCCCAAACTTGATGTAAACAAGAGTGTGCGCATTACCAAGTGTTGACGTTAACAGGAGTGCGTACATTACCCAGTTTTGATGTAAACAGGAGTGTGTGCATTTCCCAGAGTTGATGTAAACAGGAGTGTGTGCATTACCCACTGTTGATGTAAACCGGAGTGTGTGCATTACCCAGTATTGATGTAAATAGAGGTGTATACATTACACAGTGTTGATGAAAACAGGAGTATGTGCATTGTCAAGTTTTGATGGAAACAGGACTGTTTGCTTTGGCTAGAGTTGATGTGAACAATAATGTGTGGATTGCCCAGTTTTGATATAAACAATAGTGTGTTCTTTGCCCAGTGTTGATATAAACAGCTGGGTGTGAATTGCCCAGTGTTGATGTAAACAGGATTATGTGCATTACCCAGTGTTGTCGTAAACAGGAGTTTGTTCATTGCCTAGAGTTGATGTAAACAGAAGTGTGTGCATTACCCAGTGTTGATGTAAACAGGAGTTTCTTCATTGCCCAGATTTGATGTAAACAGGAGGTTGTGCAATGTCCAGAGTTGATGTATAAAGGAGTGTGTGAATTGCCCAGTGTTGATGTAAACAGGAGTGTGTGCATTACTCAGTGTTAATGTAAACAGGAGTGTCTGCATTTCCCGTAGTTGATGTAAACAGGTGTGTGTGCATTACCCAGTGTTGATGTAAACAGGACTGATTGCATTACCCAATTTTGTTGTAAACAGGAGTGTGTGCATTCCCAGTATTAGCGTCTGTTGGTGTTCACAGGAGTCTGTGCATTGTCAAGTTTTGATGGAAACAGGACTGTTTGCTTTGCCCAAACTTGATGTAAAGAAGAGGGTGTGCATTACGAATTGTTGCAGTTAACAAGAGTGTGTGCATTGTCAAGTTTCGATGGAAACAGGAGTGTTTGCTTTGGATATAGCTGATGTAAACAATAAAGTGTGGATTGCCCAGTTTCGATGTAAACTATAGTGTGTGGATTGGCCAGTGTTGTTGGAAATAGGAGCGTATGAATTGCCCAGTGTTGATGTAAACAGGAGTATGTGCATTTACAAATTTTGATGGAAACAGGACTGTTTGCTTTGCCCAAACTTGATGGAAACAAGGCTGTGTGCATTACCAAGTGATGGTGTTAATAAGAGTGTGTGCATTCCCATTGTTGATATAAAGAGGAGTGTGTGCATTACACAGTGTTGATGAAAACAGGAGTATGTGCATTACCCAGTGTTGATGTAAACAGGAGTTTCTTCATTGCCCAGATTTGATGTAAACAGGAGGTTGTGCAATGTCCAGAGTTGATGTATAAAGGAGTGTGTGAATTGCCCAGTGTTGATGTAAACAGGAGTGTGTGCATTACTCAGTGTTAATGTAAACAGGAGTGTCTGCATTTCCCGTAGTTGATGTAAACAGGTGTGTGTGCATTACCCAGTGTTGATGTAAACAGGAGTTTCTTCATTGCCCAGATTTGATGTAAACAGGAGGTTGTGCAATGTCCAGAGTTGATGTATAAAGGAGTGTGTGAATTGCCCAGTGTTGATGTAAACAGGATTATGTGCATTACCCAGTGTTGTCGTAAACAGGAGTTTGTTCATTGCCTAGAGTTGATGTAAACAGAAGTGTGTGCATTACCCAGTGTTGATGTAAACAGGAGTTTCTTCATTGCCCAGATTTGATGTAAACAGGAGGTTGTGCAATGTCCAGAGTTGATGTATAAAGGAGTGTGTGAATTGCCCAGTGTTGATGTAAACAGGAGTGTGTGCATTACTCAGTGTTAATGTAAACAGGAGTGTCTGCATTTCCCGTAGTTGATGTAAACAGAAGTGTGTGCATTACCCAGTGTTGATGTAAACAGGACTGATTGCATTACCCAATTTTGTTGTAAACAGGAGTGTGTGCATTCCCAGTATTAGCGTCTGTTGGTGTTCACAGGAGTCTGTGCATTGTCAAGTTTTGATGGAAACAGGACTGTTTGCTTTGCCCAAACTTGATGTAAAGAAGAGGGTGTGCATTACGAATTGTTGCAGTTAACAAGAGTGTGTGCATTGTCAAGTTTCGATGGAAACAGGAGTGTTTGCTTTGGATATAGCTGATGTAAACAATAAAGTGTGGATTGCCCAGTTTCGATGTAAACTATAGTGTGTGGATTGGCCAGTGTTGTTGGAAATAGGAGCGTATGAATTGCCCAGTGTTGATGTAAACAGGAGTATGTGCATTTACAAATTTTGATGGAAACAGGACTGTGTGCCTTGCCAAGACTTGATGTAAACTGGAGTGTGTCCATTGCCCTGTGTAGGTGTAAACAGGAGTGTGTGAATTTCCCTGTGTTGATCTGAACAGGAGTATGTGCAGTGCCCAGTGTTAAAGTAAACAGGAGTGTGTGCATTAACGACTGTTGTTGTAAACAGCAGTGTGTGCATTGTCATTGTTGATGGAAACAGGAGTGATGGTTAGCCCAAACTTGATGTAAACAAGAGTGTGTGCATTACCCAGTGTTGATGTAAACAGGAGTTTGTTCATTGCCCAGAGTTGATGTAAACAGGAGTGTGTGCATTACCCAGTGTTGATGTAAACAGGAGTTTGTTTATTGCCCAGAGTTGATGTAAACAGGAGTGTGTGCATTACACACTGTTGATGTAAACAAGCGTATGTGCATTGTCAAGATTTGATGGAAACAGGACCGTTTGCTTTGGCTAGAGTTGATGTGAACAATAAAGTGTGGATTGCCCAGTTTTGATATAAACTATAGTGTGTGGATTGGCCAGTGTTGATGTAAGCAGGAGCCTCTGAATTGCCCATTGTTGATGTAAAGTGGAATGTGTGCTTTGCCACGTCTTGATGTAAACTGGAATGTGAGGATTACCCAAAGCTGATGTAAACAGGAGTGTTCGCATTACCCAGTGTTGATGTAAACATATTTTGTGCTTTGCCCAGTGTTGATGTAAACAGGAGTGTGTGCATTGCCGAGTGTTAATGTAAACAGGAGCGTGTGCATTGGCACGTGTTGACGCAAACAAGAGTGTTTGCATTGCCCAGTGGTGATGTAAACAAGAGTATCTGCATTGTCCAGTGTTGTTGTCAACAGGAGTATGTGCATTGTCAAGTTTTGTTGGAAACAGGATTGTTTGCTTTGGCTACAGTTGATGTAAACAATAATTTGTGGATTGCCCAGATTTGATGTAAATGTGGATTGGCCAGTTTTGATGGAAACATGAATGTATGAATTGCCCAGTGTTGATATAAAGAGGATGCTGTGCATTACCCAGTATTGATGTAAACAGGATTATTTGCATTGCCCAGAGTTGATGTAAACAGGAAAGTGTGCATTAGCCAGAGTTGATGTAAACAGGAGGTTGTGCAATGTCCAGAGTTGATGTAGAAAGGAGTGTGTGAATTGCCCAGTGTTCATGTAAACAGGAGAGTGTTCATTGCCCAGAGTTGATGTAAACAGGAGTGTGTGAATTGCCCAGTGTTGATGTAAACAGGAGTGTGTGCATTACCCAGTGTTGATATAAACAGGTATGTGTGAATTGCCCAGTGTTGATGGAAACAGGATTATGTGCATTGCCCAGAGTTGATGTAAACGGGACTGTGTGCATTACCCAGTTTTGATGTAAGCAGGAGTGTCTGCATTGCATCAAGTTGATTTAAGCAGGAGTGTGTGCATTACCAGTGTTGATGTAAACAGGAGTCAATGCATTTCCCAGAGATAATGTAAACAGGAGTGTGTGCATTGCCCAGTGTTGATATAAAGAGGAGTGTGTGCATTACCCAGTATTGATGTAAACAGGATTATGTGCATTGCCCAGAGTTGATGTAAACAGGAGTGTGTGCATGGCCAGAGTTGATGTGATAAGGAGTTTGTGCATAACCCAGTGTTGATGTAAACAGGAGTTTGTTCATTGACCAGATTTGATGTAAACAGGAGGTTGTGCAATGTCCAGAGTTGATGTATAAAGGAGTGTGAGAATTGCCCAGTGTTGATGTAAACAGTAGTGTTTGCATTAACGAGTATTGATGTAAACAGGAGTTTGTTCATTGCCCAGAGTTGATGTAAACAGGAGTATGTTCATTACCCTGTGTTGATGTAAACAGGAGTTTGTTCATTGCCCAGAGTTGATGTAAACAGGAGGTTGTGCAATGTCCAGAGTTGATGTATAAAGGAGTGTGTGACTTGCCCAGTGTTGATGTAAACAGGAGTGTGTGAATTGCCCAGTGTTCATGTAAACAGGAATGTGTTCATTGTCAAGTTCTGATGGAAACAGGTCTGTTTGCTTTGCCGAGAGTTGATTTAAACAAAGTGTGTGCATTACCCAGTGTTGATTGGAACAGAAGTGTTTGCATTGCCCAGTGTTGATGAAAACAGGAGTGTGTGCATTACTCAGTGTTAATGTAAACAGGAGTGTCTGCATTTCCCGTAGTTGATGTAAACAGGTGTGTGTGCATTCCCAGTATTACCGACTGTTGGAGTTCACAGGAGTCTGTGCATTGTCAAGTTTTGATGGAAACAGGACTGTTTGCTTTGCCCAAACTTGATGTAAAGAAGAGTGTGTGCATTACCAAGTGTTGACGTTAACAAGAGTGTGTGCATTGTCAAGTTTTGATGGAAACTGCAGAGTTTGCTTTTTCCAGTGTTGATGTGAAAAGGAGTTTGTGCATAACCCAGTGTTGATGTAAACAGGAGTGTGTGCGTTCCCAGTGTTACCAACTGTTGGTGTTCACAGGAGTCTGTGCATTGTCAAGTTTTGATGGAAACAGGACTGTTTGCTTTGCCCAAACTTGATGTAAAGAAGAGTGTGTGCATTACGAATTGTTGCTGTTAACAAGAGTATGTGCATTGTCAAGTTTCGATGGAAACAGGAGTGTTTGCTTTGGCTACAGTTGAAGTAAACAATAAAGTGTGGATTGCCCATTTTCAATGTAATCTATTGTGTGTGCATTGGCCAGTGTTGATGGAAATAGGAGCGTATGAATTGCCCAGTGTTGCTGTAAACTGGAGTGTGTGCATTTTCAAGTTTTGATGGAAACAGGACTGTTTGTTTTGCCCAAACTTAATGTAAACAAGAGTGTGTGCATTACCAATTGATGGTGTTAACAAGAGTGTGTGCATTCCCAGTGTTGATATAAAGAGGAGTGTGTGCATTACACAGTGTTGATGAAAACAGGAGTATGTGCATTGTCAAGTTTTGATGGAAACAGGACTGTTTGCTTTGGCTAGAGTTGATGTGAACAATAAAGTGTGGATTGCCCAGTTTTGATATAAACTATCGTGTGTGGATTGGCCAGTGTTGATGTAAGCAGGAGCCTCTGAATTGCCCATTGTTGATGTAAAGTGGAATGTGTGCTTTGCCACGTCTTGATGTAAACAGGAATGTGAGGATTACCCAAAGCTGATGTAAACAGGAGTGTTCGCATTACCCAGTGTTGATGTAAACATATTTTGTGCTTTGCCCAGTGTTGATGTAAACAGGAGTGTGTGCATTGCCGAGTGTTAATGTAAACAGGAGCGTGTGCATTGGCACGTGTTGACGCAAACAAGAGTGTTTGCATTGCCCAGTGGTGATGTAAACAAGAGTATCTGCATTGTCCAGTGTTGTTGTCAACAGGAGTATGTGCATTGTCAAGTTTTGATGGAAACAGGATTGTTTGCTTTGGCTACAGTTGATGTAAACAATAATTTGTGGATTGCCCAGATTCGAAGTAAATGTGGATTGGCCAGTTTTGATGGAAACATGAATGTATGAATTGCCCAGTGTTGATATAAAGAGGAGTCTGTGCATTACCCAGTATTGATGTAAACAGGATTATTTGCATTGCCCAGAGTTGATGTAAACAGGAGTGTGTGCATGGCCAGAGTTGATGTGAAAAGCAGTTTGTGCATAACCCAGTGTTGATGTAAACAGGAGTTTGTTCATTGCCCAGATTTGATGTAAACAGGAGTGTGTGCATTGTCAAGTTCCGATGGAAACAGGAGTGTTTGCTTTGTCCAGTGTTGATGTGAAAAGGAGTTTGTGCTTTACCTAGTGTTGATGTAAACAGGAGTGTGTGCATTACCCAGTGTTGATGTAAACAGGAGAGTGTGCATTGCCCAGAGTTGATGTAAACAGGAGTATGTGCATTGTCAAGTTTTGATGGAAACAGGACTTTTTGCTTGCCCAGTGTTGATGTAAACAGGAGTGTGTGCATTACACACTGTTGATGTAAACAGGAATATGTGCATTACACAGTGTTGATGTGAACAGGAGTGTGTGCATTGTCAAGTTTTGATGGAAACAGGACTGTTTGCTTTGTCTACAATTGATGTAAACAATAATGTGTGGATTGCCCAGATTCGATGTAAATGTGTATTGGCCAGTTTTGATAGAAACTATAGTGTGTGGATTGGCCAGTATTGATGGAAAAATGAATTTATGAATTCCCCAGTGTTGATGTAAACAGGAGAGTTTGCATTAGCCAGAGTTGATGTAAACAGGAGGTTGTGCAATGTCCAGAGTTGATGTATAAAGGATTGTGTGAATTGCCCAGTGTTGATGTAAACAGGAGAGTGTTCATTGCCCAGAGTTGATGTAAACAGGAGTGTGTGAATTGCCCAGTGTTGATGTAAACAGGAGTGTGTGCATTTCCCAGAGCTGATGTAAACAGGAGTGTGTGCATTACCCAGTGTTGAAGTAAACAGGAGTGTGTGCATTACACACTGTTGATGTAAACAGGAATGTGTGCATTACACAGTGTTGATGTAAACAGGAGTGTGTGCATTGTCAAGTTTTGATGGAAACAGGACTGTTTGCTTTGTCTACAGTTGATGTAAAGAATAATGTGTGGATTGCCCAGATTCGATGTAAATGTGGATTGGCCAGTTTTGATGGAAACATGAATATATGAATGGCCCAGTGTTGATGTAAACAGGAGAGTTTGCTGTGCCCAGAGTTGACGTAAACAGGAGTGTGTGAATTGCCCAGTGTTGATAGAAACAGGAGAGTGTGCATTAGCCAGAGTTGATGTATAAAGGAGTGTGCGAATTGCCCAGTGTTGATGTAAACAGGAGAGTGTTCATTGCCCAGAGTTGATGTAAACAGGAATGTGTGAATTGCCCAGTGTTGATGTAAACAGGAGTGTGTGCATTTCCCAGAGTTGATGTAAACAGGAGTGTGTGCATTACCCAGTGTTGATGTAAACAGGAGTGTGTGCATTACCCAGTGTTGATATAAACAGGAATTTGTTCATTGCCCAGAGTTGATGTAAACAGGAGTGTGTGCATTACACACTGTTGATGTAAACAGGAATGTGTGCATTACACAGTGTTGATGTAAACAGGAGTGTGTGCATTACCCAGTGTTGATGTAAACAGGAATTTGTTCATTGCCCAGAGTTGATGTAAACAGGAATGTGTGCATTACACAGTGTTGATGTAAACAGGAGTGTGAGCATTGTCAAGTTTTGATGGAAACAGGACTGTTTGCTTTGTCTACAGTTGATGTAAAGAATAATGTGTGGATTGCCCAGATTCGATGTAAATGTGTATTGGCCAGTTTTGATAGAAACTATAGTGTGTGGATTGGCCAGTATTGATGGAAAAATGAATTTATGAATTCCCCAGTGTTGATGTAAACAGGAGAGTTTGCTGTGCCCAGAGTTGACGTAAACAGGAGTGTGTGAATTGCCCAGTGTTGATAGAAATACGAGAGTGTGCATTAGCCAGAGTTGATGTAAACAGGAGGTTGTGCAATGTCCAGAGTTGATGTATAAAGGAGTGTGTGAATTGCCCAGTGTTGATGTAAACAGGAGTGTGTGCATTTCCCAGAGTTGATGTAAACAGGAGTGTGTGCATTACCCAGTGTTGATGTAAACAGGAATTTGTTCATTGCCCAGAGTTGATGTAAACAGGAGTGTGTGCATTACACACTGTTGATGTAAACAGGAATGTGTGCATTACACAGTGTTGATGTAAACAGGAGTGTGTGCATTGTCAAGTTTTGATGGAAACAGGACTGTTTGCTTTGTCTACAGTTGATGTAAACAATAATGTGTGGATTGCCCAGATTCGATGTAAATGTGGATTGGCCAGTTTTGATGGAAACATGAATGTATGAATGGCCCAGTGTTGATGTAAACAGGAGAGTTGCTGTGCCCAGAGTTGACGTAAACAGGAGTGTGAGAATTGCCCAGTGTTGATAGAAACAGGAGAGTGTGCATTAGCCAGAGTTGATGTAAACAGGAGGTTGTGCAATGTCCAGAGTTGATGTATAAAGGAGTGAGTGAATTGCCCAGTGTTGATGTAAACAGGAGAGTGTTCATTGCCCAGAATTGATGTAAACAGGAATGTGTGATTTGCCCAGTGTTGATGTAAACAGGAGTGTGTGCATTTCCCAGAGTTGATGTAAACAGGAGTGTGTGCATTACCCAGTGTTGATGTAAACAGGAGTGTGTGCATTACCCAGTGTTGATGTAAACAGGAATTTGTTCATTGCCCAGAGTTGATGTAAACAGGAGTGTGTGCATTACACACTGTTGATGTAAACAGGAATGTGTGCATTACACAGTGTTGATGTAAACAGGAGTGTGTGCATTACCCAGTGTTGATGTAAACAGGAATTTGTTCATTGCCCAGAGTTGATGTAAATAGGAGTGTGTGCATTACACACTGTTGATGTAAACAGGAATGTGTGCATTACACAGTGTTGATGTAAACAGGAGTGTGTGCATTGTCAAGTTTTGATGGAAACAGGACTGTTTGCTTTGTCTACAGTTGATGTAAACAATAATGTGTGGATTGCCCAGATTCGATGTAAATGTGGATTGGCCAGTTTTGATGGAAACATGAATGTATGAATGGCCCAGTGTTGATGTAAACAGGAGTGTTTGCAGTGCCCAGTGTTGATGTAAACAGGATAGTGTGCTTTACCCAGAGATGATGTAAACAGGAGTGTGTGCATTGCCCAGTGTTGATAGAAACAGGAGAGTGTGCATTAGCCAGAGTTGATGTAAACAGGAGGTTGTGCAATGTCCAGAGTTGATGTATAAAGGAGTGAGTGAATTGCCCAGTGTTGATGTAAACAGGAGAGTGTTCATTGCCCAGAATTGATGTAAACAGGAATGTGTGAATTGCCCAGTGTTGATGTAAACAGGAGTGTGTGCATTTCCCAGAGTTGATGTAAACAGGAGTGTGTGCATTACCCAGTGTTGATGTAAACAGGAGTGTGTGCATTACCCAGTGTTGATGTAAACAGGAATTTGTTCATTGCCCAGAGTTGATGTAAACAGGAGTGTGTGCATTACACACTGTTGATGTAAACAGGAATGTGTGCATTACACAGTGTTGATGTAAACAGGAGTGTGTGCATTACCCAGTGTTGATGTAAACAGGAATTTGTTCATTGCCCAGAGTTGATGTAAATAGGAGTGTGTGCATTACACACTGTTGATGTAAACAGGAATGTGTGCATTACACAGTGTTGATGTAAACAGGAGTGTGTGCATTGTCAAGTTTTGATGGAAACAGGACTGTTTGCTTTGTCTACAGTTGATGTAAACAATAATGTGTGGATTGCCCAGATTCGATGTAAATGTGGATTGGCCAGTTTTGATGGAAACATGAATGTATGAATGGCCCAGTGTTGATGTAAACAGGAGTGTTTGCAGTGCCCAGTGTTGATGTAAACAGGATAGTGTGCTTTACCCAGAGATGATGTAAACAGGAGTGTGTGCATTAACCACTGTTGATGTAAACAGGAGTGTGTGCATTTTCAAGTTTTGATGGAAACAGGGCTGTTTGCTTTGGCTACAGTTGATGTAAACAATATTTTGTCGATTGCCCAGATTCGATGTAAACTATAGTGTGTGGATTGCCCAGTGTTGATGTAAACAGGAGTGTGAGCATTTCTCAGTGTTAGTGTAAAGAAGGGTTTGTGCATTGCCCAGTGTTGATGTAAATAGGAGTGTGTGCATTGCCCAGGGCTGATATTAACGTAGTTTGTGCATTGCCCAGTGTTGAAGTAAACAGGAGTGTGTGAATTACCCAGCGTTAATGTAAACAGAAGTGTGCGCATTAACCAGAGTTAATGTAAGCAGGATTGTGTGCATTACCCAGTGTTGATGTAAGTGTGTTTTTTGCATTGCCCTGCATTGATTTAAACATGAATCTGTGCATTACACTTTGTTGATTTAAACAGTAGTGTGTGCATTACGCAGTGTTAATGTAAACAGGAATGTGAGGATTACCGAAAGCTGATGTAAACAGGTGTGTTCGCATTAGCCAGTGTTGATGTAAACATATTTTGTGCTTTGCCAGGTGTTGATGTAAACAGGAATGTGTGCATTACCCTGCGTTAATGTAATCAGGAGAGTGTGGCTGACCCTGATTTGATGTATACAGGATTATGTGCATTACTCACTGTGGCGTTAAACAGGAGTGTGTGCAATACCCAGTGTTAGTGTAAACAGGTGTGTTTGCATTGCCCAGTGTTGATGTAAACTGGTGTGTGTGCATTGCCCAGTGTTGATGTAAATGGGAATGTGTATATTTACCAGTGTTGATGTAAACAGGAGCGTGTGCATCGCCCAGAGTTGCATTAAACAGGAGCGTGCGCATTACCCAGTTCTGACGTAAGTAGGAGTTTGTGCATTGCCTAGTGCTGATGTTAACAGGAGTGTGTGCATTATCCGGTGTTGATTTAAACTGGAGTGTGTGCGTTGCCCTGTGCAGATGTAAGCAGGAGTGTGTGAATTAACCAACGTTAATGTAAGCAGGAGTGTGTGCATTGGCACGTGTTGATGTAAACAGGAATGTGAGGATTACCGAAAGCTGATGTAAACATGAGTGTTCGCATTAGCCAGTGTTGATGTACACATATTTCATGCTTTGCCTTGTTGATGTAAACAGGAATGTGTGCATTGCCCTGCGTCGATTTAATCAGGAGTGTGTGCCTTACACAGTTTTAATGTAAACAGGAGTGTGTGCATTGCGAAGTGTTAATGTAACCAGGACAGTGTGGATTACGCAGATTTGATGTATACAGGATTGTGTGCATTACCCACTGTTGAGTTAAACAGGAGTGTGTGCAATACCCAGTGTTAGTGTAAACAGGTGTGTTTGCATTGCCCAGTGTTGATGTAAACTGGTGTGTGTGCATTGCCCAGTGTTGATGTAAATGGGAATGTGTATATTTACCAGTGTTGATGTAAACAGGAGCGTGTGCATTGCCCAGAGTTGCAGTAAACAGGAGTGTGCGCATTACCCAGTTCTGACGTAAGTAGGAGTTTATGCATTGCCTAGTGCTGATGTTAACAGGAGTGTGTGCATTATCCGGTGTTGATTTAAACTGGAGTGTGTGTATTGCCCGGTGCTGATGTTAACAGGAGTGTGTGCATTGCCCAGCGTTGTTTTAAGCAGGAATGTGGACATTACCTAGTGTTATTGTAAACAGGAGTGTGTGCATTTCCCACCGTTTGTGTAAACAGAGGTGTATGCATTGCCCAGTGTAGATGTAAACAGGAGTGTGTGCATTGCCCATGTTGATGTATTCAGGAGTGTGTGCATTATCCAGTGTTGCTGTAAAGAGTTGGGTGTGCAATGCCCAGTGTTAATGTAAAGAGGAATGTGAGGATTACCCAAAGCTGATGTAAACAGGAGTGTTCGCATTAGCCAGTGTTGATGTAAACATATTTTGTGCTTTGCCAGGTGTTGATGTAAACAGGAATGTGTGCATTACCCTGCGTTGATATATTCAGGAGTGTGTGCATTACACAGTTTTAATGTAAACAGGAGTGTGTGCATTACACAGTTTTAATGTAAATTGGAGTGTGTGCATTGCCAAGTGTTGATGTAATCAGGACAGTGTGGATTACGCAGATTTGATGTATACAGGATTGTGTGCATTACCCACTGTTGAGTTAAACAGGAGTGTGTGCATTACCCAGTGTTGATGTAAACAGTGTAGCGTTAACGTGACTCGGACACCGCAGTATTAAACACACAGGTTTATTCACCAGACTTCCATTTTACAAAACCCACGTTCTTACGTCACACGCACTCTGACCTACGAGTACTGACATGATACATTACATCCCCCTGCTCAAGTTTTTTTTAACAATACTGTGAATTACCAAAACAATGCCTCTAGGTATGACTTTCTAACATTACAACAGCCATGATGTAATCTAATTTAAATCTTAACTTCTTATACTGTATTCTACTGTATACTGTGTCTTACAATACTAATAGCAGCATATTTTCTTTTACTAACATAGACCAATAAACCTTTTATTTCACACCTTGCAACTTATAACATGTCTGATTTCGTCTCAAACTGTGCGAGACTGTAGGTCGATCTGGTGTCTGTACCTAGCTGGAAGTTTGACTTGTCTCCCAGACCTTATGCGATAGAACTGTGACTGTCCTTCAGAGTCAGTCTCTCGAGTAACCTCTGTGTCTGCATTTCCACCTTGGTCTGTCTGCGCCGAACATTCACTATCATTGTGTCGTGGGGTTTCGTCATGCCCCTCACTCTTGGTGTGGTTTGTTTCCATGTCTGTATCCATGGAAATGTCCTGTGTATCTGTACATGGAAACACCCTCTCACCTGTCTTCAGCAGATGCTTCCTGTTCCTTCTGTAGACTCTTCCATCCGGCGTGTGAACTATGAAGGATCTTGGTTGCTGATGCCTGTTCACAACCACAGCTGTCTGTATTCTGACATTTTTACCTATATGCAGATCTGGTAACTGTCTTGTATGTCTGTCATAGTAGCTCTTTTGCTTTGTTTGCTTGTAGCTTAGCTTGTCATGTACTTGAGCATTACTTTCAGGAGTCAGTGGAGTTGTGGATGTTGGCAGCTTGGACTTCAGACGACGTCCCATCAACAGCTGTGCAGGAGAGAACCCCACACCCTCAATCAGGGTGTTGCGGTATTCAAGCAGAGCAGCGTACGGGTCACTGTTGCTGCTTTGTGCCTTGTTATTATTTTTTAATATTTATTTATTAAATTTTAGAAAATTACAAAGAATAAACGTGATGATAAATAGTGAGAAAAATAATATTAACCCTCCCCCCCTTAACCCTTATCTAAAGAAAGAAAAAAAAAAGAGAAAGATTGCCTGGATATCGGAGGATCCCCACATGCTCCATGGAGTTCAAAATAATCTTAATATTTATTTTTACTTTCCCCAATTACTTTATAATTTTATCTTCAAAGGACCTATGTACTTAATCCTATCTTTTGTATGGGAGCCAAATTTTCAAAAATATATCATATTCATTTCAGATTATATGCAATTTTTTCAAGTGGAATACAACTATGTATTTCATTATTCCAACGATCCATAGTTAAATATAAATCAGATTTCCAAGTAATTGCGATAACTTTTTTGGCTACAGTCAATACAATTTTTATAATTTTTTTCTGATACTTATTCAATTTAAGTTTCGGTATTGTCCCTTCAATGTCTGCTAATAAAAATAATACTGGACTATGTGGGAGTTGTACTCCAGTAATTTGTTCCAATAAAAGTCTTAGATTTATCCAAAATGGTTGAATTTTAAAACAAGACCAAGTAGAATGTAAAAAAGTACCAATTTCTTGATTACATCAAAAACATTGGTCAGACATATTTGAATTTAATCTATTTATTTTCTGTGGTGTTATATATAATTGATGTAAAAATTATATTGTATTAAGTCGAACATTTATTGTATTTCTCATACTATCAGAACATAATCTTGACCAGTTTTTTCCATCAATTTTAGCATTCAAATCAAATTCCCATTTTTGCCTTGATTTATGAATTCCTGATTTAATTGTCTGTTTTTGAATCAAATTATACATACAAGATGTAAATTTTTTAATTTTTCCTTTTCGAATTAATATTTCTATTTCACTAGATTTTGGCATCAACATTGTTTGACCCAGCTATTCTCGTAAATAAGCCTTTAATTGAAAATAACAGAAAAGAGTGTTATTTGATATTTATTTTTTAATTGATCAAACGACATCAATATACCTCCTTCAAAACAAACACCTACATATTTAATCCCCTTTTGGAACCAATAATGTAAAAGTTTATTATCCATTGTAAAAGGAATAAGCCTATTTTGAATTAAAGTTCTTTTTGCTAATAAAGATTTCTTTATCTCATCGTCCGTATTTACCTTATTCCATAAATCAATCAAGTGTCTTAATATAGGAGATTTTTTTTCCCATATCCATTTAGATTCCCATTTATATATAAAATGTTCTGGTATATTTTCCCCTATCTTATCTAATTCTATTCTAAACCATGCCGGTTTTTCTTCATCAAAAAAAGACACAATAAATCTAAGTTGATTTGCTTTATAATAATTCTTAAAATTTGGAAGTTGTAATCCTCCTAAATCAAATTTACATGTCAATTTTTCCAATGATATTCTTGACATCTTTCCTTTCCAAAGAAATTTCCTTACATATTAATTCAGTTCTTGAAAAAACTTCTGAGGTAATTGTATTGGTAAAGTTTGAAATAAATATTGCAATCTAGGAAATATATTCATTTTTACAGCATTAACTCTGCCTATTAATGTTATTGGTAACATCATCCATTTATCAAGATCCTTTTTTATTTTTTTAAATAATGGCAAATAATTTTGTTTATATAAATTTTTTACATCATTATCAACTCTAATACCTAAATATTTTATCCCTTTTATTGACCATCGAAATTGAGTTACTAATCGACATTGATTATCATTTCCTTTGGTAAGGGGTAAAATTTCACTTTTATCCCAATTTACTTTATACCCTGATACTTTCCCATATTCTTCCAATCTAAAAGATAATCTTTGCAAAGATTGCAATGGGTTTGTTAAATAAATCAAAACATCATCAGCAAATAAATTAATCTTATATTCTTCTAAACTCTGAAGCCCCCAATGTCTGAATCTGTTCTAATTAATTCAGCTAATGGTTCTATAGCCAATACAAATAAAGCAGGTGATAATGGGCAGCCTTGTCTGGTTGACCTTGTTAAGCAAAATGGTGTTGAAATATGACCAGTTGTAACTACATTAGCTTTAGGATTAGTATTTAAGGTTTTAATCCATTGTATAAAAGATTTTCCTAACTCTTATTTTTCCAGTACCTTAAATAAAAAATCCCATTCCAATCTATCAAATGCTTTTCCTGCATCCAAAGCAACTCATTTCCTCTCTGTTTTGTGCCAAATGAATTATACTAAGTAACCGGGTTATATTATCCATCGATTGTTTTTAATAAAACCTGTTTGATCCATATGTATTAATTTTGGTAAATATTTAGATATTCTATTAGATAAAATTTTTGCTATTATTTTATAATCTGTATTCAACAAAGAAATAGGCCTATATGATGTTGGTTTTAAAGGATCTCTATTTTTTTTGGCAATACAGTTATGATCACTGTTAAAAAAGATTGTGGGAGTTTATGCATTCTTTCCACGGTATATTAATTCCATAAAAGGAGGAATTAATAAATCTTTAAATTTTTTATAAAATTCAGGCGGAAAACCATCTTCTCCTGGGGATTTATTACTCTGAAGTGATCCTAAAGCTTCTTCAACCTCTTTTAATGTAAAGGGCCTATCTAATCCTTTCTGTTCTTCCAAATTTAATCTTGGAAGGGTTATTTGTGATAAAAATTTATCTAAGCAATCTTATTTTGTGATTCTGATTGATATAGTTCAGTATAAAATTTTTTTAAAGTTTCATTACTTTCTAAAGGTTTATAAGTAACCTTATTTACACATGTTCTAATTGCATTTATTGCTTTAGAAGCCTGTTCTGTTTTCAACTGCCAAGCAAGAATTTTATGTGATCTTTCACCTAATTTGTAATATTTCTGTTTAGTTCTCATAATTACTTTTTCTGTACGATATGTCTGGAGTGTATTATATTGTAGATTTTTATTAACAAGTTGTCTTCGTTTTTCTTCTGTCATATATCTTTGAGATTCTTTTTCCAACTTTATAATATCTTTTTCCAATTGATCTATTTCTGCCATGCATTCCTTCTTAATTTTAGATGTATAACTTATAATCTGACCCCTTAAATATGCTTTCATCACTTCCCATAATATAATTTTATCCTCAACTGAATGTAAATTTGTATCCAAAAAAAATTTAATCTGTTTTTTCATAAAATCACAAAAATCTTGATGTTTTAATAAAATTGAATTAAATCTCCATCTATAAATCGATTCCTCCTTATCCATCATTATCATTTGTCATTATCAAGGGGGAATGATCTGACAGTATTCTTGCTTTATATTCTACACTTTTCACTCTATCTTGAATATTTTTTGATAATAAAAAAAATCAATCCTTGAGTAAGTTTTATGTCTATTTGAATAAAATGAATAATCTCTTTCTCTTGGATTAATTTTCCTCCATATATCAATCAGGTTTAAATCTTTCATTAATGATAGTTAGTTTTATTACTTTTGATTTTGTAGCAATTTTAGTTGACCTATCCAAAACTGGATCTAAACAAAAATTAAAATCTCCACCTATTAATATTTTATCATGTGCATCAGCCAAGTTCAAAAAAACTTCTTGTATGAATTTTGCATCTTCATTTAGTGCATAAATGTTCATAAAAGTCCATAATTCTGAAAAAAATTGACAATGTATAATCACATATCTTCCCCTAGAATCAATTATTACATTTTGTATTTTAATTGGTAAAGATTTATTAACCAAAATTGCAACTCCTCTCGATTTTGAATTAAATGAAGCTGCAATGACATTTTCAACCCAATCCCTCTGTAATTTCTTATGTTCTGTTTCTGTTAAATGTGTTTCTTGTAAAACAGCTGTATCTCCTTTCATTTTCTTAATATATGTTAAAACTCTTTTTCTTTTCACAGGTCCATTAATTACATTAACATTAAAACTTAAAAAATTAAGTAAATTAATCATTCATAATACCTTGGGAACTCTTTAAAATTCTCCATGTTGCTATGAGTTTCTCCCCAACCATACAGGCAAAAAAGAAGAAAGATAACTAATATATAAGGAAAAAAAAGTATCCCCCCCCCACTAATGTTGCGAATAAAAAGAACACAACATTACCCCCCCCCCATTTTACGGGTCATAGCAATCGCCATGATTGCACACATGAAACTCGCAGCCATCGATCAGGAGCTCTTCCAGCTCCCCTGCAAAAAAAAAGAAAATATATTAGTGAAGAAAAAAAAATTAATGTCTCTACTCCCAATTAATACTCAACATTTTTTTATATAATTGTCCATCAAGTCCAACCTTGTTTCAGTCTTCATCATTAGTCCATTTCATTTCTATAACTCTTTACTTCTTCGTGGACATCAGGTAATTCTTGTACAAATTCCTCCGCTTTCCGGTAGTCAACGAAAAATCTTTTTTCGTTATCCAGGAAAATGATCAATTTTGCTGGATAGCTCAATAAAAATTTATAGCCCTTTTCCCATAAAGATTTTTTCACTGGATTAAATTCCTTCCGCCTCTTCAGAAGATCATAACTTATGTCTGGATAAAAAAAAACTCTTTTCCCTTCTATTATCAATGGCCCATTTCTCTTTTTAGCACCTTGAGTAGCTGTCTTCAAGATCATTTCTTTATCTTGGTACCCTAAGCATTTTATCAAAATTGATCTTGGATTTTGATCTTGTTGCGGTCTTGGTCTTAAAGCTCTGTGTGCTCTTTCAATTTCAATTATTTGGCTTCCTTCTTTCATTTCTAACATTTTCGGAATCCATTGTTGAAAGAATTTTGTTGGATTTTCTCCCTCTGTACCTTCCATAAGACCAACAATTTTGATATTATTTCGTCATCTAGAGTTTTCAAGCGCATCTATTTTTTCCAACATCCGTTTTCTTTCTATTGTCCAGGCAAGATTATTGTCTTCTATCTTATCTATTCTTTCAGTGTTTTCTTCCACTTTTATTTCCATCTCTTTAACCTTATTATCCATCTTCTTTTGTTTTTCCACCACATTATCGAGTTTATTCTGCATCCTTCTTATAGCTTTTAATTCATTCATAATATATATCAGGATATCTTTTATGTCTCCTTTACTCTCTTCCTTCTTTTCCTCTTCTTCTTCCTCTGAATTTCCCAAAGAGTCTGATTCCACTTCCGATTCACTTCCAACCGTAGTTGGGATTTGTAGTTTTGTTAATATCTGCTCATGCATACTTTCGCGCATGTATTGTTCTTGCCGTTCCTTCTTGGAGACCACCGACATTGCTGCAACTTCCGGTCCTGCATCATCAGAAGTGCCTTGCACTTCGCCGGGAGGAGATCCAACTTGAGTCCGCGGCTTCACCGAGACGGTTAGGCCTTTTTTCCCGCCGATTTGCGCAGTCTTCGAAGTAGTAGCTTTCTTCTGTTTCGGTTTAGGAGCCATATCCAAAAATAATCCTGAGTTACTTATAAATAGTTTCTGGTAGATATTTGTTAACTCTTCTTCATTTAAACCCTACTTCATTACTTTTTACGAGGGAGCTGGATTCCCAACATCTCGACCCTACGTCATCACGTGACGCCCCCCTTTGTGCCTTCTTGAGCATGTTCTTTACAGTTTGTACAGATCTCTCTGCTTGTCCATTAGACTGAGCGTGCCCAGGACTGAAAGTAACATGTTGAAGTTCCCAGCTTTCTGAAAACTCTCTAAACTCACCAGTGGCATATTGTGGACCATTGTCACTGACAACAATATCTGGAATACCGTGTCTTGCAAATGTCGACTTCATTGTGGTAATGACACCTTGACTGGACGTGTCCCTTAACTTGGTGATCTCTGGATATTTTGAATAGTAGTCCACACAAAGCAGATATTCTGCACCATTGCAGCGAAAGAGATCTGTGCCAAGCTTCTCCCATGGTCTTCCTGGTAGTGGATGGGGAAGCAAAGGCTCTCTTGGATTGTTGTTTTTATTTTCATTACAAACAGCACATTGAGACACAATATCCTCTATCTGAGTTGACATACCTGGCCAATAGAGAATGTCCCTTGCTCTTTCTTTACATTTCACTCTCCCCAGGTGTGATTCATGAATTCTATTGAGCATTTCCTGTCTCATTTGATTTGGTACTATGAGTTTTGCCGCTTTGAATATTAGTCCTGATGCATAGCTAATTTCCTCTTTAAATGTCCAGTATTTCTGTATTTCTTTTGGAACATCTTTTCTTTCTGTTGGCCATCCATTCATTGTAATGTCTCTTAGCATTCGCATTTCAGGATCTTCTGTAGTCGCTTTCCTGAACATGTTCAACTTCTCCTCAGAGATGGGTAGCTGAGGTGTAACCCAGTTGACCTCCAGCTCTCTTCCTAGCAACTCTTCCTTTTGCTCTTTGAGGTAAGCACGGCTCAAAGCATCAGCGATGTGCAGTTCTTTTCCTGGCTTATAGGTGACTGTGAGGTGTACCTCTGTAGCCTGAGAAGCATCCTTTGCAGCCTCATAGGAGCTTGATGAAGTGGCTTTTTGAAGATGCTCTCAAGTGGTTCATGATCACTCTCAACCTGGATTTCTTTGCCATATACATATTGGTGGAACTTCTCACACCCATAACCTATGGTGAGTAATTCCTTCTCGATTTGAGCATATCGGCGTTGACAGTCTGTAAGTGCTCGTGATCCATACATCACAGGCCTCCCATCCTGCAGTATAACAGCTCCTATTCCTTCCGAACTGGCATCCACAGACATCGTCACCGGTTTATTGACATCATAGAACTTGAGTGCTGGGGCATTGGTAACCAACTGCTTCAATGTGTCAAAACTTTTCTTTTGTTCATCTTCCCAATGCCATTCAGTATTGCCCTCTAGTAGCTTTCGAAGTGGAGCACTGACCTGTTCCACTTCAATTGTTCCAATGAACATGTCACTGTTGCATTCACTCTGTTCCACAGCATGCATTTTCCTTGCTTGCTCCTGTGATTTGCAGGTCTTTGCAAAGTGATTTTTCTTTCTGCATAATTTGCATGTCTTACCAAAGGCTGGATATTTTCTGTATCCATGTTTATAGCCACAGCTGTTGCAGTTAACTTCCTTTTGATTATCCTGTGGAGCTGGCTTTGTCCTACTCTTGTCAGTTTTCACAGCTTTTATTTCGTATACTTCAGTCTCTTCATTAAGCATTTTAACCTGACTCGACGTGATCTCGCTAGCACGGCACATATCAATCGCTTTTTCCGAGGTAAGCTCCGCCTCTCTCAACAGCCTGCCTCTCGCACGATCATCTCGTACGCCGCAGACAATCCTGTCGCGTATCAAAGAATCATGCGGATGTCCGAACTCACAGTTTTTTGCCTTGTTCTTCAAATCTGTTACGTAGGCGTCTATAGTCTCTGTCGGTCCTTGAGCCCTCGTAAAAAATATGTGTCGAATGTACGGTAGGTTTTTTCTCGGCTCGCAGTGATCTTGAAACTTTTTCTTCAGCACTTCAATTTGATCTCGCTCACCCTCTTGGAAGACAAACGTGTTGCAAACCTTTATTGCCTCTGCTCCAGCCACATGCAGAAACGTAGCACATTGCACTTTCTCCGTCTTGCCATCTACGCCACCAACGGTGCGAAACAGCTCAAACTGCTGGAGCCATACCTCCCAATTCTCAGCAATATCAAACTGCTGGAGCCATACCTCCCAATTCTCAGCAATATCAAACTGCTGGAGCCATACCTCCCAATTCTCAGCAATATCAAACTGCTGGAGCCATACCTCCCAATTCTCAGCAATATCAAACTGCTGGAGCCATACCTCCCAATTCTCAGCAATATCAAACTGCTGGAGCCATACCTCCCAATTCTCAGCAATATCAAACTGCTGGAGCCATACCTCCCAATTCTCAGCAATATCAAACTGCTGGAGCCATACCTCCCAATTCTCAGCATTATCAAACTGCTGGAGCCATACCTCCCAATTCTCAGCAATATCAAACTGCTGGAGCCATACCTCCCAATTCTCAGCAATATCAAACTGCTGGAGCCATACCTCCCAATTCTCAGCAATATCAAACTGCTGGAGCCATACCTCCCAATTCTCAGCAATATCAAACTGCTGGAGCCATACCTCCCAATTCTCAGCAATATTACCTCGTCGGCTTCAACCCGACGCTGGCTGTAACTCTGACATGTCTTCTCTTCTCTTCCCTTTCCGCTTTCTTCTGACACCATGTAGCGTTAATGTGACTCGGTCACCGCAGTATTAAACACACACGTTTATTCACCAGACTTCCATTTGACAAAACCCCCGCGTTCTGACGTCATACGCACTCTGCCCTACGAATACTGACACAATACATTACAAACTGGAGTGTGTGCATTGCCAGGTGTTGATTTAAACAGGAGAGTGAGGATAAAGCAGAGCTGATGTAAACAGGAGTGTTTGCATTAGCCAGTGTTGACAGAAACAGGAGAATGTGCTTTGCCACGTGTTGATGTAAACAGGAATGTGTGCATTACCCTGTGTTGATGTAAACAGGAGTGTTTGCGGTACACAGTGTTAATGTAAACATATTTTGTGCATTGCCCTGTGTTGATATAAACTGGAGTGTCTGCATTACCCAGTGTTGATATAAACAGGAGTGTGTGCATTATCCAGTGTTGATGTAAACAGGAGTGTGTGCATTGACCAGTGTTGATGTAAACAGGAGTGTGTGCATTGCCCAGTGTTGATGTAAACAGGAGTATGTGCATTGCCCAGTGTTGATGTTATCAGGAGTGTGTGCATTACCCAGTTTTGACGTAAACAGGAGTGTGTGCATTGCCGACTGTTGATATTAAAGATTAGTGTTTGCATTACTGTATTTTAGAGTGAACAGTGGTGTGAACATTGGCCTGTGTTGATGTAAAACAGAGTGTTTGCCTTCCACTGTTTTGGTATTAAACAGGAGTGCATTCATTACCCAGTGTTAGTGTAACCAAGGGTGTGTGCATTGTTGAATGTTGTTGTGAACAGGAGAGTGTGTGTTGCCCAGTGTTTATGTAAACAGGAGTCTGAGCATTGCCCAGTGTTCAAGTAAACAGGAGTTCGTGCATTGTCAACTGTTGGAGTAAACAACACTGTGTGCATTTCCAGTGTTGATGTAAACAGGAGTGTGTGCATTACCCAGTGTTGATGTAAACAGGAGTGTGTGCTTTACCAAGTGTTGTTGTAAACAGGAGAATGTGCATTGCCCAGTGTTAATGTTAACAGAAGTCTGAGCATTGCCCAGTGTTGATGTAAACAGGAGTGTGTGCATTCCCCAGTGTTTATGTGGAAAGGCGTGTGCGCATTACCCTGTGGAGATGTAAACAGGAGTGTGTGAATTGCCCAGTGCTGATGTTATCTGGAGTTTGTGCATTACGCAGTATTGATGTAAACAGGAGTGTGTGCATTACCCAGTGTTGATGTAAACTGGAGTGTGTGCATTACCCAGTGTTGATGTAAACAGGAATGTGTACATTGCCCAGAGTTGATGTAAACAGGAGTGTGTGCATTGCCCAGTGTTGATGTAAACAGGAGTGTGTGCATTGCTAAGTGTTGATGTAAAACAGAGTGTTTGCCTGCCACTGTGTTGATATTAAATAGGTGTGTGTTCATTACCCAGTGTTAATGTAACCAGGTGTGTGTGCATTGCCCAGTGTTGATGTTATCAGGAGTGTGTGCATTACCCAGTTTTGATGTAAACAGGAGTGTGTGCATTGCCGACTGTTGATATTAAAGATTAGTGTTTGCATTACTGTATTTTAGAGTGAACAGTGGTGTGAACATTGGCCTGTGTTGATGTAAAACAGAGTGTTTGCCTTCCACTGTTTTGGTATTAAACAGGAGTGCATTCATTACCCAGTGTTAGTGTAACCAAGGGTGTGTGCATTGTTGAATGTTGTTGTGAACAGGAGAGTGTGTGTTGCCCAGTGTTTATGTAAACAGGAGTCTGAGCATTGCCCAGTGTTCAAGTAAACAGGAGTTCGTGCATTGTCAACTGTTGGAGTAAACAACACTGTGTGCATTTCCAGTGTTGATGTAAACAGGAGTGTGTGCATTACCCAGTGTTGATGTAAACAGGAGTGTGTGCTTTACCAAGTGTTGTTGTAAACAGGAGAATGTGCATTGCCCAGTGTTAATGTTAACAGAAGTCTGAGCATTGCCCAGTGTTGATGTAAACAGGAGTGTGTGCATTCCCCAGTGTTTATGTGGAAAGGCGTGTGCGCATTACCCTGTGGAGATGTAAACAGGAGTGTGTGAATTGCCCAGTGCTGATGTTATCTGGAGTTTGTGCATTACGCAGTATTGATGTAAACAGGAGTGTGTGCATTACCCAGTGTTGATGTAAACTGGAGTGTGTGCATTACCCAGTGTTGATGTAAACAGGAATGTGTACATTGCCCAGAGTTGATGTAAACAGGAGTGTGTGCATTGCCCAGTGTTGATGTAAACAGGAGTGTGTGCATTGCCCAGTGTTGATGTAGATTCAGGATCAGTTCCTGAGGATTGGAGAGTGGCTAATGTTATCCCACTTTTCAAGAAGGGAGGGAAGGAGAAAACAGAGAACTATCGCCCTGTTAGCCTAATGTCATTCGTGGGGAAAATGCTTGAGTCCATTATTAAGGACGAAATAATGGCACATTTTGATGGCAGTAATAGAATTAGGCCGAGCCAGCATGGATTTACCGAGGGCAAATCATGCTTGACTAATCTGTTGGAGTTTTTTGAGGGTGTAACAGGGATGTTAGATGAGGGTAAGCCAGTGGATGTTGTATACCTAGATTTTCAGAAGGCATTCGATAAGGTACCACATAGGAGATTGGTGAGTATAATCAGAGCTCATGGCATTGGGGGCAGGGTTTCAACATGGATAGAAAACTGGTTGGCAGATAGAAAGCAAAGTGTAGCAGTGAATGGGTGTTTCTCGGACTGGCTGGAGGTGACTAGTGGGGTACCACAGGGCTCTGTATTGGGACCACAGCTCTTTAGGATTTATGTCAACGATTTAGATGAGGGCATTGAAAACTATATCAGCAAGTTTGCTGATGATACTAAACTGGGCGGCAGTGTGACATGCGAGGAGGATGTGAGGAGAATACAGGGAGACTTGGATAGGCTGGGTGAGTGGGCAGATACTTGGCAGATGTCATTCAATGTGAATAAACGTGAAGTTATCCACTTTGGAAGCAGGAACAAGAGGGCAGAGTATTGTCTGAATGGTGTAGAGTTAGGTAAGGGAGAAATGCAAAGAGACCTAGGAGTCCTAGTTCATCAGTCAATGAAGGTGAATGAGCAAGTGCAACAGGCAGTGAAGAGGGCAAATGGAATGTTGGCCTTTATTACAAGGAGAATTGAGTACAAGAGCAAGGATGTCCTTTTGCATTTGTACAGGGCCCTGGTGAGACCGCACCTGGAATATTGTGTACAGTTTTGGTCTCCAGGTTTGAGGAAGGACATTCTGGCAATTGAGGAAGTGCAGCGTAGATTCACTAGGTTGATTCCTGGGATGGCAGGGCTGTCTTACGCAGAGAGATTGGAGAGATTGGGCTTGTACACACTGGAATTGAGGAGATTGAGAGGAGATCTGATTGAAACATTTAAGATAATTAAAGGATTTGATAGGATTGAGGCAGAAAATATGTTCCAGATGTTGGGAGAGTCCAGTACCAGAGGGCATGGATTGAGAATAAGAGGTCAGTTATTTAAAACAGAGTTGAGGAAGAACTTCTTCTCCCAGAGAGTTGTGGAGGTGTGGAATGCACTGCCTCGGAAGACGGTGGTGGCCAATTCTCTGGATGCTTTCAAGAAGGAGCTAGATAGATATCTGATGGATAGGGGAATCAAGGGGTATGGGGACAAGGCAGGGACTGGGTATTGATAGTGAATGATAAGCCATGATCTCAGAATGGTGGTGCAGACTCGAGGGGCCGAAAGGTCTACTTCTGCACCTATTGTCTATTGTCCATTGATGTAAAGAGGACTGCATGCATTATCCAGTCGTGATGTAAAGAGGAGTGTGTGCATTACCCGGTGTTGATGTAAACAGGACTGTGTCAATTGCCACTTGTTGATGTAATCAGGAGTGTTTGCATTACCCTGTTTTCATTTAAACAGGCGTGTGCATTGCCCAGTGTTGATGTAAACAGGAGTGTGTGCATTGCACTGTGCTGTTGAAAACAGGAGTATGTGCTTTCCCTGTGTTGTTGTAAACAGGAGTGTCTGCATTACCCAGTGTTGAGGTAAATAGGAGTGTGTGCATTACCCAGTGTTGATATAAACATGAGTGTGTGCAATTCCCAATGTTGATGTAAAGACGAGTGTGCGCATTATCCAGTCTTAATGTAAATTGGAGTGTGCGCCTTCTCCTGTGTTGATGTAAACAGGAGTGTGTGTATTACACAGTGTTGATGTAGAAGGAGTGTGTGCATTACCCTGTTTTAAAAATAAACAGGATTGTGTACATTATCCAGTGTTGATGTAAACAGGAGTGTGTTCATTACCCAGTCTTCATGTAAAGAGGAGTGTGCGCATTATCCAGTGTATCAATTGCCACTTGTTGATGTAAACAGGAAATGTTCGCATTACGCTGTGTTGATTTAAACAGGAGTGTGTGCATTTCCAGTGTTGACGTAAAGACGACTGTGCGCATTATCCAGTCTTAATGTGAATTGGAGTGTGCGCCTTATCTTGTGTTGATGTAAACAGGAGTGTGTCTATTACACAGTGTTGATGTAGAGGGAGTGTGTGCATTACCCTGTTTTGATATAAATAGGATTGTGTGCATTATCCAGTGTTGATGTAAACAGGAGTGTGTTCATTATCCAGAATTCATGTAAAGAGGAGTGTGCGCATTATCCAGTGCTGATGTAAACATCAATGTGAGGATTACCCAAAGATGATATAAACTGGAGTGTTTGAATTACCCTGTGTTGATGTAAACAGGAGTGTGTGCATTACCGAGTGTTGTTGTAACCAGCAGTGTGTACATTCCCCAGTGTTGATGTGAAAAGGAGTGTGTGCATTACCCTGTGTTGATATAAACAGGAGTGTTTGCATTACCCTGTGTTGATATAAACAGGAGTGTGTGCATTGCCCGGTGTTGATGTAAACAGGAGTGTGTGCATTATCGAGTGTTGACGTAAAGACGACTGTGCGCATTATCCAGTCTTAATGGGAATTGGAGTGTGTGCCTTATCCTGTGTTGATGTAAACAGGAGTGTGTGCATTGCCCCGTGTTGATGTAAACAGGGAGTGTGTGCATTACCCCATGTTAATGTAAAGAGGAGTGTGTGCAATAACAAGTGTTGATATTAAACAGGTGTGTGTGCATTACCCAGTGTTGATGTAGAGGGAGTGTCTGCATTACCCAGTGTTGATGTAAGCAGGAGAGTGTGCATTACCCAGTGTTGATGTAAAGATATTTTGTGCATTGCCCAGTGTTGATGTAAACAAGACTGTGTGCATTCCCAATGTTGATATAAACAGGAGTGTGTGCATTACCGTGTGTTGATATAAACAGGAGTGTGTGCGTTACCGTGTGTTGATATAAACAGGAGTGTATGCATTACCGTGTGTTGATATAAACAGGAGTGTGTGCACTACAGTGTGTTGATGTAAACAGGGGAATGTGCATTGCCCAGTGTTTATGTAAACAGGAGTCTGAGAGTTGCCCTGTGTTGATAAAACCAGCAGTGTTTGCATTACCCAGTGTTGATGTAAACAGGAGTGTGTGCATTGCTAAGTGTTGATGTAAAACAGAGTGTTTGCCTGCCACTGTGTTGATATTAAATAGGTGTGTGTTCATTACCCAGTGTTAATGTAACCAGGTGTGTGTGCATTGCCCAGTGTTGATGTTATCAGGAGTGTGTGCATTACCCAGTTTTGATGTAAACAGGAGTGTGTGCATTGCCGACTGTTGATATTAAAGATTAGTGTTTGCATTACTGTATTTTAGAGTGAACAGTGGTGTGAACATTGGCCTGTGTTGATGTAAAACAGAGTGTTTGCCTTCCACTGTTTTGGTATTAAACAGGAGTGCATTCATTACCCAGTGTTAGTGTAACCAAGGGTGTGTGCATTGTTGAATGTTGTTGTGAACAGGAGAGTGTGTGTTGCCCAGTGTTTATGTAAACAGGAGTCTGAGCATTGCCCAGTGTTCAAGTAAACAGGAGTTCGTGCATTGTCAACTGTTGGAGTAAACAACACTGTGTGCATTTCCAGTGTTGATGGAAACAGGAGTGTGTGCAGTACGAGATGTTGATGTAAACATGAGTGTGTGAATTACCCAGTGTTGATGTAAACAGGAGTGTGTGCATTACCCAGTGTTGATGTAAACAGGAGTGTGTGCTTTACCAAGTGTTGTTGTAAACAGGAGAATGTGCATTGCCCAGTGTTAATGTTAACAGAAGTCTGAGCATTGCCCAGTGTTGATGTTAATAGGAGTGTGTTCATTACGCAGTATTGATGTAAACAGGAGTGTGTGCATTACCAAGTGTTGATTTAAACTGGAGTGTGTGCAGTCCCCAGTGTTGATGTAGAAGGAGTGTGTGCATTACACAGTCTTGGTGTAGAAGGAATGTGTGCATTACCTTGTGTTGATATAAACAGGAGTGTACGCATTGCCCAATGTTGATGTAAACAGGAATGTGTGCATTTCCTGTGTTGCTATAAACAGGAGTTTGTACATTACCCAGTGTTGATGTAAACAGGAGTGTGTGCATTACCGTGTGTTGATATAAACAGGAGTGTGTGCGTTACCGTGTGTTGATATAAACAGGAGTGTATGCATTACCGTGTGTTGATATAAACAGGAGTGTGTGCACTACAGTGTGTTGATGTAAACAGGGGAATGTGCATTGCCCAGTGTTTATGTAAACAGGAGTCTGAGAGTTGCCCTGTGTTGATAAAACCAGCAGTGTTTGCATTACCCAGTGTTGATGTAAACAGGAGTGTGTGCATTGCTAAGTGTTGATGTAAAACAGAGTGTTTGCCTGCCACTGTGTTGATATTAAATAGGTGTGTGTTCATTACCCAGTGTTAATGTAACCAGGTGTGTGTGCATTGCCCAGTGTTGATGTTATCAGGAGTGTGTGCATTACCCAGTTTTGATGTAAACAGGAGTGTGTGCATTGCCGACTGTTGATATTAAAGATTAGTGTTTGCATTACTGTATTTTAGAGTGAACAGTGGTGTGAACATTGGCCTGTGTTGATGTAAAACAGAGTGTTTGCCTTCCACTGTTTTGGTATTAAACAGGAGTGCATTCATTACCCAGTGTTAGTGTAACCAAGGGTGTGTGCATTGTTGAATGTTGTTGTGAACAGGAGAGTGTGTGTTGCCCAGTGTTTATGTAAACAGGAGTCTGAGCATTGCCCAGTGTTCAAGTAAACAGGAGTTCGTGCATTGTCAACTGTTGGAGTAAACAACACTGTGTGCATTTCCAGTGTTGATGGAAACAGGAGTGTGTGCAGTACGAGATGTTGATGTAAACATGAGTGTGTGAATTACCCAGTGTTGATGTAAACAGGAGTGTGTGCATTACCCAGTGTTGATGTAAACAGGAGTGTGTGCTTTACCAAGTGTTGTTGTAAACAGGAGAATGTGCATTGCCCAGTGTTAATGTTAACAGAAGTCTGAGCATTGCCCAGTGTTGATGTTAATAGGAGTGTGTTCATTACGCAGTATTGATGTAAACAGGAGTGTGTGCATTACCAAGTGTTGATTTAAACTGGAGTGTGTGCAGTCCCCAGTGTTGATGTAGAAGGAGTGTGTGCATTACCCAGTCTTGGTGTAGAAGGAATGTGTGCATTACCTTGTGTTGATATAAACAGGAGTGTACGCATTGCCCAATGTTGATGTAAACAGGAATGTGTGCATTTCCTGTGTTGCTATAAACAGGAGTTTGTACATTACCCAGTGTTGATGTAAACAGCATGTACTGAGTGTAGATGTAACCAAGGATGTGTGCATTGCCCAGTGTTGATGTAAACAGGAGTGTGTGCGTTGCCCTGTGTTGTAAACAGGAGAATGTGCTTTGCCCAGTGTTTATGTAAACAGGAGTCTGAGAATTGCCCTGTGTTGTTGTAAACAGGAGAATGTGCATTGCCCAGTGTTGATATAAACATGAGTGTGTGCAATTCCCAATGTTGATGTAAAGACGAGTGTGCGCATTATCCAGTCTTAATGTAAATTGGAGTGTGCGCCTTCTCCTGTGTTGATGTAAACAGGAGTGTGTGTATTACACAGTGTTGATGTAGAAGGAGTGTGTGCATTACCCTGTTTTGATATAAACAGGATTGTGTACATTATCCAGTGTTGATGTAAACAGGAGTGTGTTCATTACCCAGTCTTCATGTAAAGAGGAGTGTGCGCATTATCCAGTGTATCAATTGCCACTTGTTGATGTACACAGGAAATGTTCGCATTACGCTGTGTTGATTTAAACAGGAGTGTGTGCATTGCCCAGTGTTGATGTAAACAGGAGTCTGTGCATTACCCTGTGATGATATAAACAGGAGTGAGTGAATTATCGAGTGTTGAAGTAAACAACACTGTGTGCATTTCCAGTGTTGATGTAATCAGGAGTGTCTGCATTGCTAAGTGTTGATGTAACCAGGAGTGTGTGCATTTCCAGTGTTGACGTAAAGACGACTGTGCGCATTATCCAGTCTTAATGTGAATTGGAGTGTGCGCCTTATCTTGTGTTGATGTAAACAGGAGTGTGTCTATTACACAGTGTTGATGTAGAGGGAGTGTGTGCATTACCCTGTTTTGATATAAATAGGATTGTGTGCATTATCCAGTGTTGATGTAAACAGGAGTGTGTTCATTATCCAGAATTCATGTAAAGAGGAGTGTGCGCATTATCCAGTGCTGATGTAAACATCAATGTGAGGATTACCCAAAGATGATATAAACTGGAGTGTTTGAATTACCCTGTGTTGATGTAAACAGGAGTGTGTGCATTACCGAGTGTTGTTGTAACCAGCAGTGTGTACATTCCCCAGTGTTGATGTGAAAAGGAGTGTGTGCATTACCCTGTGTTGATATAAACAGGAGTGTTTGCATTACCCTGTGTTGATATAAACAGGAGTGTGTGCATTGCCCGGTGTTGATGTAAACAGGAGTGTGTGCATTATCGAGTGTTGACGTAAAGACGACTGTGCGCATTATCCAGTCTTAATGGGAATTGGAGTGTGTGCCTTATCCTGTGTTGATGTAAACAGGAGTGTGTGCATTGCCCCGTGTTGATGTAAACAGGGAGTGTGTGCATTACCCCATGTTAATGTAAAGAGGAGTGTGTGCAATAACAAGTGTTGATATTAAACAGGTGTGTGTGCATTACCCAGTGTTGATGTAGAGGGAGTGTCTGCATTACCCAGTGTTGATGTAAGCAGGAGTGTGTGCATTACCCAGTGTTGATGTAAAGATATTTTGTGCATTGCCCAGTGTTGATGTAAACAAGACTGTGTGCATTCCCAATGTTGATATAAACAGGAGTGTGTGCATTACCGTGTGTTGATATAAACAGGAGTGTGTGCGTTACCGTGTGTTGATATAAACAGGAGTGTGTGCACTACAGTGTGTTGATGTAAACAGGGGAATGTGCATTGCCCAGTGTTTATGTAAACAGGAGTCTGAGAGTTGCCCTGTGTTGATAAAACCAGCAGTGTTTGCATTACCCAGTGTTGATGTAAACAGGAGTGTGTGCATTGCTAAGTGTTGATGTAAAACAGAGTGTTTGCCTGCCACTGTGTTGATATTAAATAGGTGTGTGTTCATTACCCAGTGTTAATGTAACCAGGTGTGTGTGCATTGCCCAGTGTTGATGTTATCAGGAGTGTGTGCATTACCCAGTTTTGATGTAAACAGGAGTGTGTGCATTGCCGACTGTTGATATTAAAGATTAGTGTTTGCATTACTGTATTTTAGAGTGAACAGTGGTGTGAACATTGGCCTGTGTTGATGTAAAACAGAGTGTTTGCCTTCCACTGTTTTGGTATTAAACAGGAGTGCATTCATTACCCAGTGTTAGTGTAACCAAGGGTGTGTGCATTGTTGAATGTTGTTGTGAACAGGAGAGTGTGTGTTGCCCAGTGTTTATGTAAACAGGAGTCTGAGCATTGCCCAGTGTTCAAGTAAACAGGAGTTCGTGCATTGTCAACTGTTGGAGTAAACAACACTGTGTGCATTTCCAGTGTTGATGGAAACAGGAGTGTGTGCAGTACGAGATGTTGATGTAAACATGAGTGTGTGAATTACCCAGTGTTGATGTGGAAAGGTGTGTGCGCATTACCCTGTGGAGATGTAAACAGGAGTGTGTGCATTGCCCAGTGCTGATGTTATCTGGAGTTTGTGCATTACGCAGTATTGATGTAAACAGGAGTGTGTGCATTACCCAGTGTTGATGTAAACTGGAGTGTGTGCATTACCCAGTGTTGATGTAAACAGGAATGTGTACATTGCCCAGAGTTGATGTAAACAGGAGTGTGTGCATTGCCCAGTGTTGATGTAAACAGGAGTGTGTGCATTGCCCAGTGTTGATGTAGATTCAGGATCAGTTCCTGAGGATTGGAGAGTGGCTAATGTTATCCCACTTTTCAAGAAGGGAGGGAAGGAGAAAACAATCGCCCTGTTAGCCTAACGTCATTAGTGGGGAAAATGCTTGAGTCCATTATTAAGGACGAAATAATGGCACATCTTGATGGCAGTAATAGAATTAGGCCAAGCCAGCATGGATTTACCGAGGGCAAATCATGCTTGACTAATCTGTTGGAGTTTTTTGAGGGTGTAACAGGGATGTGAGATGAGGGTAAGCCAGTGGATGTTGTGTACCTAGATTTTCAGAAGGCATTCGATAAGGTACCACATAGGAGATTGGTGAGTAAAATCAGAGCTCATGGCATTGGGGGCAGGGTTTCAACATGGATAGAAAACTGGTTGGCAGATAGAAAGCAAAGTGTAGCAGTGAATGGGTGTTTCTCGGACTGGCTGGAGGTGACTAGTGGGGTACCACAGGGCTCTGTATTGGGACCACAGCTCTTTAGGATTTATGTCAATGATTTAGATGAGGGCATTGAAAACTATATCAGCAAGTTTGCTGATGATACTAAACTGGGCGGCAGTGTGACATGCGAAGAGGATGTGAGGAGAATACAGGGAGACTTGGATAGGCTGGGTGAGTGGGCAGATACTTGGCAGATGTCATTCAATGTGAATAAACGTGAAGTTATCCACTTTGGAAGCAGGAACAAGAGGGCAGAGTATTGTCTGAATGGTGTAGAGTTAGGTAAGGGAGAAATGCAAAGAGACCTAGGAGTCCTAGTTCATCAGTCAATGAAGGTGAATGAGCAAGTGCAACAGGCAGTGAAGAGGGCAAATGGAATGTTGGCCTTTATTACAAGGAGAATTGAGTACAAGAGCAAGGATGTCCTTTTGCATTTGTACAGGGCCCTGGTGAGACCGCACCTGGAATATTGTGTACAGTTTTGGTCTCCAGGTTTGAGGAAGGACATTCTGGCAATTGAGGAAGTGCAGCGTAGATTCACTAGGTTGATTCCTGGGATGGCAGGGCTGTCTTACGCAGAGAGATTGGAGAGATTGGGCTTGTACACACTGGAATTGAGGAGATTGAGAGGAGATCTGATTGAAACATTTAAGATAATTAAAGGATTTGATAGGATTGAGGCAGAAAATATGTTCCAGATGTTGGGAGAGTCCAGTACCAGAGGGCATGGATTGAGAATAAGAGGTCAGTTATTTAAAACAGAGTTGAGGAAGAACTTCTTCTCCCAGAGAGTTGTGGAGGTGTGGAATGCACTGCCTCGGAAGACGGTGGTGGCCAATTCTCTGGATGCTTTCAAGAAGGAGCTAGATAGATATCTGATGGATAGGGGAATCAAGGGGTATGGGGACAAGGCAGGGACTGGGTATTGATAGTGAATGATAAGCCATGATCTCAGAATGGTGGTGCAGACTCGAGGGGCCGAAAGGTCTACTTCTGCACCTATTGTCTATTGTCCATTGATGTAAAGAGGACTGCATGCATTATCCAGTCGTGATGTAAAGAGGAGTGTGTGCATTACCCGGTGTTGATGTAAACAGGACTGTGTCAATTGCCACTTGTTGATGTAATCAGGAGTGTTTGCATTACCCTGTTTTCATTTAAACAGGCGTGTGCATTGCCCAGTGTTGATGTAAACAGGAGTGTGTGCATTGCACTGTGCTGTTGAAAACAGGAGTATGTGCTTTCCCTGTGTTGTTGTAAACAGGAGAATGTGCATTGCCCAGTGTTGATGTTAATAGGAGTATGTTCATTACGCAGTATTGATGTAAACAGGAGTGTGTGCATTACCAAGTGTTGATTTAAACTGGAGTGTGTGCAGTCCCCAGTGTTGGTGTAGAAGGAATGTGTGCATTACCTTGTGTTGATATAAACAGGAGTGTACGCATTGCCCAATGTTGATGTAAACAGGAGTGTGTGCATTTCCTGTGTTGCTATAAACAGGAGTTTGTACATTACCCAGTGTTGATGTAAACAGCATGTACTGAGTGTAGATGTAACCAAGGATGTGTGCATTGCCCAGTGTTGATGTAAACAGGAGTGTGTGCGTTGCCCTGTGTTGTAAACAGGAGAATGTGCTTTGCCCAGTGTTTATGTAAACAGGAGTCTGAGAATTGCCCTGTGTTGTTGTAAACAGGAGAATGTGCATTGCCCAGTGTTGATGTAAACAGGAGTCTGTGCATTACCCTGTGATGATATAAACAGGAGTGAGTGAATTATCGAGTGTTGAAGTAAACAACACTGTGTGCATTTCCAGTGTTGATGTAATCAGGAGTGTCTGCATTGCTAAGTGTTGATGTAACCAGGAGTGTGTGCATTTCCAGTGTTGACGTAAAGACGACTGTGCGCATTATCCAGTCTTAATGTGAATTGGAGTGTGCGCCTTATCTTGTGTTGATGTAAACAGGAGTGTGTCTATTACACAGTGTTGATGTAGAGGGAGTGTGTGCATTACCCTGTTTTGATATAAATAGGATTGTGTGCATTATCCAGTGTTGATGTAAACAGGAGTGTGTTCATTATCCAGAATTCATGTAAAGAGGAGTGTGCGCATTATCCAGTGCTGATGTAAACATCAATGTGAGGATTACCCAAAGATGATATAAACTGGAGTGTTTGAATTACCCTCTGTTGATGTAAACAGGAGTGTGTGCATTACCGAGTGTTGTTGTAACCAGCAGTGTGTACATTCCCCAGTGTTGATGTGAAAAGGAGTGTGTGCATTACCCTGTGTTGATATAAACAGGAGTGTTTGCATTACCCTGTGTTGATATAAACAGGAGTGTGTGCATTGCCCGGTGTTGATGTAAACAGGAGTGTGTGCATTATCGAGTGTTGACGTAAAGACGACTGTGCGCATTATCCAGTCTTAATGGGAATTGGAGTGTGTGCCTTATCCTGTGTTGATGTAAACAGGAGTGTGTGCATTGCCCCGTGTTGATGTAGAGGGAGTGTCTGCATTACCCAGTGTTGATGTAAGCAGGAGTGTGTGCATTACCCAGTGTTGATGTAAAGATATTTTGTGCATTGCCCAGTGTTGATGTAAACAAGACTGTGTGCATTCCCAATGTTGATGTAAACAGGAGTGCATGCATTACCCTGTGTTGATATAAACAGGAGTGTGTGCATTACCGTATGTTGATATAAACAGGAGTGTGTGCGTTACCGTGTGTTGATATAAACAGGAGTGTATGCATTACCGTGTGTTGATGTAAACAGGAGTGTGTGCACTACAGTGTGTTGATGTAAACAGGAGTGTGTGCACTACAGTGTGTTGATGTAAACAGGAGTGTGTGCATTGCCCAGTGTTGATGTAAACAGGAGTGTGTGCATTACCCAGTGTTGATGTAAACAGGGGAATGTGCATTGCCCAGTGTTTATGTAAACAGGAGTCTGAGAGTTGCCCTGTGTTGATAAAACCAGCAGTGTTTGCATTACCCAGTGTTGATGTAAACAGGAGTGTGTGCATTGCTAAGTGTTGATGTAAAACAGAGTGTTTGCCTGCCACTGTGTTGATATTAAATAGGTGTGTGTTCATTACCCAGTGTTAATGTAACCAGGTGTGTGTGCATTGCCCAGTGTTGATGTTATCAGGAGTGTGTGCATTACCCAGTTTTGATGTAAACAGGAGTGTGTGCATTGCCGACTGTTGATATTAAAGATTAGTGTTTGCATTACTGTATTTTAGAGTGAACAGTGGTGTGAACATTGGCCTGTGTTGATGTAAAACAGAGTGTTTGCCTTCCACTGTTTTGGTATTAAACAGGAGTGCATTCATTACCCAGTGTTAGTGTAACCAAGGGTGTGTGCATTGTTGAATGTTGTTGTGAACAGGAGAGTGTGTGTTGCCCAGTGTTTATGTAAACAGGAGTCTGAGCATTGCCCAGTGTTCAAGTAAACAGGAGTTCGTGCATTGTCAACTGTTGGAGTAAACAACACTGTGTGCATTTCCAGTGTTGATGGAAACAGGAGTGTGTGCAGTACGAGATGTTGATGTAAACATGAGTGTGTGAATTACCCAGTGTTGATGTAAACAGGAGTGTGTGCATTACCCAGTGTTGATGTAAACAGGAGTGTGTGCTTTACCAAGTGTTGTTGTAAACAGGAGAATGTGCATTGCCCAGTGTTAATGTTAACAGAAGTCTGAGCATTGCCCAGTGTTGATGTAAACAGGAGTGTGTGCATTCCCCAGTGTTTATGTGGAAAGGTGTGTGCGCATTACCCTGTGGAGATGTAAACAGGAGTGTGTGAATTGCCCAGTGCTGATGTTATCTGGAGTTTGTGCATTATGCAGTATTGATGTAAACAGGAGTGTGTACATTACCCAATGTTGATGTAAACTGGAGTGTGTGCATTACCCAGTGTTGATGTAAACAGGAATGTGTACATTGCCCAGAGTTGATGTAAACAGGAGTGTGTGCATTGCCCAGTGTTGATGTAAACAGGAGTGTGTGCATTGCCCAGTGTTGATGTAGATTCAGGATCAGTTCCTGAGGATTGGAGAGTGGCTAATGTTATCCCACTTTTCAAGAAGGGAGGGAAGGAGAAAACAATCGCCCTGTTAGCCTAACGTCATTAGTGGGGAAAATGCTTGAGTCCATTATTAAGGACGAAATAATGGCACATCTTGATGGCAGTAATAGAATTAGGCCAAGCCAGCATGGATTTACCGAGGGCAAATCATGCTTGACTAATCTGTTGGAGTTTTTTGAGGGTGTAACAGGGATGTGAGATGAGGGTAAGCCAGTGGATGTTGTGTACCTAGATTTTCAGAAGGCATTCGATAAGGTACCACATAGGAGATTGGTGAGTAAAATCAGAGCTCATGGCATTGGGGGCAAGATTTCAACATGGATAGAAAACTGGTTGGCAGATAGAAAGCAAAGTGTAGCAGTGAATGGGTGTTTCTCGGACTGGCTGGAGGTGACTAGTGGGGTACCACAGGGCTCTGTATTGGGACCACAGCTCTTTAGGATTTATGTCAACGATTTAGATGAGGGCATTGAAAACTATATCAGCAAGTTTGCTGATGATACTAAACTGGGCGGCAGTGTGACATGCGAGGAGGATGTGAGGAGAATACAGGGAGACTTGGATAGGCTGGGTGAGTGGGCAGATACTTGGCAGATGTCATTCAATGTGAATAAACGTGAAGTTATCCACTTTGGAAGCAGGAACAAGAGGGCAGAGTATTGTCTGAATGGTGTAGAGTTAGGTAAGGGAGAAATGCAAAGAGACCTAGGAGTCCTAGTTCATCAGTCAATGAAGGTGAATGAGCAAGTGCAACAGGCAGTGAAGAGGGCAAATGGAATGTTGGCCTTTATTACAAGGAGAATTGAGTACAAGAGCAAGGATGTCCTTTTGCATTTGTACAGGGCCCTGGTGAGACCGCACCTGGAATATTGTGTACAGTTTTGGTCTCCAGGTTTGAGGAAGGACATTCTGGCAATTGAGGAAGTGCAGCGTAGATTCACTAGGTTGATTCCTGGGATGGCAGGGCTGTCTTACGCAGAGAGATTGGAGAGATTGGGCTTGTACACACTGGAATTGAGGAGATTGAGAGGAGATCTGATTGAAACATTTAAGATAATTAAAGGATTTGATAGGATTGAGGCAGAAAATATGTTCCAGATGTTGGGAGAGTCCAGTACCAGAGGGCATGGATTGAGAATAAGAGGTCAGTTATTTAAAACAGAGTTGAGGAAGAACTTCTTCTCCCAGAGAGTTGTGGAGGTGTGGAATGCACTGCCTCGGAAGACGGTGGTGGCCAATTCTCTGGATGCTTTCAAGAAGGAGCTAGATAGATATCTGATAGATAGGGGAATCAAGGGGTATGGGGACAAGGCAGGGACTGGGTATTGATAGTGAATGATAAGCCATGATCTCAGAATGGTGGTGCAGACTCGAGGGGCCGAAAGGTCTACTTCTGCACCTATTGTCTATTGTCCATTGATGTAAAGAGGACTGCATGCATTATCCAGTCGTGATGTAAAGAGGAGTGTGTGCATTACCCGGTGTTGATGTAAACAGGACTGTGTCAATTGCCACTTGTTGATGTAATCAGGAGTGTTCGCATTACCCTGTTTTCATTTAAACAGGCGTGTGCATTGCCCAGTGTTGATGTAAACAGGAGTGTGTGCATTGCACTGTGCTGTTGAAAACAGGAGTATGTGCTTTCTCTGTGTTGTTGTAAACAGGAGAATGTGCATTGCCCAGTGTTTATGTTAACGGGAGTCTGAGCATTGCCCAGTGTTGATGTTAATAGGAGTGTATTCATTACGCAGTATTGATGTAAACAGCAGTGTGTGCATTACCAAGTGTTGATTTAAACTGGAGTGTGTGCATTACCCAGTCTTGGTGTAGAAGGAATGTGTGCATTACCTTGTGTTGATATAAACAGGAGTGTGTGCATTGCCCAGTGTTGATGTAAACAGGAGTGTGTGCATTTCCTGTGTTGATGTAAACAGGAGTGTGTGCATTAACTAGTTGTGTTGATGTAGAAGGAGTATGTGCATTACCCTGTATTGCTATAAACAGGAGTTTGTACATTACCCAGTGTTGATGTAAACAGGAGTGTGTGCATTGCCCTGTGTTGTAAACAGGAGAATGTGCTTTGCCCAGTGTTTATGTAAACAGGAGTCTGAGAATTGCCCTGTGTTGTTGTAAACAGGAGAATGTGCATTCCCCAGTGTTGAGGTAAATAGGAGTGTGTGCATTACCCAGTGTTGATATAAACAGGAGTGTGTGCAATTCCCAATGTTGATGTAAAGACGAGTGTGCGCATTATCCAGTCTTAATGTAAATTGGAGTGTGCGCCTTCTCCTGTGTTGATGTAAACAGGAGTGTGTGTATTACACAGTGTTGATGTAGAAGGAGTGTGTGCATTACCCTGTTTTGATATAAACAGGATTGTGTACATTATCCAGTGTTGATGTAAACAGGAGTGTGTTCATTACCCAGTCTTCATGTAAAGAGGAGTGTGCGCATTATCCAGTGTATCAATTGCCACTTGTTGATGTAAACAGGAAATGTTCGCATTACGCTGTGTTGATTTAAACAGGAGGGTGTTCATTGCCCAGTGTTGATGTAAACAGGAGTCTGTGCATTAACCATTGTTCATGTAAACAAGACTGTGTGCATTACTGAGTGCTGATGTAACCAGGGATGTGTGCATTGCACTGTGTTGTTGTAAACAGGAGTGTGTGCACTGCCCTGTGTTGTTGTAAACAAGAGAATGTGGATTGCCCAGTTTTTATGTTAACAGGAGTGCGTGCATTGCCCAGTGTTGATGTAAACAGGAGTGAGTACAGAACCCACTATTCATGTAAGAAGGAGTGTTTGCATTAAAAAGTGTTTATGTAAACAGGCATGTGTGCATTCCCAGTGTTGATGTAGGAGGAGTGTGTGCATTACCCTGTGTTGATATAAACAGGAGTGTGTGCAGTGCCCTGTGTTAAATTAAACAGGAGTTTTTGCATTGCTCAGTGTTCATGTAAAGAGGAGTGTGCAGAGCCCAGTGTTGATGTAAACAAGACTGTGTGCATTCCCAATGTTGATGTAAGCAGGACTGTGTGCATTACTGAGTGCTGATGTAAACACGGATGTGTGCATTGCCCTGTGTTGTTGTAAACAGGAGTGTGTGCAATTCCTGTGTTGTTGTAAACAGGAGAATGTGCATTGCCCAGTGTTTATGTAAACAGGGGTCTGAGCATTAACCAGTCTTGATGTAAACAGGAGTGTGTGCATTGCCCAGTGTTGATGTAAACTAGACTGTGTGCATTCGCATTGTTGATGTAAACAGGAGTTTGTGCATTACCGAGTGTTGTTGTAATCAGCATTGTGTGCATTCCCCAGTGTTGATGTAAACAGGAGTGTGTGCATTACCCAGTGTTGATGTAAACAAGACTGTGTGCATTCCCGATGTTGATGTAAGCAGGAGTGTGTGCATTACCCAGTGTTAATGTAAAGAGGAGTGTGTGCAATACCCAGTGTTGATATTAAACAGGTGTGTGTGCATTACCCAGTGTTGACGAAGGAGGAGTGTGTGCATTCCCCAGTTTTGATATAAAAGGAGTGTGTGTATTACCCAGTGTTGATGTAAACAGGAGTGTGATCATTAGCCAGTGTAACTGTAAACCATGGTGTTTGCATTGCGCAGAGTTGATGTAAACAGGAGTGTGTGCATTGCCTAGTGTTGATATAAACAGGAGTGTGTGCATTGCCCCGTGTTGATGTAAACAGGAATGTGTGAATTACCCTGTGATGATATAAACAGGAGTGAGTGCATTATCGAGTGTTGAAGTAAACAACACTGTGTGTATTTCCAGTGTTGATGTAAACAAGAGTGTGTGCAATAACCAGTGTTGATATTAAACAGGTGTGTGTGCATTACCCAGTGTTGATGTAGAAGGAGTGTCTGCATTACCCAGTGTTGATGGAATCTGGAGTGTGTGCATTACCCGGTGTTGATATAAACATGAGTGTGTGCACTGCACATTGTGGATGTAAAGATTTTTTGTGCATTGCCCAGTGTTGATCTAAACAAGGTTGTGTGCATTTCTAGTGCTGATGTAAACATGAGTATTTGCATTACCCAGTGTTGATGTAAACAAGACTGTGTGCATTCCCAATGTTGATTTAAACTGGAGTACATGCATTGCCACATGTTGATGTAAACAGGAGTGTGTGCATTACCCAGTGTTGATGTAGAAGGAGTGTGTGCATTACCCAGTCTTGAGGGAGAAGGAATGTGTGCATTACCCTGTGTTGATATAAACAGGAGTGTGTGCATCACCCCGTGTTAATGTAAAGAGGAGTGTGTGCAATACCCAGTGTTCATATTAAACAGGTGTGTGTGCATTGCCTAGTGTTGATATAAACAGGAGTGTGTGCATTGCCCCGTGTTGATGTAAACAGGAATGTGTGCATTACCCTGTGATGATATAAACAGGAGTGAGTGAATTATCGAGTGTTGAAGTAAACAACACTGTGTGCATTTCCAGTGTTGATGTAAACAGGAGTGTGTTCATTATCCAGAATTCATGTAAAGAGAAGTGTGCGCATTATCCAGTGCTGATGTAAACATCAATGTGAGGATTACCCAAAGCTGATGTAAACTGGAGTGTTTGAATTACCCTGTGTTGATGTAAACAGGAGTGTGTGCATTACCGAGTGTTGTTGTAACCAGCAGTGTGTACATTCCCCAGTGTTGATGTGAAAAGGAGTGTGTGCATTACCCTGTGTTGATATAAACAGGAGTGTTTGCATTACCCTGTGTTGATATAAACAGGAGTGTGTGCATTATCGAGTGTTGACGTAAAGACGACTGTGCGCATTATCCAGTCTTAATGGGAATTGGAGTGTGTGCCTTATCCTGTGTTGATGTAAACAGGGAGTGTGTGCATTACCCCATGTTAATGTAAAGAGGAGTGTGTGCAATAACAAGTGTTGATATTAAACAGGTGTGTGTGCATTACCCAGTGTTGATGTAGAGGGAGTGTCTGCATTACCCAGTGTTGATGTAAGCAGGAGTGTGTGCATTACCCAGTGTTGGTGTAAAGATATTTTGTGCATTGCCCAGTGTTGATGTAAACAAGACTGTGTGCATTCCCAATGATGATGTAAACAGGAGTGCATGCATTGCCCCGTGTTGATGTAAACAGGAGTGTGTGCATTACCCTGTGTTGATATAAACAGGAGTGTGTGCATTACCGTGTGTTGATATAAACAGGAGTGTATGCATTACCCAGTCTTGATGTAGAAGGAGTGTGTGCATTGCCCTGTATTAAAATAATCAGTAGTTTTTACATGGCCCAGTGTTGATATAAAGAGGAGTGTGTGCATTTCCCAGTGTTAATGAAGAAGGAGTGTCTGCATTACACAGAATTGATGTAAACAGGAGTGTGATCATTAGCCAGTGTAACTGTAAACCATGGTGTTTGCATTGCGCAGAGTTGATGTAAACAGGTGAGTGTGCATTCCCAATGTTGATGTAAACAGGAGTGTGTGCATTACCGTGTGTTGATATAAACAGGAGTGTGTGCATTACCCAGTCTTGATGTAGAAGGAGAGTGTGCATTACCGTGTGTTGATGTAAACAGGAGTGTCTGCATTGCCCAGTGTTGATGTAAACAGGAGTGTGTGCATTGCCCAGTGTTGATGTAAACAGGAGTGTGCATTACCCAGTGTTGATGTAAACAGGAGTGTGTGCATTGCCCAGTGTTGATGTAAACAGGAGTGTGTGCATTGCCCAGTGTTGATGTAAACAGGAGTGTGTGCATTGCCCAGTGTTGATGTAAACAGGAGTGTGCATTACCCAGTGTTGATGTAAACAGGAGTGTGTGCATTACCCAGTGTTGATGTAAACAGGGGAATGTGCATTGCCCAGTGTTTATGTAAACAGGAGTCTGAGAGTTGCCCAGTGTTGATGTGAAAAGGAGTGTGTGCATTACCCAGTGTTGACATAAAGACGACTGTGCGCATTATCCAGTCTTAATGGGAATTGGAGTGTGTGCCTTATCCTGTGTTGATGTAAACAGGAGTGTGTGCATTGTCCTGTGTTAAAATAAACAGTAGTTTTTGCATAGCCCAGTGTTGATATAAAGAGGAGTGTGTGCAATAACAAGTGTTGATATTAAACAGGTGTGTGTGCATTACCCAGTGTTGATGTAGAGGGAGTGTCTGCATTACCCAGTGTTGATGTAAGCAGGAGTGTGTGCATTACCCAGTGTTGATGTAAAGATATTTTGTGCATTGCCCAGTGTTGATGTAAACAAGACTGTGTGGATTCCCAATGTTGATGTAAACAGGAGTGCATGCATTACCGTGTGTTGATATAAACAGGAGTGTGTGCATTACCGTGTGTTGATATAAACAGGAGTGTGTGCATTGCCCTGTGTTAAAATAAACAGTAGTTTTTGCATGGCCCAGTGTTGATATAAAGAGGAGTGTGTGCATTACCCAGAGTTAATGTAAAGAGGAGTGTGTGCAATACCCAGTGTTGATATTAAACAGGTGTGTGTGCATTACCCAGTGTTGATGTAAAGATATTTTGTGCATTGCCCAGTGTTGATCTAAACAAGGTTGTGTGCATTTCTAGTGCTGATGTAAACAGGAGTATTTGCATTACCCAGTGTTGATGTAAACAAGACTGTGTGCATTCCCAATGTTGATTTAAACAGGAGTACATGCATTGCCACGTGTTGATGTAAACAGGAGTGTGTGCATTACCCCGTGTTAATGTAAAGAGGAGTGTGTGCAATACCCAGTGTTCATATTAAACAGCTGTGTGTGCATTGCCTAGTGTTGATATAAACAGGAGTGTGTGCATTGCCCCGTGTTGATGTAAACAGGAATGTGTGCATTACCCTGTGATGATATAAACAGGAGTGAGTGAATTATCGAGTGTTGAAGTAAACAACACTGTGTGCATTTCCAGTGTTGATGTAATCAGGAGTGTCTGCATTGCTAAGTGTTGATGTAACCAGGAGTGTGTGCATTTCCAGTGTTGACGTAAAGACGACTGTGCGCATCATCCAGTCTTAATGTGAATTGGAGTGTGCGCCTTATCTTGTGTTGATGTAAACAGGAGTGTGTCTATTACACAGTGTTGATGTAGAGGGAGTGTGTGCATTACCCTGTTTTGATATAAATAGGATTGTGTGCATTATCCAGTGCTGATGTAAACATCAATGTGAGGATTACCCAAAGATGATATAAACTGGAGTTTTTGAATTACCCTGTGTTGATGTAAACAGGAGTGTGTGCATTACCGAGTGTTGTTGTAACCAGCAGTGTGTACATTACCCAGTGTTGATGTGAAAAGGAGTGTGTGCATTACCCTGTGTTGATATAAACAGGAGTGTTTGCATTACCCTGGGTTGATATAAACAGGAGTGTGTGCATTGCCCGGTGTTGATGTAAACAGGAGTGTGTGCATTATCGAGTGTTGACGTGAAGATGACTGTGCACATTATCCAGTCTTAATGGGAATTGGAGTGTGTGCCTTATCCTGTGTTGATGTAAACAGGAGTGTATGCATTACCCAGTGTTGATGTAAAGATATTTTGTGCATTGCCCAGTGTTGATGTAAACAAGACTGTGTGCATTCCCAATGTTGATGTAAACAGGAGTGCATGCATTACCCCGTGTTGATGTAAACAGGAGTGTGTGCATTACCCTGTGTTGATATAAACAGGAGTGTGTGCATTACCGTGTGTTGATATAAACAGGAGTGTATGCATTACCCAGTCTTGATGTAGAAGGAGAGTGTGCACTACAGTGTGTTGATGTAAACAGGAGTGTGTGCATTCCCAGTGTTGATGTAAACAGGAGTGTGTGCATTACCCAGTGTTGATGTAAACAGTGGAATGTGCATTGCCCAGTGTTTATGTTAACAGGAGTCTGAGAGTTGCCCAGTGTTGATGTAAACAGGAGAATGTGCATTCCCCATTGTTGATGTAAACAGGAGTGTGTGCATTACTCAGTGTTGATGTAATCAGGAGTGTCTGCATTGCTAAGTGTTGATGTAACCAGGAGTGTGTGCATTTCCATTGTTGACATAAGACGACTGTGCACATTATGTGAATTGAATTGAATGTGAATTGGAGTTTGCTCCTTATCCTGTGTTGATGTAAACAGGAATGTGTGCATTGCCCTGTGTTAAAATAAACAGTAGTTTTTGCATGGCCCAGTGTTGATATAAAGAGGAGTGTGTGCATTACCCAGTGTTAATGTAAAGAGGAGTGTGTGCAATGCCCAGTGTTGATATTAAACAGGTGTGTGTGCATTACCCAGTGTTGATGAAGAAGGAGTGTCTGCATTACCCAGAGTTGATGTAAACAGGAGTGTGATCATTCGCCAGTGTAACTGTAAACCATGGTGTTTGCATTGCGCAGAGTTGATGTAAACAGGTGAGTGTGCATTGCCCAGTGTTGATATAAACAGGAGTGTGTGCATTGCCCCGTGTTGATGTAAACAGGAATGTGTTCATTACCCTGTGATGATATAAACAGGAGTGAGTGCATTATCGAGTGTTGAAGTAAACAACACTGTGTGTATTTCCAGTGTTGATGTAAACAAGAGTGTGTGCAATAACCAGTGTTGATAATAAACAGGTGTGTGTGCATTACCCAGTGTTGATGTAGAAGGAGTGTCTGCATTACCCAGAGTTGATGTAAACAAGACTGTGATCATTAGCCAGTGTAACTGTAAACCATGGTGTTTGCATTGCGCAGAGTTGATGTAAACAGGTGAGTGTGCATTCCCAATGTTGATGTAAACAGGAGTGTGTGCATTACCGTGTGTTGATATAAACAGGAGTGTGTGCATTACCCAGTCTTGATGTAGAAGGAGAGTGTGCATTACCGTGTGTTGATGTAAACAGGAGTGTCTGCATTGCCCAGTGTTGATGTAAACAGGAGTGTGTGCATTGCCCAGTGTTGATGTAAACAGGAGTGTGCATTACCCAGTGTTGATGTAAACAGGAGTGTGTGCATTGCCCAGTGTTGATGTAAACAGGAGTGTGTGCATTGCCCAGTGTTGACGTAAACAGGAGTGTGCATTGCCCAGTGTTGATGTAAACAGGAGTGTGTGCATTACCCAGTGTTGATGTAAACAGGGGAATGTGCATTGCCCAGTGTTTATGTAAACAGGAGTCTGAGAGTTGCCCAGTGTTGATGTGAAAAGGAGTGTGTGCATTACCCAGTGTTGACATAAAGACGACTGTGCGCATTATCCAGTCTTAATGGGAATTGGAGTGTGTGCCTTATCCTGTGTTGATGTAAACAGGAGTGTGTGCATTGCCCTGTGTTAAAATAAACAGTAGTTTTTGCATGGCCCAGTGTTGATATAAAGAGGAGTGTGTGCAATAACAAGTGTTGATATTAAACAGGTGTGTGTGCATTACCCAGTGTTGATGTAGAGGGAGTGTCTGCATTACCCAGTGTTGATGTAAGCAGGAGTGTGTGCATTACCCAGTGTTGATGTAAAGATATTTTGTGCATTGCCCAGTGTTGATGTAAACAAGACTGTGTGGATTCCCAATGTTGATGTAAACAGGAGTGCATGCATTACCGTGTGTTGATATAAACAGGAGTGTGTGCATTACCGTGTGTTGATATAAACAGGAGTGTGTGCATTGCCCTGTGTTAAAATAAACAGTAGTTTTTGCATGGCCCAGTGTTGATATAAAGAGGAGTGTGTGCATTACCCAGAGTTAATGTAAAGAGGAGTGTGTGCAATACCCAGTGTTGATATTAAACAGGTGTGTGTGCATTACCCAGTGTTGACGAAGGAGGAGTGTGTGCATTCCCCAGTTTTGATATAAAAGGAGTGTGTGTATTACCCAGTGTTGATGTAAACAGGAGTGTGATCATTAGCCAGTGTAACTGTAAACCATGGTGTTTGCATTGCGCAGAGTTGATGTAAACAGGTGAGTGTGCATTGCCTAGTGTTGATATAAACAGGAGTGTGTGCATTGCCCTGTGTTGATGTAAACAGGAGAATGTGCATTCCCCATTGTTGATGTAAACAGGAGTGTGTGCATTACTCAGTGTTGATGTAATCAGGAGTGTCTGCATTGCTAAGTGTTGATGTAACCAGGAGTGTGTGCATTTCCATTGTTGACATAAGACGACTGTGCACATTATGTGAATTGAATTGAATGTGAATTGGAGTGTGCTCCTTATCCTGTGTTGATGTAAACAGGAATGTGTGCATTGCCCTGTGTTAAAATAAACAGTAGTTTTTGCATGGCCCAGTGTTGATATAAAGAGGAGTGTGTGCATTACCCAGTGTTAATGTAAAGAGGAGTGTGTGCAATGCCCAGTGTTGATATTAAACAGGTGTGTGTGCATTACCCAGTGTTGATGAAGAAGGAGTGTCTGCATTACCCAGAGTTGATGTAAACAGGAGTGTGATCATTAGCCAGTGTAACTGTAAACCATGGTGTTTGCATTGCGCAGAGTTGATGTAAACAGGTGAGTGTGCATTGCCCAGTGTTGATATAAACAGGAGTGTGTGCATTGCCCCGTGTTGATGTAAACAGGAATGTGTTCATTACCCTGTGATGATATAAACAGGAGTGAGTGCATTATCGAGTGTTGAAGTAAACAACACTGTGTGTATTTCCAGTGTTGATGTAAACAAGAGTGTGTGCAATAACCAGTGTTGATAATAAACAGGTGTGTGTGCATTACCCAGTGTTGATGTAGAAGGAGTGTCTGCATTACCCAGAGTTGATGTAAACAAGAGTGTGATCATTAGCCAGTGTAACTGTAAACCATGGTGTTTGCATTGCGCAGAGTTGATGTAAACAGGTGAGTGTGCATTCCCAATGTTGATGTAAACAGGAGTGTGTGCATTACCGTGTGTTGATATAAACAGGAGTGTGTGCATTACCCAGTCTTGATGTAGAAGGAGAGTGTGCATTACCGTGTGTTGATGTAAACAGGAGTGTCTGCATTGCCCAGTGTTGATGTAAACAGGAGTGTGTGCATTGCCCAGTGTTGATGTAAACAGGAGTGTGCATTACCCAGTGTTGATGTAAACAGGAGTGTGTGCATTGCCCAGTGTTGATGTAAACAGGAGTGTGTGCATTGCCCAGTGTTGATGTAAACAGGAGTGTGCATTGCCCAGTGTTGATGTAAACAGGAGTGTGTGCATTACCCAGTGTTGATGTAAACAGGGGAATGTGCATTGCCCAGTGTTTATGTAAACAGGAGTCTGAGAGTTGCCCAGTGTTGATGTGAAAAGGAGTGTGTGCATTACCCAGTGTTGACATAAAGACGACTGTGCGCATTATCCAGTCTTAATGGGAATTGGAGTGTGTGCCTTATCCTGTGTTGATGTAAACAGGAGTGTGTGCATTGCCCTGTGTTAAAATAAACAGTAGTTTTTGCATGGCCCAGTGTTGATATAAAGAGGAGTGTGTGCAATAACAAGTGTTGATATTAAACAGGTGTGTGTGCATTACCCAGTGTTGATGTAGAGGGAGTGTCTGCATTACCCAGTGTTGATGTAAGCAGGAGTGTGTGCATTACCCAGTGTTGATGTAAAGATATTTTGTGCATTGCCCAGTGTTGATGTAAACAAGACTGTGTGGATTCCCAATGTTGATGTAAACAGGAGTGCATGCATTACCGTGTGTTGATATAAACAGGAGTGTGTGCATTGCCCTGTGTTAAAATAAACAGTAGTTTTTGCATGGCCCAGTGTTGATATAAAGAGGAGTGTGTGCATTACCCAGAGTTAATGTAAAGAGGAGTGTGTGCAATACCCAGTGTTGATATTAAACAGGTGTGTGTGCATTACCCAGTGTTGATGAAGAAGGAGTGTCTGCATTACCCAGTGTTGATGTAAGCAGGAGTGTGTGCATTACCCAGAGTTGATGTAAACAGGAGTGTGATCATTAGCCAGTGTAACTGTAAACCATGGTGTTTGCATTGCGCAGAGTTGATGTAAACAGGTGAGTGTGCATTGCCTAGTGTTGATATAAACAGGAGTGTGTGCATTGCCCTGTGTTGATGTAAACAGGAATGTGTGCATTACCCTGTGATGATATAAACAGGAGTGAGTGCATTATCGAGTGTTGAAGTAAACAACACTGTGTGTATTTCCAGTGTTGATGTAAACAAGAGTGTGTGCAATAACCAGTGTTGATAATAAACAGGTGTGTGTGCATTACCCAGTGTTGATGTAGAAGGAGTGTCTGCATTACCCAGAGTTGATGTAAACAAGAGTGTGATCATTAGCCAGTGTAACTGTAAACCATGGTGTTTGCATTGCGCAGAGTTGATGTAAACAGGTGAGTGTGCATTCCCAATGTTGATGTAAACAGGAGTGTGTGCATTACCGTGTGTTGATATAAACAGGAGTGTGTGCATTACCCAGTCTTGATGTAGAAGGAGAGTGTGCATTACCGTGTGTTGATGTAAACAGGAGTGTCTGCATTGCCCAGTGTTGATGTAAACAGGAGTGTGTGCATTGCCCAGTGTTGATGTAAACAGGAGTGTGCATTACCCAGTGTTGATGTAAACAGGAGTGTGTGCATTGCCCAGTGTTGATGTAAACAGGAGTGTGTGCATTGCCCAGTGTTGATGTAAACAGGAGTGTGCATTGCCCAGTGTTGATGTAAACAGGAGTGTGTGCATTACCCAGTGTTGATGTAAACAGGGGAATGTGCATTGCCCAGTGTTTATGTAAACAGGAGTCTGAGAGTTGCCCAGTGTTGATGTGAAAAGGAGTGTGTGCATTACCCAGTGTTGACATAAAGACGACTGTGCGCATTATCCAGTCTTAATGGGAATTGGAGTGTGTGCCTTATCCTGTGTTGATGTAAACAGGAGTGTGTGCATTGCCCTGTGTTAAAATAAACAGTAGTTTTTGCATGGCCCAGTGTTGATATAAAGAGGAGTGTGTGCAATAACAAGTGTTGATATTAAACAGGTGTGTGTGCATTACCCAGTGTTGATGTAGAGGGAGTGTCTGCATTACCCAGTGTTGATGTAAGCAGGAGTGTGTGCATTATCGAGTGTTGATGTGAAGATGACTGTGCACATTATCCAGTCTTAATGGGAATTGGAGTGTGTGCCTTATCCTGTGTTGATGTAAACAGGAGTGTGTGCATTACCCAGTGTTGATGTAGAGGGAGTGTCTGCATTACCCAGTGTTGATGTAAGCAGGAGTGTGTGCATTACCCAGTGTTGATGTAAAGATATTTTGTGCATTGCCCAGTGTTGATGTAAACAAGACTGTGTGGATTCCCAATGTTGATGTAAACAGGAGTGCATGCATTACCGTGTGTTGATATAAACAGGAGTGTGTGCATTACCGTGTGTTGATATAAACAGGAGTGTGTGCATTGCCCTGTGTTAAAATAAACAGTAGTTTTTGCATGGCCCAGTGTTGATATAAAGAGGTGTGTGTGCATTACCCAGTGTTGATGAAGAAGGAGTGTCTGCATTACCCAGTGTTGATGTAAGCAGGAGTGTGTGCATTACCCAGAGTTGATTTAAACAGGAGTGTGATCATTAGCCAGTGTAACTGTAAACCATGGTGTTTGCATTGCGCAGAGTTGATGTAAACAGGTGAGTGTGCATTGCCTAGTGTTGATATAAACAGGAGTGTGTGCATTGCCCTGTGTTGATGTAAACAGGAATGTGTGCATTACCCTGTGATGATATAAACAGGAGTGAGTGCATTATCGAGTGTTGAAGTAAACAACACTGTGTGTATTTCCAGTGTTGATGTAAACAAGAGTGTGTGCAATGCCCAGTGTTGATATTAAACAGGTGTGTGTGCATTACCCAGTGTTGATGTAAAGATATTTTGTGCATTGCCCAGTGTTGATCTAAACAAGGTTGTGTGCATTTCTAGTGCTGATGTAAACAGGAGTATTTGCATTACCCAGTGTTGATGTAAACAAGACTGTGTGCATTCCCAATGTTGATTTAAACAGGAGTACATGCATTGCCACGTGTTGATGTAAACAGGAGTGTGTGCATTACCCCGTGTTAATGTAAAGAGGAGTGTGTGCAATACCCAGTGTTCATATTAAACAGCTGTGTGTGCATTGCCTAGTGTTGATATAAACAGGAGTGTGTGCATTGCCCCGTGTTGATGTAAACAGGAATGTGTGCATTACCCTGTGATGATATAAACAGGAGTGAGTGAATTATCGAGTGTTGAAGTAAACAACACTGTGTGCATTTCCAGTGTTGATGTAATCAGGAGTGTCTGCATTGCTAAGTGTTGATGTAACCAGGAGTGTGTGCATTTCCAGTGTTGACGTAAAGACGACTGTGCGCATCATCCAGTCTTAATGTGAATTGGAGTGTGCGCCTTATCTTGTGTTGATGTAAACAGGAGTGTGTCTATTACACAGTGTTGATGTAGAGGGAGTGTGTGCATTACCCTGTTTTGATATAAATAGGATTGTGTGCATTATCCAGTGCTGATGTAAACATCAATGTGAGGATTACCCAAAGATGATATAAACTGGAGTGTTTGAATTACCCTGTGTTGATGTAAACAGGAGTGTGTGCATTACCGAGTGTTGTTGTAACCAGCAGTGTGTACATTACCCAGTGTTGATGTGAAAAGGAGTGTGTGCATTACCCTGTGTTGATATAAACAGGAGTGTTTGCATTACCCTGGGTTGATATAAACAGGAGTGTGTGCCTTATCCTGTGTTGATGTAAACAGGAGTGTGTGCATTACCCAGTGTTGATGTAGAGGGAGTGTCTGCATTACCCAGTGTTGATGTAAGCAGGAGTGTATGCATTACCCAGTGTTGATGTAAAGATATTTTGTGCATTGCCCAGTGTTGATGTAAACAAGACTGTGTGCATTCCCAATGTTGATGTAAACAGGAGTGCATGCATTGCCCCGTGTTGATGTAAACAGGAGTGTGTGCATTACCCTGTGTTGATATAAACAGGAGTGTGTGCATTACCGTGTGTTGATATAAACAGGAGTGTGTGCATTACCGTGTGTTGATATAAACAGGAGTGTATGCATTACCCAGTCTTGATGTAGAAGGAGAGTGTGCACTACAGTGTGTTGATGTAAACAGGAGTGTGTGCATTACCCAGAGTTGATGTAAACAGGAGTGTGTGCATTACCCAGTGTTGATGTAAACAGTGGAATGTGCATTGCCCAGTGTTTATGTTAACAGGAGTCTGAGAGTTGCCCAGTGTTGATGTAAACAGGAGAATGTGCATTCCCCATTGTTGATGTAAACAGGAGTGTGTGCATTACTCAGTGTTGATGTAATCAGGAGTGTCTGCATTGCTAAGTGTTGATGTAACCAGGAGTGTGTGCATTTCCATTGTTGACATAAGACGACTGTGCACATTATGTGAATTGAATTGAATGTGAATTGGAGTGTGCTCCTTATCCTGTGTTGATGTAAACAGGAATGTGTGCATTGCCCTGTGTTAAAATAAACAGTAGTTTTTGCATGGCCCAGTGTTGATATTAAGAGGAGTGTGTGCATTACCCAGTGTTAATGTAAAGAGGAGTGTGTGCAATGCCCAGTGTTGATATTAAACAGGTGTGTGTGCATTACCCAGTGTTGATGAAGAAGGAGTGTCTGCATTACCCAGAGCTGATGTAAACGGGAGTGTGATCATTAGCCAGTGTAACTGTAAACCATGGTGTTTGCATTGCGCAGAGTTGATGTAAACAGGTGAGTGTGCATTGCCCAGTGTTGATATAAACAGGAGTGTGTGCATTGCCCCGTGTTGATGTAAACAGGAATGTGTTCATTACCCTGTGATGATATAAACAGGAGTGAGTGCATTATCGAGTGTTGAAGTAAACAACACTGTGTGTATTTCCAGTGTTGTTGTAAACCAGTGTGTTCGCATTACCCTGTGTTGATTTAAACAGGAGTGTGTGCATTGCCCTGTGTTAAATCAAACAGGAGTTTTTGCATTACCCAGTGTTGATGTAAACAGGAGTGTGCACATTGCCCAGTGTTGATATAAACATGAGTGTGTGCACTGCACATTGTTGATGTAAAGATATTTTGTGCATTGCCCAGTGTTGAACTAAACAAGGTTGTGTGCATTTCTAGTGCTGATGTAAACAGGAGTGTGCGCATTGCCCAGTGTTGATATAAACAGGAGTGTTTGCATTTCTCAGAGTTGACGTAAACAAGACTGTGTGCATTCCCAATGTTGATGTAAACAGGAGTGTGTGCATTGCCCCGTGTTGATGTAAACAGGGAGTGTGTGCATTACCCTGTGTTAATGTAAAGAGGAGTGTGTGCAATAACAAGTGTTGATATTAAACAGGTGTGTGTGCATTTCCCTGTGTTGATGTAGAGGGAGTGTCTGCATTACCCAGTGTTGATGTAAGCAGGAGTGTGTGCATTACCCGGTGTTGATGTAAAGATATTTTGTGCATTGCCCAGTGTTGATGTAAACAAGACTATGTGCATTCCCAATGTTGATGTAAACAGGAGTGCATGCATTGCCCCATGTTGATGTAAACTGGAGTGTGTGCATTGCCCTGTGTGGATGTAAACAGGAGTGTGTGCATTAACCAATGTTGATGTAAACAGGGGAATGTGCATTGCCCCGTGTTGATGTAAACTGGAGTGTGTGCATTGCCCTGTGTTGATGTAAACAGGAGTGTGTGCATTACTCAGTGTTGATGGTAACAGGAGTTTGTGCATTACCGAGTGTTGATGTAACCAGCAGTGTGTGGCATTACCCTGTGTTGATATAAACAGGAGTGTTTGCATTACCCTGTGTTGATATAAACAGGAGTGTGTGCATTATCGAGTGTTGACGTAAAGACGACTGTGCGCATTATCCAGTCTTAATGTGAATTGGAGTGTGCGCCTTATCCTGTGTTGTTGTAAACAGGAGTGTGTCTATTACACAGTGTTGATGTAGAGGGAGTGTGTGCATTACCCTGTTTTGATGTAAACAGGAGTGTGTTCATTATCCAGAATTCATGTAAAGAGGAGTGTGTGCATTATCCAGTGCTGATGTAAACATCAATGTGTGGATTACCCAAAGATGATATAAACTGGAGTGTTTGAATTACCCTGTGTTGATGTAAAGAGGAGTGTGTGCATTACCGAGTGTTGTTGTAACCAGCAGTGTGTACATTCCCCAGTGTTGATGTAGAAGGAGTGTGTGCATTACCCTGTCTTCATGTAGAAGGAGTGTGTGCATTACCCTGTGTTGATATAAACAGGAGTGTTTGCATTACCCTGTGTTGATATAAACAGGAGTGTTTGCATTACCCTGTGTTGATAAAAACAGGAGTGTGTGCATTACCCAGTGTTGGTGTAAAGATATTTTGTGCATTACCCTGTTTTGATGTAAATAGGATTGTGTGCATTATCCAGTGTTGATGTAAACAGGAGTGTGTGCATTGCACGGTGTTGATGTAAACAGGAGTGTGTGCATTATCGAGTGTTGACGTAAAGACGACTGTGCGCATTATCCAGTCTTAATGGGAATTGGAGTGTGTGCCTTATCCTGTGTTGATGTAAACAGGAGTGTGTGCATTGCCCTGTGTTAAAATAAACAGTAGTTTTTGCATGACCCAGTGTTGATATAAAGAGGAGTGTGTGCATTACCCAGTGTTAATGTAAAGAGGAGTGTGTGCAATTCCCAGTGTTGATATTAAACAGGTGTGTGTGCATTACCCAGTGTTGATGAAGAAGGAGTGTCTGCATTACCCAGAGTTGATGTAAACAGGAGTGTGATCATTAGCCAGTGTAACTGTAAACCATGGTGTTTGCGTTGCGCAGAGTTGATGTAAACAGGTGAGTGTGCATTGCCCAGTGTTGATATAAACAGGAGTGTGTGCATTGCCCCGTGTTGATGTAAACAGGAATGTGTTCATTACCCTGTGATGATATAAACAGGAGTGAGTGCATTATCGAGTGTTGAAGTAAACAACACTGTGTGTATTTCCAGTGTTGATGTAAACAAGAGTGTGTGCAATGCCCAGTGTTGATATTAAACAGGTGTGTGTGCATTACCCAGTGTTGATGTAGAAGGAGTGTCTGCATTACCCAGTGTTGATGGAAGCAGGAGTGTGCGCATTGCCCAGTGTTGATATAAACATGAGTGTGTGCACTGCACATTGTTGATGTAAAGATATTTTGTGCATTGCCCAGTGTTGATCTAAACAAGGTTGTGTGCATTTCTAGTGCTGATGTAAACAGGAGTATTTGCATTACCCAGTGTTGATGTAAACAAGACTGTGTGCATTCCCAATGTTGATTTAAACAGGAGTACATGCATTGCCACGTGTTGATGTAAACAGGAGTGTGTGCATTACCCCGTGTTAATGTAAAGAGGAGTGTGTGAATTGCCCAGTGTTCATATTAAACAGGTGTGTGTGCATTACCCACTGTTGTTGTAAACCGGTGTGTTCGCATTACCCTGTGTTGATTTAAACAGGAGTGTGTGCATTGCCCTGTGTTAAATCAAACAGGAGTTTTTGCATTACCCAGTGTTGATGTAAACAGGAGTGTGCGCATTGCCCAGTGTTGATATAAACAGGAGTGTTTGCATTTCCCAGAGTTGACGTAAACAAGACTGTGTGCATTCCCAATGTTGATGTAAACAGGAGTGTGTGCATTGCCCCGTGTTGATGTAAACAGGGAGTGTGTGCATTGCCCAGTGTTGATGTAAAGAGGACTGTGCGCATTATCCAGTCTTAATGTAAAGAGGAGTGTGCGCTTTATCCAGTGTTGATGTAAACAGGAATGTGTTCATTTCCCCCAGTGTTGAGGTAAACAGGAGTGTGTGAATTGCCCTGTGTTAAATCAAACAGGAGTTTTTGCATTGCCCAGTGTTGATATAAAGAGGAGTGTATGCAGAGCCCAACACTGGGTAATGCACACATACCTGTTTAATATCAACACTGGGTAATGCACACACTCCTGTTTACATCAACATTGGGAATGCACACAGTCTTGTTTACATCAACCCTGAGAAATGCAAATACTCCTGTTTACATCAGCACTAGAAATGCACACAATCTTGTTTATATCAACACTGGGGAATGCAAAAAATATCTTTACATCAACACTGGGCAATGCACACACTCATGTTTATATCAACACTGTGTAATGCACACACTCCTTCTACATCAACACTGGGTAATGCACACTCACCTGTTTAATATCAACACTCGTTATTGCACACACTCCTCTTTACATCAACTCTGCGCAATGCAAAAACTCCTGTTTGATTTAACACAGGGCAATGCACACACTTCTGTTTATATCAACACTGGGTAATGCACACACTCCTGTTTACATCAACACTGGGGGGGAATGAACACATTCCTGTTTACATCAACACTGGATAATGCGCACACTCCTCTTTACCTTAAGACTGGATAATGTGCAGAGTCCTCTTTACATCAACACCTAGTAATGTACACACTCCTGCTTACATCAACACTGGGCAATGCACGCACTCCAGTTTACATCAACATTGGGTAATGCACACACTCCTGTTTACATCAACACTGGGCAATGCACACACTCCTGTTTACATCAACACTGGGCAATGCACACACTTTGTTTACATCAACTCTGGGTAATCCATCCACACTCCTTTTTACATCAAAACTGGGTAATGAACACAGTGATGTTTACATCAACACTGGAAATGCACACACTCCTGGTTAAATCAACACTTAGCAATGCAGACACTCCTGTTTACTTTAACAAAGTCTTATGCACACACTCCTGTTTAAATCAACACTGGATAATGCACACAATCCTATTTATATCAAAACAGGGTAATGCACACACTCCCTCTACATCAACACTGTGTAATAGTCACACTCCTGTTTACATCAACACAGGATAAGGTGCACAGTCCAATTCACATTAAGTCTGGATAATGCGCACAGTCGTCTTTACATCAACACTGGAAATGCACACACTCCTGGTTACATCAACACTTAGCAATTCCCCAATGATGATGTAAACTGGAGTGCGTGCATTGCCTAGTGTTGATGTAAACAGGAGTGTGTCCATTGCCCTGTGTAGATGTAAACAGGATTGTGTGCATTGCCCAGTGTAGATGTGAACAGAAGTTTGAGCATTGCCCAGTGTTGATGTAAACTGGAGTGTGTGCATTACCCAGTCTTGATGGAAAGAGGAGTGTGCGCATTATACATCAGTGCTGTAAACAGCAGTGTGTGTATTACCCAGTCTTCATGTAAGGAGGAGTGTGTGCATTGCCCAGTGTTGATGTAAACATGAGTGCCAGTATTGCCCAGTGTTAATGTAAGCAGGAGTGTTTGCATTTTATAGTGTGTGCATTACCCAGTATTGATGTAAACAGTTGTGTGTGTATTGCCAGTGTTGATGTAAACAGGGGTGTGTTTATTTCACAGTGTTGATGTAAACAGGAGATGCGTGTATTTCACAGTGCTAATTTACACAGGAGTGTGTGCATTACCCAGTGTTGATGTAAGCAGGAGTGTTGTATTATCCAGTGTTGATATAAAGAATGGTGTGTGCATTGCCAGTGTTGATGTTAACCAGGATGTGTGCATTACCTTGTGTTGATGTAAACAGGAGTGAGTGTATTGCCCTGTGTTGATGTAAACAGGAGTGTGTGCATTACCCAGAGTTGACGTAAACAGGAGTGTGTGTATTGCCCAGAGTTGATGTAGACAGGAGTGTGTGCACTGCCCAGTGGTGATGTAAACAGCAGAGTGTGCATTACCCAGTGTTGATGTAAACAGAAGTGTGTGCATTACCCTGTTTTGATATAAATGGGATTGTGTGCATTATCCAGTGTTGATGTAAACAGGAGTGTGTTCATTATCCAGTCCTCATGTAAAGAGGAGTGTGCGCATTATCCAGTGTTGATGTAAACATCAATGTGAGGATTACCCAAAGCTGATGTAAACTGGAGTGTTTGAATTACCCTGTGTTGATTTAAACAGGAGTGTGCATAAGACTTTCTTAAAGTAAACAGGAGAGTCTGCATTGCTAAGTGTTGATTTAACCAGGAGTGTGTGCATTTCCAGTGTTGATGTAAACATCACTGTGTTCATTACCAAGTTTTGATGTGAAAAGGAGTGTGTGTGGATTACCCAGTGTTGATGTAAACGGGAGTGTGTGCATTACCCAGTGTTGATGTTAATAGGAGTGTGTGCATTCCCCAATGTTGCTGTAAACTGGAGTGCGTGCTTTGCCCAGTGTTGATATAAACATGAGTGTGTGCACTGCACATTGTTGATGTAAAGATATTTTGTGCATTGCCCAGTGTTGATCTAAACAAGGTTGTGTGCATTTCTAGTGCTGATGTAAACAGGAGTATTTGCATTACCCAGTGTTGATGTAAACAAGACTGTGTGCATTCCCAATGTTGATTTAAACAGGAGTACATGCATTGCCACGTGTTGATGTAAACAGGAGTGTGTGCATTACCCTGTGTTAATGTAAAGAGGAGTGCGTGCAATACCCAGTGTTCATATTAAACAGGTGTGTGTGCATTACCCACTGTTGTTGTAAACCGGTGTGTTCGCATTACCCTGTGTTGATTTAAACAGGAGTGTGTGCATTGCCCAGTGTTGATATAAACATGAGTGTGTGCACTGCACATCGTTGATGTAAAGATATTTTGTGCATTGCCCAGTGTTGAACGAAACAAGGTTGTGTGCATTTCTAGTGCTGATGTAAACAGGAGTGTGCGCATTGCCCAGTGTTGATATAAACAGGAGTGTTTGCATTTCCCAGAGTTGACGTAAACAAGACTGTGTGCATTCCCAATGTTGATGTAAACAGGAGTGTGTGCATTGCCCCGTGTTGATGTAAACAGGGAGTGTGTGCATTACCCTGTGTTAATGTAAAGAGGAGTGTGTGCAATAACAAGTGTTGATATTAAACAGGTGTGTGTGCATTTCCCTGTGTTGATGTAGAGGGAGTGTCTGCATTACCCAGTGTTGATGTAAGCAGGAGTGTGTGCATTACCCGGTGTTGATGTAAAGATATTTTGTGCATTGCCCAGTGTTGATGTAAACAAGACTATGTGCATTCCCAATGTTGATGTAAACAGGAGTGTGTGCATTGCCCTGTGTTAAATCAAACAGGAGTTTTTGCATTACCCAGTGTTGATGTAAACAGGAGTGTGCGCATTGCCCAGTGTTGATATAAACATGAGTGTGTGCACTGCACATCGTTGATGTAAAGATATTTTGTGCATTGCCCAGTGTTGAACGAAACAAGGTTGTGTGCATTTCTAGTGCTGATGTAAACAGGAGTGTGCGCATTGCCCAGTGTTGATATAAACAGGAGTGTTTGCATTTCCCAGAGTTGACGTAAACAAGACTGTGTGCATTCCCAATGTTGATGTAAACAGGAGTGTGTGCATTGCCCCGTGTTGATGTAAACAGGGAGTGTGTGCATTACCCTGTGTTAATGTAAAGAGGAGTGTGTGCAATAACAAGTGTTGATATTAAACAGGTGTGTGTGCATTTCCCTGTGTTGATGTAGAGGGAGTGTCTGCATTACCCAGTGTTGATGTAAGCAGGAGTGTGTGCATTGCTCAGTGTTGATGTAAAGAGGACTGTGCGCATTATCCAGTCTAAATGTAAAGAGGAGTGTGTGCTTTATCCAGTGTTGATGTAAACAGGAATGTGTTCATTTCCCCCAGTGTTGAGGTAAACAGGAGTGTGTGCATTGCCCAGTGTTGATGTAAACAGGAGTGTGTGCATTGCTCAGTGTTGATGTAAAGAGGACTGTGCGCATTATCCAGTCTAAATGTAAAGATGAGTGTGTGCTTTATCCAGTGTTGATGTAAACAGGAATGTGTTCATTTCCCCCAGTGTTGAGGTAAACAGGAGTGTGTGCATTGCCCTGTGTTAAATCAAACAGGAGTTTTTGCATTGCCCAGTGTTGATATAAAGAGGAGTGTATGCAGAGCCCAACACTGGGTAATGCACACATACCTGTTTAATATCAACACTGGGTATTGCACGCACTCCTCTTCACATTAACACGGGGTAATACACACACTCCTGTTTACATCAACATTGGGAATGCACACACTTTGTTTACATCAACTCTGGGTAATCCACACACACTCCTTTTTACATCAAAACTGGATAATGAACACAGTGATGTTTACTTCAACACTGGAAATGCACACACTCCTGGTTAAATCAACACTTAGCAATGCAGACACTCCTGTTTACTTTAACAAAGTCTTATGCACACACTCCTGTTTAAATCAACACAGGGTAATTCAAACACTCCAGTTTACATCAGCTTTGGGTAATCCTCATATTGATGTTTACATCAACACTGGATAATGCGCATACTCCTCTTTACATGAAGACTGGATAATGACCACACTCCTGTTTACATCAACACTGGATAATGCACACAATCCTATTTATATCAAAACAGGGTAATGCACACACTCCCTCTACATCAACACTGTGTAATAGACACACTCCTGTTTACATCAACACAGGATAAGGTGCACAGTCCAATTCACATTAAGTCTGGATAATGGGCACAGTCGTCTTTACATCAACACTGGAAATGCACACACTCCTGGTTACATTAACACTTAGCAATTCCCCAATGATGATGTAAACTGGAGTGCGTGCATTGCCTAGTGTTGATGTAAACAGGAGTGTGTCCATTGCCCTGTGTAGATGTAAACAGGATTGTGTGCAGTGCCCAGTGTAGATGTGAACAGATGTTTGAGCATTGCCCAGTGTTGTTGTAAACTGGAGTGTGTGCATTACCCAGTCTTGATGTAAAGAGGAGTGTGCACATTATACATCAGTGCTGTAAACAGCAGTGTGTGTATTACCCAGTCTTAATGTAAGCAGGAGTGTGTGCATTGCCCAGTGTTGATGTAAACATGAGTGCCAGTATTGCCCAGTGTTAATGTAAGCAGGAGTGTTTGCATTTTATAGTGTTAATGTAAACAGGAGTGTGTGCATTACCCAGTGTTGATGTAAACAGTTGTGTGTGTATTGCCAGTGTTGATGTAAACAGGGGTGTGTGTATTTCACAGTGTTGATGTAAACAGGAGATGCGTGTATTTCACAGTGCTTATTTACACAGGAGTGTGTGCATTACCCAGTGTTGATGTAAACAGGAGTGTGTGTATTGCCCAGTGTTGATGTAAACAGGAGTGTGTGCATTACCCAGAGTTGACGTAAACAGGAGTGTGTGTATTGCCCAGAGTTGATGTAGACAGGAGTGTGTGCACTGCCCAGTGGTGATGTAAACAGGAGTGTGTGCATTGCCCAGTGTTGATGTAAACAGGAGTGTGTGCATTGCTCAGTGTTGATGTAAAGAGGACTGTGCGCATTATCCAGTCTAAATGTAAAGAGGAGTGTGTGCTTTATCCAGTGTTGATGTAAACAGGAATGTGTTCATTTCCCCCAGTGTTGAGGTAAACAGGAGTGTGTGCATTGCCCTGTGTTAAATCAAACAGGAGTTTTTGCATTGCCCAGTGTTAATATAAAGAGGAGTGTATGCAGAGCCCAACACTGGGTAATGCACACATACCTGTTTAATATCAACACTGGGTATTGCACACACTCCTCTTTACATTAACACGGGGTAATGCACACACTCCTGTTTACATCAACATTGGGAATGCACACAGTCTTGTTTACATCAACACTGAGAAGTGCAAATACTCCTGATTACATCAGCGCTAGAAATGCACACAATCTTGTTTACATCAACACTGGGCAATGCACACACTTCTGTTTATATCAACACTGGGTAATGCACACACTCCTGTTTACATCAACACTGGGGGGGAATGAACACATTCCTGTTTACATCAACACTGGATAATGCGCACACTCCTCTTTACATTAAGACTGGATAATCCGCAGAGTCCTCTTTACATCAACACCTAGTAATGCACACACCCCTGTTTACATCAACACTGGGGAATGCACACACTCCAGTTTACATCAACATTGGGTAATGCATACACTCCTGTTTACATCAACACTGGATAATGCGCATACTCCTCTTTACATGAAGACTGGATAATGACCACACTCCTGTTTACATCAACACTGGAGAATGCACACAATCCTATTTACATCAAAACAGGGTAATGCACACACTCCCTCTACATCAACACTGTGTAATAGACACACTCCTGTTTACATCAACACAGGATAAGGTGCACAGTCCAATTCACATTAAGTCTGGATAATGCGCACAGTCGTCTTTACATCAACACTGGAAATGCACACACTCCTGGTTACATCAACACTTAGCAATTCCCCAATGTTGATGTAAACTGGAGTGTGTGCATTGCCTAGTGTTGATGTAAACAGGAGTGTGTGCATTGCCCAGTGTTGATGTAAACAGGATTGTGTGCATTGCCCAGTGTTGATGTAAACAGGAGTGTGTCCATTGCCCAGTGTAGATGTAAACAGGATTGTGTGCATTGCCTAGTGTTGATGTAAACAGGAGAGTGTCCATTGCCCAGTGTAGATGTAAACAGGATTGTGTGCATTGCCCAGTGTAGATGTGAACAGAAGTTTGAGCATTGCCCAGTGTTGATGTAAACAGGATTGTGTGCTTTGCCCAGTGTAGATGTGAACAGAAGTTTGAGCATTGCCCAGTGTTGATGTAAAGAGGAGTGTGCGCATTATACATCAGTGCTGTAAACAGCAGTGTGTGTATTACCCAGTCTTAATGTAAGCAGGAGTGCGTGCATTGCCCAGTGTTGATGTAAACAGGAGTGTGTGCATTGCTCAGTGTTGATGCAAAGAGGACTGTGCGCATTATCCAGTCTTAATGTAAAGAGGAGTGTGCGCTTTATCCAGTGTTGATGTAAACAGGAATGTGTTCATTTCCCCCAGTGTTGAGGTAAACAGGAGTGTGTGCATTGCCCTGTGTTAAATCAAACAGGAGTTTTTGCATTGCCCAGTGTTGATATAAAGAGGAGTGTATGCAGAGCCCAACACTGGGTAATGCACACATACCTGTTTAATATCAACACTGGGTATTGCACGCACTCCTCTTCACATTAACACGGGGTAATACACACACTCCTGTTTACATCAACATTGGGAATGCACACACTTTGTTTACATCAACTCTGGGTAATCCACACACACTCCTTTTTACATCAAAACTGGATAATGAACACAGTGATGTTTACTTCAACACTGGAAATGCACACACTCCTGGTTAAATCAACACTTAGCAATGCAGACACTCCTGTTTACTTTAACAAAGTCTTATGCACACACTCCTGTTTAAATCAACACAGGGTAATTCAAACACTCCAGTTTACATCAGCTTTGGGTAATCCTCATATTGATGTTTACATCAACACTGGATAATGCGCATACTCCTCTTTACATGAAGACTGGATAATGACCACACTCCTGTTTACATCAACACTGGATAATGCACACAATCCTATTTATATCAAAACAGGGTAATGCACACACTCCCTCTACATCAACACTGTGTAATAGACACACTCCTGTTTACATCAACACAGGATAAGGTGCACAGTCCAATTCACATTAAGTCTGGATAATGGGCACAGTCGTCTTTACATCAACACTGGAAATGCACACACTCCTGGTTACATTAACACTTAGCAATTCCCCAATGATGATGTAAACTGGAGTGCGTGCATTGCCTAGTGTTGATGTAAACAGGAGTGTGTCCATTGCCCTGTGTAGATGTAAACAGGATTGTGTGCAGTGCCCAGTGTAGATGTGAACAGATGTTTGAGCATTGCCCAGTGTTGTTGTAAACTGGAGTGTGTGCATTACCCAGTCTTGATGTAAAGAGGAGTGTGCACATTATACATCAGTGCTGTAAACAGCAGTGTGTGTATTACCCAGTCTTAATGTAAGCAGGAGTGTGTGCATTGCCCAGTGTTGATGTAAACATGAGTGCCAGTATTGCCCAGTGTTAATGTAAGCAGGAGTGTTTGCATTTTATAGTGTTAATGTAAACAGGAGTGTGTGCATTACCCAGTGTTGATGTAAACAGTTGTGTGTGTATTGCCAGTGTTGATGTAAACAGGGGTGTGTGTATTTCACAGTGTTGATGTAAACAGGAGATGCGTGTATTTCACAGTGCTTATTTACACAGGAGTGTGTGCATTACCCAGTGTTGATGTAAACAGGAGTGTGTGTATTGCCCAGTGTTGATGTAAACAGGAGTGTGTGCATTACCCAGAGTTGACGTAAACAGGAGTGTGCGCATTGCCCAGTGTTGATATAAACAGGAGTGTTTGCATTTCCCAGAGTTGACGTAAACAAGACTGTGTGCATTCCCAATGTTGATGTAAACAGGAGTGTGTGCATTGCCCCGTGTTGATGTAAACAGGGAGTGTGTGCATTACCCTGTGTTAATGTAAAGAGGAGTGTGTGCAATAACAAGTGTTGATATTAAACAGGTGTGTGTGCATTTCCCTGTGTTGATGTAGAGGGAGTGTCTGCATTACCCAGTGTTGATGTAAGCAGGAGTGTGTGCATTACCCGGTGTTGATGTAAAGATATTTTGTGCATTGCCCAGTGTTGATGTAAACAAGACTATGTGCATTCCCAATGTTGATGTAAACAGGAGTGTGTGCATTGCCCTGTGTTAAATCAAACAGGAGTTTTTGCATTACCCAGTGTTGATGTAAACAGGAGTGTGCGCATTGCCCAGTGTTGATATAAACATGAGTGTGTGCACTGCACATCGCTGATGTAAAGATATTTTGTGCATTGCCCAGTGTTGAACGAAACAAGGTTGTGTGCATTTCTAGTGCTGATGTAAACAGGAGTGTGCGCATTGCCCAGTGTTGATATAAACAGGAGTGTTTGCATTTCCCAGAGTTGACGTAAACAAGACTGTGTGCATTCCCAATGTTGATGTAAACAGGAGTGTGTGCATTGCCCCGTGTTGATGTAAACAGGGAGTGTGTGCATTACCCTGTGTTAATGTAAAGAGGAGTGTGTGCAATAACAAGTGTTGATATTAAACAGGTGTGTGTGCATTTCCCTGTGTTGATGTAGAGGGAGTGTCTGCATTACCCAGTGTTGATGTAAGCAGGAGTGTGTGCATTGCCCAGTGTTGATGTAAACATGAGTGCCAGTATTGCCCAGTGTTAATGTAAGCAGGAGTGTTTGCATTTTATAGTGTTAATGTAAACAGGAGTGTGTGCATTACCCAGTGTTGATGTAAACAGTTGTGTGTGTATTGCCAGTGTTGATGTAAACAGGGGTGTGTGTATTTCACAGTGTTGATGTAAACAGGAGATGCGTGTATTTCACAGTGCTTATTTACACAGGAGTGTGTGCATTACCCAGTGTTGATGTAAACAGGAGTGTGTGTATTGCCCAGTGTTGATGTAAACAGGAGTGTGTGCATTACCCAGAGTTGACGTAAACAGGAGTGTGCGCATTGCCCAGTGTTGATATAAACAGGAGTGTTTGCATTTCCCAGAGTTGACGTAAACAAGACTGTGTGCATTCCCAATGTTGATGTAAACAGGAGTGTGTGCATTGCCCCGTGTTGATGTAAACAGGGAGTGTGTGCATTACCCTGTGTTAATGTAAAGAGGAGTGTGTGCAATAACAAGTGTTGATATTAAACAGGTGTGTGTGCATTTCCCTGTGTTGATGTAGAGGGAGTGTCTGCATTACCCAGTGTTGATGTAAGCAGGAGTGTGTGCATTACCCGGTGTTGATGTAAAGATATTTTGTGCATTGCCCAGTGTTGATGTAAACAAGACTATGTGCATTCCCAATGTTGATGTAAACAGGAGTGTGTGCATTGCCCTGTGTTAAATCAAACAGGAGTTTTTGCATTACCCAGTGTTGATGTAAACAGGAGTGTGCGCATTGCCCAGTGTTGATATAAACATGAGTGTGTGCACTGCACATCGTTGATGTAAAGATATTTTGTGCATTGCCCAGTGTTGAACGAAACAAGGTTGTGTGCATTTCTAGTGCTGATGTAAACAGGAGTGTGCGCATTGCCCAGTGTTGATATAAACAGGAGTGTTTGCATTTCCCAGAGTTGACGTAAACAAGACTGTGTGCATTCCCAATGTTGATGTAAACAGGAGTGTGTGCATTGCCCCGTGTTGATGTAAACAGGGAGTGTGTGCATTACCCTGTGTTAATGTAAAGAGGAGTGTGTGCAATAACAAGTGTTGATATTAAACAGGTGTGTGTGCATTTCCCTGTGTTGATGTAGAGGGAGTGTCTGCATTACCCAGTGTTGATGTAAGCAGGAGTGTGTGCATTGCTCAGTGTTGATGTAAAGAGGACTGTGCGCATTATCCAGTCTAAATGTAAAGAGGAGTGTGTGCTTTATCCAGTGTTGATGTAAACAGGAATGTGTTCATTTCCCCCAGTGTTGAGGTAAACAGGAGTGTGTGCATTGCCCAGTGTTGATGTAAACAGGAGTGTGTGCATTGCTCAGTGTTGATGTAAAGAGGACTGTGCGCATTATCCAGTCTAAATGTAAAGAGGAGTGTGTGCTTTATCCAGTGTTGATGTAAACAGGAATGTGTTCATTTCCCCCAGTGTTGAGGTAAACAGGAGTGTGTGCATTGCCCTGTGTTAAATCAAACAGGAGTTTTTGCATTGCCCAGTGTTGATATAAAGAGGAGTGTATGCAGAGCCCAACACTGGGTAATGCACACATACCTGTTTAATATCAACACTGGGTATTGCACGCACTCCTCTTCACATTAACACGGGGTAATACACACACTCCTGTTTACATCAACATTGGGAATGCACACACTTTGTTTACATCAACTCTGGGTAATCCACACACACTCCTTTTTACATCAAAACTGGATAATGAACACAGTGATGTTTACTTCAACACTGGAAATGCACACACTCCTGGTTAAATCAACACTTAGCAATGCAGACACTCCTGTTTACTTTAACAAAGTCTTATGCACACACTGCTGTTTAAATCAACACAGGGTAATTCAAACACTCCAGTTTACATCAGCTTTGGGTAATCCTCATATTGATGTTTACATCAACACTGGATAATGCGCATACTCCTCTTTACATGAAGACTGGATAATGACCACACTCCTGTTTACATCAACACTGGATAATGCACACAATCCTATTTATATCAAAACAGGGTAATGCACACACTCCCTCTACATCAACACTGTGTAATAGACACACTCCTGTTTACATCAACACAGGATAAGGTGCACAGTCCAATTCACATTAAGTCTGGATAATGGGCACAGTCGTCTTTACATCAACACTGGAAATGCACACACTCCTGGTTACATTAACACTTAGCAATTCCCCAATGATGATGTAAACTGGAGTGCGTGCATTGCCTAGTGTTGATGTAAACAGGAGAGTGTCCATTGCCCAGTGTAGATGTAAACAGGATTGTGTGCATTGCCCAGTGTAGATGTGAACAGAAGTTTGAGCATTGCCCAGTGTTGATGTAAACAGGATTGTGTGCTTTGCCCAGTGTAGATGTGAACAGAAGTTTGAGCATTGCCCAGTGTTGATGTAAAGAGGAGTGTGCGCATTATACATCAGTGCTGTAAACAGCAGTGTGTGTATTACCCAGTCTTAATGTAAGCAGGAGTGCGTGCATTGCCCAGTGTTGATGTAAACAGGAGTGTGTGCATTGCTCAGTGTTGATGCAAAGAGGACTGTGCGCATTATCCAGTCTTAATGTAAAGAGGAGTGTGCGCTTTATCCAGTGTTGATGTAAACAAGAATGTGTTCATTTCCCCCAGTGTTGAGGTAAACAGGAGTGTGTGCATTGCCCTGTGTTAAATCAAACAGGAGTTTTTGCATTGCCCAGTGTTGATATAAAGAGGAGTGTATGCAGAGCCCAACACTGGGTAATGCACACATACCTGTTTAATATCAACACTGGGTATTGCACGCACTCCTCTTCACATTAACACGGGGTAATACACACACTCCTGTTTACATCAACATTGGGAATGCACACACTTTGTTTACATCAACTCTGGGTAATCCACACACACTCCTTTTTACATCAAAACTGGATAATGAACACAGTGATGTTTACTTCAACACTGGAAATGCACACACTCCTGGTTAAATCAACACTTAGCAATGCAGACACTCCTGTTTACTTTAACAAAGTCTTATGCACACACTCCTGTTTAAATCAACACAGGGTAATTCAAACACTCCAGTTTACATCAGCTTTGGGTAATCCTCATATTGATGTTTACATCAACACTGGATAATGCGCATACTCCTCTTTACATGAAGACTGGATAATGACCACACTCCTGTTTACATCAACACTGGATAATGCACACAATCCTATTTATATCAAAACAGGGTAATGCACACACTCCCTCTACATCAACACTGTGTAATAGACACACTCCTGTTTACATCAACACAGGATAAGGTGCACAGTCCAATTCACATTAAGTCTGGATAATGGGCACAGTCGTCTTTACATCAACACTGGAAATGCACACACTCCTGGTTACATTAACACTTAGCAATTCCCCAATGATGATGTAAACTGGAGTGCGTGCATTGCCTAGTGTTGATGTAAACAGGAGTGTGTCCATTGCCCTGTGTAGATGTAAACAGGATTGTGTGCAGTGCCCAGTGTAGATGTGAACAGATGTTTGAGCATTGCCCAGTGTTGTTGTAAACTGGAGTGTGTGCATTACCCAGTCTTGATGTAAAGAGGAGTGTGCACATTATACATCAGTGCTGTAAACAGCAGTGTGTGTATTACCCAGTCTTAATGTAAGCAGGAGTGTGTGCATTGCCCAGTGTTGATGTAAACATGAGTGCCAGTATTGCCCAGTGTTAATGTAAGCAGGAGTGTTTGCATTTTATAGTGTTAATGTAAACAGGAGTGTGTGCATTACCCAGTGTTGATGTAAACAGTTGTGTGTGTATTGCCAGTGTTGATGTAAACAGGGGTGTGTGTATTTCACAGTGTTGATGTAAACAGGAGATGCGTGTATTTCACAGTGCTTATTTACACAGGAGTGTGTGCATTACCCAGTGTTGATGTAAACAGGAGTGTGTGTATTGCCCAGTGTTGATGTAAACAGGAGTGTGTGCATTACCCAGAGTTGACGTAAACAGGAGTGTGCGCATTGCCCAGTGTTGATATAAACAGGAGTGTTTGCATTTCCCAGAGTTGACGTAAACAAGACTGTGTGCATTCCCAATGTTGATGTAAACAGGAGTGTGTGCATTGCCCCGTGTTGATGTAAACAGGGAGTGTGTGCATTACCCTGTGTTAATGTAAAGAGGAGTGTGTGCAATAACAAGTGTTGATATTAAACAGGTGTGTGTGCATTTCCCTGTGTTGATGTAGAGGGAGTGTCTGCATTACCCAGTGTTGATGTAAGCAGGAGTGTGTGCATTACCCGGTGTTGATGTAAAGATATTTTGTGCATTGCCCAGTGTTGATGTAAACAAGACTATGTGCATTCCCAATGTTGATGTAAACAGGAGTGTGTGCATTGCCCTGTGTTAAATCAAACAGGAGTTTTTGCATTACCCAGTGTTGATGTAAACAGGAGTGTGCGCATTGCCCAGTGTTGATATAAACATGAGTGTGTGCACTGCACATCGCTGATGTAAAGATATTTTGTGCATTGCCCAGTGTTGAACGAAACAAGGTTGTGTGCATTTCTAGTGCTGATGTAAACAGGAGTGTGCGCATTGCCCAGTGTTGATATAAACAGGAGTGTTTGCATTTCCCAGAGTTGACGTAAACAAGACTGTGTGCATTCCCAATGTTGATGTAAACAGGAGTGTGTGCATTGCCCCGTGTTGATGTAAACAGGGAGTGTGTGCATTACCCTGTGTTAATGTAAAGAGGAGTGTGTGCAATAACAAGTGTTGATATTAAACAGGTGTGTGTGCATTTCCCTGTGTTGATGTAGAGGGAGTGTCTGCATTACCCAGTGTTGATGTAAGCAGGAGTGTGTGCATTGCCCAGTGTTGATGTAAACATGAGTGCCAGTATTGCCCAGTGTTAATGTAAGCAGGAGTGTTTGCATTTTATAGTGTTAATGTAAACAGGAGTGTGTGCATTACCCAGTGTTGATGTAAACAGTTGTGTGTGTATTGCCAGTGTTGATGTAAACAGGGGTGTGTGTATTTCACAGTGTTGATGTAAACAGGAGATGCGTGTATTTCACAGTGCTTATTTACACAGGAGTGTGTGCATTACCCAGTGTTGATGTAAACAGGAGTGTGTGTATTGCCCAGTGTTGATGTAAACAGGAGTGTGTGCATTACCCAGAGTTGACGTAAACAGGAGTGTGCGCATTGCCCAGTGTTGATATAAACAGGAGTGTTTGCATTTCCCAGAGTTGACGTAAACAAGACTGTGTGCATTCCCAATGTTGATGTAAACAGGAGTGTGTGCATTGCCCCGTGTTGATGTAAACAGGGAGTGTGTGCATTACCCTGTGTTAATGTAAAGAGGAGTGTGTGCAATAACAAGTGTTGATATTAAACAGGTGTGTGTGCATTTCCCTGTGTTGATGTAGAGGGAGTGTCTGCATTACCCAGTGTTGATGTAAGCAGGAGTGTGTGCATTACCCGGTGTTGATGTAAAGATATTTTGTGCATTGCCCAGTGTTGATGTAAACAAGACTATGTGCATTCCCAATGTTGATGTAAACAGGAGTGTGTGCATTGCCCTGTGTTAAATCAAACAGGAGTTTTTGCATTACCCAGTGTTGATGTAAACAGGAGTGTGCGCATTGCCCAGTGTTGATATAAACATGAGTGTGTGCACTGCACATCGTTGATGTAAAGATATTTTGTGCATTGCCCAGTGTTGAACGAAACAAGGTTGTGTGCATTTCTAGTGCTGATGTAAACAGGAGTGTGCGCATTGCCCAGTGTTGATATAAACAGGAGTGTTTGCATTTCCCAGAGTTGACGTAAACAAGACTGTGTGCATTCCCAATGTTGATGTAAACAGGAGTGTGTGCATTGCCCCGTGTTGATGTAAACAGGGAGTGTGTGCATTACCCTGTGTTAATGTAAAGAGGAGTGTGTGCAATAACAAGTGTTGATATTAAACAGGTGTGTGTGCATTTCCCTGTGTTGATGTAGAGGGAGTGTCTGCATTACCCAGTGTTGATGTAAGCAGGAGTGTGTGCATTGCTCAGTGTTGATGTAAAGAGGACTGTGCGCATTATCCAGTCTAAATGTAAAGAGGAGTGTGTGCTTTATCCAGTGTTGATGTAAACAGGAATGTGTTCATTTCCCCCAGTGTTGAGGTAAACAGGAGTGTGTGCATTGCCCAGTGTTGATGTAAACAGGAGTGTGTGCATTGCTCAGTGTTGATGTAAAGAGGACTGTGCGCATTATCCAGTCTAAATGTAAAGAGGAGTGTGTGCTTTATCCAGTGTTGATGTAAACAGGAATGTGTTCATTTCCCCCAGTGTTGAGGTAAACAGGAGTGTGTGCATTGCCCTGTGTTAAATCAAACAGGAGTTTTTGCATTGCCCAGTGTTGATATAAAGAGGAGTGTATGCAGAGCCCAACACTGGGTAATGCACACATACCTGTTTAATATCAACACTGGGTATTGCACGCACTCCTCTTCACATTAACACGGGGTAATACACACACTCCTGTTTACATCAACATTGGGAATGCACACACTTTGTTTACATCAACTCTGGGTAATCCACACACACTCCTTTTTACATCAAAACTGGATAATGAACACAGTGATGTTTACTTCAACACTGGAAATGCACACACTCCTGGTTAAATCAACACTTAGCAATGCAGACACTCCTGTTTACTTTAACAAAGTCTTATGCACACACTGCTGTTTAAATCAACACAGGGTAATTCAAACACTCCAGTTTACATCAGCTTTGGGTAATCCTCATATTGATGTTTACATCAACACTGGATAATGCGCATACTCCTCTTTACATGAAGACTGGATAATGACCACACTCCTGTTTACATCAACACTGGATAATGCACACAATCCTATTTATATCAAAACAGGGTAATGCACACACTCCCTCTACATCAACACTGTGTAATAGACACACTCCTGTTTACATCAACACAGGATAAGGTGCACAGTCCAATTCACATTAAGTCTGGATAATGGGCACAGTCGTCTTTACATCAACACTGGAAATGCACACACTCCTGGTTACATTAACACTTAGCAATTCCCCAATGATGATGTAAACTGGAGTGCGTGCATTGCCTAGTGTTGATGTAAACAGGAGTGTGTCCATTGCCCTGTGTAGATGTAAACAGGATTGTGTGCAGTGCCCAGTGTAGATGTGAACAGATGTTTGAGCATTGCCCAGTGTTGTTGTAAACTGGAGTGTGTGCATTACCCAGTCTTGATGTAAAGAGGAGTGTGCACATTATACATCAGTGCTGTAAACAGCAGTGTGTGTATTACCCAGTCTTAATGTAAGCAGGAGTGTGTGCATTGCCAAGTGTTGATGTAAACATGAGTGCCAGTATTGCCCAGTGTTAATGTAAGCAGGAGTGTTTGCATTTTATAGTGTTAATGTAAACAGGAGTGTGTGCATTACCCAGTGTTGATGTAAACAGTTGTGTGTGTATTGCCAGTGTTGATGTAAACAGGGGTGTGTGTATTTCACAGTGTTGATGTAAACAGGAGATGCGTGTATTTCACAGTGCTTATTTACACAGGAGTGTGTGCATTACCCAGTGTTGATGTAAACAGGAGTGTGTGTATTGCCCAGTGTTGATGTAAACAGGAGTGTGTGCATTACCCAGAGTTGACGTAAACAGGAGTGTGTGTATTGCCCAGAGTTGATGTAGACAGGAGTGTGTGCACTGCCCAGTGGTGATGTAAACAGGAGTGTGTGCATTGCCCAGTGTTGATGTAAACAGGAGTGTGTGCATTGCTCAGTGTTGATGTAAAGAGGACTGTGCGCATTATCCAGTCTAAATGTAAAGAGGAGTGTGTGCTTTATCCAGTGTTGATGTAAACAGGAATGTGTTCATTTCCCCCAGTGTTGAGGTAAACAGGAGTGTGTACATTGCCCTGTGTTAAATCAAACAGGAGTTTTTGCATTGCCCAGTGTTAATATAAAGAGGAGTGTATGCAGAGCCCAACACTGGGTAATGCACACATACCTGTTTAATATCAACACTGGGTATTGCACACACTCCTCTTTACATTAACACGGGGTAATGCACACACTCCTGTTTACATCAACATTGGGAATGCACACAGTCTTGTTTACATCAACACTGAGAAGTGCAAATACTCCTGATTACATCAGCGCTAGAAATGCACACAATCTTGTTTACATCAACACTGGGCAATGCACACACTTCTGTTTATATCAACACTGGGTAATGCACACACTCCTGTTTACATCAACACTGGGGGGGAATGAACACATTCCTGTTTACATCAACACTGGATAATGCGCACACTCCTCTTTACATTAAGACTGGATAATCCGCAGAGTCCTCTTTACATCAACACCTAGTAATGCACACACCCCTGTTTACATCAACACTGGGGAATGCACACACTCCAGTTTACATCAACATTGGGTAATGCATACACTCCTGTTTACATCAACACTGGATAATGCGCATACTCCTCTTTACATGAAGACTGGATAATGACCACACTCCTGTTTACATCAACACTGGAGAATGCACACAATCCTATTTACATCAAAACAGGGTAATGCACACACTCCCTCTACATCAACACTGTGTAATAGACACACTCCTGTTTACATCAACACAGGATAAGGTGCACAGTCCAATTCACATTAAGTCTGGATAATGCGCACAGTCGTCTTTACATCAACACTGGAAATGCACACACTCCTGGTTACATCAACACTTAGCAATTCCCCAATGTTGATGTAAACTGGAGTGTGTGCATTGCCTAGTGTTGATGTAAACAGGAGTGTGTGCATTGCCCAGTGTTGATGTAAACAGGATTGTGTGCATTGCCCAGTGTTGATGTAAACAGGAGTGTGTCCATTGCCCAGTGTAGATGTAAACAGGATTGTGTGCATTGCCTAGTGTTGATGTAAACAGGAGAGTGTCCATTGCCCAGTGTAGATGTAAACAGGATTGTGTGCATTGCCCAGTGTAGATGTGAACAGAAGTTTGAGCATTGCCCAGTGTTGATGTAAACAGGATTGTGTGCTTTGCCCAGTGTAGATGTGAACAGAAGTTTGAGCATTGCCCAGTGTTGATGTAAAGAGGAGTGTGCGCATTATACATCAGTGCTGTAAACAGCAGTGTGTGTATTACCCAGTCTTAATGTAAGCAGGAGTGCGTGCATTGCCCAGTGTTGATGTAAACAGGAGTGTGTGCATTGCTCAGTGTTGATGCAAAGAGGACTGTGCGCATTATCCAGTCTTAATGTAAAGAGGAGTGTGCGCTTTATCCAGTGTTGATGTAAACAAGAATGTGTTCATTTCCCCCAGTGTTGAGGTAAACAGGAGTGTGTGCATTGCCCTGTGTTAAATCAAACAGGAGTTTTTGCATTGCCCAGTGTTGATATAAAGAGGAGTGTATGCAGAGCCCAACACTGGGTAATGCACACATACCTGTTTAATATCAACACTGGGTATTGCACGCACTCCTCTTCACATTAACACGGGGTAATACACACACTCCTGTTTACATCAACATTGGGAATGCACACACTTTGTTTACATCAACTCTGGGTAATCCACACACACTCCTTTTTACATCAAAACTGGATAATGAACACAGTGATGTTTACTTCAACACTGGAAATGCACACACTCCTGGTTAAATCAACACTTAGCAATGCAGACACTCCTGTTTACTTTAACAAAGTCTTATGCACACACTGCTGTTTAAATCAACACAGGGTAATTCAAACACTCCAGTTTACATCAGCTTTGGGTAATCCTCATATTGATGTTTACATCAACACTGGATAATGCGCATACTCCTCTTTACATGAAGACTGGATAATGACCACACTCCTGTTTACATCAACACTGGATAATGCACACAATCCTATTTATATCAAAACAGGGTAATGCACACACTCCCTCTACATCAACACTGTGTAATAGACACACTCCTGTTTACATCAACACAGGATAAGGTGCACAGTCCAATTCACATTAAGTCTGGATAATGGGCACAGTCGTCTTTACATCAACACTGGAAATGCACACACTCCTGGTTACATTAACACTTAGCAATTCCCCAATGATGATGTAAACTGGAGTGCGTGCATTGCCTAGTGTTGATGTAAACAGGAGTGTGTCCATTGCCCTGTGTAGATGTAAACAGGATTGTGTGCAGTGCCCAGTGTAGATGTGAACAGATGTTTGAGCATTGCCCAGTGTTGTTGTAAACTGGAGTGTGTGCATTACCCAGTCTTGATGTAAAGAGGAGTGTGCACATTATACATCAGTGCTGTAAACAGCAGTGTGTGTATTACCCAGTCTTAATGTAAGCAGGAGTGTGTGCATTGCCCAGTGTTGATGTAAACATGAGTGCCAGTATTGCCCAGTGTTAATGTAAGCAGGAGTGTTTGCATTTTATAGTGTTAATGTAAACAGGAGTGTGTGCATTACCCAGTGTTGATGTAAACAGTTGTGTGTGTATTGCCAGTGTTGATGTAAACAGGGGTGTGTGTATTTCACAGTGTTGATGTAAACAGGAGATGCGTGTATTTCACAGTGCTTATTTACACAGGAGTGTGTGCATTACCCAGTGTTGATGTAAACAGGAGTGTGTGTATTGCCCAGTGTTGATGTAAACAGGAGTGTGTGCATTACCCAGAGTTGACGTAAACAGGAGTGTGCGCATTGCCCAGTGTTGATATAAACAGGAGTGTTTGCATTTCCCAGAGTTGACGTAAACAAGACTGTGTGCATTCCCAATGTTGATGTAAACAGGAGTGTGTGCATTGCCCCGTGTTGATGTAAACAGGGAGTGTGTGCATTACCCTGTGTTAATGTAAAGAGGAGTGTGTGCAATAACAAGTGTTGATATTAAACAGGTGTGTGTGCATTTCCCTGTGTTGATGTAGAGGGAGTGTCTGCATTACCCAGTGTTGATGTAAGCAGGAGTGTGTGCATTACCCGGTGTTGATGTAAAGATATTTTGTGCATTGCCCAGTGTTGATGTAAACAAGACTATGTGCATTCCCAATGTTGATGTAAACAGGAGTGTGTGCATTGCCCTGTGTTAAATCAAACAGGAGTTTTTGCATTACCCAGTGTTGATGTAAACAGGAGTGTGCGCATTGCCCAGTGTTGATATAAACATGAGTGTGTGCACTGCACATCGTTGATGTAAAGATATTTTGTGCATTGCCCAGTGTTGAACGAAACAAGGTTGTGTGCATTTCTAGTGCTGATGTAAACAGGAGTGTGCGCATTGCCCAGTGTTGATATAAACAGGAGTGTTTGCATTTCCCAGAGTTGACGTAAACAAGACTGTGTGCATTCCCAATGTTGATGTAAACAGGAGTGTGTGCATTGCCCCGTGTTGATGTAAACAGGGAGTGTGTGCATTACCCTGTGTTAATGTAAAGAGGAGTGTGTGCAATAACAAGTGTTGATATTAAACAGGTGTGTGTGCATTTCCCTGTGTTGATGTAGAGGGAGTGTCTGCATTACCCAGTGTTGATGTAAGCAGGAGTGTGTGCATTGCTCAGTGTTGATGTAAAGAGGACTGTGCGCATTATCCAGTCTAAATGTAAAGAGGAGTGTGTGCTTTATCCAGTGTTGATGTAAACAGGAATGTGTTCATTTCCCCCAGTGTTGAGGTAAACAGGAGTGTGTGCATTGCCCAGTGTTGATGTAAACAGGAGTGTGTGCATTGCTCAGTGTTGATGTAAAGAGGACTGTGCGCATTATCCAGTCTAAATGTAAAGAGGAGTGTGTGCTTTATCCAGTGTTGATGTAAACAGGAATGTGTTCATTTCCCCCAGTGTTGAGGTAAACAGGAGTGTGTGCATTGCCCTGTGTTAAATCAAACAGGAGTTTTTGCATTGCCCAGTGTTGATATAAAGAGGAGTGTATGCAGAGCCCAACACTGGGTAATGCACACATACCTGTTTAATATCAACACTGGGTATTGCACGCACTCCTCTTCACATTAACACGGGGTAATACACACACTCCTGTTTACATCAACATTGGGAATGCACACACTTTGTTTACATCAACTCTGGGTAATCCACACACACTCCTTTTTACATCAAGACTGGATAATGAACACAGTGATGTTTACTTCAACACTGGAAATGCACACACTCCTGGTTAAATCAACACTTAGCAATGCAGACACTCCTGTTTACTTTAACAAAGTCTTATGCACACACTGCTGTTTAAATCAACACAGGGTAATTCAAACACTCCAGTTTACATCAGCTTTGGGTAATCCTCATATTGATGTTTACATCAACACTGGATAATGCGCATACTCCTCTTTACATGAAGACTGGATAATGACCACACTCCTGTTTACATCAACACTGGATAATGCACACAATCCTATTTATATCAAAACAGGGTAATGCACACACTCCCTCTACATCAACACTGTGTAATAGACACACTCCTGTTTACATCAACACAGGATAAGGTGCACAGTCCAATTCACATTAAGTCTGGATAATGGGCACAGTCGTCTTTACATCAACACTGGAAATGCACACACTCCTGGTTACATTAACACTTAGCAATTCCCCAATGATGATGTAAACTGGAGTGCGTGCATTGCCTAGTGTTGATGTAAACAGGAGTGTGTCCATTGCCCTGTGTAGATGTAAACAGGATTGTGTGCAGTGCCCAGTGTAGATGTGAACAGATGTTTGAGCATTGCCCAGTGTTGTTGTAAACTGGAGTGTGTGCATTACCCAGTCTTGATGTAAAGAGGAGTGTGCACATTATACATCAGTGCTGTAAACAGCAGTGTGTGTATTACCCAGTCTTAATGTAAGCAGGAGTGTGTGCATTGCCCAGTGTTGATGTAAACATGAGTGCCAGTATTGCCCAGTGTTAATGTAAGCAGGAGTGTTTGCATTTTATAGTGTTAATGTAAACAGGAGTGTGTGCATTACCCAGTGTTGATGTAAACAGTTGTGTGTGTATTGCCAGTGTTGATGTATACAGGGGTGTGTGTATTTCACAGTGTTGATGTAAACAGGAGATGCGTGTATTTCACAGTGCTTATTTACACAGGAGTGTGTGCATTACCCAGTGTTGATGTAAACAGGAGTGTGTGTATTGCCCAGTGTTGATGTAAACAGGAGTGTGTGCATTACCCAGAGTTGACGTAAACAGGAGTGTGTGTATTGCCCAGAGTTGATGTAGACAGGAGTGTGTGCACTGCCCAGTGGTGATGTAAACAGGAGTGTGTGCATTGCCCAGTGTTGATGTAAACAGGAGTGTGTGCATTGCTCAGTGTTGATGTAAAGAGGACTGTGCGCATTATCCAGTCTAAATGTAAAGAGGAGTGTGTGCTTTATCCAGTGTTGATGTAAACAGGAATGTGTTCATTTACCCCAGTGTTGAGGTAAACAGGAGTGTGTGCATTGCCCTGTGTTAAATCAAACAGGAGTTTTTGCATTGCCCAGTGTTGATATAAAGAGGAGTGTATGCAGAGCCCAACACTGGGTAATGCACACATACCTGTTTAATATCAACACTGGGTATTGCACACACTCCTCTTTACATTAACACCGGGTAATGCACACACTCCTGTTTACATCAACATTGGGAATGCACACAGTCTTGTTTACATCAACACTGAGAAATGCAAATACTCCTGTTTACATCAGCGCTAGAAATGCACACAATCTTGTTTACATCAACACTGGGCAATGCACAAAATATCTTTACATCAACACAGGGCAATGCACACACTTCTGTTTATATCAACACTGGGTAATGCACACACTCCTGTTTACATCAACACTGGGGGGGAATGAACACATTCCTGTTTACATCAACACTGGATAATGCGCACACTCCTCTTTACATTAAGACTGGATAATCCGCAGAGTCCTCTTTACATCAACACCTAGTAATGCACACACTCCTGTTTACATCAACACTGGGGAATGCACACACTCCAGTTTACATCAACATTGGGTAATGCATACACTCCTGTTTACATCAACACTGGATAATGCGCATACTCCTCTTTACATGAAGACTGGATAATGACCACACTCCTGTTTACATCAACACTGGATAATGCACACAATCCTATTTATATCAAAACAGGGTAATGCACACACTCCCTCTACATCAACACTGTGTAATAGACACACTCCTGTTTACATCAACACAGGATAAGGTGCACAGTCCAATTCACATTAAGTCTGGATAATGCGCACAGTCGTCTTTACATCAACACTGGAAATGCACACACTCCTGGTTACATCAACACTTAGCAATTCCCCAATGTTGATGTAAACTGGAGTGCGTGCATTGCCTAGTGTTGATGTAAACAGGAGTGTGTGCATTGCCCAGTGTTGATGTAAACAGGATTGTGTGCATTGCCCAGTGTTGATGTAAACAGGAGTGTGTCCATTGCCCAGTGTAGATGTAAACAGGATTGTGTGCATTGCCTAGTGTTGATGTAAACAGGAGAGTGTCCATTGCCCAATGTAGATGTAAACAGGATTGTGTGCATTGCCCAGTGTAGATGTAAACAGGATTGTGTGCATTGCCCAGTGTAGATGTGAACAGAAGTTTGAGCATTGCCCAGTGTTGATGTAAACAGGATTGTGTGCATTGCCCAGTGTAGATGTGAACAGAAGTTTGAGCATTGCCCAGTGTTGATGTAAAGAGGAGTGTGCGCATTATACATCAGTGCTGTAAACAGCAGTGTGTGTATTACCCAGTCTTAATGTAAGCAGGAGTGTGTGCATTGCCCAGTGTTGATGTAAACATGAGTGCCAGTATTGCCCAGTGTTAATGTAAGCAGGAGTGTTTGCATTTTATAGTGTTAATGTAAACAGGAGTGTGTGCATTACCCCGTGTTGATGTAAACAGTTGTGTGTGTATTGCCAGTGTTGATGTAAACAGGGGTGTGTGTATTTCACAGTGTTGATGTAAACAGGAGATGCGTGTATTTCACAGTGCTAATTTACACAGGAGTGTGTGCATTACCCAGTGTTGATGTAAGCAGGAGTGTTGTATTACCCAGTGTTGATATAAACAATGGTGTGTGCATTGCCAGTGTTGATGTTAACCAGGATGTGTGCATTACCTTGTGTTGATGTAAACAGGAGTGTGTGTATTGCCCAGTGTTGATGTAAACAGGAGTGTGTGCATTACCCAGAGTTGACGTAAACAGGAGTGTGTGTATTGCCCAGAGTTGATGAAGACAGGAGTGTGTGCATTTCCCAGTGGTGATGTAAACAGGAGAGTGTGCATTACCCAGTGTTGATGTAAACAGAAGTGTGTGCATTGTCAAGTTTTGATGGAAACAGGAGTGTTTGCGTTACACAGTGTTGATGTGAAAAGGAGTGTATTGATTGCACAGTGTTGATATAAAAGGAGTGTGTGCATTACCCAGTGTTGATGTAAGCAGGAGTGTGTGCATTACCCAGTGTTGACATAAACAGGATTGTGTGCACTGCCCAGTGGTGATGTAAACAGGAGTGTGTGCATTGCCCAGTGTTGATGTAAACTGCAGTCTGTGTTTTGCCCACCTTGCTGAAGTTACTGGCTGGCTCTCTTGGCTTGCTGACATTGGGGGATACGTTCTTTTCATCACACCAAATCACTCAGCTCTGTCACGTTCCTGAACTCCGTCTGATCATTCTTTGTCTCTCCACACTGATATCATCTGCAAATTCTCACATGGAGTTGGAGCATAAAGTGGCCACACCGTGTTGCGAGTACTGGGAGCAGGACAGGGTGCTGATGACGCAGCCCATGTTGATGAAATTATGTCTGGGGTGCTACTTGTTCTAACTGCTGTTTGTTATTCAGGAAGGCAAGGATGTCAGTTTGCTTGTGATTATGGTATTGAAAGCAGAGCTGTAGTCAATAATCAAGTCTTATGTAGGTGGCTTCACTGCTCTGAATGTCCAGAGATGAGTGCAGGGCCAGGAAGACTTGTATCAGCCATGGACCTGTTTTAGCAGTAGATGAATTGCCATGGGTCAAATTTGTCTGGGAGGCTGGAATTAATACCAGCCTCATGAAGCATTTCATGATGGCGGATGTCAAAGTCAATGGGTACAGTCAATAAGAGATATTACCTTATTTTCAGTGGGTACCGGGAAGGTAGCAGTGTTCTTAAAGCAGCTGAATCTTCTGATTGATTTAGAAAGATTATTAAAAATGTTTGAAAATATCCCCAGCAGCTGCTCTGTGCAGTTTCTGAGGACATGGACATGACTAGGGACTGCATCCAGGCCAGATGTTTTCTGTGGTTTCACTCTCAGGAAGACTGAGCCAGCATCTGCAGTGGCGATTGTGGGTCCAGCTGGATTCGAGGCACACAACGTATCTCACACTGCTCCTGCTTGACTCGATCATATCCCCCTCCCCGGCTTATAACAGCACAGTGTCTATTCTTCGGTTACCCAGTCTACTTCCTCCCGTTTGAATGCTTTCATATCCGGGAAATATTTCCTGCTCGTTGCTGCACTCCCTCATGCCGATACAAGATAGAAACCCAAAAGTAGGGCATAGACCATCTGGTTACTGCTAAAAATTACTTGACAGCACAGACTGCGAAAATCTGCAGATGTTGGAAATGCAAAGCATCTCGCACAAAATGCTGGAGAAAGGATCTTGGCCCAAAACGTCCAACTGTTTGCTCTTTTCCATAGATGCTGCCTGACTTGCTGAGTTCCTCCAGTATTTTGTGTTGCCACGTGACAGTGGACTTTCTTCCACAGGTCACAATAATGTGATGGTTGGTATTGATTCGTCCATCCAGGGAGACCTAAATGCATCGCAAGTGTAGCTTCCTAAATAACCCTTAAAGTCTTTTCCCTCTACTAATGTTTCTGGAACTGCACTGAACACATTATCAGTCTGTCTGGATTTTGACATTGTGCAGGAGTGTAATGTAAGTGATGGAAGGACTGGGAGCTTATTTTACAAGTTCACAATTTTTTTTTACCAAAATCTACTTTATTCATAATGTTTACAGTTATAATCAATCAGTGCATACCTTTTTCAACATCCAATTCAATTCAACCGTCAATTTAATGTATTCTCTTACAATGCCACTCCTGTTTCTTCCTTAATCAATGCACCCATGAGTTGCCTGAGAGGCTTTTACAAAAGGTTTACCTCTCAGTGTCCAGCAGTGGTTGTTGTTGCATGGATGATGTCACTGGAAAAAAGTACTGGTGGAGATGGGGCAGCCTCTTTATTCGATGGAACACAATACAACAGGTATCATATGGAGACCCTTTCAGTTGGAAAAAGATCTGGCTGGCCCAATGCTATCCAACATTTTATGTGCTAAACATCAAAGAACAATTCCATATTTACAATGCATCCACAATGCTTTCTTTGAAACTACACCCAAACTTCACACCTCCTGATTCTCACCCTCCCCTCAGACATCTAAATTAGTTTTAATCAGCATTGTCTGGTCTGTGATTCAAAGCTTTTGGGAACCCATTGTTCAGAACATCATTTTAAAATTTAATCTACAATCTATATTCAGTGTCTATATTCAGACAAGTTTGGTGGCTAAAGTTATTTGCTATATGTGCTAAACCCAAACATCACCCTAACAGCAGTTGGATTCCACCATCATGTGTGAAACCCATAGAGGCTTTCTGTTGACTGCACTGAGCTTCTGTGTGTCCCTTAGCTCATATTCATTCCTTTGGTTTCAATTTGGAGAGTGCTGTATTGCGTTTTTGATGTTATCAAGCAGTAATTAAAGTTTACCCCTTAATTTTTAATTCATTAAAAATATTAAATTCCTCTGGCTTGAGTGCAACCTCATAATTTAATTTTCCTGGTTAAATATCTGTATGTAATTTTAAAATTTGCAGCTGAAGAGTTACGTGGCAAGAGGGCTCTTTGGCCCAAATTGTCCATGCTGTATCATTTGCCTGCATTTGGCCCATATCCATCTAAACCTTCACTATCCACGTATCTATACAAGTGTCTTTTAAAGGTTGTTATTGTTTGTACCTCCTTGACACGTTGAAATCTTTTGATAAGTTCAGCCCCCAGTGCTTGGTTTCCAAGATGATAAAGCCAAGACAGTCAGCATATGCGTAATGGAACACAATAGCTATTAGCTGCTGATCCGAGTGGCTTTATTCCACACTGTTCCAGTACCTAAATGTCACCCTTGTTTCTTGGCAACCAGAAATGGATATAACATTCAATGGGCAATCCGACAAGGACACAGTGACATGCTCTAATCGTTATTTTATGTAGTTTTGACATCTTATTGACTTTGTGGATTGTTGCTGTGGAGTGTTCAACATATGCATAGAGCTCACTGAATAATGCCAAGGTCACTTCCTAACTCATTCTTTGCTCCTTGATCTTCAAGGAAAATGTGTTATATTTTATTAATAATGACGTTAAGTAACAGTAGAATTGTCTGAGCTTTTACCTTTTGTTGTGGCTATCTTATAAAAGGACATGTATCAGTTTGGAGGGATAAATTGGAAGTGAGGGCAGCAGAAACATAAAGTCAGGAAAAGGCCCTTCAGCCCTGGCTCATACTGACCAGCAAGTAATCATCTACACTAATCCAATCTATCAGCGCTTGTCCATGTTCTGTGTTTATGTTACTAATCAGCCACCTGGGATTTCTATTGCTTTCCCAGGTGCATTGTCCCAGTTTCAATCTTAGAACATCGAACAGCACAGCCAGGCACTTCAGCCCATATTGTTGTGATGGTCTTTTAACCTGCTGCAAGATCAATATAACCCTTCCTTCCCACATCGTCCTTCATTTTTCTTTCATCTTTGTGTCCCTCTCGGGTTCCCTTAAATGTCCCTTATTATCTGACTCTACTAGAATCCCAAGCAAAGTGTCTGTGCACTTACCTCCCTCTGTGTGAAAGGCCTATCTCTGATATCCCCACTATTCTTTCCTTTTTCATCTTAAAATTATTCCCTCTCGTATTAGTGATTGCTGCCCTGGGGGAAAAGGTGCTAGCTCTCCACTCTAGATACGCTTCTTATCATCTTATACACTCCTATCAAGTCACCCTTCATACTCCGTCCTCCAAAGTGAACAGTTCGAGCTCACTCAACCTCTCCTTAAAGACGTGCTCTTTAATCCAGGCAGGAAGCATACTGATAAATCAGCTCTGCACTCTCCCTAAAACTTCCACATCCTTCATGTAATCAGGTGACCAAAACACAACGCATTACCCCACTTGGGGTTTAACCAGGGCTGCAACGTTAATTTGAGGCCCTTGAACTGAATCGCTTGACTAATGAAGGCCAATGTACCAGATCACTCCTTAAACAACCTATCAACTTACTTTGAAGGATCTATGAACATGGAACTCAAGAAAACTCAGTTCCTCCGAACTAGTAAGAATCCTGCCGTTAACCTTGCACTCTGCCTTAAGTGAATCTTCAACTTCACACCTATCCTGCTTTATTTTCATCGGCCATGTCTCAGCTCAGTTCTGTAGCCTATCAATTTCTTATTGGTACACATGACAACCTTCTACTCTCTCCACAATACCACCAACATTCATGTCATCTGTAAACTTATTAACCCACCCTTCCACTTTCTCAACTAAGTCATTCATGAAAATCATAAACAGCATGGGTCCCGGAACAGAGCGGTGTGAAACACAGGCAGAATACACTCCATACATTATCATCTTCTGCCTTCTGTGGGCAAGCCACTTCCAAATCTTGCAGCCAACTTTCCCTTGATCCTCTGCCTCCTGTCTTTCTGAATGATCCAACCATAGGGAAACTTGTCGAACACTTTATGATAATCCATGTTCATCCACTGTTCTACCTTCTTCAATTTGCTTTGTAATTTCCTTGAAATATCAATCAGGCTCGTGAGGCATGACCTGTCCCTCACAAAAGGTCATATACTGACTATTCCTAATCACACTATGTTTCTCCCAATGATCGTAAATCCTGTTTCTAAGAATCCTCTCCAATAGTTTACCTACCTCTCTTGACAGTCACCCAAGCTACTTAAGTCCTGCAACTCAGATGTGAATAACCTCTCACAGTCTGCTGCACAACTTCATCAGGTGTTTAAGAAGGTGTATCGTGTGTTACCCCTCATTAGACAGGAGCTCAAGAACTGTAAGGTAATGCTGTAGCGAGGACGTTAGAAAGGATGCAGGGGAGATTTGCCAGGATGCTGTCCAGATTGGAGAACATGTTTTACGAGGAGAGAATGAGCGAACTAGGGCTCTTCTCTGTGGAGTGAAGGAGGATGAGAGGTAGCTTGACAGAGGTGTGTGGAGTGATAAGAGGCATAGATCGAGTGGAGAGCTAGAGACTTTTGTCCAGGGCAGAAATGGCTAATACAAGGGGGTACAATTTTAAGGTGGTTGGAGGAAATTATAGTGGGGATGTCAGAGGTAAGATTTCTATACAGAGAGTGGTAAGTGTGTGGAATGCACTGCTGTGGGTGATGGTAGGGGCAGCTAAGTTGGGGATATTTCAGAGGCTTGTAGGTAGGCATGTGGATGAAAGAAAAATGGAAGGCTATGTGGAAGGGAAGATAGTTTGATTATTGAGTTAATTAAAAAGTCGGCACAACATTATATGCCAAACAGCCTGTACTGTACTGTGCTATACTGAACGATGTTCTATGCCCTATCCTGCTTTTTACTTTTCTTCCTAGTTCCTTATATTCCCTCTTCAGGACAACATCCCACTTCTTAGCTATCTTGTTGGTACCCGTATGTACCACAGCTTCTGACTATGTACCCCTATATGAAACTGTAGACCTGGTCTGAGACATCCCTGGCCCTGGCACCTGGGAGACAACATACTCTTCCGGAGTCTCTTTACATCTACAGATTCTGCCCCCTTCATTATTGAATCGCCTCTCAACACTACTCATCTCTTCTTCCCCCTTCCTTTCTGAGGCAGAGACAGACTCAGTACCAGACAACCAATCACTGTTGCTTTCCCCTGGTTGGTCTTCCCCCACCCTATATATAGTGTACAAAATATTAAAAGGGGAACAGCCACATGGGTACTCTGCACCATCCACCAATTCTTTTTCCCTCTCTTGACAGTCACCCAGCTACTTGCATCCTGAAACTCAGATATGACTGCCTTCAATCAACCCCTACCCTCCTGAAGGCTCCAGAGCAAGGTCTGTAAGAAGCTGAAACCCGTGCACTTTTCACAGGTATCATCATCAGGATATCGGAGCATTAAGGAAGGCAGGTTAAGACTATCAGCAACACTCTTGTATTAATGCAGATGGCCCAATGTTACTGTGTAATGTTTTGAGTGACGCATCTCCGTCTTTCATGCATCAACTTGCAGCAGACTGAAAAGCGTGAGCACGTAGATATTAAGAAAGAGGACGTGCTAGAGCTTTTGGAAAGCATCAAGTTGGATAAGTCATCAGGACCAGATGAGATGTTCCGCAGGCTACTGTGGGAGGCGAGGGAGGAGATTGCTGAGCCTCTGGCGATGATCTTTGCATCATCAATGAGGACGCGAGAGGTTCTGGAGGATTGGAACATTGCAGATGTTGTTCCCTTATTCAAGAAAGGGAGTAGAGATAGCCCAGGAAATTACAGACCAGTGAGTCTTACCTCAGTGAATGGTAAGTTGATGGAGAAGATCCTGAGAGGCAGGATTTATGAACATTTGGAGAGGTATAATATGATTAGGAATAGTCAGCTTGGCTTTGTCAAGAGCAGGTCATGCCTTACCAGCCTGATTGAATTTTTTGAGGATGTGACTAAACATATTGATGAAGAAAGAGTAGTAGGTGTAGTGTATATAGATTTCAGCAAGGCATTTCATAAGGTACCCCATGCAAGGCTTATTGAGAAAGTAAGGAAGCATGGGATCCAAGGGGACATTGCTTTGTGGATCCAGAATTGACTTGACCACAGAAGGCAAAGAGTGGTTGTAGGTAGATCATATTCTGCATGGAGGTCGGTGACCAGTGGTGTGCCTCAGGGATCTGTTCTGGGACCCTTACTCTTCGTGATTTTTATAAATGACCTGGATGAGGAAGTGGAGGGATAGGTTAGTAAGTTTGCTGATGACACAAAGGTTGGAGGTGTTGTGGATAGTGTGGAGGGCTGTCAGAGGTTACAGCGGTACATTGATAGGATACAAAACTGGGCTGAGAAGTGACAAATGGAGTTCAACCCAGAAAGGTATGAAGTGGTTCATTTTGGTAGGTCAAATATGATGGCAGAATATAGTATTAATGGTAAGAGTCTTGGCAGTATGGAGGATCAGAGGGATCTTGGGGTCCGAGTCCACAGGACGCCCAAAGCAGCTGCGCAGGTTGACTTTGTGGTTAAGAAGGCATATGGTGCATTGGCCTTCATCAATCGTGGAATTGAATTTAGGAGCTGAGAGGTAATGTTGCAGCTATATAGGACCCTGGTCAGACCTACTTGGAGTACTGTGCTCAGTTCTGGTTGCCTCACTACAGGAAGGATGTGGAAACCATAGGAAGGATGCAGGGGAGATTTACAAGGATGTTGCCTGGATTGGGGAGCATCCCTTATAAGAATAGGTTGAGTGAACTCAGCTTTTTCTCCTTGTGGCGACGGAGGATGAGAGGTGACCTGATAGAAGTCTATAAGATAATGAGAGGCATTGATCATGTGGATAGTCAGAGGCTTTTCCCCAGGGCTGAAATGGTTGCCGCAAGAGGACACTGGTTTAAGGTGCTGGGGAGTAGGTACAGAGGAGATGTCAGGGGTAAGTTTTTTTACTCAGAGAGTGGTGAGTGCGTGGAATGGGCTGCTGGCAATAGTGGTGGAGGCGGATACGATAGGGTCTTTTAAGAGGCTTTTCGATAGGTACATGGAGCTTAGAAAAATAGAGGGCTATGGGTAACCCTAGTAATTTCTAAGGTAGGGACATGTTCAGCAGAACTTTGTGGGCCAAAGGGCCTGTATTGTGTTGTAGATTTTCTATGTTTCTAACTTTCTGGGAGGAGTTTACTGCCTGGAGTTTCCTGCATTTCCCTTCTAAGTGACTTGGTATCTGCTGTCCAGTAAACACAAGGGTTCATTAAATACATCTGTCATAAATGTTTGGTGATAGGGATGTTAAATTCCATTGCAGCTGGCTTTAAAGCCCTTGAGAACACAGATTAGGAGAGACAATGGAGGCCGTTATTACTAACAACTTCAAACTGTATGCCTATCATAATATTTTAGATTTTGCTTTCACTATCTTGGTTGCGAAAATGGTTCCAAAAGATGGTTTCTGCATGTGAAGGAACACTCCTGGTATCAGTCTGAAAATGTTTTTATTGAGCAGTTTCTGGTTCCTTACACTCACAAGTATAATGAGGGGTTCTGAACTAATATAAGTCAGTGACACTTTGCCTCATCCGCTAAGAATGCTAGAGTTACTCATCAAGTCAAGCAGCATCTGCAGGGAGGGGAGTCGAGTTATGAGACAGGTCTTGCTGAGTCAGACTCGCCACTCACAGGCTATCAGCTGTCCCCACTAGCCCAGGCGCTCAGTTAGATTAAATGTGGACGTCCACATCAAAAGTCCTGACAGCTATGTCTGAACATGACGAGATTTGGCAACATGACCCTAAGTGCATCCTCAGAACACCAGTGATAAAATGGTAAAGCCAAACTTGGAATTTTGCCTAGTGTCCCACCTGTGACTGCTCTTAACATTTTTAAGTATCTATGACATTCTAAGTGGTAATAAAAGATTAAAACATTTCTGATACTGGGAAGTAAATTTTAAAAAAGCACAAATAATCCAAAACAAAACCAAAGCAAATAATTATTATAATGATCTATAAAAGCTTAAGGAAATAGGAGTAAGCTATTCAACTCCTCAAGCCTGCCCCTTAATTCATAGCTGATCCATTCCAGGCCTATCTCTACTTTGATACCAGTTCACATATTCTTCCATTATTCATAAATTTATCAACTTTTTTCTAAACACTCCCAATGCTAGAGCTTCCATAACCATCTGGGGTAGAGAATTCCAGAGATTTCCCACCTTTAATAATAAGAAACATAAAACTTTTTAGTCCCTTTAAAAAAACACTACTAACTGAAAAATACATTAGAAACACAGAAAGAAAAATTTAAACTAAATCAAACTAAGTATAAAGAAAAATTATCACCCCTTCATAAGAAATCTTACCATTGTAGTAAATGAAATTAAAGACTTGGAAGTAATTAATCAAATAAAACTAAAACACAGTAAATTAACTTCATGTTTTTTGTGCTTTGAAAGGCCATTGGAATCTGAGCTGTTGAATCCTGTACTGGCATCATTATTATAGAATATGAGTAATAATGGCGGGTCCTAGTTAAACTTGCCCCAATTCCTATGGAGTCCAGTGATAAAGTTCAAGTGCAGATTTGTCCCTCGAACTCTGTGGTGGGTTTGGAACTCACTGGGTTTGGGTGTAAGTCTGGGATCTGACGCAATTCTAATGACTAAATACCCACAACTCACTGTCACTGTCAGCAATATTCAGTCCAATATGTCAGGCTGAGCTTCTACCAGAACCAGAGGAAGTTACAGGTGAAATAAATCTTTGGGTGCAGAGAAAAGGAGGAGGGGAGGAGAAAGCAAACTAAGAGGTACGTGATCAGGTACCGTAGAAATGATGAATAATAAAAGAGGTGACGGTGCAATGTCCAACAGAATTAATTACAATGAAATGCCTGTCTGGGGAAACAAGAATGAAGAAACAGAATTGATCAGTGAATGGGAATTACAACTATTGGAAAGGTTCTGTAAAGCTTCAGCCATTGGTTACTTCCAGGTAGAAAAGACATTGAGGTGGGAAGTTCTGTTAATTAAAGAAATTATCAAGGCAGATGTGAGAAATGTTTTGTCTGAGAAAATCAATGTATAGTATCAATTTCAATAACAATAAGACATTGTACGGGAAAGCAACGATTGGTGGGAGCAGTGAAGAATGGCCTGACGAAGGAGTATACATCTATGACTACTGGGAAATTGTGAGAAGAATGCTGCTCTGATCTTGGCTGACAAACTATACACAGAAAGGTAAATAAATTGGGTGAAACTTTTAAGAATGAGTTCATGGAGCAGTTTATTTGAATATTACATTGTGAAATTATAACTAGAAATAATTGGAACCCGGGATCTGCGTCCCAGAGCAAGGCACTACCTGGTGCTTGGACAATTTTAACATTCGCCCACATAGTATGGAAAGCCCAATTTCACTCGCTGTTCTGCGATGTTCATTCCTCTGTGGCGATAAGACCATGAACTGATCTGGCAGCTGTTGTCTGTGAGTTTCATGATGAACTGAGATTGAGGCTTGAGCCTACTCTGCTACTCTGGGAGCAAATCTAAGGGCTCAAAATGGTTCGGAATGTGTTATTTGCTTCTGTTGGTTGAATGATTGTGTGTGTGTGTGTGTGTATGTGTGAGAGAGAGAAAGATTGTGTGTATCTGTGTGATTATGGGTGTGTGTTTGTATGTGAGTGTGTGTGTGTGTGTGTGTGTGTGGGTATATGATTGTGTGTGTGGGTGTGAGATTGTGTCTGTGTGTGATTGTGTGCATGTGTGCGATTGTGTGTTTCCTCTTTCTCTGCACAGTGGTTATAGTCTATCTTATTTTAACAAGAATCTTGCCTGACAGATCTGTTATCATTCTTTGAGAATATAACAGGTGAGATAGAGAAAGGAGAGTCAATGGATGTTGATTACTTGGATTTTCAGAAGGCCTTTGACAAGTTGTCACATATGAGGCTGTTTAACAAAATAAGAGCCTATGGTATTATGGGAAAGATACCAACATGGATAGAAGATCTGCTGACTGGCAGGAGGTCAAGAGTGGGATAAAAGGGGGCCTTCACTGTTTGGCAGCCAGTGACTAGTGGTGTTTTGCAAGGGTAGGTGTTTGGATTGCTTCTTTTCATGTTATATGAAAATGATTTAGATGATAAAATCGATGGTTTTGTGGTCAAGTTGCAGACAATTCAAACAAGGGTGGAGGGGCAAGTAGTGTTGAGGAAGCAGAGAGGCTGCAGAAGGAGATAAACAAATTGGGAGAGTAGGAATATAGTGTACGGAAGTGTATGGTCATGCACTTTGGTATAAAGAATAAAGACTCTGACTGTTTTCTAACTGGGGAGAAAACTCAAAAATCACAGTTGCAAAGGGACCTGGGAGTCCTTGTGCAGAATTTTCTGAAGGTTAACTTGAAGGTGAGTCACTGGAAAGGAAGGCATTCATTTCTAGAGGATTAGACTATAAGAGCAAGGATCTAATGCTGAGGTTTTATGAGGCATTGGTCAGACTGCACTTTGTGAGCAGTTTTGGACCCCTCATCTAAGAAAGTATGTGCTGGCATTGGAGAGTGCCCAGTGGAGGTTCATGAAAATGATACTGGGTATGAAAGGGTTAGCAGTGTTTGATGGACCTGGTCTTGCACTTGATGGAGTTTGGAAGAATGAGCTGGGATCTCATTGAAACCTACTGGATATTGAAAGGTCTGGATAGTGGACAAAGGGACAATGTTTTCAATAGTGGGGGAGTCTAGTATCATTGGGCACACCCTCAGAATGGAGATGAATTTAAATTAGAGATGAGGAGGAATTTCTTTAGCCAGATGGTAGGAATCTGTGCAATTTATTGTTGTGGAGGCCATGTCATTGAGTGTATTTAAATAAGTGTTTGGTAGGTTTTTAATTATTCAGGGTGTCAAGGGAACGCAGAGAAAGCAAGAGAATGGGGTTCAGAAGGGTAATAAATTAGCCATGATGGAATAGCGGAGCATCTTGATGGGCCGAGTGGCCTAATTCTGCTCCTACGTCTGATGGTCTTATGGCCTAAGACCACAAAAAATTTACAGAGTGGTAGAAACAGCTCAGCACATTACAGAAACCATATTCCCTGCCATGGACTCTGTATACACTTAACAATGCCTCAGGAAAGCGGACAGCATAATCAAAGAGCTCTCCGACATGGGTATTCTCTCTTCACCCCTCTCCCATCAGGCAGAAGATAAAAAACCTTGGAAACACATATCACCAGACTGAAGGATAGCTTCTAATCCTGTTTTAACACTCTGGAATTGGCCTCATATACAATAAAGATGAACTCTTCACCTCACAATCTACTTTGTACCTTAGCATAACTCTCACACGATGTTGTCTACTGCACTGCACTTTCTCTGTAGCTGTGACACTATATCGTGCATGCTGTTACTGCTTTTGTTTTGAAACCATCTGTATGGATAGCTTGCAAAAGTAATTTTTTCACAAGTGACAAAAATAAGCCAAATCTACATTGAAATCCAGTTCCAGTCAGGTAGCTCAGTATTCACACAACAGGTCTTGGGACATACCACCAGTATATAAATGCATGCTGTTATTGCTTTGGGAAGCAACCATTTGCTCCCCTCCCATCCCAGGGAGAATAAGCAATGCCAGGAATAAGGACTAATCGAGAACTGCCATCTGGCAACACTTTGCAGATCATCTAGAAGATGTAGTTAGGGTTCAGTGCATCCATTGCAGGGTTATCAAGACAAGGCCAGGTCAAACAATAGGGACACCTGAGTCCTGATGGGTTCAATAGTCATTTTCAAAGAGCTATATTATAAACAGTTTCCCCAGAGACCAGGCAACCCATTTGTTGGTAATTGTGGAAGGAGATTATCTCCTTGAGTTAAACTGTGCCTGAAGATACAGTTAAAAAGCAGAAAGTGCTTCCACATTCTGCAGTAGTAGCCTCCATGTTAGCTGATCACTTTGACTAACTAATATGGACGCAGAATGGCCTCTACACCAAGCACAGTCCAAATCAGAGTTGGGGGAAAAAATATTAAATTAAGCACCACCTTAAGTGAAGGGTTGAGGACAAAATGCTATAAAAGCGTGAAAAAAGTCATGTGAAAAATCTCCAGCTTGCAGTTATGAAGAAAAGGAGTAAAGGCATGGTTCAATGGACTTTGAAGGGAAAAGTGCATGCAACCTAATTTTTTCCAGACCTTTGAAAAGTTTGAAGAGATTAGCTAAAGTGGGAATTGATAATCAAAAGACACAGACAGTGGAAGTAAAATAAGACAATGGCCATTGGAATAGAGATTACAACAAGATTTAAAAGGAAATTGGAAAAATAATTGAAAAGAAAGAATAGGGTAGGAGATTAGGGCAGAGAAGTCCATGTTTGACAAACCTTATTGAATTTTTTGAAGAAGTTACGAGGAATGTTGACGAGGGTAAGGCAGTGGATGTAGTCTATATGGACTTCAGCAAAGCCTTTGACAAAGTTCCACATGGAAGGTTAGTTAAGAAGGTTCAGTCATTAGGTATTAATGCTGGAGTAATAAAATGGATTCAACAGTGGCTAGATGGGAGTTGCCAGAGAGTAGTGGTGGATAATTTTCATTGGGATGGAGGCCGGTGACTAGCGGGGTGCCTCAGGGATCTGTTTTGGGCCCAATGTTGTTTGTAATATACATAAATGATCTGGATGATGGGGTGGTAAATTGGATTAGTAAATATGCCGATGATACTAAGGTAGGAGGTGTTGTGGATAATGAGGTGGGTTTTCAAAGCTTGCAGGGAGATTTATGCCGGTTAGAAGAATGGGCTGAACGTTGGCAGATGGAGTTAATGCTGAGAAGTGTGAGGTTCTACATTTTGGCAGGAATAATCCAAATAGAACATACAGGGTAAATGGTAGGGCAGTGAGGAATGCAGAGGAACAGAGAGATCTAGGAATAACAGTGCGTAGTTCCCTGACGGTGGAGTCTCATGTAGATAGGGTGGTGAAGAAGGCTTTTGGAATGCTGGCCTTTATAAATCAAAGCATTGAGTACAGAAGTTGGGATGTAATGTTAAAATTGTACAAGGCATTGGTAAGGCCAAATTTGGAATATTGTGTACAGTTCTGGTCACCGAATTATAGGAAAGATATCAATAAATTAGAGAGAGTGCAGAGACGATTTACTAGGATGTTACCTGGGTTTCAGCACTTAAGTTACAGAGAAAGGTTGAACAAGTTAGGTCTCTATTCATTGGAGCATAGAAGGTTGAGGGGGGATTTAATCGAGGTATTTAAAATTTTGAGAGGGATAGATAGAGTTGATGTGAATAGGCTGTTTCCATTGAGAGTAGGGGAAATTCAAACGAGAGGACATGATTTGAGAGTTAGGGGGCAGAAGTTTAAGGGAAACACGAGGGGGTATTTCTTTACTCAGAGAGTGATAGCTGTGTGGAATGAGCTTCCTGTAGAAGTAGTAGAGGCCAGTTCAGTTGTGTCATTTAAAGTAAAATTGGATAGGTATATGGACAGGAAAGGAGTGGAGGGTTATGGGTGGAGTGCGGCTAGGTGGGACTAGGTGAGATTAAGAGTTCGGCACGGACTAGGAGGGCCGAGATGGCCTGTTTCCGTGCTGTGATTGTTATATGGTTATAGAAGTGGTTTGAACAGTGGTTCCCAAACTGTTTTGGGTTACTGCCTCAATAGCTTTCAGACTACATCCCCAACATCCCCTCTCCCTTTCTGGACATCACATAAAAAACTATAAGGAATTTTGATTTATGGTGCATAGTGAAAGAAAATAGGAACTGCAAATTCAAAGCAATGACAAATAATTGTAAAAATTATTCAAATCTATTTAAAGCTACAAATAAAATTATTTCCACATTTAATTACAGTAAAAACTATTTTCATCAACAATTTTAGAGAGCACAGTAGGAATCCAACTATTCACTACTTCCTTGCTTTTTCACCTTTCAATATGAACAATGGGGTTGGTGCAGTGATATCAGCTTCTCAACATCAGGCTGAATGTCAGTCAGAGGGAGTCTCAGATCTCCATGTCCTGTAATTGCATTCAGTTTCATTGCTTTGAAAGAAGTTAGGTGATTACATTGAAACCATGCTCCATAAAATATGACGTTGGAAAGACAATAAAGAACATACTGACCTTTTTCCACAGTGCAAGTTAGCATTGAGAGATTTATTTTTGCAACTAAATGTCCTGATATGATTTTTTGAACTTCTGCTTCAGCTTAAAGTCTTTTTGTAACAAGATCAGTTTTTTCTACATCTTTCCTGTTAATTCTTCATCACAAGTGTTCATGAATGGATTTATTACCCAGTCTAGAATTTGGATCAAGAGAAGATCCTGAAATCTCTCTGACATGTCTTCATTCAGCTCACCCAGGTGGGCACAGTATACTTGAAGATCATAATCTAGTATTCTTTCTTTCTCTTCCAACTCATAGAGTCTCAGAAATTGGAAAAAAGATGCAACAGCCAATGTTGCACTTAAGTAGTGTTAACTTGGACAGAAATGTGGAGATAACTGACTTGACTTTCATGACATTCACATTATTTCTTTGCAATTGAACATTGACTTCATGAAACTTTGCAAATAATTCTGACAAATAAGCAAAGTCATGCCTAATATTCCTAAGTTTATTACTAAATGAAGCATTCGAGTCTTCAAGAAATTTTATCACAGTTTCAAAAATGCATTAAAGCATCTCAGGCAGTTTCCTTTTGAGAACCATCTGACCTTGTGTGTAAAAGCAAGCATTCAAACTGTTCATCATTCTCAACACAAAGCCCTGGAAATAGTCGAGAATTGAGAGCATGGGACTTGATTTTGTTTACCACTGTGATGACAGGATTTAAAGATTTGTGCAGCTGATCGCTTAGGTTTTTTGTGACAAGATATGTTGTCTGTGCATTACACAATGAATGGTAAATGTGTTAGGTGCAGCTTTATTCAAGAAAGTATCAACCCTACAGTGGCGTTGTGTCATTGCTGGTACCCCGTCTGTTACACAAGCAAAAATGTTGGTAAGTTGAATGTGCTTCTCTTTGTAAACTTGCTCAACTACCTGAAATATTGATTTCCCCTTTGTATCCGTTTCTAGTACCCTTGCAAATAACAACTCTTGAACTTTGCTTTCATCTTTTATGAAGTGAACAGAACCAAGAACAGAGCAAAGATTTGTGGCCTGGCAAAGTTGACTCATCCAACTGCAGAGCAAATTCTGTAGTCGTAAGTATGTTGTGCAATGTGTCTTCCACTTTCTCAGACATTTCATCTTTGAACAGGGTTGTCACTGAGCAGAATCCCTTTCATTATTTGGTCTGGTGATTTATGCAAAACTGTACTCAGAACCTCCCTTACTGCTGACAGACTCAGTTGTTCTCCAGTTGTTTGGAGAAGAACTCCATTTAGTCCTGATTAAATTCTGATTTAACAATGAGCAGTGAAATGTTGTATGTAGCACACAAACCATCATTGTCGTTCTGTAAATTGTGGGCAAAGATGTTTTGAAGTGTTTTCCTTTTCTGAAAGTTTTCATGAAGTGACTGAAAATAAACTAAGTTCAAAGGTTCAAAGGTTAACTTATTATCAAGCACACAGCTCTGAAATTCTTCAATTCTCCAGGTAGACATGAAACCAATAAAGAAAAGAAGGGCAGCACAATCATCAACCCCCAAATCCCACCACCCAAAATAAAAAAAAATGAAAAAAAATAAAACAGGCAGATCAACCCCCAAATCCTTCCTCCTGCACAAAAAACAAATAAAATGGAACAGACACATTGACCTCTAAATCCCTCTCCCGGCAGAGAAAGAAAGAAAGATCAGGTGAAAACTACAAAATATAAAAAAACTCTAAGACAGAAAAATAGTCTATGGTCCAAATCCATATCTGAAATGCAGAAAACCTGGGTAACATTCTCCAGGCACCTTGGCAGCCTCTCCCCTCTCTGACAGCAGAGCAATCACTTTCCGCATTCTGCACTCTCCTCGTTTCATTCTTCCTTGTCGCTTTAATCCGCGAAATGGAGCCATACATCAGCTTGCACCCCATCCCGCATTCTGCACACTATAAAGTTGCTGCATGCTGTCTCTGTGTCCTGGAATCCTCTCGGAGACTGCAAAGCACTAGAACACCCAAACAATCTCTAGACTGTAAGTCACAGGCTCCAAAAGTTCCAGAATCACATCCAAGACTATCTGAAGTCGGAGGTATTTAGCTCTTGTGGGAATGGATAGTTCACTGGTCGCACAGTAAAGTCATTTTTCTTCTCCATCTAGCCAATATCTTCTAAGGTACGGATTTGGAGTAGCAGATTGCTGCTGCGAGGTGCCATAGCAAGTGGCTGAGGCAGGTACAACATTACTTAAGATGCATTTGGATAATTACCCAGTGGAACATGGCCCAGAGAGAAATTGGGTGGACTCTGCGGTCAGTAAGGACTTGGTGGATCAAAGGGCCTGTATTCTTGCTGTATTGCTCTGTGAATCTGTAAGACAAGAAACAAATGTAAAAGACATCAATGAACTTAGTTATTCCCCACTAGGAGCACTGTGTTCAGTTCCAGTCACCACATTACAGGAAAGGTGCGGATACTACAGAGAGAGTGCAGAGGACATTTACAAGGATGTTGACTGGATTGGGGAGCATGCCTTATGAGAATAGGTTGAGTGAACTTGGCCTTTTCGCCTTTAAGCAATGGAGGATGAGAGGTGATCTGATAGAGGTGTACAAGATAATGAGAGGCATTGATCGAGTGGATAGTCAGAGGCTTTTTCCCAGGGCTGAAATGGCTAGCAGGAGGGGGCATAGTTTTATGTGCTTGGAAGTAGGCACAAGGGGGATATCAGAGGTAAGTTTTTCACAGAGAGAGTGGTGGGTGTATGGAATGTGCTGCCAGTGAAGGTGGTAGAAGCGGATAAATAAGGCCTTTTAAGAAACTCTTAGATAAGTACATGGAGGTTAGAAAAATAGCGGGCTATGTAATAGGGAAATTCAAAGCAGTTTCTAGAGTAGGTTACATGGTCAGCACAGCATTGTGGGCCGAAGGGCTTGTAATGTGCTGTAGTTTTCTATGTTCTAAAGAAGTGAGGTATATGATTTCATGATCTATCCAGAAGGTGCTGACTGAAGGAGCATTGTATGCTGGCACCATCTTGACCAGAAGTATAACAAACAAGTTCCTGTTTGTTTTATCAGATTTATTCTCTTCAAATGTTCAAGGAGTCTGGATGGTTTCATTGGCTCATTTGAAAAAAATTCTTAATACAACAGACACATTTTCTGTTGTTGGTTGCGTGGTGCATCTTTCCATAAAGATCCATATTTCAGATACTCCGCACTATACTATCTACACTTTTTAATTTGGTCTGCTTCTGCCAGTTTCAACATGGATTAACAACCATGGTTAATGGCCTCTGTTTAAATACAACCACAAGCACTATGATCAGGGGAAAGTTATGACATCATAACATCTCAAGCAAAATCTGACTCTTTGCCTGAAGTGTATCTTGGTTGGGCCACGGTGCTAGAGAAATAGGGTCAAGAACATTCGAAAGAGTAGATTCTGAACTGTACACCACACCCTAAATCTATAAATATTACATCACGACATGATTAGAGTTTGGGAATCATTACCAGCTAACACTGTACTACAATAGTGAGTGACAATAATGTGTGGGTCAAGCCTGGAAATAACACCATTTCTTCAGTCCAGGTTTCTCATAATAAGCCAAATACAGGAGTGTCACATTGCTTTTCAGCAACTATAACACGCTTTGAGCAAAATCGAAGAGAACGGTTGGTTAGCAAGAGATGAGGTGATCACATGTTCATTGTAAGTTATGAGGCACTGAGGATCAAATGTCCATAATAAATAACCCATTGCTTAAATTAAGACTGTAATCCATCAGCCACCTCCCTTCCTACAACTGCCTGAACTGCCACCTTTATCTTTATCATCCCCTTAGAAATGCCCTGAAGTGCAAGATCAGCCATTTTGGGAACCACTGGGTTAGTAACAAGCTCTTGCTGAAGGGACAATGTGGTGCAAAGGGAACACAGACCTCTTTCTGGCTCCACTGCTGGATATGCATATGTGGTGATTGATCTGTTTTCTGTTTGTTACACATCAATCACCACATATGCATATATGCAAATTTTTACTTGATTAAAACATTTAAATTTGTCTAATCTCTTTTCAAATTGTATCCATTTGATAGTTGGTATGCAAATACAGTACTTTTAATTTATTGTATAAAAATTATACAAAACAGTTGAATTTTGTTTCCACTGGTGACCAACTATAACGTGAAAATAATTGTTGTGCCCTAAAAGATTGTATAGGAATACTTATAAAACATAGGTGAGATTGAATTACATTTACCTTCACTAGCTTTTTATTCCATTAAAAGTATGTGCCCGCAGTTGTTCACTTACTCACTTAAACCAAATTGTCAAGAACTAGTTTTGATTGTTCCAGTGAAGCTAGCTCTCATTACCCAATCCGGTTCACACTGAGAACCGGGTGAGCTTTCTTCATAGATCTGCTGCACACAATACTTTAATGATTTGGACATGAATGTAACATATATGATTAGTAAATCTGCAGATGACATGATAATCACTTATGTTTAGTAAGAAGGATAGTCTTGGGTTAGAAAATATTGATCAGCAATGGCAGAAAGAGGATAAGCCTGATATGTGTGAGTTACATACTTTGGAAGGTCCAATAAGGGTAGGACATGCACCTTAATGATAAGGCTTTAGGGAGTACCAAGGATCTGAATAACCTTGGTGTACTTCCATGAATGCCTAGAGGTGGCAGCACAGCGAGTTATAAAGTTGAAGAAGGTATATGGGATATTGGTCTTCATTAGTTGAGGCAGAAGATAAAGGTGCAGGGATGGGATGTAATGGTACAACTTTATAAAACATTGGGTAGGCCACATCTGGAGTATTGTGTGCAGTTCCGGTCACCACACTTTAAGAAGGACATGATTGAACTGGAGAGAGTGTAGACCAAATTGACTGGATGGAGTGCTTCAGTGATAAAGAGAGATTAGATAGGCTGGGTTTGTATTCTAGCTGACGGAGACCTGATAGAAGAACAGAAAATTATTAGGGGCCCAGATAGGCTGAATAGTGAGATACTTTCCCAGATACCAGAGATATGTAAGACTGAAGCCCAAAGGCTTAAGGTGAGAAGTGAAAGATTTACAGGGGATCTGAGGATTTTATTTTCACTCAGAGAGGGTGTTTGCGATCCGGAATGTACTTCCTGCCAAGGTGGTGGAAAAGTGTACCTTCACACATTTACAAAATATCTTCAGAGCACTCAAATCACCTAGACGCTGGATAACCACTGCTATATGAGATTCGGTAGTGGGAGCTTGGTGGTCTGCATAGACACAACTATTCCTGTGTCCAGGAAGAGTTGTCAAGTTTGCTTCTCATGCATTCTCATATTATATGGAACAAAAAATAACCTTAAGAGGAAAGGTTTGTTTCAAGGTTACACAGTATGGAAATTGTACATGGCAAAGTTTCAGCCATTTCCTAAAATTATCATCCTGGCAGCTGAATTGCAAAATTCAAATGATGATAAAATACTCTCTACCAACCATGCAGTGAATTGCTACAAGTATGAGAGTTATGGGAGTTTGACTGGCTGATGTTGAAAATGCAATGCATAGATCTCTGTTGGATACAAGGAGGTAAACATGGAAGTGATGTGCTTCCATTCATTTGCCTCTGTCCCTTTCATTGCTGTTGTTTTGAGCACTTGTTGTAGATATCTCCTGTAGATAGTGCACATTCCAACCATGGCGTAGCAGTGGTGGACGTTGTTAAATCTGAACACCTTCCGGTAACTAAACCTGGCTTCGGAATGTGCTGGTGTTGGATAAAAATGGATATTGAAGTTGATGGTGGCCTAGCAACCAGGTTGTCTTGCATAGAGTCAAACATATTGAGCATTGTTATAGCTTTCTACTTGTAGATTAATGGAGAGTATTCTATCTTCATTTACAGTTATAGTTAGCTGTGCCTTCAGCTTCCAGGATGAACTATTCCAGTAAATGCTGAAACTTTGCCATGAAAAATTCACATACTGAGTAACGTGACACAAACCTTTTCTCTTGACTATTTTTTGTTGTTGCAAATAATTTGAGAATACGCAAGAGAAATAAAATTGAAGCCTACCCCTAATACTCTAACAGGGACAAAAAATGTAGACCATACACTCCTGGAAGCTGCTTGCAGCAGGAATCCAGCCCATAGGATTTACATTTGAGATGGAGGCAATGTCAAAGTTAACCTGGAAGCAATATTTCAGTAACTGAAAGAGGATCCCTTTGTATACAATGGCAATGTTATACTAATTCATTTCTAGTCATAGAGTCATTGAGCAATACACCAAGGATGCAGGCCCTTCTGCCCAATGAGTCCATGCTAACCACTCAGCCAATAACAATTTCCAGTGTTTGGCCCATATTTGTCTAGCCTTGCCCCTGCATGTACTTAGTCAAGTGTTTTTTTTAATGGTATTGTTGTACCTGTCCCAACCACTTCCTCTGGCAGCTTGTTCCATATTCTTATCAACCTTTGTGTGAAAAAGTTGCTACTCAGGTTGTTTTTTATTCTTCCCTCTCTCACCCTAAATCTATGCCCCCTGGTTTTGGATTTAAACACAGATTTCCTATAACATGGTGATGAAAATAGTACTCCAAGTGAGGCCTCACCAAGGACTTATAACTACAAACTAAGTCTCAACTCCTATACTCAACTGATGAAGAGTGTATGACTTTTTCACTACCTTGTCTACCTGTGATGCCACTTTTAACAAAATATGTGCTGGTTCTCCTAGATCCTGCTGTCCCATTACACTTTCAGTATACAAATCCTAGTCTGCTTTGACTTTCCAAAATACAATACCTGACACGTGTCTGTCTTGAAATCCATTTGCCACCCCTCAGCCCACTTCCACAGGAGACCAGCCTACCATGCAAGAGTTTGTCAAAGGATTATTGAGTTCAGCTCATTTGTACTATGTGATTACTTAGTGGGCAGGTGCACTTTTCCTGTTAAGCGCATGCGCGCTGGAGAAAAGAGAGGAATTGTAGGATGAAAGGGTAAGCAGCCGTCATGTATTGAACTGAGACGTTGAAAGTAAAGTTGTTTAAACAAAAGTTGTTGTTGTTTGGGTGTTAACAGTGGTTTCCGAGGATGATTTCCAATCATAGGATCCCGCCAGCATTAGACGAGAACAAGCCTTGCAAAAGGCGGAGGAATTAAATTGGAATATGGACTTATGCTATGGAACTGGAGAAGATGAAGCAAACCTTGGCTGTTGCATTGGCCCTTTCAGGGAAAGCGAGAGAGATCGCGATGGGAATTTTGGTGGAAGACTTGACCAAGGTGACATTATGAATATTGAGGCATATTCAGACTTTGACAAAACTTACAGAGATGATTTTAAAAATATGGCTGCTATTGATTTTGAACAAATATACAGTCGCATGTATGAATGCAAAATGGAACTTCCTAGTGCTGTATTAGCTTTTAACTTGTTGGATACTGCGTGTCTAGACATAAAGGACTAACAGCTAACATTAGCAGCATGTACAGAACTTACATTTACATCGATGGAATCAGCACTGAAGAGGATTTTTGGGAAAAGGGGCACTAAGACAACAGTTGGAATTAGTTTGAATCAGGGAATAGAATAACATACTTCAGTGAGCAGAAACAAGAGTATAGCAAGCGAAGATCCCAGTGGGATCAGACAAGGGTACCATAGCCTGGCACAAATCTAATAAACAGGTACAGTAGGAGATCGAAATGTGCAGTATGTCAAAGTATTTACCCTTGGGCGAGAAACTGTTCACACAGAACTGAAGAAAGTAACAAATCTGAAGACGTAGAAGTGTGACATATCACATTGTTTGTGATGGAATCATTTACTAATGCAGAGACATCTGAGGCGGAGATTTTGATGACAGAATCTCTAGGATCTACTATTATTGATGCAGTATGCACACGCACAGTGTGTGGAGAAAAATGACTTGAAAATTATGTAAGTGAACTAAACCAGAATGAAGTGCAGAGCCAGTGCAGTGGTGAAGACAGATTCACCTAGTAATGAAGCATTCATATTTGAAGATGGAAAGATTTTACATTCCACCAAAAGAGTGAAAATCCCCCCCCAAAAGTAGGTCAGACAAAATGTTACATTGAAACAGAGGAGGTACCAGTGAACATTCCATTTCTCTTGAGTACAGCTTCCCTGAAGAAAGCTGGAACAGTGCTGGATATGGGTTTGGGTATTTAATCCTCCTCAATATTCCGCATGGGAATTTAAACTGGAGGTGGCAGTGTTTTTTATGATGTTGAGTTGTGAGCTCGACATCAACCTGGCACGGATGGTATGGGAGTCACTGGATTGACATCAACCCAGCACGGGAGCGGTCTGTCACTGGATCGAACTTGGGAACCTCCATTCTCGAGCCCGGTGCTGATCTCACTGTGCCACCAGCCGACCGGAATGGGGGGGGGGGGGTGCGCGCAGGGTCAGGGTAAATCTTACTAAGAAAAATTTAAGCCAAATGCAAAGTTAAACACTGAACACAGTGTCAAGGGCAACAATTTAGAATGGTGGACGGCTTCATGATCTGACTTAAAATGGTGGACGGCGTTCTCCTTGCTTGGTTCATAAGTACAGGTTTTCCATAAGTTGGATGTTCATAACTCAGGGACTGCCTGTATGTTTCTCCTATATTAAATGTACCTATTGAAACCTATTGACAAATGTCATTCCATTTTCAATAACAATTTTTGAATTGGCTTTACCGCCACAGTCAAAAAGGAACCCACTTCTCTTGACGATACAGAAAGGCAAAAGTACACATCACAATGATACAACAGGAACAAACTGGGACCAAGTACATTCAAGACATAACTGTACACCCAATCGAAACTAAGCATCCTGACCATACATTAAGCATACATGATGTTAACTTTTTTCTAATTGTGTGTTAATTTTTATAAAACATATAAATATTCTTTTTCTTATGTAAATACTCCTTATATGAGGATATGTTCCTGTGATGCTACTGTAAGTTGTCATTGCACCTGAATGTACATTTACTTTTGCATGTGACAATAAACTTGACTTCAACTTTGACTACGCACTCTAATTTCTTTCGATATTCACTAGTGTAGTACCTAACTGAAGATGTTTTATACTGCACCAAATTGTTTCCCCTCATCTATTCTGCTTTTTACAATATCAGAAAGTTTCAAGAGTCTATGTAACATGATATCAAGCTTATAAGTCCATATTAACTCTGCCCAATCTCATTATTGTCTTTGTGGTTTGCGTACTGATTTCAGAAAGCACTCTTATCCGGTTTGTTGGAATCTCCAGTATATTGCAGAGTAGTGCAGTAATGAAATTGTGGGTATGGCATGTTGTATTTCTTCCTGTGCTGTTAGACATTGAAATGCCTGGAGCAGTAGAGTGCCTTTTTTCCTACTATGTTGTGGAGTGTCAAAATTCCTCATGATTTGTGGGGTATTTCATTTCCAAATGCATTGCTCAGTAGAGAGCATCTGACTATGCTGTATCACTGCATGGAATGCAAACTGCACTGTGGCAGACAAGACAGCGCTACAACGGGTACTCAAAGCTGCCCAACGCATCATCTGTACCAGCCTACCTGCAGTCAAGAACATATACACAGAAAGGTGGCTGAGAAAGACCAGCAACATTATGAAGGATCCCACCCACACTGCTCATGGACTCTTTGTCCCACTCCCATCAGGGAGGAGTCGACGTAGCATCCACACACACCAGGACCTACAGTTACTTTCCGCAAGCAGTAAGGCTGACCAACACCTCCACCCACGAACTTACTCCACCACCACTACTTTATCATTTCCTGTCAGTCATCTCATGTACAGATGCTTCTGTAATTAGCATCACTTTATGTTCTTACAATCAGTCTATGTATAAAAGCTATCTTATGACATTTACTTTTATTGTGCTTTTATTATTGTGTTCTTTATTTTATTCTATATGTTTTCTTGTCCTGTATCAGATCCAGAGTAACAATTGTTTCACTCTCCTTTATACTTGTGTACTGGAAATGATCTCTGAAGTTTCAAGCACTTAATAAATTTCACTTAATACTGAAATTCCTCAAACACTGTGCTGTATAAAGATCCAAATACTTGGGAATACTGAAGCATTGTTTTCTGAAATTTCCACTGCTTTGTGGAATAGTGAAATTCCTGGAACATTGTGGATTTTCCCTAGTGCTATGTTGGATGCTGAAGTAGGTTACAGATTATTGCTTAATGGAATTGCTTAATTTCGTATAAATGTGCTTGAGCTGTTGTGTAACAACTGTCTGGATATTTGTGGCATATTGAGCATTGTGTGAACAGTTGTGTGAGGAGAATTATAAGAATGAGTCAGGTTTGATGCCTTAGGAGATGGAGAATATGTGGGGCATGGTCTGGTGCTATGAAGTCTGAAGATGATCCTTTCACTAAAATTACTAATGCATGGTGTGTCAAAATTTTAAGGCTGGTGTGTACTAGCATTCATCCTACATTACTGAGTGCAGACTCTCCTGGAACGCTGCCTTTAGATACAGTTCACACACAAAATGCAGAAGGAACTCAGCAGGTCAGGCAGCACCTATGGAAAAGAGTAAGCTGCCAACGTTTTGGGCCGAGACCCTTCTTCAGATACAGCTGTCAGGTAGGGTGTTACTTGCACTGATTCACATCCATTTTGGTCTGCAGGTTCTTTCCCCACCCTGTGGAGGGCGCTTGGCTACCATTAGGATGTAAAAAGGAGAGCCACACAATTAATTTTACCTCTCTCTCTCTCTCTCTATCATACTTTCTTCTGTTTGGATTACATTATTGTTATAGACCACTGGAAGTTTTGGTGTCGGCACATGTAGGCCGTTTTATTTCTGTGAGAGCAAGCTTCATGTGACTGTGTGGTTTAATCTTGCAGCTGCCCTGTTTCTAACTGGCTACTCTTTAACGTTGCACCATCACCCCAGGAATGCCCTATCTGGATCATCACAGGCCCTGGCAATCATGGGTAGCCAAAACCACTACGTTTTATTTTTTTCGACTGAATGAAAGGACATTATATTTTAGTATCTGCCATTTCGTTGCTATCTCCCATATGACTCCTTAATCCATCGGAGTGTGTGAAAGATAATGTTTTGGGGGAAATAACATGAGAGAGAAGATAGACTTCCTTGGACCAATATCTTCATTGCTTGCTGGATAAACGGATTATGTCAGCCATTTTTTGCTGCTGACAGCTTTTCTTATTAACCGATTTTATTTTAATCTGCTGAGGAAGAAATGCGGTTTTATGTCACAATAAAACGTTGGTCACATCTAATTCTGCCCTCAAACAAACAGATTTTTGAAAGCTTTTGCTGAGGAATTTGAAATAACTTTAAAGACTTATTTTGGATAAAGTCTTTATCCAGCAACATATTTGGCTGAGCAGAAAAAAAATCTCCCTTCTTCCTCCCCCCCACCCCCCAGAGTTGTTTCCATATTCTGCTGATCTATTGAAAATAAAGTAAATGTATAGGTACGCTCCATAATGTACATGGCTATATCTGATTTATAGTTCAAACACAAAGCTCCTGTGACTGTTTGCTGCTTTAAAAAGGCACACAGTCAGTAATTGCAAAGAAGTTTAAAGTTACATTTGGAAAGAGTGCTTTGGTAGTCACAGAAAGGAGTGTTGTAAATATGTAAGAGGAAGACTTCCTCTGCAAAATCATTTATCAATACTTATTTGTAACTTCATAATACTTTAGAGCTTAAAGAATTAGTCAGTGCTTCAGCTACTGAATCTATGTGGCTAATTCAGAATGAGACATGGTGGGTTTTTGGGGTATCGGGATAATGTGGGTATGCGGAATTAAAACTACTCCGTGCTTGAAGATTTGTACAGCAACCCAGTCTGTTTAAGGAGTTAGTTCCACATCATTCATTAAAAATTTCTCTCTTGCAGGCATACGAGGTTTACACCAGAGTCTGACTAGCCATTGAGGTGAGAGGAGCGGTTGAGGTGACAAGAGCGGTGTGGGAGTGAGATTGGAGACGAGGAGGTGTTTTTCACAATCTTCAGATGCTTCTTGAAATACTCACGACCATTCAGGGCCCAAGAGAGTCCTTTCAAGTGAGGTGACACTTCACTTCTGAGTCTGTAGGAGTCATCTACTGTATCCAGTGCTCCTCATGTGGCTTGCAGTATATTGGTGAGACCTGACACAGACTGGGAGACCGTTTTGCCGAGCATGTACACTCTGACTGCCAGAAGAAGCGAGATACCCGGTGGCCACCCATTTCAATTCAATTTTCCATTTCCAATCCAACATGTCAGTCCATGGCCTCTTCCACTGTTGTGATGAAGCTTCACTCAGGTTGCAGAAGTAACACCTTGTATTCTGTCTGGGTAGCCTCCAACCTGCTGGCGTGAACATTGATTTCTCTAACTTCTGGCAATCGTCCTTGCACCCCCCCCCTTCCCCCCACTGCTTTCACCATTCCCTGCACCTCCCCTCCTTCCCCCCCACTGTCTTCACCATTCCCTGCGCCTCGCCTCCTTCCCCCCCACTGTCTTCACCATTCCCTGCGCCTCCCCTCCTTCCCCCCCACTGTCTTCACCATTCCCTGTACCCTCCCTCCTTCCCCCCACTGTCTTCACCATTCCCTGTACCCCCCTCCTTCCCCCCAATGTCTTCACCATTCCCTGCACCCCCCTCCATCCCCCCACTGCCTTCACCATTCCCTGTACCCCCTCCTTCCCCCCAGTGTCTTCACCATTCCCTGTAACCCCCCTCCTTCCCCCCACTTTCACCATTCCCTGCACCCCCCTCCTTCCCCCACTGTCTTCACCATTCCCTACACCCCCCCCTTCCCCCCACTGTCTTCACCATTCCCTGTACCCCCCTCCTTCCCCCCACTGTCTTCACCATTCCCTACACCCCCCCTCCTTCCCCCCACTGTCTTCACCATTCCCTGCAACCCCCTTCCCCCCACTGTCTTCACCATTCCCTGCACCACCCTCCTTGCCCCCACTGCTTTCACCATTCCCTACACCCCCCTTCTTCCCCCCACTTTCACCATTCCCTGCACCCCCCTTCTTCCCCCCACTGTCTTCACCATTCCCTGTACCCCCCTCCTTCCCCCCACTGTCTTCACCATTCCCTGTACACCCCTCCTTCCCCCACTGTCTTCACCATTCCCTGCAACCCCCTTCCCCCCACTGTCTTCACCATTCCCTGCACCCCCCTTCTTCCCCCCACTGTCTTCACCATTCCCTGTACCCCCCTCCTTCCCCCCACTGTCTTCACCATTCCCTGTACACCCCTCCTTCCCCCACTGTCTTCACCATTCCCTGCAACCCCCTTCCCCCCACTGTCTTCACCATTCCCTGCACCACCCTCCTTGCCCCCACTGCTTTCACCATTCCCTACACCCCCCTTCTTCCCCCCACTTTCACCATTCCCTGCACCCCCCCTCCTTCCCCCCACTGTCTTCACCATTCCCTGTACCCCCCTTCTTCCCCCCACTGTCTTCACCATTCCCTGTACCCCCCTCCTTCCCCCCACTGTCTTCACCATTCCCTGTACCCCCCTCCTTCCCCCACTGTCTTCACCATTCCCTACACCCCCCTTCTTCCCCCCACTTTCACCATTCCCTACACCCCCCCTTCCCCCCACTGTCTTCACCATTCCCTGTACCCCCCTCCTTCCCCCACTGTCTTCACCATTCCCTACACCCCCCCTCCTTCCCCCCACTGTCTTCACCATTCCCTGCACCACCCTCCTTGCCCCCACTGCTTTCACCATTCCCTACACCCCCCTTCTTCCCCCCACTTTCACCATTCCATGCACCCCCCCTCCTTCCCCCCACTGTCTTCACCATTCCCTGCACCCCCCTTCTTCCCCCCACTGTCTTCACCATTCCCTGCATCCCCCTTCTTCCCCCCACTGTCTTCACCATTCCCTGCACCTCCCCTTCTTCCCCCCACTCTCTTCACCATTCCCTGTACCCCGCTCCTTCCCCCCACTGTCTTCACCATTCCTTTACCCCCCTCCTTCCCCCCACTGTCTTCACCATTCCCTGCACCTCCCCTCCTTCCCCCCACTGTCTTCACCATTCCCTGTACCCCCCTACTTCCCCCCACTGTTTTCACCATTCCCTGCACCCACCTTCTTCCCCCCACTGTCTTCACCGTTCCCTGCACCCCCCTTCTTCCCCCACTGTCTTCACCATTCCCTGTACCCCCCTCCTTCCCCACACTGTCTTCACCATTCCCTGCAACTCCCCTCCTTCCCCCCACTGTCTTCACCATTCCCTGCACCTCCCCTCCTTCCCCCCACTGTCTTCACCATTCCCTGTACCCCCCTCCTTCCCCCCACTGTCTTCACCATTCCCTGCACCTCCCCTCCTTCCCCCCACTGTCTTCACCATTCCCTGCACCCCCCTTCTTCCCCCCACTGTCTTCACCGTTCCCTGCAACCCCCTTCTTCCCCCCACTGTCTTCACCGTTCCCTGTACCCCCCCTCCTTCCACCCACTGTCTTCACCATTCCCTGTACCCCCCCTCCTTCCCCCCACTGTCTTCACCATTCCCTGTACCCCCCCTCCTTCCACCCACTGTCTTCACCATTCCCTGTACCCCCCTCCTACCCGCACTGCCTTCACAATTCCCTGCAACTCCCCTCCTTCCCCCCACTGTCTTCACCATTCCCTGCACCCCCCTCCTTCCCCCAACTGCCTTCACCATTCCCTGCAACTCCCCTCCTTCCCCCCACTGTCTTCACCATTCCCTGCACCCCCCTCCTTCCCCCCACTGTCTTCACCATTCCCTGCACCTCCCCTCCTTCCCCCAACAGTCTTCACCATTCCCTGTACCCCCCTCCTTCCCCCCACTGTCTTCACCATTCCCTGCAACTCCCCTCCTTCCCCCCACTGTCTTCACCATTCCCTGTACCCCACTCCTTCCCCCCAGTGTCTTCACCATTCCCTGCACCCCCCTCTTTCCCCCACTGTCTTCAGCATTCCCTGTACCCCCCTGCTTCCCCCCAGTGTCTTCACCATTCCCTGCACCTCCCCTCCTTCCCCCCACTGTCTTCACCATTCCCTGTGCCCCCTCCTTCCCTCCACTGTCTTCACCATTCCCTGCTCCTCCCCTCCTTCCCCCCAGTGTCTTCACCATTCCCTGTACCCCCCTCCTTCCCCCCAGTGTCTTCACCATTCCCTGTACTCCCCCTCCTTCCCACCACTGTCTTCACCATTCCATGTACCCCCCCTTCCCCCCACTGTCTTCACCATTCCCTGCACCCCCCTCCTTCCCCCCACTCTTCACCTTTCCCTGCACCCCCCTCCTTCCCCCCACTGTCTTCACCATTCCCTGCAGCCCCGTCCTTCCCCCCACTGTCTTCACCATTCCCTGCACCCCCCTCCATCCCCCCACTGCCTTCACCATTCCCTGTACCCCCTCCTTCCCCCCACTGTCTTCACCATTCCCTGTACCCCCCTCCTTCCCCCACTGTCTTCACCATTCCGTACACCCCCCCTCCTTCCCCACACTGTCTTCACCATTCCCTGCACCCCCCTCCTTCCCCCCACTGTCTTCACCTTTCCCTGCAACCCCCTTCCCCCCACTGTCTTCACCATCCCCTGCACCACCCTCCTTGCCCCCACTGCTTTCACCATTCCCTACACCCCCCTCCTTCCTCCCACTGTCTTCACCATTCCCTGCACCCCCCTTCTTCCCCCCACTGTCTTCACCATTCCCTGCACCCCCCTTCTTCCCCCCACTGTATTCACCATTCCCTGCAACCCCCTTCTTCCCCCCACTGTCTTCACCGTTCCCTGTACCCCCCTCCTTCCCCCCACTGTCTTCACCGTTCCCTGCACCCCCCTTCCCCCCACTGTCTTCAGCATTCCCTGCACCCCCCTCCATCCCCGCACTTTCACCGTTCCCTGCACCCCCCTTCTTCCCCCCACTGTCTTCACCGTTCCCTGCACCCCCCTTCCCCCCACTGTCTTCACCATTCCCTGCAACTCCCCTCCTTCCCCCCACTGTCTTCACCATTCCCTGCACCTCCCCACCTTCCCCCCACTGTCCTCAACATTCCCTGTACCCCCCTCCTTCCCCCCACTGCCTTCACAATTCCCTGCAACTCCCCTCCTTCCCCCCACTGTCTTCACCATTCCCTGCACCTCCCCACCTTCCCCCCACTGTCTTCAGCATTCCCTGTACCCCCCTCCTTCCCCCCACTGTCTTCACCATTCCCTGTACCCCCCTCCTTCCCCCCACTGTCTTCACCATTCCCTGTACCCCCCTCCTTCCCCCCACTGCCTTCACCATTCCCTGCACCCCCCTCCTTCCCCCCACTGTCTTCACCATTCCCTGTACCCCCCTCCTTCCACCCACTGTCTTCACCATTCCCTGTACCCCCCTGCTTCCCCCCCACTGCCTTCACAATTCCCTGTACCCCCCTGCTTCCCCCCCACTGCCTTCACAATTCCCTGCAACTCCCCTCTTTCCCCCCACTGTCTTCACCATTCCCTGCAACTCCCCTCCTTCCCCCCACTGTCTTCACCATTCCCTGTACCCCCCTCCTTCCCCCCACTGTCTTCACCATTCCCTGCAACTCCCCTCCTTCCCCCCACTGTCTTCACCATTCCCTGTACCCCCATCCTTCCCCCCAGTGTCTTCACCATTCCCTGTGCCCCCTCCTTCCCCCCACTGTCTTCAGCATTCCCTGTACCCCCCTCCTTCCCCCCAGTGTCTTCACCATTCCCTGCACCCGCCTCCTTCCCCACACTGCCTTCACCATTCCCTGTACCCCCCTCCTTCCCCCCACTGCCTTCACCAATCCCTGCACCTCCCCTCCTTCACCCCACTGTCTTCACCATTCCCTGTGCCCCCTCCTTCCCCCCACTGTCTTCACCATTCCCTGAACCTCCCCTCCTTCCCCCCAGTGTCTTCACCATTCCCTGTACCCCCCCTCCTTCCCACCACTGTCTTCACCATTCCCTGCACCCCCCTCATTCCCCCCACTGTCTTCACCATTCCCTGTAACCCCCCTTCCCCCCACTGTCTTCACCATTCCCTGCACCCCCCTCCTTCCCCCCACTGTCTTCACCATTCCCTGTACCCCCCTCCTTCCCCCCACTGTCTTCACCATTCCATGCACCCCCCTCCTTCCCCCTCTGTCTTCACCATTCCCTGCAGCCCCCTCCTTCCCCCCACTGTCTTCACCATTCCCTGTACCCCCCCTCCTTCCCCCCACTTTCATCATTCCCTGCACCCCCCTCCTTCCCCACACTGTCTTCACCATTCCCTGTACCCCCTCCTTCCCCCCAGTGTCTTCACCATTCCCCTTACCCCCCCTCCTTCCCGCCACTTTCATCATTCCCTGCACCCCCCTCCTTCCACCCACTGTCATCACCATTCCCTGTAACCCCCTCCTTCCCCCACTGTCTTCACCATTCCCTGCACCCCCTCCTTCCCCCCACTGTCTTCACCATTCCCTGCACCCCCCTCCCTCCCCCCACTGTCTTCACCATTCCCTGCACCACCCTCCTTGCCCTCACTGTCTTCACCATTCCCTGCAACCCCCTCCTTCCCCCCACTGTCTTCACCATTCCCTGCAACCCCCTTCCCCCCACTGCTTTCACCATTCCCTACACTCCCCTTCTTCCCCCCACTGTCTTCACCATTCCCTGCACCCCCCCTCCTTCTCCCCACTGTCTTCACCATTCCCTGTACACCCCTCCTTCCCCCTACTGTCTTCACCATTCCCCGTACCCCCCCTCCTTCCCCCCACTTTCATCATTCCCTGCACCCCCCTCCTTCCCCCCACTGTCTTCACCATTCCCTGCACCCCCCCTCCTTCCCCCCACTGTCTTCACCATTCCCTGCACCCCCCTCCTTCCCCCCACTGTCTTCACCATTCCCTGCAACCCCCTTCCCCCCACTGCTTTCACCATTCCCTGCACCCCCCCTCCTTCTCCCCACTGTCTTCACCATTCCCTGTACCCCCCTCCTTACCCCCACTGTCTTCACCATTCCATGCACCCCCCTCCTTCCCCCTCTGTCTTCACCATTCCCTGCAGCCCCCTCCTTCCCCCCACTGTCTTCACCATTCCCTGTACCCCCTCTCCTTCCCCCCACTTTCATCATTCCCTGCACCCCCCTCCTTCCCCACACTGTCTTCACCATTCCCTGTACCCCCTCCTTCCCCCCAGTGTCTTCACCATTCCCCTTACCCCCCCTCCTTCCCCCCACTTTCATCATTCCCTGCACCCCCCTCCTTCCACCCACTGTCATCACCATTCCCTGTAACCCCCTCCTTCCCCCACTGTCTTCACCATTCCCTGCACCCCCTCCTTCCCCCCACTGTCTTCACCATTCCCTGCACCCCCCTCCCTCCCCCCACTGTCTTCACCATTCCCTGCACCACCCTCCTTGCCCTCACTGTCTTCACCATTCCCTGCAACCCCCTCCTTACCCCACTGTCTTCACCATTCCCTGCAACCCCCTTCCCCCCACTGCTTTCACCATTCCCTACACTCCCCTTCTTCCCCCCACTGTCTTCACCATTCCCTGCACCCCCCCTCCTTCTCCCCACTGTCTTCACCATTCCCTGTACACCCCTCCTTCCCCCTACTGTCTTCACCATTCCCCGTACCCCCCCTCCTTCCCCCCACTTTCATCATTCCCTGCACCCCCCTCCTTCCCCCCACTGTCTTCACCATTCCCTGCACCCCCCTCCTTCCCCCCACTGTCTTCACCATTCTCTGCACCCCCCTCCTTCCCCCCACTGTCTTCACCATTCCCTGCAACCCCCTTCCCCCCACTGCTTTCACCATTCCCTACACTCCCCTTCTTCGCCCCACTGTCTTCACCATTCCCTGCACCCCCCCTCCTTCTCCCCACTGTCTTCACCATTCCCTGTACCCCCCTCCTTCCCCCCACTGTCTTCACCATTCCCTGTACCCCCATTCCCCCCACTGTCTTCACCATGCCCTGTACCCCCCTTCCTTCCCCCCACTGTCTTCACCATTCCCTGCACGCCCCTCCTTCCCTCCACTGTTCTCACCATTCCCTGCACCCCCCTTCCCCCCACTGCTTTCACCATTCCCTGCACCCCCCTTCTTCCTCCCACTGTCTTCACCATTCCCTGCAACTCCGCTCCTTCCCCCCACTGTCTTCACCATTCCCTGCACCCCCTCCTTCCCCCCACTGTCTTCACCATTCCCTGTACCCCCCCTCCTTCCCCCCACAGTCTTTACCATTCCCTGCACCCCACTCCTTCCCCCCACTGTCTTCACCATTCCCTCCACCCCCCTCCTTCCCCCCACTGTCTTCACCATTCACTGTACCCCCCCTCCTTCCCCCCACTTTCACCATTCCCTGCACCCCACTCCTTCACCCCACTGTCTTCACCATCCCCTCCACCCCCCTCCTTCCCCCCACTGCTTTCACCATTCCCTGCACCCCCCTCCATCCCCCCACTGACTCCACCATTCCCTGTACCCCCCTCCTTGCCCCCACTGTCTTCACCATTCCCTGCACCCCCCTTCCCCTCACTGTCTTCACCATTCCCTGCACCCCCTCCTTCCCCAACTAACTCCACCATTCCCTGTACCCCCCTCCTTCCCACCACTGTCTTCACCATTCCCTGCACTCCCCTCCTTCCCCCCACTGTCTTCACCATTCCCTGCACCCCCCTCCTTCCCCCACTGTCGTCACCATTCCCTGTAGCCCCCTCATCCACCCCACTGTCTTCTCCATTCCCTGTATCCCCCCTTCTTCCCCCCACTTTCACCATTCCCTGCACCCCCCATCCTTCCCCCCACTGTCTTCACCATTCCCTGCACCCCCCATCCTTCCCCCCACTGTCTTCACCATTCCCTGCACCCCCCTCCTTCCCCCCACTGACATCACCATTCCCTGCACCCCCCCTTCTTCCCCCCACCGTCTTCACCATTCGCTGCACCCCCCTCCTTCCCCCCACTGACACCACCATTCCCTGTACCCCCTCCTTCCCCGCACTGTCTTCACCATGCCCTGCACCCCACTCCTTCCCCCCACTGTCTTCACCTTTCCCTGTACCCCCCTCCTTCCCTCCAATGTCTTCACCATTCCCTGCAACCCCCTTCCCCCCACTGTCTTCACCATTCCCTGTACCCCCCTCCTTTCCCCCACTGCCTTCACTATTCCCTGCACACAACCCTCTTTCCCCCCACTGTCTTCACCATTCCCTGCACCTCCTTCCCCCCACTGTCTTCACCATTCCCTGTACCCCCCCTCCTTTCCCCCACTTTCACCATTCCCTGTACCCCCCTTCTTCCCCCACCGTCTTCAACATTCCCTGCACCCCCCCTTCCTCCCACTGTCTTCACCATTCCCTGTACCCCCCTCCTTCCCCCCACTGTCGTCACCATTCCCTGTACCCCCCTTCCCCCCTTCCCCCCAGTGTCTTCACCATTCCCTGTACCCACCTCCTTCCCCCACTGTCTTCACCATTCCCTGTACCTCATTCCCCCACTGTCTTCAGCATTCCTTGCACCCCCCTCCTTCCCCCCACAGTCTTCACCATTCCCTGTACCCCCCTCCTTCCCCCCACTGTCTTCACCATTCCCTGCAACTCCCCTCCTTCCCCCCAGTGTCTTCCCCATTCACTGTACCCCCCCTCCTTCCCCCCAGTGTCTTCCCCATTCCCTGTACCCCCCTCCTTCCCCCCACTTTCACCATTCCCTGCAACTCCCCTCCTTCCCCCCACTGTCTTCACCATTCCCTGTACCCCCCTCCTTCCCCCCAGTGTCTTCCTCATTCCCTGTACCCCCCTCCTTCCCCCCACTGTCTTCACCATTCCCTGCACCCCTTCTTCCCCCCACTGCCTTCACCATTCCCTGCAACTCCCCTCCTTCCCCCCACTGTCTTCACCATTCCCTGTAACACCCCTTCCCCCCACTGTCTTCACCATTCCCTGCACCCCCCTCCTTCCCCCCACTGTCTTCACCATTCCCTGCACCCCCCTCCTTCCCCCCACTGTCTTCACCATTCCCTGTACCCCCCTTCTTCCCCCCACTGTCTTCACCATTCCCTGTACCCCCCTTCTTCGCCCCACTGTCTTCACGATTCCCTGCACCCCCCTCCTTCCCCCCACTGTCTTCACCATTCCCTGTACCCCTCCTTCCCCCCACTGTCATCACCATTCCCTGTACCCCCCTCCTTCACCCACTGTCTTCACCATTCCCTGTACCCCCCTCCTTCCCCCCACTGTCTTCACCATTCCCTGTACCCCCATTCCCCCCACTGTCTTCACCATTCCCTGTACCCCCCCTCCTTCCCCCCACTGTCTTCACCATTCCCTGTACCCCCATTCCCCCCACTGTCTTCACCATTCCCTGTACCCCCCCTCCTTCCCCCCACTGTCTTCACCATTCCCTGCAACTCCCCTCCTTCCCGCGACTGCTTTCACCATTCCCTGCACCCCCTCCTTCCCCCCACTGTCTTCACCATTCCCTGTACCCCCCCTCCTTCCCCCCACTGTCTTCACCATTCCCTCCACCCCCTTCCTTCCCCCCACTGTCTTCACCATTCCCTGTACCCCCCCTCCTTCCCCCACTTTCACTATTCCCTGCACCCCACTCCTTCCCCCCACTGTCTTCACCATTCCCTCCACCCCCCTCCTTCCCCCCACTGTCTTCACCATTCCCTGCCCCTCCCCTCCTTCCCCCCACTGCTTTCACCACTCCCTGCACCCCCCTCCATCCCCCCACTGACTCCACCATTCCCTGTACCCCCCTCCTTGCCCCCACTGTCCTCACCATTCCCTGCACCCCCCTTCCCCTCACTGACTTCACCATTCCCTGCACCCCCTCCTTCCCCCAACTAACTCCACCATTCCCTGTACCCCACTCCTTCCCACCACTGTCTTCACCATTCCCTGCACTCCCCTCCTTCCCCCCACTGTCTTCACCATTCCCTGCACCCCCCTCCTTCCCCCACTGTCGTCACCATTCCCTGTATCCCCCCTTCTTCCCCCCACTTTCACTATTCCCTGCACCCCCCATCCTTCCCCCCACTTTCACCATTCCCTGCACCCCCCTCCTTCCCCCCACTGACATCACCATTCCCTGTACCCCCTCCTTCCCCCCACTGTCTTCACCATGCCCTGCACCCCACTCCTTCCCCCCACTGTCTACACCATTCCCTGTACCCACCTCCTTCCCCCACTGTCTTCACCATTCCCTGTACCACCTTCCCCCCACTGTCTTCAGCATTCCCTGCACCCCCCTCCTACCCCCCACAGTCTTCACCATTCCCTGTACCCCCCTCCTTCCCCCCACTGTCTTCACCATTCCCTGCAACTCCCCTCCTTCCCCCCACTGTCTTCCCCATTCCCTGTACCCCCCTCCTTCCCCCCAGTGTCTTCCCCATTCCCTGTACCCCCCTCCTTCCCCCCACTTTCACCATTCCCTGCACCCCTTCTTCCCCCCACTGCCTTCACCATTCCCTACAACTCCACTCCTTCCCCCCACTGTCTTCACCATTCCCTGCACCCCCCTCCTTCCCCCCACTGTATTCACCATTCCCTGCACCTCCCCTCCTTCCCCCCACAGTCTTCACCATTCCCTGTACCCCCCTCCTTCCCCCCACTGTCTTCACCATTCCCTGCAACTCCCCTCCTTCCCCCCACTGTCTTCACAATTCCCTGTACCCCCCTCCTTCCCCCCACTGTCTTCACCATTCCCTGTACCCCTCTCCTTCCCCCCACTGTCTTCACCATTCCCTGTACCCCCCTCCTTCCCCCCACTGTCTTCACCGTTCCCTGTACCCCCCCTCCTTCCCCCCACTGTCTTCACCATTCCCTGTACCCCCCTCCTTCCCCCACTGTCTTCACCGTTCCCTGCACCCCCTCCTTCCCCCACTGTCTTCACCATTCCCTGTACCCCCCTCCTTCCCCCCACTGTCTTCACCATTCCCTGTACCCCCCTCCTTCCCCCCACTGTCTTCACCATTCCCTGTACCCCCCTCCTTCCCCCCACTGTCTTTACCATTCCCTGTACCCCCCTCCTTCCCCCCACTGTCTTCACCATTCCCTGTACCCCCCTCCTTCCCCCCACTGTCTTCACCATTCTCTGTACCCCCCTCCTTCCCCCCACTGTCTTCACCATTCCCTGTACCCCCCTCCTTCCCCCACTGTCTTCACCATTCCCTGCACCCCCCCCTTCCCCCCACTGTCTTCACCATTCCCTGCACCTCCGTTCCCCCACTGTCTTCACCATTCCCTGTACCCCCCTCCTTCCCCCCACTGTCTTCACCATTCCCTGTACCCCCCTCCTTTCCCCCACTGTCTTCACCATTCCCTGTACCCCCCTCCTTCCCCCACTGTCTTCACCATTCCCTGTACCCCTCTCCTTCCCCCCACTGTCTTCACCATTCCCTGTACCCCTCTCCTTCCCCCCACTGTCTTCACCATTCCCTGTACCCACTCCTTCCCCCACTGTCTTCACCATTCCCTGCACCTCCCCTCCTTCCCCCCACTGTCTTCCCCACTGCACCCCACTTCTTCCCCACACTGTCTTCACCATTCCCTGCACCTCCCCTCCTTCCCCCCCACTCTATTCACCATTCCTTGTACCCCCCTCCTTCCCCCCACTGTCTTCACCATTCCCTGTACCCACCTCCTTCCCCCACTGTCTTCACCATTCCCTGCACCTCACCTCCTTCCCCCCACTGTCCTTCACCATTCCCTGCACCCACCTTCTTCCCCCCACTGTCTACACCGTTCCCTGCACCCCCCTTCTTCCCCCCACTGTCTTCACCATTCCCTGTACCCACTTCCTTCCCCCCACTGTCTTCACCATTCCCTGTACCCCCTCCTTCCACCCAGTGTCTTCCTCATTCCCTGTACCCCCCTCCTTCCCCCACTGTCTTCACCATTCCCTGCACCCCTTCTTCCCCCCACTGCCTTCACCATTCCCTGCAACTCCCCTCCTTCCCCCCACTGTCTTCACCATTCCCTGTAACACCCCTTCCCCCCACTGTCTTCACCATTCCCTGCACCCCCCTCCTTCCCCCCACTGTCTTCACCATTCCTGCACCCCCCTCCTTCCCCCCACTGTCTTCACCATTCCCTGCACCCACCTTCTTCCCCCCACTGTCTTCACCGTTCCCTGCACCCCCCTTCTTCCCCCACTGTCTTCACCATTCCCTGTACCCCCTCCTTCCCCCCACTGTCTTCACCATTCCCTGCAACTCCCCTCCTTCCCCCCACTGTCTTCACCATTCCCTGTACCCCCCTCCTTCCCCCACAGTCTTCACCGTTCCCTGTAACCCCCCTCCTTCCCCCCACTGTCTTCACCATTCCCTGTACCCCCCTCCTTCCCCCACTGTCTTCACCGTTCCCTGCACCTCCCTCCTTCCCCCACTGTCTTCACCATTCCCTGTACCCCCCCTCCTTCCCCCACTGTCTTCACCATTCCCTGTACCCCCCTCCTTCCCCCCACTGTCTTCACCATTCCCTGTACCCCCCTCCTTCCCCCCACTGTCTTCACCATGTCCCTGTACCCCCCTCCTTCCCCCACCATCTTCACCATTCCCTGTACCCCCCTCCTTCCCCCCACTGTCTTCACCATTCTCTGTACCCCCCTCCTTCCCCCCACTGTCTTCACCATTCCCTGTACCCCCCTCCTTCCCCCACTGTCTTCACCATTCCCTGCAACCCCCTTCCGCCCAGTGTCTTCACCATTCCCTGCACCTCCGTTCCCCCACTGTCTTCAACCATTCCCTGTACCCCCCTCCTTCCCCCCACTGTCTTCACCCATTCCCTGTAACCCCCTCCTTTCCCCACTGTCTTCACCATTCCCTGTACCCCCCCTCCTTCCCCCACTGTCTTCACCATTGCCTGTACCCCCTCCTTCCCCACTGTCTTCACCATTCCCTGTACCCCTCTCCTTCCCCCCACTGTCTTCACCATTCCCTGTACCCCCCTCCTTCCCCCACTGTCTTCACCATTCCCTGTACCCCTCTCCTTCCCCCCACTGTCTTCACCATTCCCTGTACCCCCCTCCTTCCCCACTGTCTTCACCATTCCCTGTACCCCTCTCCTTCCCCCCACTGTCTTCACCATTCCCTGTACCCCTCTCCTTCCCCCCACTGTCTTCACCATTCCCTGTACCCCCCTCCTTCCCCCACTGTCTTCACCATTCCCTGCACCTCCGTTCCCCCCACTGTCTTCACCATTCCCTGTACCCCCTCCTTCCCCCCACTGTCTTCACCATTCCCTGCACCCCCCTCCTTCCCCCCACTGACACCACCATTCCCTGTACCCCCCTCCTTCCCCCCACTGTCTTCACCATGCCCTGCACCCCACTCCTTCCCCCACTGTCTACACCATTCCCTGTACCCACCTCCTTCCCCCCACTGTCTTCACCATTCCCTGTACCCCCTTCCCCCCACTGTCTTCAGCATTCCCTGCACCCCCCTCCTTCCCCCCACAGTCTTCACCATTCCCTGTACCCCCCCTCCTTCCCCCCACAGTCTTCACCATTCCCTGCAACTCCCCTCCTTCCCCCCACTGTCTTCCCCATTCCTGTACCCCCCTCCTTCCCCCCAGTGTCTTCCCCATTCCCTGTACCCCCCTCCTTCCCCCCACTTTCACCATTCCCTGCAACTCCCCTCCTTCCCCCCACTGTCTTCACCATTCCCTGTACCCCCCTCCTTCCCCCCAGTGTCTTCCTCATTCCCTGTACCCCCCTCCTTTTTCCCACTGTCTTCACCATTCCCTGCACCCCTTCTTCCCCCCACTGCCTTCACCATTCCTACAATTCCCCTCCTTCCCCCCACTGTCTTCACCATTCCCTGCACCCCCCCTCCTTCCCCCACTGTCTTCACCATTCCCTGCACCTCCCCTCCTTCCCCCCACAGTCTTCACCATTCCCTGTACCCCCCTCCTTCCCCCCACTGTCTTCACCATTCCCTGCAACTCCCCTCCTTCCCCCCACTGTCTTCACAATTCCCTGTACCCCCCTACTTCCCCCCACTGTCTTCACCATTCCCTGTACCCCTCTCCTTCCCCCCACTGTCTTCACCATTCCCTGTACCCCCCTCCTTCCCCCCACTGTCTTCACCGTTCCCTGTACCCCCCCTCCTTCCCCCCACTGTCTTCACCATTCCCTGTACCCCCCTCCTTCCCCCCACTGTCTTCACCATTCCCTGTACCCCCCTCCTTCCCCCCACTGTCTTTACCATTCCCTGTACCCCCCCTCCTTCCCCCCACCGTCTTCACCATTCCCTGAACCCCCCCTCCTTCCCCCCCACTGTCTTCACCATTCTCTGTACCCCCCTCCTTCCCCCCACTGTCTTCACCATTCCCTGTACCCCCCTCCTTCCCCCCACTGTCTTCACCATTCCCTGTACCCCCCTCCTTTCCCCCACTGTCTTCACCATTCCCTGTACCCCCCTCCTTCCCCCACTGTCTTCACCATTCCCTGTACCCCTATCCTTCCCCCCACTGTCTTCACCATTCCCTGTACCCCTCTCCTTCCCCCACTGTCTTCACCATTCCCTGCACCTCCGTTCCCCCCACCGTCTTCACCATTCCCTGTACCCCCCTCCTTCCACCCACTGCCTTCACCATTCCCTGTACCCCCCTCCTTCCCCCCAGTGCCTTCACAATTCCCTGCAACTTCCCTCCTTCCCCCCACTGTCTTCACCATTCCCTGCACCCCCCTCCTTCCCCCCACTGTCTTCACATTCCCTGCACCCCCCTCCTTCCCTCCACTGTCTTCACCATTCCCTGCACCCCCCTTCCCCCCACTGTCTTCACCATTCCCTGTACCCCCCCCCCTTCCCCCCACTGTCTTCACCATTCCCTGCACCCCCCCTCCTTCTCCCCACTGTCTTCACCATTCCCTGTACCACCCCTCCTTCCCCCCACTGTCTTCACCATTCCCTGCACCCCCCCTCCTTTCCTCCACTGTCTTCACCATTCCCTGCACCCCCCTCCTTCCCTCCACTGTCTTCACCATTCCCTGTACCCCCCTTCCCCCCACTGTCTTCACCATTCCCTGTACCCCCCTCCTTCCCCCCACTGTCTTCACCATTCCCTGCACCCCCCTACTTCCCCCCACTTTCTTCACCAATCCCTGTACCCCCCTCCTTCCCCCCACTGTCTTCACCATTCCCTGTACCCCCCCTCCTTCCCCCACTGTCTTCACCATTCCCTGCACCCCCCTCCTTCCCCCCACTTTCACCATTCCCTGCACATCCCCTCCTTCCCCCACAGTCTTCACCATTCCCTGTACCCCCCTCATTCCCCCCACTGTCTTCACCATTCCCTGCAACTCCCCTCCTTCCCCCCACTGTCTTCACAATTCCCTGTACCACCCTCCTTCCCCCCACTGTCTTCACCATTCCTGTACCCCTCTCCTTCCCCCCACTGTCTTCACCATTCCCTGTACCCCCCTACTTCCCCCCCACTGTCTTCACCGTTCCCTGTACCCCCCCTCCTTCCCCCACTGTCTTCACCATTCCCTGTACCCCCTCCTTCCCCCACTGTCTTCACCGTTCCCTGCACCCCCTCCTTCCCCACTGTCTTCACCGTTCCCTGTACCCCCCCTCCTTCCCCCCACTGTCTTCACCATTCCCTGTACCCCCCTCCTTCCCCCCACTGTCTTCACCATTCCCTGTACCCCCCTCCTTCCCCCCACTGTCTTTACCATTCCCTGTACCCCCTCCTTCCCCCCACCGTCTTCACCATTCCCTGTACCCCCCTCCTTCCCCCCCACTGTCTTCACCATTCTCTGTACCCCCCTCCTTCCCCCCACTGTCTTCACCATTCCCTGTACCCCCCTCCTTCCCCCACTGTCTTCACCATTCCCTGTACCCCCCTCCTTTCCCCCACTGTCTTCACCATTCCCTGTACCCCCCTCCTTCCCCCCACTGTCTTCACCATTCCCTGTACCCTATCCTTCCCCCCACTGTCTTCACCATTCCCTGTACCCCTCTCCTTCCCCCACTGTCTTCACCATTCCCTGTACCCCCCTCCTTCCCCCCACTGTCTTTACCATTCCCTGTACCCCCCTCCTTCCCCCACCGTCTTCACCATTCCCTGTACCCCCCTCCTTCCCCCCACTGTCTTCACCATTCTCTGTACCCCCCTCCTTCCCCCCACTGTCTTCACCATTCCCTGTACCCCCCTCCTTCCCCCCACTGTCTTCACCATTCCCTGTACCCCCCTCCTTTCCCCCACTGTCTTCACCATTCCCTGTACCCCCCTCCTTCCCCCCCACTGTCTTCACCATTCCCTGTACCCCTATCCTTCCCCCCACTGTCTTCACCATTCCCTGTACCCCTCTCCTTCCCCCACTGTCTTCACCATTCCCTGCACCTCCGTTCCCCCCACCGTCTTCACCATTCCCTGTACCCCCCTCCTTCCACCCACTGCCTTCACCATTCCCTGTACCCCCCTCCTTCCCCCCAGTGCCTTCACAATTCCCTGCAACTTCCCTCCTTCCCCCCACTGTCTTCACCATTCCCTGCACCCCCCTCCTTCCCCCACTGTCTTCACCATTCCCTGCACCCCCCTCCTTCCCCCCACTGTCTTCACCATTCGCTGCACCCCCCTCCTTCCCCCCACTGTCTTCACAATTCCCTGCACCTCCCCTCCTTCCCCCCACTGTCTTCACCATTCCCTGCACCCTCCTTCCCCCCACTGTCTTCACCATTCCCTGCCACCCCCCCTCCTTCCCTCCACTGTCTTCACCATTCCCTGTACCCCCCCCTTCCCCCCACTGTCTCTAGCACCCATTCCCTGCACCCCCCCTCCTTCTCCCCACTGTCTTCACCATTCCCTGTACCCCTCTCCTTCCCCCCACTGTCTTCACCATTCCCTGCACCTCCGTTCCCCCCCACCGTCTTCACCATTCCCTGTACCCCCCTCCTTCCACCCACTGCCTTCACCATTCCCTGTACCCCCCTCCTTCCCCCCAGTGCCTTCACAATTCCCTGCAACTTCCCTCCTTCCCCCCACTGTCTTCACCATTCCCTGCACCCCCCTCCTTCCCCCCACTGTCTTCACCATTCCCTGCACCCCCCTCCTTCCCTCCACTGTCTTCACCATTCCCTGCACCCCCCTTCCCCCACTGTCTTCACCATTCCCTGTACCCCCCCCTTCCCCCCACTGTCTTCACCATCTCCCTGCACCCCCCCTCCTTCTCCCCACTGTCTTCACCATTCCCTGTACCACCCTCCTTCCCCCCACTGTCTTCACCATTCCCTGTACCCCCCTTCCCCCCACTGTCTTCACCATTCCCTGTACCCCCCTCCTTCCCCCCACTGTCTTCACCATTCCCTGCACCCCCCTCCTTCCCCCCACTTTCTTCACCAATCCCTGTACCCCCCTCCTTCCCCCCACTGTCTTCACCATTCCCTGTACCCCCCTCCTTCCCCCACTGTCTTCACCATTCCCTGTACCCCCCTCCTTCCACCCACTGTCTTCAACATTCCCTGTACCCCCCTCCTTCCACCCACTGTCTTCACCATTCCCTGTACCCCCCTCCTTCCCTCCACTGTCTTCACCATTCCCTGCACCCCCCTTTTTCCCCCCACTGTCTTCACCATCCCTGCAACTCCCTCCTTCCCCCCACTGTCTTCACCATTCCCTGTACCCCCCTCCTTCCCCCCACTGTCTTCACCATTCCCTGCACCTCCCCTCCTTCCCCCCACTGTCTTCACCATTCCCTGCACCCAGCTTCTTCCCCCCACTGTCTTCACCGTTCCCTGCAACCCCTTCTTCCCCCCACTGTCTTAACCATTCCCTGTACCCCCTTCCTTCCCCCACTGTCTTCACCATTCCCTGCAACTCCCCTCCTTCCCCCCACTGTCTTCACCATTCCCTGCACCTCCCCTCCTTCCCCCCACTGTCTTCACCATTCCCTGTACCCCCCTCCTTCCCCCCAGTGTCTTCACCATTCCCTGCACCTCCCCTCCTTCCCCCCACTGTCTTCACCATTCCCTGCACCCCCCTCCTTCCCCCCACTGTCTTCACCATTCCCCGCACCCCCCTTCTTCCACCCACTGTCTTCACCGTTCCCTGCACCCCCCTTCTTCCCCCCACTGTCTTCACCATTCCCTGTACCCCCCTCCTTCCCCCCACTGTCTTCACCATTCCCTGTACCCCCCTCCTTCCCCCCACTGTCTTCACCATTCCCTGTACCCCCCTTCTTCCCCCCACTGTCTTCACCATTCCCTGCACCTCCCCTCCTTCCCCCCACTGTCTTCACCATTCCATGCACCCCCCTTCTTCCCCCCACTGTCTTCACAATTCCCTGTACCCCCCTCCTTCCACCCACTGTCTTCTCCATTCCCTGTACCCCCCTCCTTCCCCCCACTGTCTTCACCATTCCCTGTACCCCCCTCCTTCCACCCACTGTCTTCTCCATTCCCTGTACCCCCCTCCTTCCACCCACTGTCTTCTCCATTCCCTGTACCCCCCTCCTTCCCCCCACTGCCTTCACCATTCCCTGCACCCCCCTTCTTCCCCCCAGTGTCTTCAGCATTCCCTGTACGCCCCTCCTTCCCCCCACTGCCTTCACAATTCCCTGCACCCCCCTCTTTCCCCCCACTGCCTTCTCCATTCCCTGTACCCCCCTCCTTCCCCCCACTGCCTTCACCATTCCCTGCACCCCCCTTCTTCCCCCCAGTGTCTTCAGCATTCCCTGTACCCCCCTCCTTCCCCCCACTGTCTTCACCATTCCCTGCACCCCCCTCTTTCCCCCCACTGCCTTCACCATTCCCTGCACCCCCCTTCTTCCCCCCACTTTCTTCACCAATCCCTGTACCCCCCTCCTTCCCCCCACTGTCTTCACCATTCCCTGTACCCCCCTCCTTCCCCCACTGTCTTCACCATTCCCTGCACCTCCCCTCCTTCCCCCCACTGTCTTCACCATTCCCTGCACCTCCCCTCCTTCCCCCCACTGTCTTCACCATTCCCTGCACCCAGCTTCTTCCCCCCACTGTCTTCACCGTTCCCTGCAACCCCTTCTTCCCCCCACTGTCTTAACCATTCCCTGTACCCCCTTCCTTCCCCCCACTGTCTTCACCATTCCCTGCAACTCCCCTCCTTCCCCCCACTGTCTTCACCATTCCCTGCACCTCCCCTCCTTCCCCCCACTGTCTTCACCATTCCCTGTACCCCCCTCCTTCCCCCAGTGTCTTCACCATTCCCTGCACCTCCCCTCCTTCCCCCCACTGTCTTCACCATTCCCTGCACCCCCCTCCTTCCCCCCACTGTCTTCACCATTCCCCGCACCCCCCTTCTTCCACCCACTGTCTTCACCGTTCCCTGCACCCCCCTTCTTCCCCCCACTGTCTTCACCATTCCCTGTACCCCCCTCCTTCCCCCCACTGTCTTCACCATTCCCTGTACCCCCCTCCTTCCCCCCACTGTCTTCACCATTCCCTGTACCCCCCTTCTTCCCCCCACTGTCTTCACCATTCCTGCACCTCCCCTCCTTCCCCCCACTGTCTTCACCATTCCATGCACCCCCCTTCTTCCCCCCACTGTCTTCACAATTCCCTGTACCCCCCTCCTTCCACCCACTGTCTTCTCCATTCCCTGTACCCCCCTCCTTCCCCCCACTGTCTTCACCATTCCCTGTACCCCCTCCTTCCACCCACTGTCTTCTCCATTCCCTGTACCCCCCTCCTTCCACCCACTGTCTTCTCCATTCCCTGTACCCCCCTCCTTCCCCCCACTGCCTTCACCATTCCCTGCACCCCCCTTCTTCCCCCCAGTGTCTTCAGCATTCCCTGTACGCCCCTCCTTCCCCCACTGCCTTCACAATTCCCTGCACCCCCCTCTTTCCCCCCACTGCCTTCTCCATTCCCTGTACCCCCCTCCTTCCCCCCACTGCCTTCACCATTCCCTGCACCCCCCTTCTTCCCCCCAGTGTCTTCAGCATTCCCTGTACCCCCCTCCTTCCCCCCACTGTCTTCACCATTCCCTGCACCCCCCTCTTTCCCCCCACTGCCTTCACCATTCCCTGCACCCCCCTTCTTCCCCCCACTTTCTTCACCAATCCCTGTACCCCCCTCCTTCCCCCCACTGTCTTCACCATTCCCTGTACCCCCCTCCTTCCCCCACTGTCTTCACCATTCCCTGTACCCCCCTCCTTCCACCCACTGTCTTCACCATTCCCTGTACCCCCCTCCTTCCACCCACTGTCTTCACCATTCCCTGTACCCCCCTCCTTCCCCCCACTGCCTTCACAATTCCCTGCACCCCCCTCCTTCCCCCCACTGCATTCACCATTCCCTGCACCCCCCTTCTGCCCCCCACTGTCTTCACCATTCCCTGTACCCCCCTCCTTCCCCCACTGTCTTCACCATTCCCTGTACCCCCCTCCTTCCACCCACTGTCTTCACCATTCCCTGTACCCCCCTCCTTCCCCCCACTGCCTTCACAATTCCCTGCACCCCACTCCTTCCCCGCACTGCCTTCACCATTCCCTGCACCCCCCTTCTGCCCCCCACTGTCTTCACCATTCCCTGTACCCCCCTCCTTCCCCCCACTGTCTTCACCATTCCCTGTACCCCCTCCTTCCCCCCGCTGTCTTCACCATTCCCTGTACCTCCCCCCTTCCCCCCACTGTCTTCACCATTCCCTGTACCCCCCTCCTTCCCCCCACTGTCTTCACCATTCCCTGTACCCCCCTCCTTCCCCCCACTGTCTTCACCATTCCCTGTACCCCCCTCCTTCCCCACTGCCTTCACAATTCCCTGCAACTCCCCTCCTTCCCCCCAATGTCTTCACAATTCCCTGCACCCCCTCTTTCCCCCCACTGCCTTCACCATTCCCTGCACACCCCTTCTTCCCCCCACTGCCTTCACCATTCCCTGCACCCCCCTTCTTCCCCCCACTGTCTTCACCATTCCCTGCACCTCCACTCCTTCCCCCCACTGTCTTCACCATTCCCTGTACCCCCCTCCTTCCCCCCACTGTCTTCACCATTCCCTGCACCCCCCTCCTTCCCCCCACTGTCTTCACCATTCGCTGCACCCCCCTCCTTCCCCCCACTGTCTTCACAATTCCCTGCACCTCCCCTCCTTCCCCCCACTGTCTTCACCATTCCCTGCACCCTCCTTCCCCCCACTGTCTTCACCATTCCCTGCACCCCCCTCCTTCCCTCCACTGTCTTCACCATTCCCTGTACCCCCCCCTTCCCCCCACTGTCTTCACCATTCCCTGCACCCCCCCTCCTTCTCCCCACTGTCTTCACCATTCCCTGCACCCCCCTCCTTCCCTCCACTGTCTTCACCATTCCCTGTACCCCCCCCTTCCCCCCACTGTCTTCACCATTCCCTGCACCCCCCTCCTTCCCTCCACTGTCTTCACCATTCCCTGTACCCCCCCCTTCCCCCCACTGTCTTCACCATTCCCTGCACCCCCCCTCCTTCTCCCCACTGTCTTCACCATTCCCTGTACCCCTCTCCTTCCCCCACTGTCTTCACCATTCCCTGCACCTCCGTTCCCCCCACCGTCTTCACCATTCCCTGTACCCCCCTCCTTCCACCCACTGCCTTCACCATTCCCTGTACCCCCCTCCTTCCCCCCAGTGCCTTCACAATTCCCTGCAACTTCCCTCCTTCCCCCCACTGTCTTCACCATTCCCTGCACCCCCCTCCTTCCCCCCACTGTCTTCACCATTCCCTGCACCCCCCTCCTTCCCTCCACTGTCTTCACCATTCCCTGCACCCCCCTTCCCCCCACTGTCTTCACCATTCCCTGTACCCCCCCTTCCCCCCACTGTCTTCACCATTCCCTGCACCCCCCCTCCTTCTCCCCACTGTCTTCACCATTCCCTGTACCACCCCTCCTTCCCCCCACTGTCTTCACCATTCCCTGTACCCCCCTTCCCCCCACTGTCTTCACCATTCCCTGTACCCCCCTCCTTCCCCCCACTGTCTTCACCATTCCCTGCACCCCCCTTCTTCCCCCCACTTTCTTCACCAATCCCTGTACCCCCCTCCTTCCCCCCACTGTCTTCACCATTCCCTGTACCCCCCTCCTTCCCCCACTGTCTTCACCATTCCCTGTACCCCCCTCCTTCCACCCACTGTCTTCAACATTCCCTGTACCCCCCTCCTTCCACCCACTGTCTTCACCATTCCCTGTACCCCCCTCCTTCCCTCCACTGTCTTCACCATTCCCTGCACCCCCCTTTTTCCCCCCACTGTCTTCACCATTCCCTGCAACTCCCCTCCTTCCCCCCACTGTCTTCACCATTCCCTGTACCCCCCTCCTTCCCCCCACTGTCTTCACCATTCCCTGCACCTCCCCTCCTTCCCCCCACTGTCTTCACCATTCCCTGCACCCAGCTTCTTCCCCCCACTGTCTTCACCGTTCCCTGCAACCCCTTCTTCCCCCACTGTCTTAACCATTCCCTGTACCCCCTTCCTTCCCCCCACTGTCTTCACCATTCCCTGCAACTCCCCTCCTTCCCCCCACTGTCTTCACCATTCCCTGCACCTCCCCTCCTTCCCCCCACTGTCTTCACCATTCCCTGTACCCCCCTCCTTCCCCCCAGTGTCTTCACCATTCCCTGCACCTCCCCTCCTTCCCCCCACTGTCTTCACCATTCCCTGCACCCCCCTCCTTCCCCCCACTGTCTTCACCATTCCCCGCACCCCCCTTCTTCCACCCACTGTCTTCACCGTTCCCTGCACCCCCCTTCTTCCCCCCACTGTCTTCACCATTCCCTGTACCCCCCTCCTTCCCCCCACTGTCTTCACCATTCCCTGTACACCCCTCCTTCCCCCCACTGTCTTCACCATTCCCTGTACCCCCCTTCTTCCCCCCACTGTCTTCACCATTCCCTGCACCTCCCCTCCTTCCCCCCACTGCCTTCTCCATTCCCTGTACCCCCCTCCTTCCCCCCACTGCCTTCACAATTCCCTGCACCCCCCTTCTTCCCCCCAGTGTCTTCAGCATTCCCTGTACCCCCCTCCCCCCCACTGTCTTCACCATTCCCTGCACCCCCCTCTTTCCCCCCACTGCCTTCACCATTCCCTGCACCCCCCTTCTTCCCCCCACTTTCTTCACCAATCCCTGTACCCCCCTCCTTCCCCCCACTGTCTTCACCATTCCCTGTACCCCCCTCCTTCCCCCACTGTCTTCACCATTCCCTGTACCCCCCTCCTTCCACCCACTGTCTTCACCATTCCCTGTACCCCCCTCCTTCCACCCACTGTCTTCACCATTCCCTGTACCCCCCTCCTTCCCCCCACTGCCTTCACAATTCCCTGCACCCCCCTCCTTCCCCCCACTGCATTCACCATTCCCTGCACCCCCCTTCTGCCCCCCACTGTCTTCACCATTCCCTGTACCCCCCTCCTTCCCCCACTGTCTTCACCATTCCCTGTACCCCCCTCCTTCCACCCACTGTCTTCACCATTCCCTGTACACCCTCCTTCCCCCCACTGCCTTCACAATTCCCTGCACCCCCCTCCTTCCCCCACTGCCTTCACCATTCCCTGCACCCCCCTTCTGCCCCCCACTGTCTTCACCATTCCCTGTACCCCCCTCCTTCCCCCCACTGTCTTCACCATTCCCTGTACCCCCCTCCTTCCCCCCGCTGTCTTCACCATTCCCTGTACCTCCCCCCTTCCCCCCACTGTCTTCACCATTCCCTGTACCCCCCTCCTTCCCCCCACTGTCTTCACCATTCCCTGTACCCCCCTCCTTCCCCCCACTGTCTTCACCATTCCCTGTACCCCCCTCCTTCCCCCCACTGCCTTCACAATTCCCTGCAACTCCCCTCCTTCCCCCCAATGTCTTCACAATTCCCTGCACCCCCCTCTTTCCCCCCACTGCCTTCACCATTCCCTGCACACCCTTCTTCCCCCACTGCCTTCACCATTCCCTGCACCCCCCTTCTTCCCCCACTGTCTTCACCATTCCCTGCACCTCCACTCCTTCCCCCCACTGTCTTCACCATTCCCTGTACCCCCCTCCTTCCCCCCACTGTCTTCACCATTCCCTGTACCCCCCTCCTTCCACCCACTGCCTTCACCATTCCCTGTACCCCCTCTTTCCCCCACTGCCTTCACCATTCCCTGCACCTCCACTCCTTCCCCCCCACTGTCTTCACCAATCCCTGTACCCCCCTCCTTCCCCCCACTGTCTTCACCATTCCCTGTACCCCCCTCCTTCCACCCACTGCCTTCACCATTCCCTGTACCCCACTCCTTCCCCCCAGTGCCTTCACAATTCCCTGCAACTCCCCTCCTTCCCCCCACTGTCTTCAACATACCCTGTACCCCCCTCCTTCCACCCACTGTCTTCACCATTCCCTGTACCCCCTCCTTCCCCCCACTGCCTTCACAATTCCCTGCAACTCCCCTCCTTTCCACCCACTGTCTTCACCATTCCCTGCAACTCCCCTCCTTCCCCCCACTGTCTTCACCATTCCCTGTACCCCCCTCTTTCCCCCCACTGCCTTCACCATTCCCTGTACCCCCCTCCTTCCCCCCAGTGCCTTCACCATTCCCTGCAACTCCCTCCTTCCACCCAATGTCTTCACAATTCCCTGCACCCCCCTCTTTCCCCCCACTGCCTTCACCATTCCCTGTACCCCCCTCCTTCCCCCCAGTGCCTTCACCATTCCCTGCAACTCCCCGCCTTCCCCCCACTGTCTTCATCATTCCTGTACCCCCTCCTCCCACCCACTGCCTTCACCATTCCCTGTACCCCCCTCCTTCTCCCCAGTGCCTTCACAATTCCCTGCAACTCCCCTCCTTCCCCCCACTGTCTTCAACATACCCTGCACCCCCCTCCTTCCCCCACTGCCTTCACCATTCCCTGCACCCCCCTCCTTCCCCCCACTGTCTTCACCATTCCCTGTACCCCCCTCCTTCCCCCCCACTTTCACCATTCCCTGCAACTC